>NC_143582.1:123715408-124327005 GCF_048544385.1 Mastigoproctus giganteus
TCTGCCTATATATATCTAGACAGACTTTACATTCAAAAATAACCCATTAATGATGTAACTGCATACATAACCAATCGGATTCTGACAGCATCCGATGCATCTATTCCAAAATCCAAGACATATCGCATTCACCAGAATCACATGGAATACAGATTGCCTTCGTGCCAAACAGGAGAAAAACCATGTGTGGAATAATTTCCGAAAGTATCCTACCACAACTAACTTAATCGCTTATAAGTGATTTAAAGCTGAAACAAGGCAAGTTATACGGAAAGCGAAATGTGATTTGTGGATTGCCTTTACCTCAGCCATCACAAAAGACAGCGACACCCAGCTCACTTGGAGAAGGATACAGGCCCTAAATGGCAAATTTGCTCAGCTGCCCTCTCTGATATTGCATTGGAAAGGGAAAGACGTGTCTACTCTTGAAGTTGCTAATGCACTAGCAGAATCATTTGCCACAATCTTTGCTTATTCTTCCTATGCATTCTGCTTTCAAAACATTGAAGCAGCTGCAGAACGGCATAAAATCTACTTCTTCATGCACTGCTTCTTTCACTACAACCAACATCATCAACAGAATTCAAAGAATCATTAAATAGATCATCCAATAGTGCCGCAGGCACAGATGGTATTGATTACATTATGCTGAAGCATTTACCTGAAAAGGACTTGCTGAAAAGGAAAAGATCCTTCCCTGGTTCAAAATTAATGGCCCATATCTCTCATGAGCTGTTTGGGTAAAATTTTCGAAAGGGTGGTTCATACAAGGATCACTTACATCCTGGAGTCACAGAATCTCCTGCCAGATCATCAGCCTGCCTTTTGAAAAAATAGATCAACCCTAGATGTTCTCATCAAAGAACTGCAATGCTTTTGTGAGGACACAACATCTAGTCATGGTCAACGTAGATCTTGAAAAGGCATTTGACACTACCTAGCTTCATGGTATTCTTATGGATCTTTACCATCTGGGATTTAGGGGCCATTTGCCTGAAATAATTAAAAATTTCCTGCAATTGCATACTTTTCAGGTCTGGTATAAAAACATACTCTGCTTCTCACATTCAAGATGGAATCCCACAGGAATCAATACTTAGTTCAACACTTTGCAGTTGGAGTTAGCAGTATGACACAAGATATCCCAAAAACTGTTGAAACTTATATGCAGATGATCTTATCATTTGCTGTCAGTCTCAAAATATCAATACCATTGAATGCGAACTCCAACTTGCCATAATCAAAATAGAATCCTGGACTTTGAGGAATGGTTATCAGCTATCAGAAAAGAAATGCACTGCCACTCACTTTTGCAAGCATTTGGCTCTCCATCCTGATCCTGAATTACAAACCAACAGTATTCCAATCCCACTTGTTACTGATGTCAGGTTTCATCGTCTGATATTAGACAGCAAGCTTAATTTCCAAGCTCACATCACTCAATTAAGAAATGCTTGTCTAAAGCATATGAACATAATTCGATCAGTTTCGTCTGTGTCTTGTGGATCTGATCGGTATTCTTAATTCACCTTTACAGAACTTCAATCCGTTTGCACTTAGATTATACTTGTCTAGTATATGACTCTGCCAGAAGCACTACTTTACAGCCGAGTGGGTAAAGTACCTGCCCGGCAACCCAAAGGTCGCGGGTTCGATTCCCACCTCGGGCTTGGATCAAAGTACTGTAAAAACCTTGGGAGGTGCAATATGGCCATGGAGAGGGCGCTGACTCTATTTAAAAGTTACAGCTGACAGTTACAGGCTCCGCAAAAACGATAAGTGTTTGCCTTTTATTTACATGATTATTGTTTTATATTGTACTTAATACGTAGTCATATAGTTATAGTTACGCTGGTTATTTTTTATTTTAATTTAGATAAAGAGTTTTTGTGGATTTTACTTACGATAGGTAAAACCGTTATTTTTGTTCGATTTTTGTAGCCATTGTTTTTGTATACAGGGAATTCAAAGTTTTTGTAGGGAATTCAAATTTTTTAATTGAGGTAGCTCTAACGCATAATTATATAGTAATAGGCTTCACTGTTTCTATTTCATAGTTTCTATTCAAATACTATTGATATTTAATTTATTGATTTTATTAATTTAAACTACCATGCCCCGAACTAGAGCAGCAAAGCAACGGGCACAAAGTGGCAGGAGTGTTGTGACTCGGGGGAGAACTGAGGGGGGCGATTCTCCAACGCGTCACAGCCTAAAAAAATGTGCAACTTGTGAAATGTTTGCCGAACTCTCTGGAACGGAACATGATATTGCCATGGGGGATGTCTTTGTGTGTGCGCGATGTAAGGAGTGTAAGGAAATCAGGCGACAACTCAGCGTTGTTATGGGCCTATATGAGAGTTTGAAGGACAGGGTGGATGCCCTCGAAGGAAATAAATTGAGGGGCCCATCAAGCTCTCAGCTGCCCACATCAACGCCAGAGCTTGCACTTGGTCATCACGCAACACAGCGGCAACCCCCAAGGCAGAATGCGCTGGTCCCACAGGAACTATTAGTTGTTGGTGACTCTATTGTCAGGGAAACGGGGAACATGCTATGTAAATAGGATATGTGGAACAGGACCAGTGTATGTCTGCCAGGGGCAAAGGTTGATGACGTTGTAGAGCGGATATCATCTTTCAAGGGCACAAAAGGTGATATAGTTGTACACGTTGGCACTAATGATATTAAGAGTAGGAGACCGGCAGAATTACTCAACAAGTACAGGTCACTGTTGAAAAAAAGCCGCGAATTAGGGTTAAATTTGAAAGTGTCTGCAATTCTGCCCAGACACGATAGGAGGGAGTATATGATGAGAGCCTTGTCGATCAATTCGGCCCTGGAAAGATTGTGCAAGGCTCAAGGGGTAGAATTTTTTTCAGCCTGGACTGTACTTGTTAACAGGAGAGATTGCTTCTACAGGGATGGGATACACTTAAATAGAAAGGGTGCAAGAATATTTGCTGATGCTATCGAGGCAGTGTTAGGTGGGGTCGGAAAACTGCTAGCTTGGGGGGATACAAAGACTAATAGTTTAACAGTAACCGCAGGCAGAGGTGAAGGTGATTCTTGCACAACTTCTATTAGAATAAGAAGCGACCTGGAGCGAGGTGTGTTCGGGGTTTCAGGGACGGATGGCAGTCATCCTGGAATAGTTGGGTATATGGGATGTGTTAGGGTAACAAGGAATAGGCATAGGAGCATGTATGCTTGCATGTATACCAATGCTAGAAGTATAGTAAATAAATTTGATGAATTTGAAGTGTTGGTCAAGACATCAAAGGCGGATATTGTTGGGATAGCAGAGACGTGGTGTCACAAAGATATAAGGAATGCAGAACTGGAATTTGGGGAGTACAATGTGTACAGAAAGGATAGACAGGACAGAAAGGGAGGAGGTGTTATGCTGTTAATTAAGAAAAACATAAAATCAAAAGAAGTGCATCCAGTTGATATAGATGGACAGTGCACTGTTGAGTCAGTTTGGTGTGACATAAGCACTGCAAAAGCAAAAATAAGAGTAGGAGTGTGTTATAGGCCTAATGACTCGAATGAGTACAATGAACAATTGTACAGAGAAATAGAGTGGGCCAGTAAATCAGAATGTCTTATAATGGGGGATTTTAACTTCCCAGATATTGACTGGAACTTGTGGGTTGGTCACTCACACACTAGTCAGACTTTTGTGGATTTATTAGATGATTGTTTTCTGCAGCAGCATGTTCGAGAGGCAACCAGAGAAAGTAATACTCTTGATCTGGTTATCAGCAGTGATCATTCGTGTATTAAGAATTTGCAGATAAAGGAACCACTAGGTGGCAGTGATCACAGTGTGCTGAAGTGGGATTTACTCAAAGAGGTAACTACCGTCAGGGGTAAAGGAAAGAGTTTTTGCTTCCGTAAAGGGGAGTACAGTGGTCTCAGACAGTTTTTAAATTCTGTACAGTGGGATCGACTGACGATGTTACAAACAGTAAATTCTAAGTGGGAAGCATTCAAGGAATTAATCGTGGAAGCTACTAGACTTTTCATACCGATGAAGAAATATTGTTCAAGGTTTAGGCCTAAATGGTTATCAAATGAACTAATGAGACTCGTGACAGAGAAGAAAAATGCATGGGATGCATATAAATTATCAGGCGACGCAGAAGCCTGTAGCAGATATAAGCTAGTCTGTAATCAGGTCACAAAGGAGGTTCGGCAGGCAAAGGCGGATTACGAGAAATCTTTGGCAAAAGATGCTAAGAAAAACAGCAAAGATTTCTTTACTTATATAAACTCTAAAAGGAAGGGGCTGAATATGATTGGTCCACTTGACATCGATGGTTCGACTGTTGATGATCCTGCTCAGATAGCAAACAAACTGAATGAGTATTTTGCGTCTACATTCACACGTGAGGAATCATTACAGTTTGAAAATGGAAGAAGGTTATCAAATTGTAGCAGTGTGCTTAATGATTTTGTAATAACTGAGAGCAAAGTGGAGGAGAAATTGTTGAAGTTAAACATAAGAAAGGCACCTGGGGCGGATGGGATCTATCCAGTTATATTAAAGGAGGCGGCAAAGCAACTAAGCAAACCCTTAGCCATAATTATGAGAGCATCCTTGGATTCAGGGGAGGTTCCCACGGACTGGAGATGTGCAAATGTATCCCCAATTCACAAAGGAGGTTCGAAGGGTGACACGAATAATTACAGACCAGTTAGTTTAACTTCTGTTCCGGGTAAAATAATGGAGTCACTGGTTAAAGATGCATTGCAGGATCATCTAGACAAGACTGCAGCAATAATTCAGACACAGCATGGGTTTGTTAAGGGAAAGTCTTGTCTGACAAATTTGATAGAATATTATGATGTGGTTACAAAGGAACTGGATGCAAAAAATAATTTTGATATCATATATTTGGATTTCAGGAAAGCTTTTGACACTGTTGCGCATGGAAGACTACTGTACAAATTGGAGCAGAATGGTATTAAGGGTAAGTTGCTACAATGGATAAAAGGATGGTTAAGTGGGAGAAGACAGAGGGTGGTAATCAATGGGTGCTGCTCTTCGTGGACTAATGTTATTAGTGGAGTCCCACAGGGTTCGGTGTTGGGTCCACTGTTGTTTTGTATATTTATCAATGATATTGATGAAGGTATATCAGGCTTAATGTCGAAGTTTGCAGATGACACGAAGGTTGGCAGGGTTGTTAATGACAGTAATGGCAGTGTGCTACTGCAACAGGATCTAGATAATTTGGGCAGATGGGCTAAGAAGTGGCAACTGAAGTTTAACCTTGACAAATGCAAAGTACTGCATATGGGTAGAAGTAACCCCAGAGAAACGTACCAACTGTGTGGTACTACACTTAAGGTGGTAGAAAATGAAAAAGACCTGGGAGTAATTGTGCAGTCAGATATGAAGTTTTCTGAGCAATGTAGACAGGCTGCTAGGGCAGGTCATGGGGTTTTGTCAATGATATATAGGAATTTTGCTAGCAGGGAAAAGGAGGTGATTGTCCCTCTGTATAAGGCAATGGTCAGGCCACGCCTTGAGTACTGCGTACAGGTCTGGAGGCCTCATTTTAGGAAGGATGTAGATTTGCTTGAGCGTGTACAGAGAAGAGCAACACGATTGGTGAGGGGAATGAAGGGATCCTCTTACCAAGAGAGGCTTAAGTTCTGCAAATTGCAGTGGCTGGAGACTAGGCACCTGCGCGGTGATCTGATTGAGGTCTATAAGGCCTTGAATGGGTTGAGCACGCTGAATTCTGATGGGATCCTCCCACTTGTTCAGAATACGAACCTACGGGGACATAAGTTCAAATTAAGAAAGGATAGATGTAGAATAGATGTGCGGAAATTTGCCTTTAGCCAGCAGGTGGTTAATTGCTGGAACAAACTTCCATCTGTCGTTGTGGAAGTTGATAGGTTAAATAAATTTAAGGAGGAACTGGACAGGCAATTGGAGGGTATGGTGTGATTTTTTTTTTTTTTTTTTTTTTTGGCTGATGCTGCATAAGCTCCTACACTTGCTTTCTTGCATCAAGTGCCACTACTACTACTACTACTACTAGAAGCCGATGCGCCAACAACTACCAAATCAAAAAAAAAAAAAAAAAAAAAAACTACTTTACAATGTCTAAATATCATCCAGCACAGTGCTCTGAGGACTGCATTGGGCACTTTTAGGACTTCTCCAATCCACAGTCTATATTGAAGTGCACGATCCTCCATTGCATCTTCATAGAAAAACATTACTGCTCCAATATGCTGCTAAAATCCAGTCTTCCATCGCACCCCAGTTGGGAGTATCTTTATAATACACAGTGGGATTTTTTTCGATGAGAGCAAACCAAATGAAAATAGACCTTCACCGAGGATTAACTTGTTCAGAGTTGGAATAGTGATTTAAGTGATATTTTTCCTGCTCCTGTTCCACCTTGTGCATACGCTTCTGCCTCTTACGATGTACAGTTTCATACCTCCTTGCAATATCAGGCAGTTGCACTCAACTCATTCTACTCTGAACTCCTGTGCCTGTAAAATCTGTACTGACGGATCGAAAACTACCAGTACGGTAGGTGCAGTTGCAGTAGTTTTTCCTTCATTTACTGCTACAGCCTCTCTACTATTAGCCTGCAGAGTCTTCACTGCTGAATTATGTGCCATCAAGTTAGCACTTAGTAAAATTATTGAGCTTTCCATCTCACCTGCCATAATTTACACAGACTCCCTCAGTGCTGTGTCTTCCATAAGGAAGAATTTCTCATCTTCTCATCCTATCTTGAAATACATTCATTCCCAGTTAATCTCCTGAAATGTATCCAATCAGTCAATCAGCTTTTTCTGGATCCATGGTTATTGTGGCATTCTGGGAAATGAAAGGGCTGACATTACCGCGAAACATCCTCAACCAACTTTCACACAACATCCTCAGGTTCCTTACAGTGGAAAGTTCCTTACTTTGCAAATGATAGACTTATAGTCTATCATTTGCAAAGCATGCTACAACAACCGGTCAGAGATCTGAACAAGTAACACCAACAATGAACTTTACAAGATAAAACAAAACCCAAAGCTGTGGCTCCCTAGCTCCTGACGAAACAGAAGAGATGAAGTGGTATTGGCAAGACTGAGAATTGGACGCACTGATCATACTCATCTCTTCCTACTATTGCGAGAAAACTCACCTCAGTGTTCATTTTTTCAGATGCAACTTAGTCCGTCATTTTTTTTTTTTTTTTTTTATGAAAACCCCAAACACGAGAGGTATTAGAGCCTATAGTACTTAGTACCATACTTGAGTTGGAGGTTGAAAAAACAAGAGAAGATATTTATTTACATTAGACTTGAACTTCTGTAGACTGAAATTTTCAGGAAAGACATATGAAGGAAGGTTGTTCCAGAAAATGGCAGTTTAGTGAAAAAAACGAAGATGAAAAGTTTGTTCTGTGAGTTTGAAGTTGGACAGTAAATGGATGTTGGCTGGTGGCGGCCCGTGTTAGGACTGTTTTGAAAGAGAGAGCAGGAATTATAGAAGCCAATTCAGAAGAACAGTGCCCATGGAAGTATCTGTAGAAAAGGCATACAGCAGAAACAGTGCATCTATGAGACAGTGAGCGGTGAGACTCTGTCTCATAGATGAGTCATTAATTAACCTAACCTCCCTCTTCTGAATGGAATCTAGAAGCCTGAGAGAGGTTTTGGGGGCACCGCCCCAGATGTGGGAACAATATTCTATGGTAGGGCGAATTTGCGATTTTTACAGAGTCAACAGCTGTTTGGAAGAAAAGTAACGCCAAGAGCAAAAGAGAAAACCAAGTTTTTTAGATGCAGAGGAAGCAATATTTGTAATGTGCTTGTGTCAATCCCCAAAAGAGATATATCAACTTGTCTAGAAATTGGAGTGTCACCGAAGATAAGCATAGGAGCAGAAGAATCTTTTTTGCGAGATATAAGACAAGACTGAGTTTTAAAACGATTGAAATCAACTAAGTTGTCTTTACCCCACCGGAGAATTACCCAGAGATCGGCATTTAAGGAATTGGTAGCAGATATTCGAGAAGTTGAAGCTGATTGAGCAGGGCAAGGTTTCTCAAAATGGAAAGTGGAATGCAATGTGCTATCATCGGTAAAACTATGGATAGGATTTCCAGTCAATAGAAGAAGGTCATTAATATACAAGAGGAAAAAAGTGGGGGGAAGAACTGAACCTTGGGAGACGCCAGCATTAGTGGAGAAGTTAGAAGACAGAGAGCCATCTATCATCACCCTCAGTGAGCGATCAGAGAGAAAACTGGATAACCAATTACAAAAAACAGTTGGCAAACCATAAGATGGCTTGTTTAGAAGACCTTTATTCCAAACATGATCGAAAGCCTTTGAGATGTCTAGAGCAATTGCTTGTGTTTCACCAAAATTTTCCATTGAATTTGTTCATAGATGGGTAACATAAGCCAAAATATCACCAGTAGATCGACACTGATGGAATCCATACTGGCGATCATTAATCAGACGGAAGGTTTCTAGGTAGTTTAAGAGTTGGCGGTTAATTGATTCCTCTGTTACTTTAGAAAGAGAAGTAATTGCAGTGGGATGGTAATTGGATGTGAGGGATTTGTCAACCTTTTTAGGAACTGGCTGGATATGAACAAATATCCAAGCAGAAGGAAAAACACCTTTGGAATAAGAAAGTGAAAAAAAAGCAGCTAAGATCAGTAATAAGTTGATTCCCCCTTACATTCAACCATCCACCCTAACACTTTTCAGTCTCTCTCCACATTCAACATCTCATGATTTATCTCACTTCACAGGAAATGAAGCAAAGAAAGAAGAACTTTTGATTTACCTAAAATATATTGACCTGTACAGGAGCATATAATTTAAAATCTATACTTATATGTTGCCTGTAAATTAACAATGAATAGACACAATTTTGCTTCAGTAGCCCTTGTGTTATTAAGCTCAGTACCAACAACAACAACATATCTGACTGCACAATTACCCCAGGTCCTTTTCATTCTCCACTACCCTGAGTGTAGTACCACACAGTTGGTATGTTACTCTTGGTACTGACTGAATATTACGCTAGCAACCTGTATATAGTGGTTCTACTGATTTAAAGTCCATATGCTTATATGCAAAAGCCTATCCCCCTCACCTTGATTTCTTATTTCTAAGCACATTATAATAGGCATACTTGATTCTGCATCCTCACTATCAGTGTGACTCAGTGTTATGCCTGTGTCATTTGGTGAGTTAATACTTCAAACCCATTAAATTTTTGCTATACTCTTAGCATTAGTATATAAGCAAGTAAATGTGTGCCTATTTGTGATTTTAGTAACTCGTACACAGCCAATGTAGTTTCTATTCCCATGTGGATTCTCATCATGCCTTGTAATATTGCATCCCCTTCCCCAAACACACTCTTCGTGTTAGTACATTTCACAATAGAAACACTACAAGAATCAATTCTGCCTCTCCTTAGACTTGTTGGTGTATCCCTTCCGTCAAACTAACAGTTTTCAACTCCCCCCTAACATTTCTTGATAGAATGAGCAAATATTCTTGCACTACTACTTCTATATCTGTCTTCTTATGGGGATTCACTGAGTAATAGATTAACAGTAGCCTCGGGCAGTGCACTGCTTTTATTGGAAGGAGCAGCAGCCTAGAAAGCAAGGTGCTGGGAATTTCCCAGACTGTTGGATGTCATAATGGAACAAGTAAATACATGAGCTGTGCTAGGATAACTAAGAGTAAGGACAGGTGCATGTATACATGCATGTACACAAGTGCTAGGAGTTTAGTCAAGACATTAAAGGCAGATATTGTTGGGATATCAGAGATGTGATGTCACACAGATGTAAGCAATGCAGAATCGTAATTTGGGTAGTGCAATGTGTACAGGAAGGATTGACAGGATAGGAAGGGAGGAGAGGTTATGCTGTTAGTTAAGAAACACATAAAATGTAAGGAAGTGCATCCAGTTGACATTGGTGGACAGCACAATGTTGAGTCAGTTCGGTGTGACATAAGCACTGGGAAGGAAAAATTGAGAGTAGGAGAGTGTTGTAGGCCTAATGACTCTGATGAATACAATGAACAACTGTACAGAGAAATAGTGGGCCAGTAAATCAGATTGTCTTATAATAGGGGGATTTTAATTTCCCAGATGAGGGCTGATGACCCTCCTATGTGTGTGTAACTATGAGACACATTTTAATTGATTGTCCAGATTTTAGTAATATCCGTTTTACTGCTTTTAATCATCTGACTGAGCCGTATACACTCAGTCAGATTTTATCCGACAATGACAATGTGTCTGCTATTTTTAGATTTTTAAAATCAATAAATATTTTTACTCGTTTATAAAATTTACATTTTTCTTATACTTCTTGACATAGTGACCTAACTAATTAGGTCACTGAAAGTTTAAATTTTTTTATAAATGACATGGTCTTGGTGCATTATAGCCTTAGTAGCTAATGCGCCAATAAAACCAAAACAGACAAACAAACAAACAAACAAACAAACAAACAAACAAACAAACAAACAAACTTCCCAGATATTGACTGGAACTTGTGAATTGGTCACTTGCACACTAGCAAAGCTTTTGTGGATTTTTTGAATGATTGTTTTCTGCAGCAGCATGTTTGAGAGGCAACTAGAGGGAGTAATACTCTTGATCTGATCATCACCAGCGATTCTTCATGCATTAAGAATCTTGCAGATAAATGAACCACTAAGTGGCAGTGATCATAGTGTTCTGATATGGGATTTACTTATATAACTACCAACAGAGGTAAAGGGAAGAGTTTTTGCCTTTGTAACGTGACTACACGGTGGTCTTAGACAGTTTTTAAATTCCATACATTGGAATCAACTGATGATGTTACCAACAGCAATTTTTAAATGGGAAGCATTCAAGGAAGTAATCTTGAAAGCTACTAGGCTTTTTTCCCAACTATGAAATGCTGTTCAAATTTAGGCCTATATTGTATGGCAGATGAACTAATGAGACTCATGGTAGAGAAGAAAAATGTAGTTGCCTATGGTAGATATTATTATTATTATTACTATTAGCCATATAGTGCAAGAAAGCCTGAGGATTATGCTGCACCAGCTAAAAAAAAAAATTTCCAAGTTACCCTGAGAGAGAGAGAGACTGAAGTAGAAGGGAATCACCAAGAAAGAGAAGAATGATGATATCCAGCTCAGGAACCTGGGTGTGCCAAGCCCATACTCACCAGATGTGAGCCCCTGGGGTTAATATAAGCTAGTCTGTAATCAAGTCACAAAGGAGGTCAGGCAAGCGAAGGTAGATTATGAGAAATCTTTGGCTAAGAATGCAAAGAAAAACAGCACAGACTTTACTTATGTAAACTCTAGAAGGAAGGTCCACTTGATATTGATGGTTTGATTGTTGATGATCCTGCTGAGGTAGCTAACAAACTCAATGAGTATTTGCATCTACATTCAAATATGAGGAATTCTGTAGGGAACTACAGAATTCCTCATGATAAGCTTCTGGAGGCCAGAAGCTTATCAAACTATCAGGGAGCTAAACGATTTTGTAATAACTGAGAGCAAAGTGGAGGAGAAAAATTATTGAAGTTGAACATAGGAAAAGCAACTGGAGTGGATGGGATCTATCCAGTTATATTAAAGGAAGCAGCAAAGGAAGTAAGCAAACCCTTAGCCATAATTTTGAAAGCTTCCTTGAACTCAGGAGAGGTATCTATGGACTGGAGATGTGCAAATGTGTCCTCAATTCACAAAGGGGATCAAAAAGTGACACGAGTAATTGCAGACCTGTTAGCTTAACTTCTGTTCCAGTGAAAATAATGGAGTCACTGGATAAAGATGCACTGAAGAGTCATCTAGACAAGACTGCAGTTATAGTTCAGATACAGCATGGGTTTGGTAAGAGGAAACCTTGTCTGACATATTTGATTGGATACTGTGATGTGGTCAGAAAGGAACTGGATGCAAAAAAAGAAATTCGATATCATTTACTTGGATTTTGGGAAAACTTTTCATGCTGTTGCACAAGGCAGACTACTGTACAAAAATCTGAGCAATATGGTATTAAGGGCAAGTTGCTGATATGGATAAAGGATGGTTGCGAGGAAGAAAACAGAGTGGTAATTGACCACATCATAGTTGGCTGCTTGTTGTTTTCTGTATTTATCAATGATATTGATGAAGATATATCAGGGTTGTTGTTTAAGTTTGAAGATGATATAAAGGTTTGCAGGGTTGTTATTGACAATATACTACTGCAACAGGATCTAGAAAAGTTGAGCAGACGATCTGAGAGGTAGCACAAGACACAGAACATGAAATAAAAAACCCTCCGAGAATTTGCCTAGTTCTTGTTTGTATTTATTCAAACCATCCATTTCCACAACAATAGATGGAAATCTGTTCCAACTGCCAACCATCCTTCATCAACTTAAATTTATGCCCCCTCATGTATTTAGGCTCAGCAAGAGAAAGATCACTATTCACATTGAGCTTACTGAATCCATTCAAATCGCTTCATGGGTGCCTAGTCTCCAGATGTTGCAATTTCCAGAACTGAAGCCTTTCTAGGTAAAACCACCCTTTTGTTCCCTTTGCCAATCTGGTTGCCTTCTCTGCACCCATTCAAGCAGATGTACATCCTTCCTAAAGTGAGGCCTTCAGACCTATAATAATCAAGCTGCGGCCTATCCATGGCCTTGTAAAAAGGGATAATCACCTCCTTATCTCTGCTGGCAAAGTTTCTGTATATCATTGACAAAACCCCATGAACTGTTCTGGCAACATGTCTGCACCACTGCTCAGAGGATTTTATATCTGACTGCACAATTACCCCCCAGTATTTTTTTTTATTTTCCTTTACCCTGAATGTAGTACCACACAGTTGATAAGTTACTCAGAGATTACTGCTATTTCTCAGTCCATCGACCCAATTATCCTAGATATTATTACAGTAGCTCACCCTGATTACTGTCGTTAACCACCCTGTCAACCTTTGTATTATCTGCAAACTTTGACATTAAGCTTGTTGCCTTCATCAATATCATTAATAAATATTGAAAACAAGAATGGGCTCATCACTGAACTCTGGGGGATCCACTAATAACATTAGTCCACGAAGATCAGTGCCCATTGGTAACCACTCTCTCTCTCTCTCTTCTTCCATTTAACCATCCCTTTATCTATAGGAGTAACTTGCCATTAATGTATGTGCAGCAGTATCTAAAACCTTTCTGAAATACAAGTATATGATTTCAAAATTATTTTTTTCATCTAATTCCTTGGTCACTGCATCTCAGATTGGTTAGACAAGGTGCCCCTTAACAAATCCATGCTGTAACTGGAGTGTAATTGTATTCCTGTCCAGATGGAGGCTTTTTTGTTCTTTGTTTTCCAATATGACTGTAAGGTCTTGGTGAAGAAATGTTAACAAGAAACAGAATACTAGAAATATATAAAAAGAAAATCTGAAACAGGACTGATGCAGATTAGTACTCCATCACAGGGCAGATTTTTTTAGCATTTTACTCTCTGTGATTGTCATGTAAGCTCTGCAGAGACTTAAAAGCATTGTTGGAAAAACGTAGTGTTATAAAGGCAAATGAAAGAGCTGACGACTTATCACGAGTGATCTAAAAGCTTATTAGCCATGATCAAGCCATGATTGATCAAATCCATAAGAGTAAAATGGCTACCCTGAACCGAGGAACATGTTAGATGGGCAGTTGAACAGTGGAAATCTGTAATCTTCAAGCCCAAATTTAGCCTCTGTGGATTGGAAGGGGAACTGCTACATTTGTCAATGAACCAGTGAAGCTTATCAGTTTGATTTCACTGATTCACCATTAAACAGTTTATTGTTGAGTGAGTCCAGACTTTAAATTTAGCCAGGCTGCCAACCTCAACTAACCATGCAGGTAACTTGTTCCATTAAAAAGAACAATTTCAACAATCCAATCTAAACTGCTTTCCCTGTGATTTGAATTTATAACCCCTAGTTCTGAAATCATTTAAAACAGTGAAAATTTTGCTATTGGTCATCTTACTATCCACTCTGAGAGTCTTGTAGACTTGTGAGGTTCCCCTCTGGGGGAACCTCACATTCTCTGTTGGCTACATATTTGAATCTGCAAAAGGTCATAAAGGACGTACCTTTTGCACATTTCACAAAGGGGTTGTCCGATTTCAAGAAGCTCAGTCTTGTTTTTTTTTTTTTTTTTCATTTGCAGTCCCTCTACTTTGACATAGTATTCCATGTGGTCTAACAATTGCTTATGTACAGTGAGATTATGATCTTTTCATATCCACAAGCAAATGTTCTATTAATCAAAAATTATACCATGGCCTTCCTTGCTGCCTGTCTATATTGCTCAGAGAACTTTGATATGTCTGCTCATATTGTAGCCCCCCCCCAAATGCCTTGGGCCCCGAGTGCTAAGCGATTTTCTTCCTGCGAATATATAGTGCTCTCCCAAAGTGTTATAGTTTTGATTCTTTTCTAGCGTCACCTGTTCTTTAGTTTACTTGAAGAGGTTCTGTACTTTAAAGGACAAAAGTAAGAACCGAGAGAGGAAATCTACCTTTCTTTTTTTTATTCTATATATTCATTACTAACCCTTTATTTTCTTCAACAACCGCTTGGTCACTGGTGGCACCGCTCCTGCCTCCACGTGGCGGGGCCGGTAACCTGGGGGATAAGACAACCCCCGGGGCTAAAAGGAGCAGAGATGGAAACAAGTGACTCTCCACGCTTAGAGCCAAAGAGCTCGCAAGCAAATGACATACACGACACTGACCATGACTTCTCTCTATCGAAGAGAATGAAGAAAGACATTGGCAGACAGGAATTACCAGCATTCCTGATAATACATTCTCTGTCAACACAACCTGTGAGCAAGCTCTCCCCCTTTATTATTCAGAGATGCCTCGAACATGCCGCAGATTCACCAAAAATGGTGAAATGTCTCCAATCTGGGGATTTATTAATAGAGACCACCAATTCTCGACACTCTGAACTATTATTAAGTATGACATCCTTGAGTGGAATCCCAGTTCAAATCACACCACATAACACCCTCAATTCCTCAAAGGGAGTGATAACTGAATGGGATCTATTAAACGTTCCTGAAGATGAAATAGCCCAGGAACTTAAAGAACAAAAAGTCACTCAGGCAAAGAGGATCATGATCCGAAAAGATGGCAGTTTAGTTCCTACCCGGAGTATAATTTTAACTTTCAGTTCTCCAAACCTACCAGCTTCAGTCAAGGCAGGATACTTAAACTGTCGCGTTCGGCCATATATTCCGAACCCCCTAAGATGTTTTAAATGCCAGAAATTTGTCCATTCCCAGACAGCATGCCGTGGAGACGCAACATGTGCAAACTGTGGGTGTAAAACTCACACACAAACAGAATGTAAGGCACCAACCCCACAGTGTCCAAATTGCAAGGGTAGCCATCCGGCATACTCCAAAGACTGCGACCTCTGGAAGTTGGGGAAAAAGATACAAAAGTATAAAGTTGAAAATAAAGTTTCCTACCAAGAGGCAAGAAAACAAGTAAGATTAAATAATCCAAAATGCACTTATGCCTCTGCTACTTATAGTCACCAGTCAGTAGGATGTCAGACAGACGTGTCCATCCCTCCAGATACATCGATCTCAGATTGGGCTAGATCAGTCCTCTTGGTCCAACATCCATCAAAGGCAGTCGATCAATGCAGTAATACGCCACTGACAGTTCCATCCCAGAAACTTCCCCATTGTCAAGCAGCGGAAAAATTAGATCCAGTTGAGGTGAAGCAATCTCACCCCTCAAGCATGGACACCGATGATACCACCAACTCAGAAGATCTGCTTGAAATACATGCAGATGATGATATGGAAGAAGGCAATGACTCAAGACGCCCACATTTTTCAAAAAAAGAAAAATCAAAACACGACAGATTTAAACAAGCCTCTCACAAAAAGCAAACAGACTCCTCTTCCGCTCACAAAACCAAATAATGGAACAAATCATACAATGGAATTGCAGAGGTTTTCGCAGCAATATTGATGATATCTATGAAATAATTAACCGCTACAATCCTGCTGCCATATGCTTGCAAGAGACAAATCTAACAACAAAAATATCCGTTTCAGTCAAAAACTACACTATCTTCAGAAAAGATCGATCTGAAACTAACAGCCCCCATGGAGGAGTAGCTATACTAGTGGAATCAGGAGTTCCCTCCAGGCACATTCCACTACAAACACCATTAGAAGCTGTTGCTACCCGTATAGTAATCAGTATCACACTGACACTAGCCTCAATTTATCTTCCACCGAATCAATCATGTACAATTCAGCAACTGTTAAATCTAATTTCTCAATTACCACCTCCTATTTGTTTACTAGGAGATTTTAATGGGCATCATCCATTATGGGGATCTCTGGTCTCAGACGGACGTGGGGATCTCATTGAAATGTTACTTGACCGAGAAAATTTGACACTATTGAATAATGGCTTACCGACATATATCCATTTTCCTACTGGGTCAACCAGTGCAATAGATCTCTCAATTTGCTCTCCGATCCTCTTCCCAACTATAGAGTGGGCAGTACATGACAATCCTCTAAATAGTGACCACTATCCGCTGATCTGTAGTATTCAAACCACCCATTCCAAACAAACTGAAACAAAAACAAAATGGAAATTTTCCAAAGCAAACTGGACGAAATTTACCAGTCATGTATCTTTTGATGATGACATCATAGAGTCTTCTGCTATTGACACTGTCACCGATCATATCACAACGCAGATACTAACAGCAGCAAAAGCCGCCATCCCACAGTCTCAAATAAGAAACCATCGGCATATCAATCACTGGTGGAATGGTGACTGTAATAAAGCGAAGAGAGAAAAAAACAAAGCATGGAACGCCTTCCGCAAACATCCCACCACTGCCAACCTTATTAACTTCAAGAGACTGAGAGCTAAAGCTCGTTATATCCGGCGGAAGGCGAAAAAAGACTCGTGGATAAAATTTGCCTCCTCAATCAACAAAGATACTGATATCAGAATAATCTGGGAAAAAATAAAGAAACTAAATGGTAAATATCATAAGTTGCCTTCTCCTATTATTAATTGGAATGGGAAGGAGATCTCATCTGTTGATGAAATTGCCAATGCCCTAGGAACGGTGTTCTGTGAATTGTCCGCCTCAACTGCATATCAACCATCTTTTCAAAAGATCAAAGCTGAAGCTGAGAAAAGGAAACTAAACTTCAAAACTGCATGTTCTTTTACATATAACCAACCACTCACAATATCTGAACTGAAAGAATCTATATATACCTCAAGAAACAGCTCTCCTGGCCCTGATGGAATCTACAATATAATGATTCAACACCTCAATCAGAAATCACTAATTTCATTGCTAAACTTTTACAATAGAATATTCTCAGAACATATATTCCCTACTTCCTGGCGACATTCTTACGTAATAGCCATACCTAAACCTGGAAAAGACCATTCAATTCCTAACAACTATAGACCAATTTCTCTAACCAGCTGCCTGAGTAAGACTTTAGAAAAAATGGTTCACCATCGACTCACCTGGTATCTTGAATCTGAAAACATAATCAGTGATAATCAGTTTGGCTTTCGGAAGAATAGATCTTCCCTAGACCTCATGACCAAAGCCGAATCCAACATAAGAAATGCATTCATCAGAAATCAACATCTCGTCATGATATGCCTTGATATAGAGAAGGCCTTTGATACCACATGGCGCTACGGTATCCTAAGAGATCTCCATTCTATTCATATGAGAGGCCATTTACCATATTTTATTCAAAGCTTCCTTCAGCACAGATCTTTCCAAGTGAGGTACCGGCAGGTTTTATCTCAAACATATATTCAAGAAGAAGGAGTCCCACAAGGCTCTGTTCTTAGTGCCACCCTGTTTGCAATACGAATAAACAACATCACAAACAGCATTCCAAATACCGTTGACTCGTATCTCTATGCAGATGATCTTACCATATCCTGCCATTCCCAGAATATGAACTATATTGAGAGGCATCTACAAATATCCATTAATAACATTGAATTATGGATTGCGCAAAATGGATACAAACTGTCAAGCCACAAATCTACAGCTATACATTTCTGCACGAAGCGCGCAATACATCCTGAACCCGAGTTGCACTTGGCCGATCATCCACTACCAACTGTGAACAGTATTCGCCTTGTAGGGCTAATTTTTGATAAAAAGTTAAACTTCCAGGAGCACATCAAGTACCTAAGAACCACTTGCACAAAGAAAATGAATATACTCAGGGTCATCTCCAGTACATCTTGGGGCGCCGATCGTTATACCCTGCTCCACTTATATAAATCTCTAATTAGATCTCGGTTAGACTACGGAGCACCTGTTTATGACTCAGCTAGGGAGAGCACCTTGGCCCGTCTTGCACCCATCCAACATTCTTCTCTTAGGATAGCCCTAGGTGCATATAGAACATCACCAGTTCAAAGTCTTTATGTTGAGGCTCACGAACCTCCGCTTAGCATCAGAAGAAAGATGTTGCTGATAAACTACTCAGCTAAAATTAAAAGTCTGCCTACTCATCCGGTTTGGCCACTGTTGCATAATCCTCAATTGAAAACCCATTATACAAATAAACCTAGAGCAATTCGACCTTCTGGCATCAGACTGCAGAATCTAACAGAAAGCTGGAATATTCAGCTTGATAATATCATCAGAGAAAAAAAAGATCCGGATCCCCCTTGGACTAACTTCACACTTTCTTCTGATGAATACTTTGAGCAATGGGGTAAAGACTCTATAGCAGATACTAACATCCAACAACTACATGTTGCTCACTCACAAAAGTACCCCCACTTTGCTAAGATTTATACTGATGGTTCGAAGTCTGACAGTCGAGTGGGTGCAGCTGCCATCTTCCCTAATACAACTGTCTCAATTTCACCTCCAACCGAATACAGCAGCTATACTGCTGAACTCCATGCCATAAAGCTTGCTCTGGAAAACATCTCGCTAATGTCAATAAATAAAAGTATAATATATACTGATTCACAGAGTGCTATTTTAGCTTTGAAAAGGACTTCCCCACCTAAAAATCCTTTACTAAAGCTCATAAAACATATGCTGATGCGTCTTCATGAGCATCAGAAAACTGTTATCTTTTCCTGGATCCCTGGACACAGTGGTATTCCAGGAAACGAATGTGCAGACAGTGCTGCCAAGTGTCCTTCCATCATACCCTCAATAAATGACCTAGTCCCATATCCTGATTATAGGCATAACATACGGTGAACATCTTTTGAACAATGGACACTTCTGTGGAAAATGCAAACAAATAACAAGCTATTTCAAATAAAACCTGAACCACAATTATGGACTTCTAGCCTTCGTAAAAATAGAAAAGAAGAAGTAATCTTAGCCAGAACTCGTATAGGTCACACTCACCTCACACATCTCTATCTGCTTACAGGAAATGATCCTCCGCAGTGTGCACACTGCTCGCAACCACTTACAGTAAAACATATACTCCTTGAATGTAACTTGTTCAGCAATGCCCGACGAATGTCTTTTAGTTTCATTTCAGATCTACAGCAACCTCTCTCTCTGAATAGCACAATAGGCAAAGAAGCAAATCTCTCTGAATTCTTTTTCTATATAAAACAAATAAAAATGTATGACCGTTTCTAACTGCTCACCGTGCAGTTATCATAAGTACCTTAATTAATTTAGAAGGCGCAATATGGTCTAAGTAGCTCTTGCGCCAGAAAACACCACAACGACAACAACAACAACAACAACTAAATGCCTTTTATCCTGGAGTGGTGTTAATTCAACTCCATGAAGTGCTACCTTTCTGACCATCCTTGAAGCCTATCTATTTTATCTTTAAGGAGCTTGTTTTTTTTTTTTTTTGTTTGGTTTTTAGGAGCATTAGCAACTAAGACCATATTGCTCCGGGATATTCGGTGGTCATTCCATGACCTTTCCGCATCCTCCGTATTTGGTGGTGACGGGCTCGAACCCTAGTCTAATCAAGAAGCGTGTGCTACGCACTACTGCTCCTTCCCACCTGGCTACGGAGGCGCCTTCTCTTTCAGGAGCAGTGCATAGTGCTGATCATCACATTATCTACAAATTTTGGCATCATGCCATCTATTCCTTTGTTGAAAATCAGAAACAACTGTGGTCCTAAAACAAATACTTGTGGGAACCCTGCTTCTAATGTTAGACCAATCTGAAGACCGATCATTAATCACAACCCTCTCTCCTTCCCTGCATCAACCCTGCAATCCATGTTATACCTTTACCTAGGGTCCTCGAATGTTCCAGCTTATACAGTAATCTCTTACTCATATACCTTTCTAAAATGCAAATACAGTAAGCTCTGGTTATAGTGTTTGAAGCATTTGAAAATTGAATTTTGATTCTAATACGCAAAAATCGACGAATGTTATCTACAGTCTATAAAAATAAGGTATAAAGCACAAATTCACACTTTATTACCAAAAGTTTATTACCAGTTAAATGAAGTGTGAAAATCGGAAGAATATTATCCACAGATTAGCAAAATAAAAATAAATTTATACGTACAAAGCTTAATTAAGATACATGTTAATTTAGCATAAAGCTTTGTTATATGATTATAATTTTAAATGGTCACTTAATTTAGATTGCTTTAAATTATCACTACAAAGTCTATTTATAGATTTTTCAATATTGTATTACAGTCTATATTCATGATCACTTGTACCAGTTTCTTCCACTGCTCTCCCAGGACGGCTATAGCTTCACGAGTTTGCCGTTTTGTAACTGCAATTTTTTTTTGGATTCATCTTCATTTTCGACCTCCTTGACTAAATTATAAGCAACAGACTGGAAAATTTCTTCTTCTGTTAAGCTGTAGTAACTACCCTTTTATAACAGATTGTACAAACAAAAAGGCCCAGTAAACTGAAAACTGCAAATTGTTTTATGGTTGTGACCTTCAGAAATGTGCTTTAGAAAAATATCACAAGAGGCATTCAAATTTGATTCTTATAAGTAAACATGCGATTCTAATATACAGTGAAAGTGTAGTGCATTTTATTGATTTGAATCAGTTCTTTAAAATTTGCTTCTCTAAAGCAGGTGATTCTAATAACCAGTGATCACTATAACTGGCACTTACTGTAAATTAAGTTGAAATTATTTCTTATGTCCAACTCATGAAAAACTATAAAAATACTAACCTATAAACTGTAGGGGAAAATGTGCAAACCATAATAGTAATAATGTTAATTGTCTGGTGGTCATCCCTAACCCAGCACAGTAAAGGCTAGATTGTGCAATGTAATGTTTAGCCATGTTGTTATGTTCATCTGTCCTCTTAGCCATGGAGCACTTGGAAAACCAATCCCCCCATTGCCCATCACTATCGTGGGGAGGTGGGCCAGGGCAGCAGGTAAGAAGTAAATGTATGAATACTCCAGGGAAGGAAGAGATATATGAAGGGAGAGAATGGAAGTGGAAAGGGGGGGGGGGGGCAGGAACAACTCCTCTGGAAAATCTGAAGTTAAATGAGATGGATTTTATATATACTAAACTTATTTTGATAGTGAAACATATTATTTATAAATTAATAACTACTTTGAAATACTCCAAGCAGCCGTAGCCAAGTGGTCAGGCGTATGGGTGTTAATTGTGGTGCTGTTTCTTGTATTCTGTCTATCTTGTGAACTCCTCTGACCGTTTGGCCGTCCCGGAGTATAAACAGAAAATTTTATTTTATAAGATGTGGATGACAAAAAGACAACTGAAGTTTAGGAAGCTATATCCAAGCTAGAAAGGATAAAGGTCTGAAAAGTAAAACCTAGATTTAGATATCAGAAAGAGTTAACAGCTAGCTAAAAAAAAAAAAAAAGTCAGACCTCTCTTTAACGAACTTCCATGCAGTGAATTTTTTTTTTTTGATTTCCCCTGTTCATTACATTTAAAATACAGTCAGTCCTCGTATAGCTCCTCCATAGCCAGGTGGGAAGGAGCAGCAGTGCGTAGCACATGCTTCTTGATTAGACCGGGGTTCGAGCCCGTCACCACCAAATACGGAGGATACGGAAAGGTCAGGGAATGACCACCGCATATTCCCCCGGAGCAATATGGCCTTAGTTGCTAATGCTCCTAAAAAACCAAATAACAACATCCTCGTATAGCATAATAGTTGTGTTCCTAGAAACCCTTGTGCAATGCAAAATCATGCAATATAAACAACAGGCCCTATGGGGAAAATAGGGTTAGGTGCCGACCACCCAAGATTGATTTCACAACGTTGCTGAGTTAGTTGGTCTCAGGTGAGGGTAGCATGGTTTCTTCTCCCTGAAACCCGGGTTTTTCACCCAGCAAAACAAAAATTTAACTCAGAACATGCAATTTACACACAATATACATGGAACAATGTGGCCTTAGTTGCTGATGTTTCTAAAACCAAACAACAACAACCAACCAACCAAAAGTAAACAACTCTGATGTTTCAAAGGAGCAGTCGATAGAGTTGGACTACAACTACAACAAATTCTGGGATGACTAGTGGCTTTATCAAGAATTTGAAAATGCTCTACCGAAGGCGCATAACGAAAAAAATTATCCTGAGAATAGAAACAAACCAACCTATAGATTCTGTTATAGATTTGCGGATGTGCATATCAGAGTTGGCGAAAGTGTGGATTGAAGGAATGAAAAAAACAACGATTAAGAATTGTTTCAGGATTTTGCTAAAGTACCAATTAACAGTGATGAAGGGGATTAACTACTACAAGATATTATTATTATTAGTCATATGGTGCAAGGAAGCCTGAAGCTTATGCTGCACCAGCAAAAAAAATTCCCGAGTTACCCTAAGAGAGAGAGAGAGAGTCAAAAGTAGAAAGGAATCACCAAGAAAGAGAAGAATGATGATATCCAGCTCACCCTGGGTGTGCCAAGCCCATACTCACCAGATGTGAGCCCCTGAGCAATCTTGGAAAGAACTCCAAGCAAGAAGTTTGATCAGAGAAGAAATTGTTCTTGGCAAATTTTTAGGAGTTGATAATGATGTCATAGTAGCTGAATATCCAAGTGACTCCAACATTTTTAGCATTAGCATTAGAATTAGTAGAGGCATATGATGCAAGAAAGCAAGCTTATGCAGCATCAGCCAAAAAAAAAAAAAAACTTCACCCCTCCGTTCGTTCGAAATACCTGTCCAGCTGAGGCTTAAATTTATTTAGGCTATCAACTTCCACGACAAGGGATGGAAGTCTGTTCCACCAACCAATTACCCGCTGGCTAAAGGCAAATTTCCACACGTCTATCCAACATCTGTCTTTCCTCAATTTGAATTTATGCCCTCTCAGGTGATTATTCTGAACAAGAGGAAGAATCCCATCAGCATTAAGCATGCTCAAACCATTCAAGGCTTTATACACCTCTATCAGATCACCTCGCTGATGCCTAGTCTCCAGACACTGTAATTTGCAAAACTTAAGCCTTTCTTCGTAAGAGCACTCCTTTGTTCCGTTCACTAATCTTGTTGCCCTTCTCTGTACTCGTTCCAGCAGCTCTACATCCTTCTTGAAATGAGGCCTCCAGACCTGTATACAGTACTCAAGGTGTGGCCTGACCATTGCCTTATACAAGGGAATAATCACCTCCTTATCCCTGCTAGAAAAATTCCTGTATATCATTGATAAGACACCATGAGCTACTCTTGCAGCCCGTCTGTACTGCTCAGAGAACTTCATATCTGCCTGCACAATACCGCCAGGTCCTTTTCATTCTCTACCACTGTCAGTGTGGTACCACAGAGTTTATACATTGCCCTGGGGTTGCTGTTTCCCAGATGTAGTACTTTACATTTGTCAATGTTAAACTTCATTTGCCCCATCTCAGCCCATCTGCTCAACCTTTCCAGATCCTGTTTCAGCAGCATAGTGTCAGTAGTGTTCTTGACAACCCTGCCAACCTTTGTATCGTCTGCAAACTTGGACATTAAGCTTGATATACCATCATCAATATCATTTATAAATACAGAAAACAATTATGGACCCAACACTGAACCCTGAAGGACTCCACTAATAACCTTAGTCCACGATGAGCAGTGTTCATTGATTACCACTCTCTGTATTCTGTCACTCAACCACCCCTTATCCTTAGCAGCAATTTGCCTCCAATGCCACACTGCTCCAATTTGTGCAGCAGTCTTCCATGTTGCAACAGTATCAAAAGCCTTTCTAAGATCCAAGTAAATAATATCAAAGTTATTCCTTGCATCCAGTTCTTTTGTGACTGCACCATAGTATCCAATCAAATTGGTCAGGCAAGACTTCCCCTTAACAAAACCATGCTGTGTCCGAGCTATAACTGAAGTCTTGTCTAGATTATCCTGCAGTGCTTCTTTAACCAGTGCCTCCATTAATTTTCCTGGAACAGAAGTTAAACTCACAGATCTATAATTACTTGTGTCAGCCTTTGATTCTCCTTTGTGAATTGAGATCACATTTGCACTTCTCCAGTCTGTGGGTACCTCCCCTGAGTCCAAGGAAGCTCTCATAATTATAGCTAAGGGTTTGCTTACTTCCTTTGCTGCCTCCTTTAATATAACTGGATAGATCCCATCCACCCCAGGTGCCTTTCTTGTGTTTATCTTCAACAATTTCTCCTCCACTTTACTCTCAGTTATTACAAGATTCTCTAGCTTACTGCCAGAGTTTAATACACCTCTGGCATTCCCCTCGCTGAATAACTCCTCATGTGTGAATGTCGATGCAAAATATTCATTTAGTTTGTTAGCTACCTGAGCACGATCATCAACAGTTGACCCATCAATATCAAGTGGATCAATGTGATTCATCCCCTTCCTTCTAGAATTTACATAAGTTAAGAACACTTTGCTGTTTTTCTTTGCATCCCTTGCCAAAGATTTCTCGTAATCTGCCTTTGCCTGCCTAACCTCCTTTGTAACTTGGTTACAGATCAACTTGTATCTATCATAGGCTTCTGTGTCACATGTTAATTTATATGTATCCATTGCATTTTTCTTTTCTGTCATATGTCTCATTAGTTCATCTGACATCCATTTAGGCATGAACAATATTTCTTAGTTGGTATGTAAAGCCTAGTAACTTCCAAGATAAGTTCTTTGAATGCTTCCCATTTTGAATTTGCTGTTGGTAAAATCTTCAGTTGGTCCCACTTTATAGAATTTAAATACTGTCTCAGACCATTGTATTCGCCTTTACGAAAGCAATAACCCTTCCCTTTACCCCTGAAGATAGTTACCTCTTTGAGTAAATCCCACTTCAGCACACTGTGATCACTGCCACCTAGTGGTTCCTTTATCTGCAGATTCTTAATGCATGAAGAATCACTACTGATAATCAAATCAACAGTATTACTCCTTCTAGTTGCCTCCCGAACATGCTGATGTAGAAAACAATCATCCAATAAATCCACAAAACCTTGCTAGTGTGTGAGTGACCAACCCACAAATTCCAGTCAATATCTGGGAAATTACAAGCCCCCATTATAAGACTTTCTGATGTACTGGCCCACTCTATTTCTCTGTACAGTTTCCTATTATACTCATCAGAGTCATTAGGCCTATAGTACACTCCTACTCTCAATTTTGATCTCCCAATGCTTATGTCACACCAAACTGACTCGACTCGACACTGCACTGTCCAGCGATGTCCACTGGCTTCACTTCCTTGGATTTTGTGTTTCTTGAACATTGTACTCCCCAAATTCCAGTTCTGCATTCCTTATATCTGTGTGACATCACATCTCTGATATCTCAACAATATCCGCCTTTGATACTTTGAGCAATACCTCAAATTCACCAAATTTATTTACCAAACTCCTAGCATTGGTGTACACGCAAGTATACATGCACCTGTTTCTATTCTTAGCTACCCTAACACAACCCATGTGTTTTCTTGTACCGCAGTGACTCCCAGCAGTCTCTGAAATATCCTGCATCTTGTTTTTCAGGCTTCTGCTCATTCCAGTAGAAGTAATGCAAGAATCACTTTCACCTCTGCCAGTGGTTACTGTTAATCTATTAGTCTTTGTATCCCTCCATGCTACCAGTTTTCTGACCCACCTAACACTGCCTCAATAGCATCAGCAAATATTCTTGCACCCTTTCTATTTAAGTGTATCCCATCCCTGTAGAAGCAGTCTCTCCTGTTAACAAGTACAGACCAGGCTGAAAAAAATTCTACCCCTTGAGCCTTGCACAATCTTTCCAGGGCTGAATTTATCGACAAGGCTCTCATCATATACTCCCTCCTATCGAATTGAATACTAAATTGAAATGCTATTTTAGACTGAATTCAATTCAAAGAACTAGTGGCAATATTGATAATGAACTGGATGAAAATGAGGGCAATATTAAACCTCCCAAAGTTTCAAATGTTAGCAGCATTTGAAACTTTATGTTGAGGCCTTCAGTGTGAAGAAACTTGTGCCAGAAAATATATTTGTGTATTTAAACAAATGCAGTGTTTATGAACATTTGTATAAATGATGTACAGTAAAATCCAGCGTACAACAAAAAATAACCAAATATTTTATGAAATAATTCTTAAAAGTGTACTAATATATTTTGCACATCATGTAAGTAGTCATTCCATAATATGTATGTATTAAAGAATTAATTGTTTTAAAATGTGAGAAAATTTATTCAATCCCAATTATTTCTGATTTATTTTCCATCTTTTACTATATTTCTGAATCAGTGAATTACAGTGTTTTTCATTGTTGAAAAGGTCATATTTTATTTCTTTTTAACAAAATTTCTGTTAAACAAATTTTTTTTAACGAACAGTCGCTTTCGTTATATGGTGGTCTAACTGTGTGTGTGTAACCTTTTTTTTTATTTATTTTTTTTAAACTTAATACCAACTGGAGAAATTGCATATAACTGGAGCAAATTAATAAGAATTTTGAATATAAGGTATTAGGGGTGAAAACTATATCCACGAGGCCAAAGGGCCAAGTATTTAGGTATCCTAAGTTGCACTTCTTTGTTGTATCCTCTAAATAAACACAGATTATAATAGAATAGTAAAATTAAAATGATGTAGCTAATTATTATTATTTGGATACGTTGAATGGAATGTTAACTAGGGCTAGCTCCACTCAATATATCCCATCAATAATTAGCTGAGGCTATCTGTTTCTGTTTGCCATTTGTCAGTTTTTCTAGGTTCAAATATACTGAGAATTTACTGCAAATATACATGTACTATCAGATTGGTTTAATTACTTTAATATACCTTAAATTTAACAGACCAAATACGGAGGATGCGGAAAGGTCAGGGAATGACCACCGCATATCCCCGGAGCAATATGGCCTTAGTTGCTAATGCTCCTCAAAAAAAAAAAAAAAATAATAATAATAACATTAAATTTAGCAAAAAACTGGCAGAATAACCGCTAGCCCGACAGATAGCAGTGAAAATTATTAATAAAAAAATTATATTCATACGTATATTATATATAATGTGTGGTTTATAAAAGAGATAATAGTCTGGGAAAATTGGAAATGCAAAGTACACAAGGTGCCTGAACTAAGAGAAATTTAAGGGATAGTCGAAAATGGAAATGAAGTAGTGGTTAAACAGGTGAAAGAATTTGAAAAACCTAGTACAAAAATGAACTGGGACTGAGGAAGCAAAAAATAATAATAATAAAAAATAATAAATAAATAAATACATAACACTATATTCAGATATGGGAGGGCAATTTTAGCAAGAGGTCGAATCAGGGGATGGCAAATATGCAAAATCTGAATATAGTAGTCAGCACTGTGTCACCTCTAGAAACAAACCATGTAAAAATATTATATTTAACTTCTCTAATATCCTAAGTTCATAGGACCGTACTACACTTGATTTCTAGTCACTAGAAAACGTGTTGCATTCTGTCCTACTCCTGAGGATGATCTGTCAAATTTCAAACAGGAGAATCATACTTTTGGCACTGACACATTCAATTCCATCTTTCTTAAACACGATAGTAATATGCATATACTAAATCACATTCCTTCTTTCTCTAAGTGCAAAGATAAACGTTGTCTTACCTGTCCTGCCATGGATAACCCTGAAACCTCCCATTGCCTTAACTCCACCCCTTTTTGGCGCCTGCGTAGCCAGGTGGGAAGAAGCAGCAGTGAGTAGCACACTCTTCTTGATTAGACCGGGGTTCGAGCCTGTGACCACCAAATACGTAGGATGCGGAAAGGTCGGAATAACCACCGCATATTCCCGGAGCAATATGGCCTTAGTTGCTAATGCTCCTAAAAACCAAATAACAAACATAACAAACAAACCACCCCTTTTTTGTAAAACAAAAAAACGTTACCTACCTCCTAACATGTAAAATTTGCAACATGAAATCTGTAGGACAAACATCATCATCATCATCATCAGCCATTTTCAATCCACTGCAGGATGAAGGCCTCTCCAGCAACTTTCCAGTTCCTTCTGTTTTGAGCACTGGCCATCCATTTACTACTCAAAAACTCATGAATTTCATCTATCCATCTCCGCCTTTGTCTTCCAGGTTTTCTTCTAGCTCCTCTTGGGTACCATTCTGTTATTTTCTTAGTCCATCTGTCGTCATGTCTTCGAGCTATGTGTCCTGCCCAAGACCATTTTAGTTCTTTAGTTTTGATAAGAATGTCCTTTACTTGAGTTTGCTGCCTAATCCATGTGTTTCTCTTCTTATCTAACAGTCTGATTCCCAATATAATTCGTTCCATTCTTCGCTGTGTAGTTCTTAGCTTCTCTTCCATTCTTTTGGTGAGTGCCCAAGTTTCACTTCCATAAGTCATGGTGGGGAGTATACATTGATTCATTATTTTACGTTTCAGACAAACTGGGATATTGCTCTTCAGTATGTGACTATATTTCCTGAATGCTATCCATCCAAAATTTATCCTTCTCTTGACTTCCAGCCATTTATCATTATTACAACTAATAACTTGTCCCAGATAAGTATATGACTCCACCTTTTCAATTACTGCTCCATCAATAATTATTTCCCTTTCCGTGGCATACTTGTTCATCATTACTTTTGTTTTAGCCATATTCATCTTTAGTCCAAAATCCTTACTAACTGTGCATAACTGATTAAGATTTTCCTCTAATTCTTTGGGATCGTGGCTTATGACCACAATGTCATCTGCAAATCGTAAATGGTTTAGGTACTCTCCGTTCACATTGACTCCTTTCTGCGACCAGTCTAATCTTCTGAAAGCTTCCTCAAGGGCAGCAGTAAACAGCTTCGGAGATATTGTGTCTCCTTGTCGAACTCCTTTCTCGATTTTAAATTTGCTACTGTCTTTGTCTAGTCTAATAAAGGATGTAGCACTCTCATATATTTTCTTCAAAATCATAATATATGGAGTATCTATGCCTTGTCTTTCCAGTGCCCGAAACATTGCCTTATGCTGTATGGAGTCAAATGCCTTTTCATAATCCACAAATGCCAGGCATAATGGTGTTTTATATTCATTTGCTTTCTCCATTAGCTGTGATATTACGTGAAGGTGATCCATAGTTGAGAATCCCGTCCTAAAGCCAGCTTGCTCTTTCGGTTGATTCTCATCAAGTATTCTTTCTAATCTGTTAGTAATGACCCTTGTGAACAACTTGTAGATATGGGATAACAGGCTAATTGGTCTATAATTGCCAATTTCTGATTTATATCCTTTCTTATGCAGCAAAACTATGATTGCATTATTCCACTGCTTAGGCAGCACACCTTTTCTAATGCACTTTGTGAAGAGCCTTGCCAGTTTTTGTGTTATGTCTCTTCCTCCCAATTTTAACAACTCTACAGTAACTTCATCTTCCCCCGGGGCTTTCCGATTCTTCATTTTCTTCAATGCATGTTCTACCTCATCAGGAAGAATATCGGGTATGTCGTATGTGTTGCTACTTTGCAATCCATCTTCCCCACTGCTGGTATCATTCCCTCGCTCCTTGTATAGTTCTCTATAGTAGTCTTCTGCTATTTGAATTATGCCTTCTCTGCTGTTTATAAGTACACCATCGCTATTCTTCAGTTTCAGTATCATTTGTCTTTCTGTATTATTGCTCATGGCTGCTGATTTAAATCCTTTATTTTCCCTTAATGCTTGTTCTACTTTTCTTGTGTTAAATCTTCTTATGTCCTCTCTGAGTCTCTTTCTAATGGCTTTGCATAACTCAGTATACTCAATTTTCTCCCTGTCAGTGTTTTTCTTGCTCTTCATTTGTCGTCTTTGGTTCATCATGACAAGTGTTTCTTGACTAATTTTTTCTTCTTTGGATTTCTGTTTCCCTATAGGTTTCTTGGGCTTTATCACTTTCAGAAAGTTGTAATATTCCTCATTAATATCTTGGTCCAAACATATGATTCTTTAAACATCAGAATAAATGAACACAGATCAAAAAGTAAAAATCTTTCTTTAGGCAATAACAATGATACAGACTTTGAACTGCTCCACTTCCACACCATAATTTTAGCAACGCTAAGATTAATATCATAGAATATAACCACAAACGTGAATACTACGAAAGCATCTTTATATGTATTCACAAATCACTGTACCCACATGGTTTAAATAATAAATTCTTCAATAAAATTGTCTGCAGCAATAGATCCTTGAACACCGAGCACTGTATCTACAAATTATTTAACCTTAGTCATATATTAAAAAACAAATTTAGCAAGAAACATAAACCATATAAAAATATCATATTCAACTTCTCTAATCCTAAGTTCATGGGACCATACTACACTCGATTTGCATAATATTATACAGCTTAAACACATAATAAAAGACATCAGTCTCTTTAGAAATGGAACTATTACTCCTCACTGCATTGAATATTGTAACATTGTTTCTCCATAAATGGTTTGACAACGTACCTTGGTCCTCTATTCTTAACAAACACAATAACCTACTGCCTTCCAACAACCGCTATAAATTTGATATACATCACTGTTTCAATTATGACCCTCCATTAGGATTAAAAATCTGCACCTACAAACAACTTGCTACTAATTTAGGTAATATTTCGCTTACTGATTTTCCATGGCACTGCAATAATGCAGTCTATGCTCCTTTTTGGGGATCAAAATTATGGACATATCATAACTGGAAATTTAAACATCATAAATGACACCAATCTAAAAACAGCCATAAGTAAAAGGTTCAAATTCAGACCTATTAGCCGAGCTAATCTTAATTACATCAACAAAAAGCTATATCTAGACCTTGCACATTTTTCCAACAAGCTTGCTTATAAATATACCATTCCACATGAAGCATTTCAAAACTGGATAACTATTATCTATCAAGACATCAAAATAGCTATTGCCAAGTCCTACAAACTCAACAATAACTACCACACTCCATTCTGCAATCTGAAAAAACATATTTCAGAATTACAGGATAATTTTATTATCACTGCAGTTGACAAAGCATCCAACAACTTTGCCATCTTCTGCAAACAATTCTATTTCAACCAACTAAAATCTGAAATAGAGACTAGCTCCACATATATACCATGCAGTCTCAATCCTGCTTCAACAATTAAAAAGCTTTTAGCTTTGCATAAAAAACTGCATATCAAAATACAAAACTGTTCCCTTCCCTTCCTTTATATGATAGCCATATTCCACAAACAACCGATAGGTTTCAGATTCATAACCTGTTCCAAAAATAGTGCCTGCTACCATAACCTATTTATAACCTGTTCCAAAAATAGTGGCTGCAAGCAATTCTTCGGACAGCTAAAAACCATCTTTAGCAACCTTATTACTACATGGATTATTATAATAACCAATCTGTTTTAAACATTTTTAAATCCAATCTCTCTATAACTAGTATTGAAACTTTTGATTTCACCAACCTGTTCACTTCCATCCCACTTAACCTACTGGTGTTTGTGCTAAAACAGTTGTTCAACAAATACCATGAGAAACTTAATATCCACGAGAGTATTTGGGACAACCTTGTCAATCTATGCATACTCAATAACTTTATTTTCGATGGCAAGCATGCATACAAACAAATTATTGGTGTTTCCATGGGTTCACAAATTTCCACCCTTGTCTGTAACTTGTTTTTACGCTAAAATTAAAAATTAAATTTTCTGTTTATACTCCAGGATGACCAAATGGTCAGAGGAGTTCACAAGATAGACAGAAAACAAGAAACAGCACCGTATTCAGCAGTCACTGGCTTGAACCCCAGTCACTCAAGGCACGTGTACTTATGCACCCGCATGCCTGACCACTAGGCTACGGCGACCTTACTATGAGGAATTATTTTTTACTAGCAACCCCAATCATAAATTTTTAGCTTTGCGGTATGTTGATGACATCTTAGTTTTAAATTCTGACTTTGAACGCTTAGCTGCTGATATTTACCCTTCTGAACTTAAGAAAATGCTAATAATTGCACAGCCAACTTCCTTGATCTGAAAATTACACTCTGCAATGATGCAGTTCCTCATTTTATTGACATTTATGACAAAAGAAACTATTTTAACTTTGAGGTCATTTACCTCACAAATTGGCAATCTAATATTTCCAATTGAATTCACAAAAATACTATTTGTATTCAAGCTATCAGATTAGCCAATATATGCAGCAACCATGTCCTTTTCAGCAAAGCAATAAAAGTTTTTTATAACAAGCTGTTAAATAATAATATACTTCCCTTTTTCATTAAATACTGTTTTAGTATAGTTTCTTCTACAATTAAAAAATAAATTCAATTTTGATTTACTTGGCACCTGTCCGTGTTAACGGTATTGTACAGTTGTATTTTGTTTGGTCGGATTTCCACTACTTAGTAATCACTGTTCATGACTTCCATTCAAGGTTCTTTCTCAGAATCAGATTACTGCTGCTTTAATCTCCAAGTTTTTCACATGTTTTGGTTTAAATTCATCCTTTCTACTTTTTGGAATCTTGTACATATGGCATTTCATTCCTGGACTTATTAAGTGTGTTTCTTCCTTGATTACAACAGTTAGGTTTGGCACTTTGCTTCTCTGACACCAGTCTAAGATCTACTATCTGTATGGTAGCCTTGCCTCATTTAACCAGCCCTTTTATTTGATGGAATAAATTTTATCAATAAATTTTATCTATAGATATTCTTCTTCTTCAAGGTTTTTAATTCGGATTCCACCTATATTTTTTTTTGCCTGCCGAATTTTTGTCATGCTCTTCAAAGGATTCACTAAACCTTCAGTCAACCTCTGTTGTGCCAAAACTGAGTTTTCTCTTTCTTCTGCGGTTTATCATCTCAGAAGTTTGGAGTCTTGATCATCTAAATTTTCCCAGAGTTTATCTCCTATAGTTCGGAATTATTCCTGTTCTTCTTTCGGTCTCACATATTCCTTCTCATATTGGTATATCTACGGCCTTTTGTCTGTCGTTTCATGTTTTTAGGCCATCTTTCTCTTTTTTTTTTTTTTTTTTTTCCCTCAATGAAAGAGGTCATCCCTATCTGTTTCTCTAAAACTATATAACTCGGTGACTTGTCTTCCCCTTTTGCTTCCATACGTCTCTCCTCCACTTGACTTAATGATTCCAGCTAACTCCCACTTTTAGTTTTGGTTTTGATTTCACTTCCTCTCTACAAGCCTGTGGTATTAACACCCATTTTTACTAACGCTTGCCTATACCAGAACTCTTTTTTTTAAGGTTGGGCCTTACACGCTCAGTAAGTTGAGTACTTTTAAAGACTTTTTCTACACTTTTTATCTTTATACTGTCTTTTGCTATTTTTTTCCTGTTCGTAGAACTATTAGTGTAATACAAGGGTAATGCGAACGCTCCATCTATCCTCAATCCTATCGCTATTTTCGCCTTCTTTTGACCATCTTTTCCTCCCTTTCCCTCCCCTCCCTAAGAATTTTACCATTCCCTATACTATTGGCTTGTCTAAACTTTTTCAATCAAATTTCTCGTACATCACATTTGTATTATATTTCACTTTACACTTTTGTAAATTTGTATTTATTTTAATTTACATGATTAACTTTATTTTTGCACTGCATAGGGGCTACCTAGTCTATTAATATTATGATAAAGGCCGCATATTTGCTCACCCCTTTTTCTAATACTATAGACAAGTTTGGAAACACAGTGCCTGGTACATGGTCAGGAGTAGTCCCCTGTTGAATTTCTTGACTAGGTATCATTTGTTCATCTACTATATTCAGATTTTGCATATTTGCCATCCCTTGTTTTGACCTCTTGCAAAATTGCCCTCCCATATCTGAATATAGATAGTGTGGGATGGGGTGATTGCTACAGATGATTCTGAAATTGCAACGAACGTATTCTTTGAGAAAATACTAAATAGTTACGAAAAATGCACATCATACATCAGGATCCCAGGGAATAAAAAGACCACTAGGCCAAGACAGAAATTATGCCCATTTATCTCAAACAAAATTTGTAACATGCTAAAGAAAAGGGACAAACTTGCAAGAATTGCTAGAGGAAACACGAAAGGAGGCGGATAAAAACAAATACACAACTTACAGAAACAAAGTTACCGACAGTACTCGGTCGGAGAAAAGGAAATATTATAGTTCCCAACTTAAAGGCATCATTACAAGCAAGGAAAAGTGGACAGTCTTAGACAAGCTACTACCTGGAAGGAAAGCGAAATCACAGAGCTACGTTGGAGATGTGGTTGAGAATGAGGTACTCATTTCAGATGACCAGGAAAAAGCCGCAGCCTTCTGTAATCACTTTATCTCAAGTGTGAATAACCTTTTTAAAGACGAAGTTGACTCTAGAGATAATGCAATGAGAGAATCTGTCAAGCACTCAACGAGGAGCTCTTTTTCTCTCTCTGCTCTCAGATCAAGAGATTTTAGAAGCAGGACATCAATTAAAAGTAAAGGGAGCCCCTGGCTTTGATGAAATATCTCCTGCTCTGTTGAAAAAGGTCCTTAACTCAATTCTAAAACCACTGAAGTATATTTACAATCTTTCCTTTCAATCTGGTAAATTCCCGTCTCAATTCAAAAAAGCACTCATTGTTTCTGTTCCTAAGGGGAAACACTGCAACTCTATCAACAATTTTCGTTCAATAGCTCTACTCTCAGTTTTTGCAAAATTATTCGAAAAAATTCTTCACGGCAGACTCATGGGCTTCCTGGAAGTCAATCAGCTTATCCATCAACAACAGTACGCTTATCATTCAAAAAGATCCACTGACCTGGCAATCGTTGACTTCTGCTCTAGGATCACAGACTGTCTTGAAAAGGGTCACTATGCAATAGCACTATTTCTAGACTTGTCAAAAGCTTTTGACTGCATAAATCATAAAATCTTACTCAACAAGCTCGGCTTGAGAGGAAAAATTAACCTTCTCCTTGAAGACTACCTTACTGATAGGCCATTTGTCGTTAAAACAAACCAGTCTTTTTCAGACATTTCTTACTTCTCCAGGGGAGTACCTCAAGGCTCACTTCTCGGACCTATCCTAGTTGTTCTTTACATTAATGAATTTCTCTTTCATCTTCCCACCTAGTAGCGTATGCCGATGACATTTCCATTCTAATCACTGATAAAGACCCTAACCAGCTTCAATGCAAGATCTCTGCCTTGCTCTCTGAAATGCATAGTTGGCTACAAAAGAATCAGCTTATACTAAATCCAGAAAAATCCAAATACAGTGAAACTTCCCTTTAACGGACAGCCATGGGGAACGAAAATCTGTCCGTTAGAGAGAAGTGTCCGCTAACAAGAAGTCTGAGGGAGGGAAAAAAAAAAAAAAAAAAAGAAAGAAAGAAAAATCGTTAAACGTTTAATGTAAAATTAAATTAAATACAGATTTTGCACAATATTTTTGTAAATAATATACATACAATTGTGCTATGCATATTATTATTATCTTTATCTTAAGAAAAATACAAAGAGTAATCACTTATTTTCTTCTGCACCTTCTTCCGTCTGATAATTTTGTTTTCATCATTTGTTTGGAGTGAAGAAACCATCGAAAGTCCTTCAGTATCTTCTTCAGCGGCGAAAAACATTTTTAAACAATTGATTTGTATGAGCGATTCATCTATTTTCATCGGTGGTTCGTCGTTAATATGTTCTTCGACAGAATGACCTCCTTCCATTTCTTCATCCTCATGAGGAACTCCTTGAACAATATCGATGATAATGTCGTTGATATCTAGAGCACCATCTTCTGTAGTGAGATTCGAGTCTATATCTTTGTAGCAGGGTCACTTGTAGCTGAAGTATCGTACATTATCAATAGATGTTGAAGTTTTTGTTCTTCTTGGTGCTCCACATTGCTGTTCACAACTTCAATTTTTGCATTTGAGAAGCCAGACTTTACAAAACAGTTCACGACAGTTTGTTTTCTAATTGCGTTTACTGAAGAGGAAATCCATTGAATCGCATCTAGGATGCTGATTTTCTTTGCAAGGTCACTCGCACATGTTACATCATTCATGTTTGCAATGAGATGTCTTAAAACGTTTTCTGTAGTGAAGTTTAAGATTTTTTATTATCTCTTGATCCAAGGGCTGACACTCTGCAGATGTGTTTGGTGACAGACAAACGATTTGAATGTTGGACAATTCAATGTGCGGGTGAGATGCAGCATTATCCATGAAAAGAATAATTTTTCTGTTTTGACGAATCATGTTTTGGTTAAAGTGACTTATCCATTCGCTCATGATATCTCGTGTTATCCACGCTTTTTTATTAAACTTCCAGTCAACATTCAAAAGATTCAACTTTATGTCCTTGAAACAATGAGGATTTTGTGGTTTTCCTATAACAAGAGGTTGTTCAAAATCTCCCAGCATATTTGTACACAATAGTACAGTCAAGCGTTCCTTAGAAATTTTTCCGCCCTGGCACTTTTCGTTTTTTAGACTCATTGTTTTTTCAGGAAGAGCTTTAAAAAACAACCCTGTTTCGTCACAGTTGTAAATATCCTTAGCTTCAAAATCACGACATAAATCTTCCAATTTGACAGTCCACTCTGTTACAACCCCAGTATCAACAGATCCACCTTCACCACTTAGGGTTTTCCAAGAAATTTTATGCCGAGTTTTGAACCTGTCTAGCCATCCCACAGAAGCTTTGAACTCATTTACTCCCATAGATTTCGCAATCTCCAAAGCCTTTTCCCTAATAATAGGCCCATTAATGGGAATTTTTTTAGAACGTGCGCGACAAAACCACTCATACGTAACATTGTCAATTTGAAGTCCAACAGTTTTCGGGAATGATTTTTGAACCTGATCATTTCCGTGTTGCCAAAATGTTTGAGCAGATCATTTTTTTCTTTAGGATGTCGCTTACCTGCATCTTCCCGATTTTGAATTTTGCAGCAAGATTGCAACACTATTTTTTTTGCCGATCATACGCATTAATGAGTTCGACTTTATCTTTTAAAGTTAAATGTTTACGAGAAGACATTGTGCACTTCACACGACACTGAACAAAACTGAAAAGAAACTGAAAAGACAAAATGCCGACCAAATTCCTCCCCCCCCTGCACACACCGAATTCATCAGAAGTTTTACACGTGCCTTAAAATTCTTGAAAAAGTGTTTAGAACCGCGATGTAAACCTTGATAAAATTCAGAGAATCGGAAATAGAAAATAAACACACGATTGAGGCAATACGTGGAAGAAAAGATCCTAGAAATAGGGCCGTGAGCTCTCCCACAGTCCATTATGGGGAGATCAAATTAAGTGCTAATCTAAACGAAACAATGCAGATTGCCTGTCCGCGTCCGTTACAGAGAATGTCCGCTAGACAAAAGCTGAAAACACGTTAAAACCAATGGAGGTGAGTTGGGGAATTTGAAAATGTCTGTTGTAGAGAGATGGCCGTTAAAGAGATGTGTCCGTTAGGAGAAGTTTCACTGTATATGTTGTTTAGGACGAAAAATAAACCATTAAATATTGATTTCGAAATAACATACAAAGGAAAACAACTCGAAAGAGTGAATGATACCAAGTTTCTAGGAATCTAGCTAGTTGATAAGCTGAGTTGGGATAAATGAATGATCACCTTACAAAAGAAGACTTCGTCACTAGCAGGAATACTCGCCCGAGCCACTGCCTGGGGTGCCTCTTTCCCTTTTCAGACTAGTATTCCTTTTCTTAATACAGCCTCACCTCACATGGAATCATCTCATGGGGTACGACCAGTCAAGATAACCTTGCGAGAATCAATTCAATTGTCAGTCGATGTGTTCGTTCAATTTTGGGCTTACCTTGGAATGCATCGGTGACTTCGAGATATAAGGAAGTGAGACTTTTAAGCATCTACCAACTGATACAAAAAGCTGAAGCGGTCTTTGTCTACAATGCTTTGAAAACACCAAACTTTCCTCCTCTCTTCAAATCCTTTTTTATAACAATAGAAGAAGAAAGCATAACATATAATTTAAGAAATGAAGCGAACCTAAAGGTTCCGCTTTTTAGAAAAGCCATAGGTTAGAAAAATATAAAATACAGAGGTGCAAAAACCTGGAATAATCTTCCTGAAAATATCAAAAATGCCATTTCACTAAACAAGTTCAAGAAGCTCTTAACTGAACATATCATCAGGGATGTCTGATCTAAATCACCTTCCACTCAACTCCTGAGCTTTCCACAATGCATACCAGTTTGGAAATTATGTAAATAAGTTGAAGGAATAGCTGTCAAAAAGCTTGTAACACTCTACGCAATTATTTCATAATTTTTTTCTTTCATACTTGTTATTGTAAAAGTACTCGCAATGTAATTATAAGTACTGTTGTTAACCACGCGACATGTGTGGTTGGTTTATGAAGTCTCTGTAATCGAATGTAGAAACATGTCCAATTTATTTATGATGTATCTGTTAAATAACACCTGTGTAATTTTAGGTCTGGTTTTATTGTTTATCTTTTTCAAAGGGAACACCCCCCCCCTAAAAAGCTTCTGGCTTATGTGTTCTCCTTCACTTCTTGCTGTTATCTCCCAACAATTGTAACACAAAATAGGGATAAATAAATTATCAAATCAAGTTATGTATTTATTTGTTATTTATTATTATTATTTATTGCTTCTTCAGTCGTAGTTCATTTTTGTACTAGGTTTTTCAAATTCTTTCACCTGTTTAACCACTACTTCACTTCCATTTTCTACTATCCCTTAAACTTCTCTTAGTTCAGGCACCTTTTGTACTTTGCATTTCCATTTTCCCAGACTATTTATCTATTTTACAAACTACACATTATTTATATCCTTTTGCTTCCTTTACTGCTGCACTGCACGTTTTGGAACATTATACATACCATAACTCTTGTTATTTTCCTTTTTCTGCTTATTTTGCCTCTTAATATTTATATATAATATTCATAAAAATAATAGGATATAATGACATTATTGAATGTCTAAGCAAGCAAGAAAAAGTATTAAATTATTAAACTGGGTTATGGATCCTGGGCACAAACTAGTTACAGCAGAAATATCCGGCAACCATAATGAAATATAGACAAATGCATTTTATTAGTGTTATTGGGTAAGGGTGCTAACCTGTCAAGTGTAATTATAATAGAAAAAAATTGAGAATGCCAGTAAGGTAAAAACAAATTACCTGAAATTAAATGAAATTAAGATTAACATAAAAATAATAATGATAACAAACGTGGTACTAAAGCAATGGGTTTCTCGGACTTTAACTACTTCTTCAAAGGGTCAGAAGCCACCGCAATAAGCAGTGTCTCTGTTTCTGTTATGATGTATACATCATAGCCAACCCAACAGAGACCAAAAGGAAGGAATAAAATTCACACATAAATAAAAATAAAGTTAAAAAGCTAAAATAATGCCAATTAAATCCTGTTAAAGGAAAATTGAATGAAAGTTTGAATTAAAGAATGAAGACAAAAAGCCAACTATGAAATTTAAACAAAGTAACTTAAGATTAAGGAATGAAGTCAGGTTTTTAACAACTTACTGTATGCTTAGACTGGAATCGGTGAATACAGAGCTACGTCGGAGACCAAATATGAAAGTTGATAGTTCTCTGTACAGTATATTTATGAGTTGAAGTAACCCTGAGTGTGTGTGGGGGGGGGGGGGGTGAATTGGTCAAAGTGAACCTTGCCTGTGTGATATGGAAGAAAGCAATTAAACAAATGAGGCAAAGGGAGAATCACTGACTAACAAAGTAGTGTAGAAAATACACTAAACTTTGTTTAAGAAGGAAAAAGAAGCGATAGCAGAGGAATAGCTGGCCGAAAGCAATATTGCTTTCGGCTAGCCTAATCGTGCACAAGAAATAAGTTGTAGTTATCAAGGACAGCAGAAAGTAATTGGAAGAAGGGAAATATAGTTGTGCTCGGGCTGTCTATGGTTGCAAAACCCGTACCAAAGTCTGTCTCTGGATGGATGGATGGATGGATGACTATACTAATGCCTTGTGTTTAAGTCAGTATTTTTATTGAAGAAATGTAAAAAGAAAGAAAAATTGAAATAAAAATTATAACATTGACAAAATAGCAAGCAGGACATAACAAAACAGTACCCTTGTAGAAAACCTATCCGTGGGCACAAGCTTTCTACACTGTGAGACACGACAGAGGCTATGGAGTATATCACTATACATTATGTACAGTCCTGAAAGTAATATGAAATCAAACAGCAAATATGTTGTGTATATCACAGTTGTAGTTTATAAGTTTTTTTAATTTTATAATATTTATTGCTTTTTTTGAAATGATGGTAGAGTAAAGCTGCAGGGAAATTAGTGTATAGCAATTTATTATGGAGTAGTTTGATATTGTCACAAAAGAGGCTGTTGTTATTCATATTGTTGCAATTCTGATGCATTGGGAGAGTATTATGTTAGCATGTACTTTTTTTAGAAATGTTAGTGCCAGTGGGTAAAACTGACTACATTAAATTTAAAAGCATCTCTTTTATTATATACACTGTGCTGCCACTTTATTAGGTACACCTACCTAGTAGCATGTTGAGCCTCCTTTAGCCTTCAAAACAGCCTGAATTCATCTAGGCATGGATTGAACAAAATGCTGAAAACATTGTGCAGGAATAGAGTACCATGCAGACACAAGTGTCTGCATGGTACTCTATTCCTGCAGTTCCTTGAGATTCAATGGAGGTGTAGGCCTGCAGCAAACAGCCCTTTCCAGCTCATCCCAAATATGTTCAATAGGATTGAGATCTGTGGACTGAGCGAGCCACTGCAGCAAAGAAAAGTCATTGTCGTGTTCCGGGAACCATTCCATAGTGATTTGGGCTTTGTGCACCAGTGCATTATCCTGCTGTGGAAGTAACCATTTGACGGAGGATAAACTGTCAACGGGAGTGCAGTAGCACACGCTCTTTGAGTAGACCAGGGTTCAAGCCCCTGCCTGCTGAATACGGTCGATCTGCCAACCCGCACTGGACCAGCGTGGCAGATTATGGTCCATTTCCCTCAGCATGAATTGTTGAGGAGGCTTCCACCCTGCAGTGGGTTGATAATGGCTGCACTTTACTTTTTTTTACTTTAAACTGTCAACATGAATGGATGCACTTGGTCAGCAACGATGTTTAGGTACGATGTGGCATTCAGACGTGAATCTATGGGTATCAATCTCCCAACATGGGCCAAGAAAACATTCCCCACACCATAACACTGCTCCCACCACCACCTTGCACAGTAGTCGTCAGACATGACGGGTCCATGGATTCATGTTGCTTTCGCCAAATTCTGAGCCTCCCATTAACATGATGCACCAGGAATGTTGACTCGTAAGACCAAGCAACTGTTTTCCAATCCTCGATAGTCCAGTGCTGGTGTTGCTGTGCCCACAGGAGTCGTGCTCTCTTGTTCTTCATTGATAACAAAGGTACGCGATGTGGCCGTTGGCTGTTATAGTCGATTCGCGACAAAATGTGACTATTGGTCCGTTACGATATTTTGTTCTGCACACCATGGTTGTATTTTGACGTGATGTGCGACATTGTACAATTTTAGCCATCCTCCTCTGACCTCTCATCAACAAGTGATTTTCTTTCACAGGAGTGCTGTTGAGAGGATGTTTTCTGTTCATTGCACCATTCTTCATACATCCTTGAAACTGTGGTGGGTGAAAAGTTCAGGAGAACTGCTGTTTCAGAGATGCTTTGTCCAGCACCTACTATCATGCCACATTCAAATTCCGTTAGATCATCTCCTTTTCCCCATTCTTTCTACGGTTTGTACGCTTAAGTGATACTAGAAAGATTGTTCTGCTGCATTTATATCCACAACTTTGGTCATATGACTTGAAACATTGTGGAACAAGCCATTTGTGTGCACAGCAGGGGTGTACCTAATAAAGTGGCAGCACAGTATATGTTGATTGTGTATGAGGGTTGTTGATATTGATATCCAAGTTTAAGTATTTGGCTGAAAAGTCATTATTATTTGTGTTCTCCGGAGTATGTTCTGAAGAGAAAATACCAGCAAAGTCCTGTATATAACAGAAGGGACTGCTTCTACAGAGATGGGATACACTTAAATAGAAAGGGTGCAAGAATATTTGCTGATGCTATTGAGGCAGTGTTAGGTGAGTCGGAAAACTGCTAGCTTGGGAGGGATACAAGGACTAATAGATTAACAGTAGCCACTGGCAGAGGTGAAAGTGATTCTTGCACTGCTTCTATTGGAATGAGCAGAAGCCTGGAAAACAAGGTGCAGGATATTTCAGAGACTGCTGGGAGTCATTGCGGTACAAGTAAACACATCGGTTGTGTTAGGGTAGCTAAGAAAAAGAACAGGTGCATGTATACTTGCGTGTACACCAATGCTCGGAGTTTGGTAAATAAATTTGTTGAATTTGAGATATTGCTCAAAGCATCAAAGGTGGATATTGTTGGGATATCAGAGACATGGTGTCACACAGATATAAGGAATGCAGAACTGGAATTTGGGGTGTACATCTACAGAAAGGATAGACAGGATAGGAAGGGAGGAGGGATTATGCTATTAGTTAAGAAACACGTAAAATCCAAGGAAGTGAAGCCAGTTGACATCGCTGGACAGTGCAGTGTCGAGTCAGTTTGGTGTGACATAAGCATTGGGAGATAACCCCAGGGGCTGACATCTGGTGAGTATGGGCTTGGCACACCCAGTGTCCTTAGCTGGATATCATCATTCTTCTCTTTCTTGGTGATTTCCTTCTACTTATCTCTCTCTCTGTCTCTCTCTTAGGGTAACTCGGGAATTTTTTTTTTTGGTTGGTGCAGCATAAGCCACAGGCTTCCTTGCACCATATAGCTAATAATAATAAGATCAAAATTGAGAGTAGGAGTGTGCTATAGGTCTAATGACTCTGATGAGTATAATAAGAAACTGTACAGGGAAATAGTGGGCCAGTAAATCAGAGTCTCTTATAATGGGGGATTTTAATTTCCCTGATATTGACTGGAATTTATGGGTTGGTCACTCTCACACTAGCAAGGCTTTTGTGTTTTGATGATTAAGCTTCACACCAGCCAGAAGATAAATAAATTGAATACTGTAACTAAAAACTTTATTTACAATAAAATAAGTATAATATATATATATTTATAATAAAAATTAAAATATACAAATTAACACTGATAAAATATTCTAAAAACCTAGAATTTAAAAACGATAAAAATTTGCTGTAGCTTTCGGAGGCAGCAGTCTCCTTCCTCAGCAGCATATGTCTATTGTGTGGCACATCCTTAAATAGCAAGTCCACGGCACATCTCAAATACATCCCTCCAGTTCACCATGCCTTCTTTAATGGTATTAGAAGCTCAAAAAAAGTTGATAATCTAGGTCCCTTATCTGACTACGAGGAAGATGAAGATGAAGCATAAACAGTAGTTTGTTTGTGGTGACAGTGTTTTATGATTATCGAATTAGTGATGATGACTTTTTAATTGCTTTTTTTTTAAAAAAAATGAGGACATTGACAAAAAAGCAACTATAATTTGTTTTAATTTATTTTGTGACCATCTTTTACATTATAATTAAATTTATTATGTTCATCTGACTTGTTATTATCATTCTGCAACAACTAAGCTTAACTATTTTGACAAAAAATTCCCATGTGCCTATTGCTTAGGTTTTTTTTTTTTATAATTTTGTTATAGTTTCCTTTTTACAGGGAAAAAATGTCTTCTATATGAAATCATAGTTTTGATAACACAGTTATCTCCTTACAGTAATTTACCATTTTAAAATAGGTAAACTACTTAGAAACATAATGGAATAAGTCAATTCACTGAATAAGTCAAGACACTGCTGACCAAAAAATTGAATATTAACAAAAATTGTCAAGCTCGTGTCAAGTTTTAAAGTGTTTTTTTAATCTCCAGGTGTATCACAATTCATTGAACTAATTTTTTTGAGTTTTTTATGAATGCAAACACAAAACACCTTGTCTAAAAAATCAGTATAGACTGACTTACACCACTCTGAATCTCAACCGTGTGTGTGTGTAAAAATTAATCTTCTATTGCCTAGGAGGGCTAGGGTAGTTAACAGTTAAGTTAGGTTTTGGACATGGTAAAAATGAAATTAGAGGCCTGTGGTAAAAGGTAAAAAAAAAGCTTGTGGTACCGGGTTTCATATATGAGAAAGAAATATAGTGCGACTGGAAGAACAGTAACTGGGTTTAATAACTAATTAACTAAAAAATAATTAACAGGAGATTTCAAGATTTAAGTATCTCTTCGTCAGCTGCATGGATACATACATAAATATAAAATATGAAACGTTACAAATGGAATGGCAGAGTGTGGTCATGTTGAGTAAAAAGAGAGAGAGTAAACGAGGATACGTGAATGCTAAAGCATCACAGTGTAGGACTAGGCGATTGTTGTGGATGCTGGCTGCATACATGGGCTGATTGCCAGCGTTTGTCATACTGTAATACTACAGACTCCATGATTGGGTGTAGCTGCACAGCTCTATTGTGGTTAAAAACACTATGGCAACCAGATATGTGCAGTAACTGAAGCCATAGTCATTGATAGTAGTGGCGGGATTGGCCAACCACCTCGGTATCACATCTGGGATTGAGGTCGTGTTGCATCGACCTCATTCTGAACATATGTTCAGAAAGGCTATCCTGGAATCTTCTGGAAATTTCCCCCACATAGCAGCTGCCACAATCGTGGCATGTGATACGGTATACTGCACCACTGCATAACAGAGGTGGATGGGTGTCTTCAATCTTGAGACAAGAGAACACAATCCCCCTACTGGGAAGTTGCAGGTACCCACATAAGATCTTAGAAATGTTATCTGAAGCGCTCGGGTAATATGGGATGTAAGCGGTAGGTATTGTCTCGTCACTGTGGGGTTGGGGCTTCGGACATGCGGAAAACTCATGGGCTTGTAGGTTGCACTTATCCAAGACATAGGTGGGATAGCCACAGTTGGTGAGGTCAGCTCTTATCTTAGGAACTTCATTGCACCTCGTATCCATGTAGCTGGAATGACTCCAGGCTCGAGAGAGTAGTTGATGCACAGTACTGAACAGGTGGCAGGGGGCATGCACTAACCTGTAGTTTGTAAATTGGCCAGAGCACATGAGCTTTTGGTATACTGAAGTTTCCAGATGCGAGCCTATGCCCTTTTCCAGGATATCCAGGAAGGAAAAGATCGCTTGACTCTAATTCTATTGCGAACTGGATGAAGGGAGATAGGGAGTCGAGATGTTGTAGTAGTCTCTGAACCTTGGGGGGATAATAGTGTTAATTACTCATTAAACCCACTTACTGTTCTTCTAGTCACACTGAATTTCTCTTAAAAAATATATATAATTATTTTTAATAATATTATGAGAGCAATCATGTAAAATCCTTGTAAATGTTTTAGTAGTATTTAATTTAGTAAATACTAAAATAAGTATAGTTAGGTATAAACAAATATGATTAAATTCTGGCTAGACCCTAAGTTAGTTGGGTTAAGTTAAATACAAAGTTAATTTGATAGTATATAACAGAGCTATGATGCTCAATATGTTCTATGGCTCACATCTGGTATGGGCTTGGCACACCGAGGGTCCTGAGCTGGATATCATCATTCTTCTGTTTCTTGATGATTCCCTTTCTCTCTCTCTCTCTGGGTAATTCAGAATTTTTTTTTTTTTTTTTTTTTTTTTGGCTGGTGCAGCATACACCTCAGGCTTCCTTGCACCATATGGTTAATAATAATAATAATAATAATATTTGTAGAATTAATTTCTGGAGAATTATCATATTGAGATAAATTTCTCTTTTTCTTCTACAAACAAAGTTAATATAATTAAGTAAAAAAGAAGAAAAAGAAAAAAAAAAACTGGAGAGGACAGTGAGTGGGAATCACTAATTCCAGGTAGCTTACTGATTTTTCAGTCAATTTAATCAAGTTCTGATATATAAAAAACCTTCCGGGGGGGGGGGGGGGGGTTACAGTATTGTTGCTCTATTATTATGTATGAGATCCATGCCATGCCATAAAAGTACATGTAAGGGACATGTGCTAAGAATGCTCTTGCTGGGAGTGAAGTGGGGGAGGGATGAGAATAAATAAAGTTATAGCAAACCTGACTGCCATAGACTAGCATGGGGAGGGGATGTTGAATTTTCTGATTGAGCCAATTTGACTGAACATTAAGCATGTAAATCTCAATTTAAGGGCATAATCTTAACCACTTAAAACTTGTATGCTTCATTTGAGAACATGGTTAGTCACAGAATTTGAGTTAATTATCTAGTTAAGTAAAGTTAAGTAATACTTTTAAGTCTGGATGTTGTCAATAAGCCAAGAATTGTTGCTCTGACTGTTTTAACATTCATTTGATTAGATGTTCTTATTATTTAATTCTAAGTTGTGTGGGGGTTTCTTGATCCATTTTTGTTGGAAAGAGTCTGGAGTATTGCTGTACAGTTTCACCCTGTGAGTAGGTAGGATTTCCATGTATGTCAGTAATAGTTGTGGGGATTGCAAGTAGTTTCCTCCATACAGTCTTATAAATAATCTCCCAAACACCAGCATTCCCTTCAGAAGTCACCATGTTTCTCCAAAACTGTATACATGATCTAACACCTGCAATCCCTGCCTTTTGAAGACTAGGCAGCTAGCATACAACAATTCCTTCTGAATGCCTGCAACAGAACATGTTTGCCTCTACTTTCTGGGTTGGCCACCCAGTTCTGCTGTGTTGATATTTCTTCTTAGCTTTGTGTACCTTGCTGTGGGGTGTGGATAATTAATTTGTCAAACGAACGTGTTCTGTTGCATGCCTTCAGAAGGAACTGTTGTATGCTAGCTGTCTAGTCTTCAAAAGGCAGGGATTGCAGGTGTGTTACATCATGCATACTGACATTTCTCTGTATAGGGCTTGTTTAAACTGGTCCCATTTGGCAGATTTTATTGAGAACCTTCTATTTTCCTATGAGCTAGTTGTTGTTTGGTCCTTCATTTGTGTCACAGTAAATGAGATGGCTTGGTGATCTGAGGTTGACCACCCCCCGTTTGTAATTTTGTTTGCTAGGGCCACAGTTGCAACAGTTATGTCTATATTGCTTTCTCCTATTGTACTGCTGTATATTGGTGGTTGCTTGGATTGGTTTAGAACTGTTAAATTATTGGCTATAATAAATTCCTCAAGGTGGGAACCTTGAAGGTTAGCAGTGTATTCCACATTTGGATCTGCTATTTCAATCCATGGCTGTCAGAATTTTATCTGAGGGTATCACAGTCAGTGCCTGCCGTGAAGGTGCTGCAGTTAGTCTTGTCCTGGAGTGGCAATACAGTGAAATTACATAAACTGAACCTGTGGTTGAACAATTCAAGAACAAACTGAATACTGATGGGTAAATGTTATATTTTCAACTTGCAGATCCCTGCAATGATGTTTGCACATGAGGTATCAAAAATGACCTTTACTACCCTATCCTGCCCCTCAGGGTATAGGGGTCCTATACACACAGTATGTCAAAGTCGTTTTCATGCATTATTATTCTTATTTGATTTAAAACTGACCTTTATCTCTCTGCATTTAATTGCAAAATTTTTAGCATTTCTTGCAGCAAGATAATTCTTGTTTTTTGTGTGCTAACTATAATTGATCCTTAGTCTAGCTTTTTCTACAGCTCTTAATTAGAGTGGGCATTTATTACTTCTGATTGAGTGGCTTGAATCCTTGCCCTTGACTTGCAATTTGCAGGTTTTGGTGCATCAGCTTTTGTTCATGCAGTCCTTAAAGTTGTGGCCTTTGGTATCACAGTGGCCATATGTGTGGAATTTCAATTGGAATTCCCCTGTTAATTCCTCTTTTGTTAGTGCATTACTAGGTTCTTCTATAATATGGCTTCTACAATTTCCTCTTTGTAGAAAAATCAACTCACTGGAACCTCTGCCTGTAGGAATCTCTACCTTTTAGACCCAGTTCATTGATGGAAGAGTCCTGTCTTAGTTTGTCAGCACCAGTTTTGCTAACTGTTTTAATCAGGAATCAGGACACCTTTATTCCTGATTTCCTTGAATTCTTTTATTTTTGTTGCCTTCAATTTGTCCTTCATGGGTTTCATGACATTCGTTTACTTGCACACTGCTGTTGATCTCACTAACTTCTGTAGGTCTTATTATAATTATGTGGTTTCTCCTTTTTTTTTTTTTTTTTTTTTTTTTTCTTCAGTATGATGTTCAGCTCTTGTTGATTTAACTCTCAACATATGTCTGGTCCTGTGTTATATACCAGGCTGCTTGTGGCTGTGCCATATTGGGATTATCCTCCTGTGTCCATTCTTGTTTCCTATTTTGCTGCTGCTGTTCATGGTTCTTAGTTTCCTCTAGTTGGATCTTGAGTTTTTCATTCTCCATTATTTGTTAGAACTTAGACCATGACTTGATTATTTCTTTCCTGGTAGCCATTGTTACTCTATTGTTTTATTGGCCCATGAACTCTTCAAGCTTCTATTCGAAGAGCATATATCTGGAACAACTAGTGGTAGTGTTTCCACTAGCCTCTCCAACCTATTCAGAACAGATTTCTGAGGTGATTATTTCTGCCTCCCTGAGCTTGGTCAGGATAACAAAGATGACCTTTTCTGGCATTGTGCTGCTTGTAATGTGTTTATTTTGTGCACATGAAGATACGCAAAGATAAGAATAATATAGTGTAGTCTGCTCAGCTGCCTAACAGAAGAGTTTATCTGCTGTGTGTGTGTTGGGGGGGGTGAAGAAGCCAAACATTGAATTTAAAGCGTTACTTATTCGAGATAGTGCAATATCATGGTAACTCGTTGTGAAGCCAATCACAATATGAGATACAATTAAATCGATGCCATCCATTATACTACTTTGTAGTTCACTACGAACAAAAAATATTGTGAATTATCACTGCCAGTTCTATAATATAGTATATAATATTAAACATATTTGAGATATGATGATGTTTGCACAATTAATCTGCAGTATATCTCAATTCTAATTGCTCCCTTTTGTTTTAGCTCACACCTTCTGTTTGTAGTCTTTCCACTCCTACAGAAAAGTTTATCTGTATAGGGAAAGAGAGAATTTTCCCAAAGAAATTGAACATATTTCATTAAATATTGTATATAACAAGGACAATTAGATAAACAGTATCATAGAACATCCTCACCTCAATGAATATCATGAACGAATCCTAATATCTTCAAGATTTCTGATTCCCAGAAATGTGAAAATATATGTCACACTATCAATATCATATCTTTAATGGCAAAAAGTGAACATCTGAATTTGACCTGTTTCCGCCATAGAGTTAGTTAATGCATTTTTTGCAATGCCAGTTGGCACATATAAGGAATTTGTGCTCTTTCTGAGGATAGATTCCAATCTATTTAATTCCTGCTGGCTTAAATATTTTGGGAACTATAATTTGGGAACCACAGCTCAAATACTTAGAGCTGTGGTTCCCAAACTAATCTACGGACCCTTTCAAAAATCAAAAAGAAAGTTACGGACACCAGTTTCCAGTTTCACTGGAAACTGGTACCTCTGTAGCCATGTGGGCAGGAGCAGCAGTGCATAGCACACACTTCTTGATTAGACCAGGGTTCAAGCCTGTGACCACCAAATACAGAGAATGCGGAAAGGTCAGGGAATGACCACCACATATCCCCAGAGCAATATGGCCTTAGTTGCTAATGCTCCTGAAAACCAAAATAACAACAACAACAACAACACTGGAAACTGTCTTTCACATTCTGTATACCTCCACACTACATTACTGCATTTGTTGCAGTTATTACTGTTATATTCTGAGTTTAATATAAATGTGTGTGCATTAATCGAGGAGTGCATTGGAGAAAGAGTGTCGCATTCAGTACATTGCCAAGCCCAGAGAATGTTAATAGAAAAATAAGAAGAATAAAAAAAGGAAATTAATTCTAATCCCAAAATCAAACTTAATTAGGTGATGATTAAATTGCAGAAATCAAGTATAAATTAATGGTTGGACATATATTGATATAGGAGAAGGATAAGATTTATGTAAGAAGGGCCAAAAGTATAGAAAATTGTTAAAGTATTCATCCTTCTTTTTAATCTGCTCTGCACATATAGATGTAATTTCCATATCCTTCTCCCCACTATTTTCCCTCTCCAAACTATCACAGCCATCCATACCACACTAAACTTCTTTTTTCTTTGTATTTGTATTGCTCTCTATATAGATTGCTTTTCAGATACAGTTACTCAACATATAATATATATGTTTCTTTTTCTTTTTTTTTTTTTTCTTTTTTGACAGACAGGTGATCTTAGGGTTAAGATGAGTCATTCACCTGAAGATAGTTTAACTTCGTGTGCGTGGCATAAAGATGGAAAGAAATTTGTCACAGGAGGAACCAAAGGACAGTTTTATCAGTGTGTAAGCAATTGTAATAATGCCACATTATTATATTTCTTAAGGTATGGAGGGGGTGATCAGAACAGAATATTATTTTTTAAAATAATTCTTGATTGTATTAAGTTGTAAATTAGGTATTGTAAAATTAATTTTACTTGTACTGCTTTATGAACGTTAATATTTTCATTTTTATATTACTCCAACAATGAGCATTTGCCGCAGCTTTTATAGTTGACAATTAGTGAAATTGTTCTTGAAGCTAGAAGAGGAAATGTCATTATTCTTAGTTATAATCAGCAATTTTTGTAAAATAATAAGAGGAATTTACCTCAATATAGTACATAGAACACTTCCGTATGATACTCTCCAGAAATTAAAACGGAAAAAAAAAAAAAAAAAAAATTTTTTTTCTGGAGAGTATCATACGGAAGTGTTCTACGTACTATATTGAGGTAAACTCCTTATTATTTTACAAATATTAATATCAATATTATATATTAATATTAATACTCAATACGTAGAACGTATTGAGTATTACAGCTCTGATTCATACTATATAATCAGCAATTTATAGTCCTACAAGCAGTACACTAGGCCAGCAGGAAATTTTTATAATTATTATTAACTATAAGTCAGCTAACCTTTCCCAGCAGCTTGGCCAGTAGTTGGCATTCACCCCTTCTTTTTTCTGGGGCTAGACCTAAACCAGATTACTATCTCGATCTATGGATCAATCATCACTATGCTGACAAAAGAAAGACAAGTGAAATTTTTTTTTACAGTTTTCCTGACTGTGTGCTCTAACCAGCCAATCATCAAATTGCCTCCCTTTGTCATACAAAAATGCCTGGAGCATACAGCTATCCTGCCAGAAATGATTCACTGTTAAAAGCCTCATGATCTACTAGTGGAAATCACTCATCATTGACACTTAGAGCTACTCTTGGAAATTTCAGTCACTTACATGCCACTTTGAATAAATCAAATAATTAGAAGGCATCATCAGAGAATAGGACTTGTTAAACAACCCATAAGAAGAAATTCCACAAGAACTGAAGACCTGAAATGTTATTCATGTCAAAATATTACTTAACTAAAAAGGAGAGAATATTTGTTCCAACTCACACTATTACGCTTATCTTTAAAACCCCTATACCATCAACATTAGTGAAATCAGGATACCGAAACTGTGAAGTGAAACCATACGCCCAATCCAGTTTAATGTCACAATCTCGTGAAGACCCAAAACAGTATGTAGACAGATAATACAAGGTGTATTCAAAAGTTTGCAGAATGTTACTAACCTAATCACCTACTCTGCTTGCGCAAACACAGACACACACACTTGTTCCATCGGTTTCCTCAAGATTGAAACAGTCTTTAAAACTGTGTTTCTTTAGTGCACATAGGGCTGCTTCAGCATTTTCTTTGATATTATCCGCTGTAGCGAAACAACAACTCTGAAGCCTCGTTTTCAATTTGGGGAACATATGGAAGTCAGATTATGCAAGGTCAGGGAGTAGGAAGGCTGCTGCATGACTGATTTTTTTCATAGCCAAGAACTGCTGAACTGCCATCGCTGTGTGACTGGGCACATTGTCATGGTGCAGGATCCAGCCATTCTTCCATTTTTGAGGGCTAAAAATGGAAGGATAGCTGGATGCAAACATCTCAAAACTTCAATGTAGTAAGCAACAGTAATGTTTCTCCCCATTCACAAATTCATGGTGCACTATACCCTCATTGTCAGAAAACAATCGGCATGACTTTGCCTTTGGATTTTGTAGTGCAAGACAGTGTGAGATGTGACAAAAACGATGCCATTTCACTACTTCGGTGATTTACTACGAACTAACTTGATGCTGTGCACTAACTTGTTTGTTTAGTAAGATTTCCATAGTCCGAGGAGGCTTTTAGCCCTAAAACGTTTTTAGTCTATACTGTTGCACACCACTTGGTATCTCTCATATTGTGGAGTTATACGTCATAACTGGGTTGTCACTTATTGTAACACCAGTGTACCTACCTGCCCACTGGTGAGAGGCCTAAAAGCCTTGTAATGGTGCTGTCTGGGTGGTGGTAGTGGTGTCCGCCTAGAATAATAACATTAGTCTTTTCCACTGGCGAAGCTTTGCTTATTCAAGGTAGTGCAATATCAGGGCAACTTATATGGCATTCACAATATGATATATAACAAAAACAATGCTGTTTCACCTTCTTAGCCTTGTCAAATCTTTGATGATTTACTGTGAACTAACATGATGCACTAACTTGTTAATTTAGTGAATTTTCTGTAGTCTGAGGCTTTTAGTCCTAAAACCTCTTTATAGATTATACTTTTCTCTAATCATGTGTATTTCTGTCTTGCTTGGCACTGGACAGAAATACACTTGGCGCTAAAGCGAGCACCGCATTCCCATAAGGTAACATATGTATTTGTGAGTTGCGGTCAGTGCCATAGGATATTTCCTAATCAATAATAAACGATAGTGAAAAGATGCACAAATGTCAGTCAAAATATTTGTACATATAAAATATTCTGCATTACATACGTATATAATTATGTAATAACTACTTAAGTATCAAAATTAAACTTAAAATTCCAACTAAAATCATGAATTTAATTGATCTAAATTGATTTTAATTGATTTAATTTAATTGATGAATTTAATCATGAAAAATGTGTCAATTTTGGGTTGTACTTTGGCCCTCTTCCTGGTAAACTAAAAGGGGTTTTAATTTTAAATCCCCTATAGTGTTATCACCCAACAAAGTCAACCGATCCTTCGCTGCTTTGAAACCTGGCATGTTTTTCTTCTTCTTTCAATATGAAACTTCTTTTAGGCATTCGTTTCCAAAAAAAGTCCTGCTTCATCTATGTTAAAAACTTGTTGAGAAGTATAACACATAATACCCCTCTTCAATAATTTTAACAAGTTCTTTTTTGAAAGTTTCGGCTCCTTGATCTGCACTTGTGGCTTCTCCCTGGATTTTAAGTCTATTCAACCAGCCCTTACTACTTTTAAATGGTTCCACATTTTTTTTTTTTTTTTTTTTTTTAGGTGAGTTTTCTTTAGATCATTTTTTTTTTAGGTGAGTTTTCTTTAGATCATCTCTCTCATATAGGCTAATCTCTCTCTCTCTTCTTCTTTTTTTTTTTTTTTTTATATGATATTTAACTTAACTGAATTCTGCATTATCTTCAGTAAAATTAGTTCAAGTCTCTCTCCATTTCAATCCTAATAGCCGGCCTAGCCCTAGTTGCTTGCAGTGTAACAGCTGTCTTTCCCACTGCTAAAATTTAAGTCTTAATTTTTTATAATTGTTCTTACAGTTAAACTTGCCAGTCCTAAATTATGGCACACATCTGCTTATCATTGACCGGAATCGATTCGCTTCAAAACATCTAATTTAATTTTTGAAATTCAGTCTTTCTTACATTTGTAGCCTTCGTACTGCATCCAGACTTTGTTGCTTTTTTGTTCTTATCCACCATTATTAACTCTTTGAAAATATAACTGGGTTGGTTGCATTAATTATGATACAATGTTCGAGTAAACTATCCGTTACGCACAATGTCTTATACTATACTGAGTGATGACCAGACTTTGGATAAATGCATATAACCGCAAATATTACAAGCAATATGCTTGATAATTTAAAATGTTGATCTCGGTACTACGTAACAAGTCACTGTACTGCAATTAAATTAGCGTGCGAGAAAATTTCACTGAGCATGGTTAAATTTCTCAAGTCTGTGTGGGAAATGTTTTAATGCTGTTTTGCTATTCATTTTCAAGCTATCGACTCCATCAAATGAAACGATTTCGTTAAATATGCTAAAAATGCATCTGTAAAAGAGCGTTATAGTGATTTTTACAGCGTTATAGTCAGATACGGGTTATAATATAAGAACACATTATAGCGAACCATGTTATAACGAGGGCCTGCTGTATTCATTTTCGAGGACTTGCATTTTATTGCCTTCCCTATACTTACACCTCTGATTCAGTTTTGCTTTAATAGTTTCCTTGTAGAGAGATGTCAGTTCTGGTGTCCACCACTCGACCAGAGCACTTCTTATCTGGATGTTCATAGTCTTTGCAGAAACCTCCTGTAACCTATCTTGTATTAATTGGGCAGCTGCAGTTCCAGGTAGCGCATCAGTCTTGTCCAGCATTACCGCTCCAGTTTTAGAATGCAACTGCTCATCAAAAGTATCTCCGTTTGCTGATTTTAATGAAGATCTATGGATTCTTAAGTTCTCAATAGGACGTCAGTCTCAACTGGAACTTGATTACTCGGTAATCAGATACCCAATCTGCATCAACAGCCTAATTAGTGATTAAATAATTGAATAGTTGACAGTGTCACATCAATATTGTATTCTCTGTGTACTGTTCAAAATGTGCTATGTTCAGATCGGCAGTTGCAAACAAACGTGTTATGCTGAGTAATTAACTCCTCCAACAATAGTCCCCGTTCATTAGTAGCTCTGCTGAACCATAACGTGGTTTTTTGAGTTAAGACTCCATGCAGATAATAACCCTCTCACTTTGAAAGTGGTCCCAGGAAGCTTTAAATGTAATTCAAGTATAATGCAATGTCACCATCATGATGAAAATAAATGCTTGCCAAATAAAATTTAACCCCCTCAGTTTCAACACATACAAACTGGATCGAGGATACAATATCGATGGAGCAAGGTGATGTTCAAGTCCTTCTTCATCATAGTGTTCAGCACCGCCTGCAATTCTGTTTGTATATCCTCTTCACTGTCAAGTCTCCGACCCTTCAGCTTGATTTTAATCCTTGGGAAGAGGAAGTCACAGGGGGCTAAGATTGGAAAATAGGGTAGGTGGGGGATGATGTCATGTTGGATGCCAAAAACTGCACCACAGCATGAAATATATGGGCCGGTGCGCCACTTCTCGATGTTTCCTCCTGATGGTTCCCCCTAACTGGCTCAGGACATCGCAGTAGAACTTTGTGTTGGTGGTCTGGCCAGGAGGAATGAATTCCTTATGGATAATCCCGTCAGTGTCCAAAAAAATGATCAGCATGGACTTCACATTGCTCCTCACTTGGGCTTTCTTTGGTCAGGGCGAAGATTGACTCTTCCACTGGGATGATTGTTGCTTGGTTTCTGGGTCATACTGATATACCCAACTCTCTTCACCAGTGACGACCATAGAAAGGAAGTTTTGATCACTCCTGACCCATTCTTGAAGATCTCTGCTATGCGATGCTGCTTTTGGTCTTCACTCAATAATCGAGGCACAAACTTGGCCGCAATCCTTCTTATGTTCAACTCGTCTGACAAAATCCCCTGACACATGTTGTATGATAGGCCTGCAATGCCACAATTGTCATGGATGGTTTGTCTGCGGTCTTCACGAATCGGCACCCAAACTTTTGCAACATTTTCCAGGGAAGTGCTCCAATTATGGATTCCCATAGTGATCGTTGTCATTAATCAACATTCAACCGTTTTTAAAATGGTTAAACCAGTACTAGGTCTGCATCTGGCCTATAGCATTGTCACCAAAAGCTTGTTTCGACTATGTGTTTCTGCTGCTGTATCGTTAAGGAGGAAACAAAACTTGATGCAAGCATGTTGCTTTCTCACATCAGCCATCGCAACAATTGCAAACTGTGATACTCACCGCCAAAGAACTGTGCATAAATATTCAGTGACTCTGTCCAGCCCGATGCCACATGCAAAGGATGCATGCAGTGTTACCTAGCGCCACAAGTCCCTACTGGACATAGTTCCCACGCAACTATTCAGATTTCTTGAACATTTGGGTAGCACCTCATATTCACTACAAACTACCTACTTGAGTAGAACCTGAAAGTGGGGATGTTGTACATTCCAGTGAGAGTTGTTGCCCAACAACACAAAGTTTCCAATTTACTATCGTGCGACATGCAGCTCTCACCTCGCATTAGTTTCATATCCATTTCCACATTCCGTTGTACTCGCTCTAATGCCAACGACTCACTTGTATGAAACAGTTTCTATCTTATTGTACTTCTACTAGTGTCGATTTTTTGACAGTACGGGTCATTTGTCTTGGAGTGTGGAGTAGTTTCTGAAATATTCTGTTTAGTTATTTCTATATATGTGCCTGCCTAAAAGTCAACCACTTGTGTTATAACTCATCACAAGAACCATCTGTATCAGAAAGGAGACTGTTCTTAAGCTCTACCTCGGACACAGCATTCTCTCTCTTTCTTAGTCACCTGTACTTTTTTTTTGAAACATCGGTTTTTGTAGTTTTCTTTATGTAGAGTTGATGTTCCAAATTCTTTTTCAGTGTTACTGTCTGGACATGTCGGCAAAATATCTGAGAAAATTTCTGTGACCGTTCTTCCAAAGTCAGTTACAACACCTTGGGATAAGATCATCTTGCTGTGAAATCTCCATATCACCAACACTCTGAAATCCTTTAGGAGACGCATGTATTCCCTCCTTGTGTTTTGTTTGTGATTCAGTAAAATTCCCCCCCCCCCCCCCTTTTTTTTTCTCTCACTGTCTCACAGTCAAGAAATGAGGCAATATGCCAATACAGTAAACCCCCGCTATTCGCGGTATCTGTATTCACGGTTTTCACGTATTCGCGATCGCCTATTTAATATAAAATGAAACCTAAAAAAATGTGAATTTTAAAGCGCCGTGAATATTTTCCGCCATAAAAAAATATGGGCATGGCTAAAATTATCTTTCCCGGTCAAAACAGCGCTCAGTGGGTGGGGGGAAGAGGGGTGACAAATTCATGAGCGTGGATGTTTCTCGCTAATCTTTGTTCAGTATGTGTTATGCACTTGTCATGGAAAGTTTCGTCGTTTGCTTTTAATTTATATGCTTATAAATTGAAGAAATTTATCAATTTATAAATTTATATGCTTACAAAAATGATAAATCTACCGTTTTGCAGTGTAAAACAGACTTTTTCGAGTGTGTTAACCGAAGAAAGTGACTTTATTGTGGACAAGTTCTTTCTAACCCCTACAAAAATATGGCTACGAATAACAAGAGAAATGTGAAAATATCAAAGAAGGTGATAACATTAGCGAATAAAATTGAGTTATTAGATAAAATTTTTAATGGTGGAAGTGTCTCCTCAGTGGCAAAATATTATAAAATCAATGAGTCAACGGTACGATCAATCAAAAAATCGGAAGAAAAAATCCGCCGTAGTGTCCGTGAAAATGCGCTAATTGCTTCAAAAATTTTCTCTGTAACTCGTGATGTTAAATTAGAAAAAATGGAAAAGGCTTTAAATCTGTGGATAGAAGACCAAACTCAAAATAAAATTCTGTTAAGTTCACCCATCATTCGTGAAAAGGCAAAACTCCTTTATCAACACTTTAGCGGAACTGGTGCTGGCGGGATAAGTTTTTTTTGCTAACCAAGGCGCTGGTTTGAAAGATTTGTTTGAAATTTCTAATAAATATTACATTTAATATTAAATTGTTTCTTATTTTCATTTCGATGCCATATGCTTGCATTTCACTATGTACTGTCTATGTACATAGTCATATTATGAAGGTACATATAATACATACATAGACAAAATTTTAGACTAGTTTTTCTTATATATTTCATACTTTGGAACGGAACCCCTTTATTACTATGGGAGCCATAACTCAGTATTTGCGTTTTCGGTATTCGCAGCATTTCTCAGGAATGTAACCCTCACGAATAGCGGGGGTTTACTGTACAGTTATGGTTTTAATGATCAAATGGTGCTAGGATCTTCTACCTCCTGCAACAATAACATTTGTTATTACATCGTAATAACATCGTGAATGCTTTAGGTGAGTTAAAATACTGAAAAATTTATTTCTCCACAATGATACTCTCAAATGGAGCAAAAGTTTGATCCCAACTAAGTACAGAAATGTCCCCAGGACATCTGATAATTTCCCATTTGGAAATATGTCCACAGTTTGAACTAAAGACACATAAAAAGACAATATTAGCTCCCTATGATGTAGCATAGGGAGCTAATGGGGCATTATGACCCGATTCGTTGGGATGAATTGGGTCACAATATGAACTGCCAGAAAAAATGAACTTTAAATTCTTACAGTCTATATAGTTACCAATTTCCTGAAATGATATATCACCCTTAGTGGAACTTTACTTCCTTTATCATATCCATATATGCATCTTGCTTTTTAAGAATCGATTACCAATATTTGTGCCTGCAATTAATTAATAAATAAATTTTCAGTTAAAATTGTCTTTACTATTTAAACGCCATAACAGAGCCCTCCAGATTGAGGTAGATGTGGAAGCTCCAGTTGTGCATTACTTGGGCGAGGAAGAAATTGCAGCCTCTGTGAACATTGGGTAGGCAATCGACAGAAGGCCAGTGACTCAGAAGATAATGTGGATGACTCATGTAAAGAAAAAGCATTAGGATTAACGAAGTGCTTGAAAACATTAATAAGGAGATCGCATGGTTAGAATGGTAGAGTGACAGTGAACATCTTCATTTATTGCATTTGACCACTTTCACAAATATGTACCAAAAAACTGTTGTCATCAATTCTGTCTAACTAAATTACATGACTTTTTCAGAATGGATGCATAAAATACAAGTCCATAACAGCATTGCGTATCAGTAGAATGTAAAGGATAATATTTTATATTTTAATATTAATATTAAATTTTTTAATTTTAATATTAATATTTTAATTTTAATATTTTATCTTGCAGTCTGTATACTTATAAAACATTGAAATAAAGTATTTATTTACTAAATAAAGTCTATTTATATTATAGAAATGGAGAAAAAATGGTAAAATTTTTTTCAGTTATAATGCACTTCGCTTATAACGCTGGCATTATATTGTTTCCTGGCACCCATGTTATATCAAGGTTGCACTGCACTTGGTTGCAAGGTCATCATGGAGAGTCTAAAACAAGTGGAGAGGAGAGGATTCTGTTCTCTTTCTCAGTGAGAAAGTATTTTATGATTGCATGTGACTACATGGTGCACGAATTCCCATTGAAATGTAATGTTCTTATAAATTCTGATGTGGCACTAAGTTCATCAATTGTCAGCTCATCATTTTCAAATTGAAATTTTTGTGGACAGCTTGTTAGTATTTCTTAGTGTCGTTTAGATAAAGAAATAAGGAAATCAATAGCAATTTCATAGAATCAGTTCTGTCAGTTTCAGTGCAAGAACCTTACAGATGCTATTATGAAAGAAGAATTGATGTATAGTAGTCCTTGGGGGTGGACAGGAAATTTTAAAATATAAATTATCCCAAGCTGTGCTTGACATTTTAACAATTCTTTCTTGGGATTTGGAAATGCATCTAATAGATAAGTCTAGACAGCAGGGCCAATGTTGTTAACAAACCTTTGACTTAGCATAAATCTTCATCAGTATTTTTCTTGAAGCAATTAGAATCAATTGGCGCCTAATAGAATAGCATTAGTAAAGGAACATGATGCAAGAAAGCAATCTTATATAGCATTAGCCAAAAAAAAAAAAAAAAAACCTTCTCATTTCACGCATCCACTCAATCCAAATGTTTGTCTAGTTCTGCCTTTAATCTATTTAAGCTATCAACTACTACATCGACAGATGGAAGTTTGTTCCAGCAATCAACCACCCACTGGCTAAAGGCAAACTTCCGCACATCTATCCTACAACTGTCTTTCCTCAATTTGAATTTATTCCCTCTCGGGCGATTATTCTGAGCAAGGGGAAGAATCCCATCAGCAGTGAGCCTGCTCAAACCATTCAAGGCTCTATACACCTCAATCAGATCACCTCACAGGTGCCTAGTCTCCAGACACTGTAATTTGCAAAACTTAAGCCTTTCTTCATAAGAGCAACCCTTTGTTCCATTCACTAATGTTGTTGCCATTCTCTGTATTGTTCTTAAATTGAGGCCTCCAGGCCTGTATACAGTACTCAAGGTGTGGCCTGACCATTGCCTTATACAAAAGGATAATCACCTCCTTATCCCTGCTAGAAAAATTCCTGTATATCATTGACAAGACACCATGAGTTACTCTTGTAAACTGTCTGCACTGCTCAGAAAACTTCATATCTGCCTGCACACTTATCCCCTGGTACTTTTAATTCTTTACCATTGTCAATGTAGTACTACACAGTTGATATGTTACTCTGGGGTTACTGCTTCCCATATGCAGTACTTTGCATTTGCCAATGTTAAACTTCAGTTGCAACCCCTGCCCATCTGCTCAACTTTTCTAAATCCTGCTGCAGCAGTGTAGTGTCATTAGCAACCCTGCCGACCTTCATATCGTCTGCAGACTTGGACATTAAGCCTGATATACCATCATCAATATCATTAATAAATACAGAAATCATCACTGGACCCAATGCTGAACCCTGGGGGACTCCACTAATAACATTAGACCAAGAAGAGCAGTGTCCATTGATTAACACTCTCTGTCTTCTCCCACTTAACCATCCCTTTATCTATATAGCAGCAATTTTCCTCCAATGCCACACTGCTCCAATTTGTGCAATAGTCTTCCATGCACAACAGTATCAAAAGCCTAAGATCAAAATATATGATATCAAAATTATTCCTTGCATTCAGTTCCTTTGTGACCACATCATAGTATTCAATCAAATTGGTCAAACAAGACGTCCCCTTAAACCCATGCTAATCTGAGCTATAAATGAAGTCTTGTCTATATAATCCTGCAATGCTTCTTTAACCAGTGCCTCCATTAATTTCTCTGGAACAGAAGTTAAACTAACAGGTCTGTAATTACTTGAGTCTCCCTTGATCCTCCTTTGTGAATTTGGGTCACATTTCTGCATCTCCTGTCCATGGATAGCTTTCACGAGTCCAAGGAAGCTCTCATAATTGGTTTGCTGCCTTCTTTAATATAATTGGATAGATCCTGTCCACGCAGGTGTCTTTCTTATGTTTATCTTCAAAAATTTCTACTCCACTTAGCTCTCAGTTATTACAAAATCATCTAGCTCACTGCCAGAGTTTAATTCACCTCTGGCATTCCCCTCCCTGAATAACTCCTCATGTGTGAATGTAGATGCAATTTACCATATATCTTCGATTCTAAGATGCACTTTTTCCCCTATAAACGTCTCTAAAAATGGGGTGCTTCTTAGAATCGATGGCATCTTACAATCGCAGCTTTTTTTTTTTTTTTTTCGAATATTTCCTTGCTTTGCACAGCACCACATGTTTTGTTTTTACGTGGAAACCCCGCTTTCAAGTTTGACCATTATCACATTCTCCAATTCCATTGGAGAATAAAGTGGCATGGGTGATTTCACGTGCTTTTGAAATGCTGAAGCCACTGTTATTTCATTATAGTGTAGCCTCACTCAGCGAAAACTAGAAAATTTTGTTTGTATCTTCGAAAGTACGTAAGAAGTGGAGTTACTGTATTTCGTTAATTTTGATCCCTTATTTCACATTGAAATGTCAAAAAGATTGCACTACGAAGCCGCATTGAAATGAAAAGTTATTGTGTATGCAAAAGAACATGGAAATAGAGCTGTGGGTCCACATTTTGACATTAGTGAAGTAAATGTTCGTCGTTGGAGAAATGATCGCAATTCCATATTTTCGTGCAAAGCAACAACCAAGTATTTTATAGGGCCTAAGAAAGGAAGATTTCCACAAGTCGATGAAGCTGTGATATGTTTTGTAATGGAGACATGTGCAAGATGATTACCCATCAATCAACAAGCTATGCAATCGAAAGCCAGAGAAATTGCCAAGTCCCTCGGAATAGAGAAAATAATTTTTAAAGGCAGTTGCAGCTGGTACAACAGACTCATGTGTCGTAGTGAATTATCGTTAAGGCGCTGAACATCTATCTGTCAAAAAATTCTTGCAGACTTTCAACAGAAGCTGATTAACTTTCAGCGACAGACAGGTGATGTAATTAAGGAAAAAGAAATTATGGGTTTAGTCAAATTGGAAATGCTGATGAAACCCTGGTCTTCTTCGATATGCCTTGAAATTACACCATCAATGCTCAAGGTTCTAAAGAAATCAAGGTTATAAGCACGGGCTATGAAAAGCAGCATATCTCTACTGATGGTCGAAAGTTGCCACCATATTTAATTTTAAATCAAAAAACCATACCGAACAATGAAATTTTCCCCAAAACTGTTATTGTGCGTTCACAAAAAAATAGATGGATATCGACAGAGCTTACTGAAGACTGGCTAAATGTTGTGTGCAATAGACGTTCTGGAAGTCTTTGTAACCCACCTAGCATGCTAATACTTAATGGATTTCTGAAAAGTTAAAAAATAAAAACGTGGTGAGTTGGTTGTTGATTCCTGGTGGCATGGCTAGCCTACTGCAGCCGCTCAACGGTTCAGTCAGCAAACTATTTAAGGATTACTTGAGAAAGGAATATGAATCCTGTCTGGTGACTGACAAACTTCCGCTGATACCTTCTGGAAATTTTAAGAAAGCACCGGCATCAAAATTGGCAGAATCTTTCTCTCTCTTTTTTTCTCTCTCTCTCTCTCTCTCTCTCTCTCTCTCTCTCTCTCTCTCAGGGTAACACGGAATTTTTTTTTAGCTTTTACTATATGGCTAGTAATAATAACATACCTACTGATAAATACCGGTACTATTGTTGTTAGTAAATTGAATTCTATTATAATACAAATATTTCTTAGATTTATTTTAGTGTTTTATTTTATTTATTTATTTTTTTCTTAGAATCAAAACTTTATTTTTCTGAAATTAAGGTATTGAAATCAAGGTGCGTCTTAGAATCGAAGAAATACAGTACTCATTTAGTTTATTAGCTACCTGAGCAGGATCATTAATGGTTGAACCATCAATATCAAGTGGACCAATCTGATTCATCCCTTTCCTCTTAGTTTACATAAGTAAAGAACTCTTTGCTGTTTTTCTTTGCATTCTTTGCCAAAGATTTCTCGTAATCCGCCTAACCTCCTTTGTGACTTGGTTGCAGATCAGCTTATGTCTATCAGAGGCTAATGTGTCACCTGTTAATTTATATGTATCCCATGCATTTTTCTTCTCTGCCACATGTCTCATTAGTTTATCTGACATCCATTTAGGCCTAAACCTTGAACAATATTTCTTAGTTGGTATGAAAAGCCTAGTAGCTTCCATGATTAATTCTTTGAATGCTTCCCATTTCGAATTTGCTGTTGGTAACACCATCAGTTGGTCCCACAGTATAGAATTTAAATACTGTCTCAAACCACCATAGTCACCTATACGAAAGCAAAAACCCTTCCATTTACCCCTGATGGTAGCTAACCTTTTGGGTAAATCCCACTTCAGCACACTGTGATCACTGCCATCTGATCGTTGCTTTTTCTGCAGATTCTTAATGCATGAAGAATCACTACTGATGATCAGATCAAGAGTATTGTTCCCTCTTAGTTGCCTTACTAGTGTGTGAGTGAGCAACCCACAAATTCCAGTCAATATCTGGGAAATTAAAATACCTCATTATAAAACAATCTGATTTACTGGCCCACTCTATTTCCCTATGCAGCTGTTTATTCTACTCATCAGAGTCATTAGGCCTATAACACACTCCTACTCTCAATTTTGCTTTCCCGGTGCTTATGTCACACCAAACTGACTCAACACTGCACTGTACAGCCATGTCGACTGGCTGTACTTCCTTGGATTTTGTGTTTCTTAACCAATAGCATAACCCCTACTCCCTCCCTCTCCTATCTATCCTTCCTGTACACATTATACTAACCAAATTCCAACTCTGCACTGCCTATATCTGTGTGACACCACGTCTCTGATATCCCAACAATATCTGCCTTTGATGTCTTGACTAGCGCTTCAAGCTCATCAAATTTATTAACTACACTCCTGGCATTGGTGTACATTCAAGTATAGCATTAGCATTAGTAGAGGCATATGATGCAAAAAAGCAAGCTTATTCAGCATCAGCCAAAAAAAAAAAAAAAAAAAAACACAACCACTACTCCCATTTCACCCCTCCGTTCGATAGAAATACCTGTCCAGCTGAGCCTTAAATTTGTTTAGGCTATCAACTTCAACAACAAGTGATGGAAGTCTATTCCACAAACCAACTGCCCGCTGGCTAAAGGCAAATTTCCGCACATCTATCCGACATCCGTCCTTCCTCAATTTGAATTTATGCCCTCTCAGGTGATTATTCTGAGCAAAAGGAAGAATCCCATCGGCATTGAGCATGCTCAAGCCATTCAAAGCCTTATACACCTCTATCACATCACCTTGCCGATGCCTAGTCTCCAGGCTCTGTAATTTGCAAAACTTAAGCCTTTCTTCGTAAGAGCAACCCTTTGTTCCATTCACTAATCTTGTTGCCCTTCTCTGTACTCAGCTCTACATCCTTCTTGAAATGAGGCCTCCAGACCTGTATACAGTACTCAAGGTGTGGCCTCACCAATGCCTTATACAAGGGAATAATCACATCCCTATCCCTGCTAGAAAAATTCCTGTATATCTTTGACAAGACACCATGAGCTACTCTTGCCGCTCGTCTGCACTGCTCAGAGAACTTCATATCTGCCTGCACAATTACCCCCAGGTCCTTTTCATTCTCTACCACTGTTAGCATAGTACCACAGAGTTGATACGTTGATCTGGGGTTACTGTTTACCATATGTAGTACTTTACATTTGTCAATGTTAAACTTCATTTGCCACCTCTCAGCCCATCTGCTCAACCTTTCCAGATCCTGTTGCAGCAGCATAGCATCAGTAGTGTCCTTAACAACCCTGCCAACCTTTGTATCGTCTGCAAACTTGGACATTAAGCTTGATATACCATCATCAATATCATTTATAAATACAGAAAACAACAATGGACCCAAAACTGAACCCTGAGGAACTCCACTAATAACATTAGTCCACGTTGAGCAGTGTCCATTGTTTACCACTCTCTGTCTTCTGCCACTCAACCATCCCTTTATCCATAGAAGCAATTTGCATCCAATGCCACACTGCTCCAATTTGTGCAGCAGTCTTCCATGCGCAACAGTATCAAAAGCCTTTCTAAGATCCGAATATATAATATCAAAGTTATTCCCTGCATCCAGTTCTTTTGTGACTACATCATAGTATCCAATCAAATTGGTCAGACAAGACCTGCCCTTAACAAAACTATGCTGTGTCTGAGCTATAACTGAATTCTTGTCTAGATGATCCTGCAGTGCTTCTTTAACCAGTGCCTCCATTAATTTTTCCGGAACCGAAGTTAAACTAACAGGTCTATAATTACTTGTGTCAGCTTTGATCCTCCTTTGTGAATTGTGGTTACATTTGCACATCTCCAGTCTATAGGTACCTCCCTTGAGTCCAAAGAACCTCTCATAATTATGGCTAGGGGTTTGCTTACTTCCTTTGCTGCCTCCTTTAATATAACTGGATAGATCCCATCCACCCCAGGTGCCTTTTTTATGTTTATCCTCAACAATATCTCCTCCACTTTTCTCTCAGTTATTAGAAAATCATCTAGCTCACTGCCAATGTTTACTTCACCTAGGACATTCCCCTTCCTGATTAACTCCTCCTGTGTGAATGTAGATGCAAAATACTCATTCAGATTGTTAGCCATCTGAGCAGGATCCTCAACTGTTGATGGTTCAACATCCAGTGGACCAATCTGATTAATCCCTTTCCTTCTTGAGTTTAAATAGGTAAAGAACTCTTTTCTGTTTTTCTTTCCATCCTTTGCCAAGGATTTCTCATAATCTGCCTTTGCCTGCCTAATCTCCTTTGTGACTTGGTTACAGACCAACTTATATCTATCATAGGCTTCCATGTCACCCATTAATTTGTATGTATCCCATGCATTTTTCTTCTCTGCCATATGTCTCATTAGTTCATCTGACAACCATTTAGGCCTGAACCTTGAACAGTATTTCTTGGTTGGTATGTAAAGCCTGGTAGCTTCCAAGATTAGTTCCTTGAATGCTTCCCATTTTGAATTTGCTGTTGGTAACATCATCAGTTGGTCCCACTGTATAGAATTTAAATACTGTCTCAGACCATCATAATCGCCTTTACGAAAGCAAAAACCCTTCCCTTTACCTCTGATAGTAGTTACCTCCTTGAGTAAATCCCACTTCAGCACACTGTGATCACAGCCACCTAGTGGTTCCTTTATCTGCAGATTCTTAATGCATGAAGAATCACTACTGATAATCAAATCAAGAGTATTACTCCTTCTAGTTGCCTCTCAAACATGCTGGTGTAGAAAACGATCATCCAATAAATCCACAAAAGCCTTGCTAGTGTGTGAGTGACCAACCCATGAATTCCAGTCAATATCTGGGAAATTTAAATCCCCCATTATAAGACTCTCTGATTTACTTGCCCATTCTATTTCCCTGTACAGTATCTTATTATACTCATCAGAGTCATTAGGCCTATAGCACACTCCTACTCTCAATTTTGATTTACCTATGCTTATGTCACACCAAACTGACTGGACACTGCCCTGTCCATCGATGTCGACTGGCTTCACTTCCTTGGATTTTGTGTGTTTCTTAACTAATAGCATAACCCCTCCTCCCTTCCTATCCTGTCTATCCTTTCTGTAGACGTTGTACTCCCCAAATTCCAGTTCTGCATTCCTTATATCTGTGTGACACCACGTCTCTGATATCCCAACAATATCTGCCTTTGATGTTTTGAGCAATACCTCAAATTCATCAAATTTATTTACTAAACTCCTAGCATTGGTGTACACGCAAGTATACATGCACCTGTTTCTATTCTTAGCTACCCTAACACAACCCATGTGTTTTCTTGTACCGCAATGACTTCCAGCAGTCTCTGAAATATCCTGCATCTTGTTTTTCAGGCTTCTGCTCATTCCAATAGAAGCAGTGCAAGAATTTCTTTCACCTCTGCCAGCGGCTACTGTTAATCTATTAGTCTTTGTCTCCCCCCCAAGCTAGCAGTTTTCCGACCCACCTAACACTGCCTCGATAGCATCAGCAAATATTCTTGCACCCTTTCTATTTAAGTGTATCCCATTCCTGTAGAAGCAATCTTTCCTGTTAACAAGTACAGTCCAGGCTGAAAAAAATTCTACCCCTTGAGCCTTGCACAGTCTTTCCAGGGCCGAATTGATCGACAAGGCTCTCATCATATACTCTCTCCCATCGTGTCTGAGCAGAATTGCAGACACTTTGAAATTCAACCCTAACTGAACATTGACCTGTACTTGTTCAGTAAATACGCCGGTCTCCTACTCTTACTACTACTACCCTTAATATGTTAGGTCTCCTACTCTTAATAAACATGAATAGATAGACAATTGTTATATGCAATATGTATTTTTCCACTAAAATTTAATTTCTGTGCCATGTGGCTTTAAAATTAACCCCCTGTTTTTCTGAAGTATTTCCCATTTTCCTCCTTGCAAAAACTTGACCCCCAGCTTTTTGAAAGTCCGAAGTTGGCAGCTATGCACTTCTGCTTTTTATCATCTAAATTTTTTTTTATATTTTAACATGTCATTCACAACTTGTTTTTTTTTTTTTTTCTTTTTTTTTGTGTTGTTAGCATTAGCAAAGGCATATAATGCAAGAAAGCAAGTTTATACAGCATGAACAAAAAAAAAAAAACTTCCCAATTCACCCATCCATTTGCTCAAAAGGTTTGTTCCAGTTCTTCCTTGAATTTGTATAATTTATCAACTTCCACATCAACAGATGGAAGTTTGTCTCAGCAGTAAACTACCTGCTGGCTAAAGGTAAATTGCCACATATCTATTCTGCAACTGTCTTTCCTCAATTTGAGTTTCTGCCCCTTTGGGTTCGTAATCAGAGCAAGAGGAAGAAAAAGAAACCCATCAGCAGAGCCTGTTCAAACCGTTTAAGACCTTATGCACCTCAATCAGATCACCTTGCAGGTGCATAGCCACCAGACACTGCAATAAGGGGATAATCACCTCCTTATTCTGGCGCACTATGGTCATAGTTGCCGATGCGCCCAATAAATCCTGAAACAAACAAACAAACAAACCTCCTTATTCCTGCTAGCAAAATTCTTGTATATCATTGAGAAGACCTCATGACCTGCTATGGCAGCATGTCTGCACTGTTTAGAAAGCTTCATATCTGACTGCACAACTACCCCCCCCCCCCCCTTTCCAGTTCTTTTTCATTCTCCACTACCCTCAGTGTAGTACCACACAGTTGGTACATTTCTCTTTGATTACTGCTATTGATATGCAGTGCTTTGCATTTGTCAGTGTTAAACTTCATTTGCCACTTCTCAGCCCATCTACCCAACTTTTATATATCCTGTTGCAGTGGCATCCTGTCATTACTGTTATTAACAACCCTGCCAACCTTTGTATCATCTGCAAACTTGGACATTAAGCTTGATATACCTTCATCAATATTGTTGATAAATATACAGAACAAAACAACAATGGGCCCAGCACCGAACACTGGGGGGCTCCACTAATAACATTAGTCCATGAAGAGTAGTGTCCATTGATTACCACTCTCTGTCTTCTCCCACTCAATCATATTTTTATCCATTGTAGCATCTTGGATAAAAATATGGTTGAGTGGCAAACATTGTAGCAATCCATTGTTGCTCTCAATGCCATACTGCTCCAATTTGTACAGTTGTCTTCCATGTGCAACACTATCAAAAGCTTTCCTGAAATCCAAGTATATGATATAAAAATTATTATTTTTTTCATCCAGTTTCTTTGTCACCACATCATAGTTTCCAATCAAATTGATCAGACAAGGCTTCTCCTTAACAAACCAATCCTGTGCCTGAATTATTACTGCAAGTTTGTTTAAGTGATGCTGTAGTGCTTCTTTAACCAGTGACTCCATTATTTTTCATGGAACAGAAATTAAACTAACAGGTCTATAATTACTCTGGTTGCCCTTTGGCCCCCTTTGTGAATTGGAGATACATTTGCACATCTCCAGTCTGAGGGGTCCTTCCCTGAGTCAAAGGATGCTGTCATAATTATGGATAGAGGTTTACTTACTTCCTTTTCCATCTCCTTCAATATAACTGGATAGATCCCATCCACTCCAGGTGCCTTTCTTATGTGTAACTTCAACAATTTGTCCTCCACTTTGCTCTCAGTTATTACAAAATCATTTAGCTCCATGTTAAGAGTTTAATAAGCTTCTGTCTTCCACTTTCCTACAGAATTCCTCATGTGTGAATGTAGATGCAAAATACTCATTCAGTTTGTCAGCTATCTGAGCAGGATAGTCAGCAGTCGAACCATCGATATCAAGTGAACCAATCTGATTCATCCCATTCCTTCTAGAGTTCATATAAGTTAAGAAGTCTTTCATGATTTCTTTGCCTAACCTCCCTTGTGACTTGATTAAATCTACCAGCTTGATTAAATCTACTAGCTTATATCTACCAGCTCCAGGGGCTCACATCTGGTGAGTATGGGCTTGGCACACCCAGGATCCTTAGCTGGATATCATCATTCTTCTCTTTCTTGATGATTCCCTGATGTAGCTCAGTGGCTAGGAGTGAGATTGCATAGCACACGATCCTTGAGTGGACCGGGGTTCAAGCCCGTGACTACTAAATACGATAAATACTTGTATTAATGATTTATTGTAAACTCCACTGACTTGGTTGTCGTGCCAGAGTACAAACAGAATATTTATTTACTTCTGACTCTCTCTCTCTCTCTCTCTCTCTCTCTCTCTCTCTCTCTCTCTCTCTTCTCTCTCTCTCTCTCTCTCTCTCTCTCTCTCTCTCTCTCTCTCTCTCTCTCTCTCTCTCTCACTCTCTCTCAGGGTAATTCTGAAAAATTTTTTTCAGAATTACCCTGAGAGAGAGAGAGGGTAATTTTTCAGGTACATCATAAGCTTCAGGCTTCCTTGCACCATATAGCTAATAATAATAATAGGCTTCTGTATTGCCTGATAATTTATATGCATCCCATGCATTTTACTTCTTTGCCACGAGTCTCATTAGTTCATCTGACATCCATTTGGACCTAAACCTTGAACAATATTTCATAGGTTATATGAAAAACCTAGTAGATTCCAAGATTAATTCCTTATATGCTTCCTATTTAGAATTTGCTGTTGGTAACATTATCAGTTGGTCCCACTGCATTCACCTTTACGAAAGGAAAAGCTCTTCGCTTTACATCTGATGATAGTTACTTCTTTAAGTAAATTCAACATCAGTACACTGTGATCAACCACCTAGTGGTTCCATTATCTGGAAATTCTTATTGCATGAGTAACCACTGCTGATAATCAGATCACTCTTCTCCCTCTGGTTGCCTCTCGAACATGCTGCTTTTGAAAACATTCATCCAGTTAATCCACAGACGTCTTGCTTTCGTGCGAGTGACCACCGCAAGTTCCAGTCAATATCTAGGAAGTTAAAATCCCCCATTATAAGACATTCTAATTTACTTGCCCACCATTTCTCTCTACAGTTGTTCATTGTACTCATCAAAAATCATTAGGCCTATAACACCTTCCTACGCTTATTTTAGCTTTTCCAGTGTTTATTTCTCACCAATCTGACTCAGCATTGCACTGTCCACCAATGTCAACAGGATGCACTGCCTTAGATTTTGTTTCTTAACTAACAGCATAACCCCTCTACCCTTCCTATCCTGTCTATCCTTTCTGTGCACATTGTACTCCTCAAATTCCAATTCTGCAGTGCTTATATCTGTGTGACACCACATATTTGATGTCTTGACCAGAACATCAAATTCATAAAATTTATTTACTATACGCTTCATTCATTGGTGTTTGTACAAGTATACATGCACTTGTTCTTACTTTTCATTACCTAACACAGCCCATGTATTTACTTGTTTCATGATGACTCCCAGCAGTTCTTGAAATCCCCAGCATACTACTCATTCCACTAGAAGCAGTGCTAGAATCACTTCCACCTCTGCCTGCAGTCACTGTGAATCTCCCCAAACTAGCAGTTTTCTGACCACCTAACATTGTCTCGATGCCCTCAACAAATATTCTTGCACCCTTTCTATTTAATTGTATCCCAACCCTGTACAAGCAATCTCTCTCTCTCTCTCTCTTAACAAGCACAAACCATGCTGGGAAAAAATTCTACCCCATGAGCCTTGCACAATCTCTCCATGACCCAAATGATTGACAAGGCTCTCATCATATACTCCCTCCTATTGTGTCTGGGCAACATTGCAGATGCTTTCAAATTTAACTCTAACTCGTTATTTTTTTTCAACATTGACCTGTACTTGGTCAGTAAATCCCGTAGATATACACTTATGTCATTAGTACCAACTTTTGTGCCCTTAAAAGATGATATCTGCTCTACAGCATCATCAGCTTTTGCCCCTGGCAGAAATAACCTGTTCCTATTCCACATCTGGTCATATTCCACCTATCCTTATTGCACAATAAATAGCTCCCATGGGACCAGTGCATCCTGCCCTGAAGATTGTTGATCTGTTGCCTGATGCACAAGAGTGGACTCTGGCATTGAGTTGGGTGTTTGAGTGCTTGATGGTCCTACTCATTTTAATTCCTTCGAGGGCATCTGTCCGACTCTTCAAACTCTTATAGATGCCCATCAGAACGCTGAGTTTCCTCCTAATTTCTTCACATTCTCTGCGCCTAGCACATACAAAGACATTCTCCATGGCTAGATCATGTCCTGTTCCATAAAGGTCCGCAAACATGTCATATTTTGCACATTATTTTAGACTTGCACGTTTTGTGATGCATTGGAGAATCGCCCCCTTCGATTCTCCCCTAAACCACAACACTTCCGCTACTTTGTGCACGTTGCTTTTCTGCTTTGGTATGGGGCATGATTTCTGTTTTAATACAATTTAATTAACAATGAAAATTAATAAGATTAATAAATTTAATTGATAACTGACAATATTATACTAAGCTAAGAAATTCCTAATACAGTGCTACGTATTAACAATATTTAGTTGTACATTAATCCGTACACTGTCAAGTTCGAGATATACATTATGCTAATCCGTATCGATCTAATATACTACAACAATGGTAGTTTCAAATGGTACAAGATTGTACGGATACTAAGTAGTAACTACAAAATCTCTTTCGCAAATCAAAATAAACTAAGAAGTGTGACCAGAACTATAAAGCTTCTTTTAAGAAATATATTAGTATGACAATAAATCAATAAAATGGCAAAAATTTACCAAAAACTTATTTGCTGCAGCTGCAAAATCTTTTCCAACACATGGATAACCTTATTTCATATGCCAGCCAATGCATCAATTTCAGTTATGAAACCTGTAAGATCTCTCATGATGTCATCATCATCATATAAAAAAATGTCTAAGAAATATGCAAAAGTTCGATGAAATTTACCAGTAAAAGTACTTTGCAGTAACGGCATTTGTATTGTTGCTTGCTCGGTAAACAGATGGTTGGTGTTATCGGTCTGGCGTAGAAGTTGAATTCCACGGGAGCTTAAAACCCTCCCATGGAAGTGGAGGTGGGGGAGGTAACCTGACCTTTTTTCTTTAGAATCACTAATTGAATCACTAACAGAGTTATATTGGAAGTTCTGGTGTAAAGAATGTTCGTAACATAGTTTCACCAGTAAACTTTTTCGAAATTTGCTGTGCTTCTCGTGTGGGCTTCCTTTGCCTTTTTTTTTTTTTTTTTTTTCCCCTCCCCCTTAATAAACAATTTATCCACTAGTCCACCAGTGATTCTAAATAAAAAAGGTCTGGTTACCCCCTCCACTTCCAGAGGGTTTCAATCTCTCATGGGATTCAATTTCTACTCCTGGCCGATAACACCCACTACATGTTTACCGAGCGAGCAACAATACAAATGCCGTTACGGCCAAGTACTTTTACCGGTAAATTTCATTGAACTTTTGCGTGCTTGTCGTGCAGGCTTTATTTACCTTTGCCAAAAAATGATGTATATAAAAAATGATGGGATACTCTGTATAGATGTTCATCTATACAGGGTATCTCCCCCCCCCCCCTTCATTCGTTAAAAAAAAAAAAATTCCAAGAAACATGCGACTTTCTAATTTTGATTGCTGTTTTGCGTGTGAAAGTTGGGTACTTCACACCTGTTGTTGTAGCAGGTTCTCATTCCACATGTGTTATGTCTATGAGGATACCTAGCTTTTGAATTTTGCTTCTCTATGCAGAGTATTTCCTTGGACCATTGTTTAAAAATTTAAGTGATACATGATTTCTTTCTAATTTCAATTGGAACTGTTATATGTACGGGCATGCATGCCATTGAATATCACAACCAAGTTGGGCAAAAGTTAACTAAATGATTGCTAACGTTATGGAGAACTTACATATAATTTTCATATGATAGATCATTATTGGAACAAATTCACTGTATAGTGTTTCTCTCTTTGGTTTCTACCAATAATCAATAACAATTGGTTTTCTTAAAACCAGTCTTTGATAACATAACCTTATTTACTAGCACTGTTTGTTAAATGATTAATTAAAAACTAACCACTAATTATGATTTGACATTGTTATTCCTAAAATACTTAATTAAAAACCACTGATTAACATGAGGCATCCAATCCCAATAATTTCTAATGATGCCAAACTAATTACTCTACAGATTAGCAAATAAGATTAAACTAATATTTTAGGACAGACAGTCTCAAACTATGACATTGGCCATAGTTTGAGAGTGTGTCTTGTAGAGCAGATATCATCTTTTAAGGGCACAAAGGGTGATATTGTTGTACACATTGACACTAATGATATTAAGAGTAGGAGACTGGCGAAATTACTTAACAAGTATAAGCCAACGCTGAAAAAAAGCCATGAGTTAGGGTTGGATTTGAAAGTGTCTGCAATTCTGCACAGACACGATAGGAGGGAGTGTATGATGAGAGCCTTGTCGATCAATTCAGCCCTGGAGAGATTGTGCAAGGCTCAAGGGGTAGAATTTTTCTCAGCCTGGTCTGCATGCTTGTTAACAAGAGAGACTGCTTCTACAGGGATGGGATACACTTAAATAGAAAGGGTGCAAGAATATTTGCTGATGCTATTGAGGCAGAGTTAGGTGGGTTGGAAAACTGTTAGCTTGGGGGGGGGATACACGAATTAATAGATTAACAGTAGCTGCTGGCAGAGATAAAAGTGATTCTTGCACTACTATTGAAATGCAATTGAGCAGCAGCCTGGAAAGCAAGTAAATGGGGATTTCCAGGACTGCTGGGAATCATAGTGGAACAAGTAAATACATAGGCTGTGTTAGGGTAACTAAGAGTAGAAACAGGTGCATGTATTTATTAACTATACTCTTTGCAATGCTAGGAGTATAGTTAATAAATTCGATGAGCTTGAAGTGCTAGTCAAGACACCAAAGGCAGCTATTGTTGGCATATCAGAGACATGGTGTCACACAGACATAAGCAGTGCAGAACTGGAATTTGGGGAGTACAATGTGTACAGAAAGGATAGACAGGACACAAAGGGAGGAGGGGTTATGCCGTTAGTTAAGAAACATAAAATCTAAGGAAGTGCATCCAGTTGATGTTCGTGGATAATGCAACGTTGAGTCTGTTTGGTGTGACATAAGCACTGGGAAAGGAAAAATGAGATTAGGTGTGTGTTATAGGCCAAATGAATCTGATTAGTATAATAAACAATTCTGCAGAGAAATAGAGTGAGCCAGTAAATCAGAGTGTCTTATAATGGGAAATTTTAATTTCCCAGAGATTGACTAGAATTTGTGGGTTGGTCCCACAAACACTAGCAAGGATTTAGTGGATGACTGTTTTCTACAGCAGCATGTTCAGGAGGCAACTAGAGGGAGTAAAACTCGTGATCTGATTATCAGTAGTGATTCTTCATGCATCAAGAATCTGCAGATAAAGGAACCACTAGGTGGCAGTGATTAGTCTGCTGAAATGGGATTTACTCAAAGATGTAACTAACGTCAAGGGTTAAGGGAAGGGTTATTGCTTTCGTAAAGGCAACTACGATGGTCTGAGACAGTATTTAAATGCTATACAATGGGAAGCATTCAAAGAAATTCAAAGTAATTATAGACCTGTGAGTTTAACTTCTCTTCCAGGAAAATTAATGGAGGCACTGGTTACAGAAGCACTGCAGGATCATCTAGACAAGACTTCAGTTATAGCTCGGACACAGCATAGTTTTCTTAAGGGGAAGTCTTGCCTGCCCAATTTGATTGGATACTATGATGCAGTCACAAAAGAACTGGATGCAGGGAATAACTTTGATATTATATACTTGGATCTTAGAAAGGCTTTTGATACTGTTGCACATGAAGACTGCTGCACAAATTCGAGCAGTGTGGCATTGGAGGCAAATCGCTGCCATGGATAAAGGGCTGGTTGCGGGGGAGAAGACAGAGAGTGGTAATCAATGGACACTGCTCATCGTCGACTAAAGTTATTAGTGGAGTCCCTCAGGGTTCAGCTTTGGGTCCATTATTGTTTTCTGTATTTATAAATAATATTGATGATGGTATATCAAGCTTAATGTCCAAGTTTGCAGACAATACAAAGGTTGCCAAGGTTGTTAAGGACACAACTGACGATATGCTGCTGCTGCTCCTGCAACAGGATCTGGAAAGGTTGAGCAGATGGGCTGAGAGGTGGCAAATGAAGGTGGCAATTGTGCAGGCAGATATGAAGTTCTCTGAGCAATGCAGACAGGCTGCAAGAGTAGCTCATGGTATCTTATCAATGATATACAGGAATTTTTCTAGCAGGGATAAGGAGGTGATTATTCCCTTGTATAAGGCAATGGTCAGGTCACACCTTGAGTACTGTATACTGGTCTGGAGGCCTCATTTCAAGAAGGATGCAGAGCTGCTGGAACGAGTACAGAGAAGGGCAACAAGATTAGTGAATGGAACAAAGGGTTGCTCTTACGAAGAAAGGCTTAAATTTTGGAAATTACAGTGTCTGGAGACTAGGCACCGGTGAGGTGATCTGATAGAGGTGTATAAAGCCTTGAATGGTTTGAGCATGCACAATGCTGATGGGATTCTGCCTCTTGCTCAGAATAATCACCTGAGAGGGCATAAATTCAAATTGATGAAAGACAGATGTAGGATATATGTGTGGGAATTTGCCTTTAGCCAGCAGGTAGTTGGTTGGTGGAACAGACTTCCATCCCTTGTTGTGGAAGTTGATAGCCTAAATAAATGTAAGGCTCAGCTGGACAGGTATTTTGAACGAATGGAAGGGTGAAGTGGGAGGGTTTTTTTTTTTTTTTTTTGGCTGATGCTGCATAAGCTTGCTTTCTTGCATCATATGCCTCTACTAATGCTAATGCATTCAAAGAATTAATCTTGGAAGCTACTAGGCTTTTTATACCAACAAAGAAATATTGTTCAAGATTTAGGCCTAAATGTATGTCAGATGAACTAATTAGACATGTGACAGAGAAGAAAAATGCATGGGATACATAAATTACCATGTGAAACAGAAGCCGATGATAGATATAAGCTGGTCTGTAACTGAGTTACAAAGGAGGTTAGTCAGGTGAAGGCAGATCACGAGAAATCTTGGGCAAATGATGCAAAGAAATACAGCATAGAGTTCTTTACTTGTATAAACTCTAGAAGGAAATTAGATGAATCAGATTGGTCCACTTGATATCGATGGTTCAACTGTTGATGATCCTGCTCAGGTAGCTAACAAACTAATCGATTATTTTGCATCTACATTCCTGAATAACTCCTCATTCACACATGAGGAGTTATTCAGGGAGGGGAATGCCAGAGGTGTATTCAACTCCAGCAGTAAGCTAGATAATCTTGTAATAACTGAGAGTAAAGTGGAGGGAAATTGTTCATGATAAACATATGAAAGGCACCTGGGGTGGATGGAATCTATCCAGTTATATTAAAGGAAGCAGCAAAGGAAGTAAGCATACCCTTAGCCATAATTATGAGAGCTTCCCTGGACTCAGGGGAGGTACCCATGGACCGGAGATGTGCAAATGTGACCCCAATCCACAAATTTTTTTTTTGGCTGATGCTACATAAGCTTGCTTTCTTGTATCATGTGCCCTTGCTTATGCTATGACCGTCATTAATATATTGTTGAATTTTTTAGACAAACCAAAGTTTGTACATTGGAATCATCATTGTAACATCTCATATTGTGAAAGTTGCCCATCCCTATACTTCAAATAAGTAATGCCTTCCCTTTAGAAAAGACTACAATGACTGTTAGTTGAGTACTCACTCAGACAGCACTGTGTCAAAGCTATTTGGCTTCTCATCAGTGAATGGTTATGTATCCAGAGATATAAGGATTGACAGCCCAATTGACTTATTTAAAGTAGCAGAAGAAACTAAAAGGTATGCAGTAGAGCATCAGTTATACCGAATAATTAATGTCAGACCTCTTCCGGATAATTGAATGTAAGGTAAAATTAAATAACTTCTGTTATTATGTATTAAGGTAAAAGAAAAGACTTTAAATAGTGGGAAAAAAACAAATTTATTTAATTAAAAAAAAATAAATAATAATAATAATAATAACTTAAAATCGCACATTTACATTTGTATGTATTTTCTGATAGGTATTTTGCTGCAAATTTTATGTGAAAAAAAATTGTAAAGTAATTTTTTAAAATAATGTTCAATCATTTTTTATTTCATTTGTTTGAACTTTTTTTTTTTTTTTGCTGCAAAATCTCAAGTTCCTTAATAATATCAGTTTGATTTATATCTTATTCTTCCTGGTTTTCCGCCCATTTCAGTACTGTTTATTTTCGTTGACATTTTAACATAAAAAAAACTGATAAAAATAATAAATCGCACAGTTTCGGGCTGATATTACTATCGCAATAACTAGTCATCAGTATTGTAAAACTAACCTGTCTAAACCCAGCTCACATTCCCTCTTAGTGGGTGAACAATCCAACGCAATCTGGAACTAAACTAAACAATATGAAATGAAGGGAACAAAATATGTAATGGAAAACTTGCTTCACGGAAGCGAATGACTAAATTCTATCACTCATGGTTTCTGAGAAACCCCATTAGTCCTAATCCAACATTTTACCAGATGTACAACATAAAAAAAAAAAAAAACAGACAGAAATACTCTAGTAGCAAAATGAACATTTGTCTCAAATACTACCATTAATAAAAAAAAAGAAAAAAAAAGAAGAAAAATCAACCTTTCCAGATAACTGACTTCCGAATAACTGACATTCTGCTGTACTTCTTAGACTAGTAATATTTTAGAGCATAAAGCGTCAAACTGTGACATTGGTTAGTGCATTTGCATCTTTACTACATAGTTTAATTTTTAAACAAACTGAAGTTTGTACATTTTTTTGCATCATTATTACCTTACTATGTAGTGATGATGCAGATGCACTAACCAATATTAAATAAGGTTAGATGAAACCTAAGATAGAATGATTAATGGTTTTTGATTAAGCATTTAGGAAATATGGCATTACTCAATGAGGTTTCCTAAAATGGGTTTTAAAAAAAAAACCCTTGGAAATGGAGTATTGGTGGCAGTGATTTTTTTTATCCATAAAATATTTCCCGTTTGTGAAATATTTTTTCTCCGTAAAATTGTTATACCATTGAGGAAGAAATAATGCTGCCATATAAGCTAAAAGAGAAATTTGTGAAAGGAAACAGCACTTAAACAACAAATTAAGTACACTCACAAAACTGATTGGTCTTTTTTAAAAAATATCTTTTGTGTCATCCTCTTCTTTGCTATCCAATAAAGCAAATGTTGTTACTGTCAGGATTCCCATCAAAGAATGGGGTGGGTGAGGGGTGCCAATCAGAAACAGCAAAAAATGTTGTTTCTGATTGGCATGTAAAGTAAGGATTAAGATTACTTTTATCCAATATAGATCAACCCCTGACTATATCACCTAAACAATCAAATGTTTTTTAAGCTTCCGTGTTAATGTTTAATTTTTTTGTGGCCAGCCTGAGTCCACAGATTTAAATTTTTATGTTACTGTTTATAGTGTGAATTTTGCAATCCTTTATGTACAAGTTGTAGCTGTTAAATAACAAGGCTACATGTACAGCCACTACACACCATGTGCCACCTGTGAAACAAAGGTACAGCAGTTGACCTTCAACTTTTCCCTAGTTGTGTGCCAATTCACATTTGAACACACTCATTCACTTTGCAGTGAGACAGGTTTTCATTGCCTTGTATTTTTACAGTTTGCCATAAGAGATAGACAAAAGAATAGAACAATGAATAGAACAATTTATTTTATTTATTTTATTTTTTTTTGGCTGATGCTGCATAAGCTTGCTTTCTTGCATCAAATGCCTCTACTAATGCTAATGAATCAACTTCAAAAATTTAACAGAACTTCTACTTGTGTTAAAAATTCACTTCGTATTTTTTTTTTTAAAAACAGAGTAAAAGTTATGAGATGTTACATCAAGTTTATGGGGAAGATACTATATCAAGAGCTTGCATAGTATCTTCTCCATGCTTATGTTTGAATGGTATAAAAGATTTTTGGGGAAGAGAGAGAGAGAAAGAAAGAAAAAGAGAGTGGAAGATGATAAACTACCTGGCTGTCTGGTATCCATGAAAACTGATGAAAGTGTAGACCAGGCAAGGACAGTGATTTAGAAGTGATCATCATTTAAGCATTAGAATTATTGCATCAGAATCAATATGGACAAAAGAAATACACCAGTTTTAACTGAAAATTTAGGCATGAGAAAAGTGTGTGCCAAGATAGTGCCAAAAATTTGGAATGAATATCAATGAATGAGAAGACCAAGTTTGTGGAAACGTTTTGGAAAAAATTGAAGATTGAGACTTTTTGAGTACTGTAATTGCTTACAATGAACGTTGGCTGTTCCAGTACAACCCAGAAACTAAAAGACGGTCAATGCAATGGAAAACAAAGCAATTTCCAAGGCCAAAAAAAAAATGCAAAAATGTCAAAATTAAAAATAAAAATCATGCTTCTTGTTTTCTTTGATATTAAAGGAATTATTATGGCTGAATATGTTCCACCAAATCAGACTGTTAGTCAAACATACTACACTGAAGTTCTAACAGACTGTGTGAAAAAATTCAAAGGAAGAATTAATTATGCAATGATGATTGAATGCTGCAGCATACAGTACACTCTCTATTCACCAGTTTCTGGCAAAAAAACAAATCCTTTGCATGTGAACATGCACCCTAGTCCCTTGTGCCTTGTTTCTCTTCCCTAAACTCAAAAGGGTACTTAAAGGAACCTATTTTCAGTCCATTGAAGACATTCAAAAATAAATGACCGAAGTGCGAAAAGGGCTTACAGAAAATGACCTCCAGAAATCTTTGTGCTTGAAAGAAATGTATGGGATGGTGTGTGCAAGCCCAACGCAATTATTTTTAAGGGGATAACTTGTATGAAATATTTCATTATATTTATCTTATTGCAGTAATCTTGTTATTTAATAGCCACACCTTTGTACAGTTGTAAGTATGAATCATTTATTTTAGAGCAGTGGTTTTGCTCTCTGTGGGTGGCTCTGAATCTCTGAGAAGTTATCAATAACAATTTTTTTTTTAATTTAGCAGAGTATTATGAATATAATAAACTAATTATTATCATGTAATAAAATATTTAATTTAATATCAATTTAAGTTAAAAATATTAAGATCTTTTGTTTGTTATCAGAAACAAAATAATAGTGCAGGTTACTTTGAGTAACTTAATATGATAGTACCTCATAATAGCTTTTGCCGAGTGTGCTTAACATGAAAGTGTGGTAGCCAAATAGTTTTCACACTTCATGGATATATTTTTAATATGAAATTATATATAATTAAAGGAAATTTGTTTCAAATATAAAAAAAAGCAATGAATGAGTTTGTAGAAAGTTTGCATTGTATGCTTAGCAGCATCTGAGACAGCTACAGCTCTCTCAGATGCTGCTACAACTTGGGATTTTAAAGCAGCGCATCATTTAAATTTTTATCTACTATATCAGAGCCACTAACATTTTGCCTTAATTGTTGCTTAACGCTGCCACGGCCTACTAAATGTATACTGTATTTCATGCTTTCAGACATTTCAGGATCTCATATATATACTTCAGTATTTTGGATTTCATTTTGCCAATTTACTTTAATTATTTCTTTTTAAAGGATTTAGATGGTAATGTGTTAGATTCATGGGAAGGTGTTAGGGTTCAATGTTTGTGGTGCAGAGAGGATGGAAAAACAGTTTTGGCTGCTGATACTCACCACAGGATCAGAGCATACAACTTTGATGATCTTACAGATAGTAATGTGTAAGTGTGTTAAATTTCTGTTTATTTCCTTAATTTTTGTTTATTTATTTTTTACCAGAATGTTAGATGTGGCATACAAAAATATTTAAACTTTGTTTTTTTGACTGTAATAATTGTGCTTTCATTTTTCTTGTATATAATTACTCTTTCAAGTTCAATATATAATTTTATTGAACTTGAAAGAGTTTCAAGTTTTCAATTATATATTGAATTTCTTTCAATATATAATTTATATATATATATATATATATATATATATATATATATTATTGTGATAATGGTATTTTATACCATTCTCATTTCAGTATCTTTTGTATTTAAGCTGTTACTTTTTTTTGGCATGGCATGTTTAAGATAAATCAAATTGATTTATGAGGAAATGGAGTACTCTGCCCTGCATAGAGTTAAAATTTGCTGTCTTTATTTCTTGCTGTGAATAATTACAGAGACTGCTTAGATTCTTTGTGATGCTTTTTGTAACCACTTCATCAGTGAGTGCAATATTTCTTTTTCTAGTTTTTTTTTTTCTAAAAGCATTTTGAAAACTATTTTAAGGAAACTAACTTACTAGGGTTGCTATTTCTTCCATAGCATCAACCCACACCTATCAAAACAAAGGGTTTCTCTGTTTTTTTTGTTTTTTTTTTTTTATCTTATATTATGAGTGGCCATGATTAAATTATTCCCATTTAGAGCCATCTGGAGAATAATCTAATGGAGGAAATTTTCTTTTGGTAGTTATGTTCCTCAGAGGATGCTGAAGAGAATTACATGGGAAAACAAAAAAAAAATAATAAAAATAAAAAATATTATCAAAAATCAATACCAGGGAAAAGTTATGCTGCAAACAATTTATATACCCCATTTTAAGTTGCACATGAATATAGTATGAAATGTGTAAGATTCTGCAGATTTGGATTTTGTAGTGTTTGGAGCACAGTGGACACCCACTCGCTGCCAGTGTGCTTGTTTGTGAAGCTCTGCTACCAGAACAGGATTATAAACATTGCAGGCTCCAACAAGAGGTCCAATGAAAATGTGTGCTAACATAAAAATTATTTTTTATTATATATGAGAGATATGGCAAAAAAATGATTGCATGGTTTGAGGAAACAGGAGGAAGTCTGAGAGCAAAGCCAAGAAGAGGATACCTCTTTAACCAAAAGTATGTTGAGAATATTGCTACTGCAGTTATGGAAATATTTGCAAACAATATTGGTGTCAAAAAGCAAAACCAGTGTACATGTGGCAGCAAGACAGATGGGATCCATCTGTCTTGCTACTCCAAGGCCAATAACACTAGTTCTATATTTAGGAAGGTAGAGAGAGTTTGAGTTTCAATTGTTAACATACAAAATTTTTTTTTTTTTTTTTTTTGTGAGGCACCTGACAGATCCTGCATGCATATTGTTGGGTTAACAAATCATTGCTGTTATTGCAATATGTTTGCATTTCTGTCATGTTATTCTGAATTACTTAACTTTTCCCTCTCTCTCTCTCTCTCTCTCTCTGTATATCAGAGAGAGAGATTTTTTTTTTTTTTTTTTTATGAAAACCCCAAACACGAAAGGTATCAAAACCTATAGTACTTAGTACCGTGCGTGGGTTGAAGGAGAAGTATGGGGGGGAGGGGGATGCCGGAAACTTTGCTCTAGAGACTACACAACTCTGGAAGGTTTTGCATTAGGTTTCGTGGTCCACCCATATAAACTCAACCATGTGCAGCAATTGCAAGCAGGTTATGCTGGAAACCCAGGCATTTTCTCTACTTTTTGGGACAGATGGAGGGGGCATGGATTTTCCCCTCTTTTGGGAAATGATGCCCATTTCCACTAAAAAATGACTCTGTGAACTCCCAAAATTGCAGGATTTGGACTATGCAGTCGCCCTATAAAATATAGGAAATTCCCTTGCACCTAAGGTTACTCTTTGATTTGGTCTTTTTGTAGCTAACCTCATTATCAAATTTTTTATTTTTTTATTTTTTTTTATTTTAATAAAACTGTTCTGAACTGTAACATTAACTGACTGCCAAATAGTATAGAGACAGGTTAGTGACTCATCATTCCACAGAAAGGGAAGACTTTATATGAAAGATAGAGAACTTCCACATTTTAGGAATACAGCAGTTTCTGTGCCTTTTGATTGCCTAACCTCATTCCTTGTGACTTTTGGCTTTGACACCACCTGTAGGATAATCTGTATGGCAAAATTTCTAACCTAGCAACCCTGAAGGATAACATCCCACAGCAGGTATCTCTCTCTTTCCCCACCAGTATGTTATTTTCTATTGTATCTCATATTGTGGCTGCCTTCACAACAAGATACTAGGTATTGCACTACTTTGAATAAGTAACACTTCTCTGGCAGAGAAGACTACTGTTATTTATTCTCAGTGGATACTACCACCCAGACGGCACCATTTGGGTGCCGTCTTGGTGGTGATATCCACTGCCCAGACAGTAACTATATAATGTCTACACCGATATTATATAGTTAATTACTTAAAACCCATATATAATTATGCTTTGTGCATTTTATCTTTAAATACATTATCTGTACACCATTTGGCATCTCTCATATAGTGGAATCACTTTGCAACTGTGATGCCATGTTGCGTTACCAGGGTACCTGCCCACCCACCGATGATAGGCCAACCGCTTTGAAACGGTGCCTTCTGGGTGGTGGTATCCACTTAGAATAAATAACAGTAGTTTTCTCTGCCAGAGAAGCGTTACTTATTCAAAGTAGTGCAATAACTGGTATCTCGTTGTGAAGGCAGCCATAATATGAGATGCAATTAAAATGATGCCTCTTATGCTACATACACAGTTTAAATATATGGGTTACCCATACATGACTGCAGATATCAGTCATGTATGGCTATCTAGATAACATTTTTTTTTTCCCAATAAATAATGATGATTAATTAATACTAAACTATTTTTATATAATAAATCAAATAAAATTATTAGAATCTAACTAGCATATCAGAAAATTCTCTCTTTAGATTTAAATAAAAAATCCCAAAATAGTGGAGTATTTACTCACTTTGCAAAACTGTACAGAAAAACAGTTACAAGAACAGTTGAAGGGAACATACCCCATCAAGTGGTCTTTCATATTATCAGCTAATTATTCTTCAGAATCCTTGAAAAACTTTCTGTCCATGACTGGGAGACAGTGCTATATTTACAAAGTTAGAGAACGTAACTGGTGAGTAACCTTGAACTAGAATGGCAAACATTCAACTCAAATATAAACATAAACTGCAAGCAGAACATGTGAGGTGTACATGTGAAACACAAACATTTACAAAGAGAGTCACATAGCACCTGTTCAGATTTTTTAACGCTATTACTCTGTTAAAAACAAAAATATTATTTCAAAAACTGAATAACGCTAGTTCTATATTTAGGAAGGTAGAGAGAGTTTGCGTTTCAACCGTTAACATGCAGAACTTTTTTTTTTGTGAAGCACCTGACAGATTCTGCATGCATATTGTTGGGTTAACAAATCATTGCTATTATTGCAATATGTTTGCATTTCTGTCATGTTATTCTGCATTACTTAACTTTTCCCTCTGACCACTTTGCTTATTGGAGGCTTGAAGTGGTGAAACCCATGTTTAGTCTCTAGAGCAAAGTTTCCGGCATTCCCCTCCCCCCATACTTCTCCTTCAACCCACGCACGGTACAAAGTACTGTAGGTTTTGATACCTTTCGTGTTTGGGGTTTTCATAAAAAAAAAAAAAAAAAAATATGAGAGAGAGAGATTATTTGTGCATAACTCTGTAGAGACATTCCTTGAATTAAAGAATGCTCTCATAATTATGGCTAAATGTTCGTTTGTCTTCTTTGCTGTTTCTTTTAACATAACTGAATAGGTTCCATTATCCTCAGGTGCCTTATTTTTACTTTCAAAAAGTTTCTCACTTTGCTTCTCCCAGTTGTCAAAATCAGTTAGCTTTCAGTTGGATATACGAGCGCCATTCAATAAGTTATCTGCCTATGGTACTTTCCCATAGTTATATTTAAATAATTCATGATTTATCATGTTCCTTCATATCTCAACTTGAATCATGCTAATTTTGATCCCCATTGTTTTTAGGTTTTTTGCTACTGTAACAGAAAGAAGGAGGACACCTGTATCAAATTATGGATTTGCTGAAATTGGAGCATCATTCAATCATCAAGTTTCTCACCAAAGAAGGAAATGGGCTAAAGGCCATTCATGAAAGGATGGTTGGCTGTGTATGGCAACAGTGCACTTTCAGAGTACCAAGTTAGATTCCGGTCCAAAAAAAAAAAAAACAGGATAGGGAGTCCATCGAAGATGATTCACATCCAGGAAGGCCTGTGATGGCAATCACTCCAGAAATGTGCCAAGCTGTGAAACCCTTGTGCTGAATGACAGACGTTTAAAGGTGTCCCAAATCTCTAGGGAATGTGACATATCTGAGGGAACAGTTATAACCATTCTCCATGAACATTTGTGGATGACTAAGGTCAGTTCAAGGTGGAACCCCAGATTTCTTATCCCTATGCAGAAGCAATTCACAGTACTGTGTTGTGAGGAGAATTTAGAGTTTTATGGAAGGGATCCTGAAACTTACATCTCCAGAATTATTATGAGTGATGAAACATGGGTTCATCACTGGGATCGTGAGACCAAGCAAGAATCAATGCAATGGAAGCATAAGGGTTCTCCCCCACCCAAAAAATTTCAGACACAACCTTCAGCTGGCAACATTATGGCCACCATTTTTGGGATGCTGAGGGAATTTTGTACATTCACTGCTTGGTATTGTCACTTGTTACTGTTCTTACCAGTCGCACTGCATTTCTTTCTCATAAAATTTTCTGTTATTTATAAATATGACTTAAGCAATCCAGAGCAAAAATTAATTCCATAATTTAACGTTATATGCTCTTGTCGCATTGACCTCGATTGCATATCATGGTTGAATTAATGTTGATAGAGATCAGTGAGCAGTACCATATGGTACGTCGAGAATTGCTTAAATTTTAGCCAGGCAATCGGTTAAATTCACTGGGTGGTGTGCCTATTCGATAGGTCCTGGGGAGAACACTGTTTTTAAAGATCAAATACATCAGGCATTGTTTCTGATGGCTTTGAAAAATGGGTCATTTTGATTGCTATAGATAGCCATAATTATAATGATTCCAAGCTATAAAATAATAGTCATATCAAATACAGCTTTCTCTCAGTGCCAGAGCATTGGATGGTAACTCCAATTCTGGCACTGAAAGGAAGCTATATTTGATATGACTTAACAGTGGGCATCTTCTTGCAAACAACCTTGAAAGGCAAGCAGGATTTCTTTAAAAAAATAGTCTGGAATTAGTGTAGATAATGCAGCTATTACGGTAAGCCTTAAAACTGCAGGTAGTAAGAGTATTAAAAGGGGAAGTTAAGAACTTGGGGGTAATAGGTTGTTTTTGTTGCCTTATTAATTTGTGTGCTGAAAGGGGACTGCAAGCCCTCCTTTGAAAGTGGAAAAATGTTTGGTAGGCATTTAGTAATATCTAAAATGAAGTGCTAAAACAAAAGATAGATTTAAGTAATTTCAGCAGACGCACACCACTGAAGTTAAAGATTTTGAAACGTGTTTGTATATGTTGACTGTCTTTGGTTAAATATGTAACTTGACTAGTACACCAGGTTGCCCTTGACAAAGCTGTTTAAAGTTTAATTGTTGAGAAAGACTATATGAGTACTTTTTGGGATTATTTTGGAAAGTACAACAAGCTGTCATTAGCGAGTGGCACTGACTCATTGGAATCCAGTTCGTGATAGAAAATTTTCATAAAAGACAAATTGATGAGGTCAAGAAAAAGTGCTTCTAAATCACTTCCAGTGAAAGCATTCCTAAAGAGCCCAAGCAAACTGATAATCCTAGGCATGCTATCAGAAAGTCTGCTTATGTTCCTCTCTTGAATAAAGCAGTTTGCTTGGGAAAAGTTTGAAAATCTGAACATTATTCAGTGGCCTTCAGTCCTAGATATGGTGAAGAATTTTATGTACAAATTTATTAGATAGTATGAATCAGAGCTGTAATACTCAATACGTTCTACGTTGATATTAATATTTGTAAAATAATAAGAAGAGTTTACCTCAATATAATACGTAGAACACTTCCGTATGATACTCTCCAGAAATTAAAACGAAAAAATCGAAACCTTACATTAGAGTAAAAAATAAATAATTAAAATCCAATTTAACACAATTAAATAAAAAGAATCTAACAAAAATATTCAAAACAATTTTCCTTCCTGAAGCTGACAACGCTTTTTTGACCATATGACATGATCACAGGAATGAAAATCACCGAATAGGGTTGAACCTGAAACTTAAATAGTGATTATTTGTCTTCGCACATGCGCATAAAGGCCCATGCATCGGAGATCAAATATGGCTGCCGAACATTAACAGATTTCTCGTGTAATTTAATTTCTACGGTTTCTGCAATTAATAGGCACGTATAATTACGTTGAAGAGTAGGGTATTTGGGCCTCATTAAATAAAAAAGTATATTTTTCGTTAATGGCATAAAAGGCTAATTCTGACGCTGCTGAACGAGAAGCACGAACTGAGGCTTCACGTTGATTTACACGAATATTGGAGAAAATCGCTTTGAACCTTGGTAAGACAAGTCGCAATCACCGCAAGAAATGTTGTATATCAGATCATTAATTTGTGTTGCTAGCGCGGAAAGAACCATGCGATTGTTCAGTATAGTGTGTAATTTCCATATTGGCCTGGCCACAATTTTAAATTCGGTATCTTTAAAGAATCTATAAAGCTGTTTGTGACACTGTTCAATATATGGGACAGAAATAAAGTATTTTTTGATATTACTATTGTTGGCTGGTGTAGTACAGTCGGTCCTCGTATAACGCGTGTTTACATTACACGAATTCGATCATACACAATTTATAAATAGGGGAACGTTATCTTATATAACACGAACAGAATTCGCTTATGCACGATTCGCCTTTGTGTTTACAAGAAATGCCAGTCGAATGCGGAATCACCCCAACAGAACGCAACACGATAGGAATGAAGAAGATTCTGAAAATGTATTTATGTGTTTTATATCAGTGAAGGGGAAACACATTTCGCCATAATAACGTAAAAACCAACACAATTCCAGCTATCGATATAATCGCAAATGCAATTAGATGGAGTTTACTACCAGTTTATAACAGATTCCACTAGCAGAAACAAAACTGGAAATTGTTTTTATTGTTTTATGGTAGTAACCCCCAGAAATGTGCTTTAGTAAAATGTGGGGTGTTAATAGTGTATCTCGGCCTTTACGGTGTTGTTTATTCAGTTGCTACCCGCGCGCAGCTTTGTTTATGTGTATCAAGCGTGCCTCCTCATTTTGTAATTGTGCTTTATTCCCTAAAAATTAGTAAAATACTTAAAAGGTGTGAAAAGGAAGCGTCCTGGTGAAGACACTGCAGATTCAGAGAGAAAAAGAAAAATTTTGTAATTGTGTAATTTTGTAATTGTGCTTTATTCCCTAAAAATTAGTAAAATACTTAAAAGGTGTGAAAAGGAAGCATCCTGGTGAAGACACTACAGATTCAGAGAGAAAAAGAAAAAAGCAATATCGATAAACAAAGGGGGACTGGGTCAAAAATTCATACCCGGGAAAATTTATAGTGGCCTCATACTACGGTGTATGGCCAAAATCACACCGGCCTCCGGCCCACCGGGATTTCCCGGGTAAGGCTTATGGCCAGTCCGCCTCTGTCGATGGAGAAAAAAATATGAAATTGTGAAACGCTTTGAGCGAAATGAAAGACCATGTGATATTGCACGTGCTGCAGACCTAAATGAGGCAACGCCGAGAATTACAAAGAATGCGGAGAAAATAAAAACAACTTTCATAGCGGGAACAACTCAAAGTGTAATTAAAATCCATTAGATTAAGACACAAGAATTGGAAGGGATGGAACGGCTGTCATCTGTTTGGATAGAAAATCAAACAAAAAACAAGTTTGCTTACGATAGAAGCAAAAGCATTAGCAATATTTTATTACGTAATAGTCGTAATAAAATATGTAAGCATTTTATTACGACTTACGTATTATAATTTATACTTACGTATTATAAAATACGTAAGTATTTTATTACGACTATTTTATTTAAAATAATTTTTTTACGAATAAAATACGTATTTTATTCGTAAAAAATACTTTTCTAGTATTAAAAAATACTAGAAATACTTTATTATAATATAATAAAAAATATTTATTATTTATTATATTATAATAAAAAATATATTATATTTTTATTACGTATTTTAATCGTTATAAAATACGTAAGTATTTTATAACGATTAAAATTACCCGATTATTTATTGTGTTTGGTAATGTTTTGGTTCCAAATGTGTGTTCAACCTTGGGTGGTCGGCACCTAACCCCACTTTTTCCATAGGGCCTGTTGTTTATATTGCACGATTTTGCATTGCACGAGAGTTTCTAGGAACACAACTATCGTGCTATACGAGGACAGACTGTATTTTGTATCCTATCCTTAGCCTGTATCATACGGAAGTGTTCTACGTACTATATTGAGGTAAACTCCTCTTATTACAGCTCTGATTCATACTATCTAATTCATTTTTTAAACTCTTATTGACTATTTCATTCACTTCCTGTCTCTTCAGGTGTAACCTATTGATATACACACAATTATTGGGGATTTTTTGAATGACTTAGTGCGAAATTACATTAAATCAACACTAAGATACTCGGCCCAAAGTTACCATATTTCTTTTCTAAAATATTGCCTTCAAAACAACATCGTTCCAAAGTTTGCCAGGGTTAATTTAAATAAAAAATTTTCAGGCATAAAACAACTAACACTGGCTACATCGCGTAATATTGTTAAGCTTGCCTTAAAATCTCGATATTCGAATAAACAAAAACACCTTTCCACGTTAGGAAGCTTCGCGATAAATTAAAAAATTATTTACATCCGAACGATTGGTCTGTATTGAAGACCTCCATAGATTTGCGGCAGGAAGCACAGGCCTCAGAAAAAAAAAACAGACACGTTAATAAATTGCAAACATTATCGGATAGGTCAAGACACGTTCATGCGAATTTTAACACATTGTTGCGGGCTTGCAACCAAGTACATACGAGTTGGGTGACAACCCCAACTCGTATGTACTTGTTGAATAAAATCCAATTTAGCATCTATCGAAAACTTACAAACACCGGTATGCTTCTACATTATAATAGAAATCACCTGTTCACCTACAAAAGATCGATTATCTTTAATTAATTTCTAAATGCCTATAAATATTCAATGACGGAATCTGCTTTGGGCTCAGAAATACAAATATTAACTAGCATGTTCTTAAACAGGGGTTATCCCCTTGCCACAATAAACCGAATTAGGGTACAGGCTAAGGATAGGGTACAAAAAACTACACCAGCCAACAATAGTAATATCAAAAAATACTTTATTTCTGTCCCATATGTTGAACAGTGTCACAAACAGCTTTATAGATTCTTTAAAGGTACCGAATTTAAAATTGTGGCCAGGCCAATACAAAAATTACACACTATACTGAACAATCGCTCGGTTCTTTCCGCGTTCGCAACACAAATTAATGATCTGATATACAACATTTCTTGCGGTGATTGCGACTTGTCTTACCAAGATTCAACGCGATTTTCTCTGAATATTCGTGTAAATCAACGCCTCAGTTCGTGCTTCTTGTTCAGCAGTGTCAGAATTAGCCTTTTATGCCATTAATGAAAAACATACTTTTTTATTTAATGAGGCCCAAATACCCTACTCTTCAACATAATTATACACGCCTATTAATTGCAGAAACCGTAGAAATTAAATTACACAAGAATTCTGTTAATGTTCGGCGGCCATATTTGATCTCCGATGCATGGGCCTTTACGCGCATGTGTGAAGACAAATAATCACTATTTAAGTTTCAGGTTCAACCCTATTCGGTAATTTTCATTCTTGTGATCACGTCATACGGTCGAAAAGCATTGTCAGCTTCAGGAAGGAAAATTGTTTTGAATATTTTCGTTAGATTATTTTTAATTGCGTTAAATTGGTTTTTAATTATTTATTTTTTACTCTAATGTAAGGTTTCGATTTTTTCGTTTTAATTTCTGGAGAGTATCATACAGAAGTGTTCTACATACTATGAGGTAAACTCCTCTTATCATTTTACAAATACAAATTTATTATAAGAACAGCGTTTAAATGTTAAACTTCCATTTTGGAAGTTGATTACCATAAGACTTAACCAGAAGGATGATTCTAACTTAATGTCATTGTTTATGCGCTGGCATGACCACTCAGTCAGAAGAGTTTATATTAATTATTTGAATATTAAGAGAAGTTTACCTCAATATAGTACGTAGAACACTTCCGTATGATACTCTCCAGAAATCATACGGAAGTGTTCTACGTACTATATTGAGTTAAACCTCTCTTATTATTTTACAAATATTGATATCAACGTAGAACATATTGAGCATTACAGCTCTGGTTCATACTATCTAATTAATTATTTGATAATGAATTAACCCCTATTTTGCAGTCATGTGGGCTTGAACCACAGTCTACTCAAAGTGCATATGCTTCTATTAGAATGAGCAGCAGCCTATAAAACAAGGTGCGGGGGATTTCAGAGACTGCTGGGAGTCATTGCTGTACAAGCAAATACATGGGCCGTGTTAGGGTAGCTAAGAATAAGAACAGGAGCAGGTATACTTGTGTATACACCAATTTTAGCAGTTTGGTAAATAAAATTGAAGTGTGAGGTGTTGGTCGAAATATCAAAGGCAGATATTGTTGGGATATCAGAGACGTGGTGTCACACAGATATAAGGAATGCAGAACTAGAATTTGGGGAGTTCAATGTGTATAGACAGGATAGGAAGGGAGGAGGGGTTTTGCTATTAGTTAAGAAACACATAAAATCCAAAGAAGTGAAGCCAGTCGACATCGTTGGACAGTGCAGTGTTGAGTCAGTTTGGTGTGACATAAGCATTGGGAGATCAAAATTGAGAGTAGGAGTGTGCTATAGACCTAATGACTCTGATGAGTATAATAAGAAACTGTACGGGGAAATAGAGTGGGCCAGTAAATCAGAGAGTCTTATAATGGGGAATTTTAATATCCCAGATATTGACTGGAATTTGTGGGTTGGTCACTCACACACTACCAAGGCTTTTTGGGATTTATTGGATGATTGTTTTCTACATTAGCATATTCGGGAGGCAACTAGAGAGAGTAATACTCTTGATCTGATTATCATTAGTGATTCTTCATGCATTAAGAATCTGCAGATAAAGGAACCACTAGGTGGCAGTGATCACGGTGTTCTGAAGTGGGATTTACTCAGAGGTAACTACCATCAGGGGTAAAGGGGAGGGTTTTTGCTTTCGTAAAGGCGACTATGATGGTCTGAGATAGTATTTAAATTCTATACAGTGGGACCAACCGATGATGTTACCAACAGCAAATTCAAAAAGGAAAGCATTCAAAGAATTAATCTTGGAAATTACTAGGCTTTTCATACCAAGTAAAAAATATTGCTCAAGGTTTAGGCCTAAATGGATATAAGATGAACTAATGAGACAGGTGGCAAAGAAGAAAAATTCATGGGATACATATAAATTAACAGGTGACACAGAAGCCTGCGGTTGATATAAGCTGGTCTGTAATCAAGTCACAAAGGCGGTTAGGCAGGCAAAGGCAGATTACGAGAAATCTTTGGCAAAGTTTGAAGAAAAACAGCAAAGAGTTCTTTACTTAAGTGAACTCTAGAAAGAAGGAAATGAATCACGATTGGTTCACTTGATATTGATGATTTAACTGTTGATCCACTGAATGAGTATTTTGCATCTACATTTACACATGAGTGGTTATTCAGGGTGGGGAATGCCAGAGTTGTATTAAACTCTGTCAGTGAGCTAAATGATTTTGTAATAACAGAGAATATAGTAGAGGAGAAAATGTTGAAGATAAACATAAGAAAGGTACCTGGGGTGGATTGGATCTATCCAGTTATATTAAAGGAAGTAAGCAAACCCTTAGCCATAATTATTAGAGCTTCCTTGGACTCAGGGGAGGTTCCCATGGACTGGAAATGTGCAAATGTAACCCCATTTCACAAAGGAGGATCAAAGGATGGCACAAGTAATTTCAGACCTGTTAGTTTGACTTCTGTTCCAGGGAAATTAATGGAGGCATTGATTAAAGAAGCATTGCAGGATCATCCAGACAAGACTTCGGTTATAGCTCGGACACAGCATGGTTTGTTAAGGCGAAGTCTTGTCTGACTAATCTGATTGGATACAATGATGTAGTCACAAAGGAACTGGATGCAAAGAATAACTTTGATATCATATATTTGGATCTTAGAAAGGTGGTGCCTCCGTAGCCAGATGGGCAAGAATAGCAGTGCGTAGCATACGCTTCTTGATTAGCCTGGGATCAGAGCCCGTAACCACCAAATATGGAGGATGCGGAAAGGTCAGGGAATGACCACCGCATATCCCCGGAGCAATATGGCCGTAGTTGCTAATGCTCCTGAAAAAACCAAATAACAAACAAACATTGATATATAGGAATTTTGCAAGTAGGGAAAAGGAAGTGATTATCCCTTTGTATAAGGCAATGGTCAATCCACACTTTGAGTACTGCATACAGGTCTGGAGACCTCATATTAGGAAGGATGTTGAGTTGCTTGAGCATGTACAGAGAGGGGCAACAAGATTGGTGAGGGAAATGAAGTTGTCCGCTTACCAAGAAAGACTTCAGTCCTGCAAATTGCAGCGGCTAAAGATTAGGCACCTGCGAGGTGATCTGATTGCATTAGCATTAGTAGAGGCATTTGATGCAAGAAAGCAAGCTTATGCAGCATCAGCCAAAAAAAAAAAAAAAAAAACCACTTCCACTTCACCCCTCTGTTCGTTCAAAATACCTGTCCAGCTGAGCCTTAAACTTATTTAGGCTATCAACTTCCACGACAAGGGATGGAAGTCTGTTCCACCTACCAACCACCCGCTGGTTAAAGGCAAATTTCCACACATCTATCCTACATCTGTCTTTCCTCAATTTCAATTTATGCCCTCTCAGGTGATTATTGTGAGCAAGAGGAAGAATCCCATCAGCATTGAGCATGCTCAAACCATTCAAGGCTTTGTACACCTCTATCAGATCACCTCGCTGGTGCCTAGTTTCCAGACACTGTAATGCGCAAAACTTAAGCCTTTCTTCGTAAGAGCACCCCTTTGTCCCATTCACCAATCTTGTTGCCCTTCTCTGTACTCGTTCCAGCAGCTCTACATCCTTCTTGAAATGAGGCCTCCAGACCTGTATACAGTACTCTAGGTGTGGCCCGACCATTGCCTTATACAAGGGAATAATCACCTCCTTATCCCTGCTAGAAAAATTCCTATATATCATTGACAATACACCATGAGCTACTCTTGCAGCCCGTCTGCACTGCTCAGAGAACTTCATATCTGCCTGCACAACCACCCCCAGGTCCCTTTCATTCTCTACCACTGTCAGTGTAGTACCACAGAGTTGATACGTTGCTCTGGGGTTGCTGTTTCCCATATGTAGTACTTTACATTTGTCAATGTTAAACTTCATTTGCCACCTCGAAGCCCATCTGCTCAACCTTTCCAAATCCTGTTGCAGCAGCATAGTGTCAGTAGTGTCCTTGACAACCCTGCCAACCTTCGTATCGTCTGCAAACTTGGACATTAAGCCTGATATACCATCATCAATATCATTTATAAATACAGAAAACAATAAAGGACCCAATACTGAACCCTGAGGGACTCCACTAATAACATTAGTCCACGATGAGCAGTGTCCATTGATTACCACTCTCTGTCTTCTCCCCCTCAACCACCCCTTTATCCATAGCAGCAATTTGCCTCCAATGCCACACTGCTCCAATTTGTGCAGCAGTCTTCCATGTGCAACAGTATCAAAAGCCTTTCTAAGATCCAAGTATATAATATGAAAATTATTTCCTGCATCCAGTTCTTTTGTGACTGCATCATAGTATCCAATCAAATTGGTCAGGCAAGACTTCCCCTTAACAAAACCATGCTGTGTCCTAGCTATAACTGAAGTCTTGTCTAGATGATCCTGCAGTGCTTCTTTAACCAGTGTCTCCATTAATTTTCCGGGAACAGAAGTTAAACTCACAGGTCTATAATTACTTGTGTCAGCCTTTGATCCTCCTTTGTGAATTGGGGTCACATTTGCACATCTCCAGTCCATGGGTACCTCCCCTGAGTCCAAGGAAGCTCTCATAATTATGGCTAAGGGTTTGCTTACTTCCTTTGCTGCCTCCTTTAATATAACTGGATAGATCCCATCCACCCCAGGTGCCTTTCTTGTGTTTATCTTCAACAATTTCTCCTCCACTTTGCTCTCAGTTATTACAAGATTCTCTAGCTTACTGCTAGAGTTGAATACACCTCTGGCATTCCCCTCGCTGAATAACTCCTCATGTGTGAATGTCAATGCAAAATATTCATTTAGTTTGTTAGCTACCTGAGCAGGGTCATGAACAGTTGACACATCGATATCAAGTGGACCAATCTGATTCATCCCCTTCCTTCTAGAGTTTACATAAGTAAAGAACTCTTTGCTGTTTTTCTTCGCATCCCTGCCAAGGATCTCTCGTAATCTGCCTTCGCCTGCCTAACCTCCTTTGTAACTTGGTTACAGATCAACTTGTATCTATCATAGGCGTCTGTGTCACGTGTTAATTTGTATGTATCCCATGCATTTTTCTTCTCTGCCATATGCCTCATTAGTTCATCTGACATCCATTTAGGCCTAAACCTTGAACAATATTTCTTAGTTGGTATGTAAAGCCTAGTAGCTTCCAAGATAAGTTCTTTGAATGCTTCCCATTTTGAATTTGCTGTTGGCAATATCATCAGTTGATCCCACTGTATAGAATTTAAATACTGTCTCAGTCCATTGTAGTCGCCTTTACGAAAGCAATACCCCTTCCCTTTACCCCTAATGGTAGTTACCTCTTTGAGTAACTCCCACTTCAGAACACTGTGATCACTGCCACCTAGTGGTTCATTTATCTGCAGATTCTTAATGCATGAAGAATCTATACTGATAATCAAATCAAGAGTATTACTCCCTCTAGTTGCCTCCCGAACATGCTGATGTAGAAAACAATCATCCAATAAATCCACAAAAGCCTTGCTACTGTGTGAGTGACCAGCCCCCAAATTCCAGTCAATATCTGGGAAATTAAAATCCCCCATTATAAGACTCTCTGATTTACTGGCCCACTCTCTTTCTCCGAACAGTTTCTTATTATACTCAGAGTCATTAGGCCTATAGCACACTCCTACTCTCAATTTTGATCTCCCAATGCTTATGTCACACCAAACTGACTCGACACTGCACTGTCCAGCGATGTCGACTGGCTTCACTTCCTTTAATTTTATGTATTTTTTAACTAATAGCATAACCCCTCCTCCCTTCCTATCCTGTCTATCCTTTCTGTAGACATTGTACTCCCCAAATTCCAGTTCTGCATTCCTTATATCTGTGTGACACCACGTCTCTGAAATCCCCACAATATCTGCCTTTGATGTTTTGAGCAATACCTCAAATTCATCAAATTTATTTACTAAACTCCTAGCATTGGTGTACACGCAAGTATACATGCACCTGTTCTTTTTCTTAGCTACCCTAACACAACCCATGTGTTTACTTGTACCCCAGTGACTCCCAGCAGTCTCTGAATTATCCTGCATCTTATTTTCCAGGCTGTGGCTCATTCCAATAGAAGCAGTGCAAGAATCACTTTCACCTCTGCCAGTGGCTACTGTTAATCTATTAGTCCCTTGTGTCCCCCCAATCTAGCAGTTTTCCGACCCACCTAACACTGCCTCGATAGCATCAGCAAACATTCTTGCACCCTTTCTATTTAAGTGTATCCCATCCCTGTAGAAGCAGTCTCTCCTGTTAACAAGTACAGACCAGGCTGAAAAAATTCTACCCCTTGAGCCCTGCACAACCTTTCCAGGGCCGAATTGATCGACAGGGCTCTCATCATATACTCCCTCCTATCGTGTCTGGGCAGAATTGCAGACACTTTCAAATTCAACCCTAATTCACGGCTTTTTTTCATCAGTGACCTGTACTTGTCAAGTAATTCCGCCGGTCTCCTACTCTTAATGTCATTAGTGTCAACGTGTACAACTATATCACCTTTTGTGCCCTTAAAAGATGATATCCGCTCTATAATGTCATCAACCTTTGCCCCTGGCAGACATACCCTGGTCCTGTTCCACCTATCCTTTTTACAAAGCATGTTTCCCGTTTCCCTGACAATAGAGTCACCAACAACTACTAGTTCCTTTGGGACCAGCGCATTCTGCCTTGGGGGTTGCCGCTGTGTTGCACGATGACCAAGTGCAAGCTCTGGCATTGGTGTGGGCAGCTGAGCGCTTGATGGGCCCCTCACTTGTAATCCTTCGAGGGCATCCACCCTGTCCTTCAAGCTCTCATATAGGCCCATAACAACGCTGAGTTGTTGCCTGATTTCCTTACACTCCTTGCATCGCACACATGCAAAGACATCCCCCATGGCAGTATCATGTCCCATACCTGACTGCTCCGCAAACATCAAGCAAATAGTGCATCTTAAAAGGCTGTGATTCAGAGGACAACTGCCCCCCTCAGTTCTCCCCTGGGCCACAGCATTCCCATTAGCTTGAGCCTTTTGCTTTGCTGCTCTGGTTTGAGTCATGATTTAGATTTACTTTCAATAAAATTTCAATTTCTGTACAAAATTAAATCCTAAAGGGTGCAAGAATGTGTATAAGGCCTTGAATGTGTTGACCACCCTGAATTCAGATGGGATTCTTCTGTTTGCTCAGATTACGAACCTGAGGGGTCATGAATTGAAATTGAGGAAAGACGTTTGTAGAATAGATTTGTGGAAATTTGCTTTTAGCCATCAGGTGTTTAATTGCTGGAACAAACTTCCATCTGTTGTTGCTGAAGTTGATAGCAGTAACCCCAGAATAATGTATCAACTGTTTGATATTACACTCAGGGTGGTAAAGAATAAAAAGGACCTGGGGGTAATTGTTCAATCAAATATGAAGTTTTCTGAGCAGTTCAGATGGTCTGCAAGAGTGTGTTGTCAATGATATTCAGGAATTTTTCTTGCAAGGATGAGGAGGTGATTATCCCCTCGTATAAGGCAATGGTCAAGCCACAACTTGAGTTTTGTATACGGGTCTGGAGGCCTCATTTTAATAAGGAAGCAGAGGTGCTGGAACGATTACAGAGAGAACTGCAACAATATTAGTGAAGGAAATAAAGTGGTGTTCTTACAAAGAAAGGCCTAAGTTTTGCAAATTACGGTGTTTGGATACTAGGCACCAGTGAGGTGATCTTATTGTAGTGTATAAGGCCTTTAATTGTTTGAACATGCATCAATGCTGATGCTATTCTTCCTCTTGCCCAGATTAATTGCCCGAGGGGGCATAAATTCAAATTGAGGAGATTAAGTTGCAAAATAGATGGGCGGATATTTGCCTTTAGCCAAGCAGTTGGTTGATTTCTAGAACGAACTTCCATCTGTCATTGTAGAAATTGACAGCATAAATAAATTTAAGGCAGAACTAGACAAACATTTGGAGTGAATGGATGAGTGAAATGGGAAGGGGTTTTTTGGCTAATGCTGTGTAACTTGCTTTGTTGCATCAAAAGCCTCTTATAATGCTAATGCTTCTGCACCCTCACACTGGATCATTTAGTCACATTAGTAGTGGGCATTTCTGCCACCAAGGTTGTGGAAAGAGAATCTAAATAAAAGAAAAGATTTTTTTTAAATGAGGAAGTACTTTGTTTGATATTAATTTTATTATTGTTCAATTAAAAGTAATTTAGTATTCACCAACATCTGCATTACTTTAGTCATTTGCCTCGTATTCAAATTTTCCTTCAGTATAGAGCCCTTACAGGTCAGTTGTAGAAATTCTCTATCCAAGTCATCTGTGCAGGAAGGTATCCTTACAGGACATCTGTTCCTGCACAGACGACTGGGATAGAGAATTTCATGCTGACTGTTTGCAATAAGAATAAGTAGAAGTGCTGTAAGAATGAATATCATCACATGATTCATTCCAAATTCTGTAAAAACATATTGCTATGGTGACAGTCTTATTATTCCCAACCATCATTCTACTAATAGACAACTTCAACTCTCGATCAATAAAATATCAATAGTAGTGTGTTTCACCAAATGGCTGTTCTCTATGTTAATAGAGAACAGCCCTTTGGTGAAACCCAATACTATTCACATTTGTAAAAAAAAAATTAGCATTTTATCCTGATCTTTAAACTTTTTTTAAATAATCTTATTCCATTTATCAATAATCTTAAAGTTTATGGTATTTTATAGACAGGTCTAGGAAAATTCACCAAAGATCAATTCACTGAAAATACAATTTACCAAAAAAAAACAGTTCATCAATAAATAAATTAGAATTAATAGTGTTTAATTTTACTCTAGAGCCAATTATATGCAATTCACCAAGAAAGCAAAATAAAATTTTTATTGAAATGTATAAGTATTCTTCACATTGAAAATACAAGGTGGTCGTACTAGTAGTGGCAAATGATGCAAGAAAGCAAGCTTATATAGCATCCGCCAAAATAAAAAAAAAAACACATTACACACTTCCGCAACAGATGGAAGCCTGTTCCAACAATCAACCACCTGCTGACTGAAGACAAACTTCTGCATATCTATCCTACAACCATCCTTCCTCGATTTAAATTAAATTTATTATCAGCAAGAGGAAGATTGTCATTCCCATTCAGCTTGCTGAATCCATTCAAGGCCTTAAACACCTCAATCAGATCACTCCACAGGTGCCATGTCTCCAGAAGCTGTAATTTGCAGAACTGAAGCCTTTCTAGGTAAGAGCACTCGCACTCTTTTGTTTCATTCATCAATCTGGTTGCCCCACTCTGTACCCATTCCAGCAGATCTACATCCTTCCTAAAGTCAGGCCTCCAGACCTCTATACAGTACTCAAGATGTGCCTGACCATGGCCTTGTACAAAGAGATAATCACTTTATCCCTGCTAGCAAGGTTTTTGTAAATCATTGACAAAACCCCATGAGCTGTCCTGGCATCATGTCTCCACTGCTCAGAGAACTGCAAAATTACCCCCCCCCCCCGATCTTTTTCATTTTCCACTACCCTGAGTGTAGTAATGCACAATTAATAAGGTTCCCCCCCCCAGTTAAAACTCCAAACACGAAAATCAAAGCCTATAGTACTTAATACTGTGCATGGGTTTGAAGGAGATGGGGGGAGGGATGCTAGAAACTTTGCTCTACAAACTAGAGACTAAACATGGGTTTCACCATTTCAAGCCTTCAGTAAGCAAAGTGGTGATATTGCACTGGTTGATAATGAGAGTCATCTATCATCTAATGTTAGTATTAGTATTACATTACTATTATATTCAAGTATTATATTATTAGTGTTATTTATATTATATTAGTATTAGTAGCGGTACTGGTTTGTATTAGTAAAGGTTTAGGCCTAAATGGTTATCTAATGAACTAATGAGACTCGTAACAGAGAAGAAAAATGCATGGGATGCATATAAATTATCAAGCGACTCAGAAGCCTATGGCAGATATAAGCTAGTCTGTAATCAGGTCACAAAGGAGGTTAGGCAGGCGAAGGCAGATTACAAGAAATCCTTGGCAAAAGATGCTAAGAAAAACAGCAAGGATTTCTTTACTTATATAAACTCTAAAAGGAAGGGGATGAATCTGATTGGTCCACTTGACATCGATGGTTCGACTGTTGATGATCCTGCTCAGGTAGCAAACAAACTGAATGAGTATTTTGCATCTACATTCACACATGAGGAATTATTAAGATTTGAAAATGGCAGAAGGTTATCAAATTGTAGCAGGATACTTAATGATTTTGTAATAACTGAAAGCAAAGTGGAGGAGAAATTGTTAAAGTTAAACATAAGAAAAGCACCTGGGGTGGATGGGATCTATCCAGTTATATTAGAGGAGGCGGCAAAGGAAGTAAGCAAACCCTTAGCCATAATTATGAGATCATCCTTGGACTCAGGGGAGTTTCCCACTGACTGGAGATGTGCAAATGTATTCCCAATTCACAAAGGGGGATCGAAGGGTGACACGAGTAATTACAGACCAGTTAGTTTAACCTCGGTTCCGGGTAAAATAATGGAGTCACTGGTTAAAGATGCATTGCAGGATCATCTAGACAAGACTGCAGCAATAATTCAGACACAGCATGGGTCTGAATTATTGCTGTGTCTGAATTCAGACACAGCATGGGTTTGTTAAGGGAAAGTCTTGTCTGACAAATTTGATAGGATATTATGATGTGGTTACAAAGGAACTGGATGCAAAAAATAATTTTTATATCATATATTTGGATTTCAATAAAGCTTTTGACACTGTTGCGCATGGAAGACTATTGTACAAATTGGTGCAGAATGGTATTAAGGGTAAGTTGCTACAATGGATAAAAGGATGGTTAAGTGGGAGAAGACAGAGGGTGGTAATCAATGGGTGCTGCTCTTCATGGACTAATGTTATTAGTGGAGTCCCACAGGGTTAGGTGTTAGGTCCACTGTTGCCGACCGGGCTAGCCGAGTGGGTAAAGTACCTGCCCGGCAACCCAAAGGTTGCGGGTTCGATTCCCGCTTCGGGCTTGGATCAAAGTACTGCAAAAACCTTGGGAGGTGCAATATGGCCACAGAAGCCGATGCGCCAACAACTACCAAATCAAAAAAAAAAAAAAAAAAAAAAAAAAGGTCCACTGTTGTTTTGTATATTTATCAATGATATTGATGAAGGTATATCAGGCTTAATGTCGAAGTTTGCAGATGATACAAAGGTTGGCAGGGTTGTTAATGACAGTAATGGCAGTGTGCAACTGCAACAGGATCTAGGTAATTTGGGCAGATGGGCTAAGAAGTGGCAACTGAAGTTTAACCTTGACAAATGCAAAGTACTGCATATGGGTAGAAGTAACCCCAGAGAAACGTACCAACTGTGTGGTACTACACTTAAGGTGGTAGAAAATGAGAAAGACCTAGGAGTAATTGTGCAGTCAGATATGAAGGTTTCTGAGCAATGCAGACAGGCTGCCAGGGCAGGTCATGGGGTTTTGTCAATGATATATAGAAATTTTGCTAGCAGGGAGAAGGAGGTGATTGTCCCTGTGTATAAGGCAATGGTCAGGCCACGCCTTGAGTACTGCGTACAGGTCTGGAGGCCTCATTTTAGGAAGGATGTAGATTTACTTGAGCATGTACAGAGAAGGGCAACAAGATTGGTGAGGGGAATGAAGGGATCCTCTTACCAAGAGAGGCTTAAGTTCTGCAAATTGCAGTGGCTGGAGACTAGGCAACTGCGCGGTGATCTGATTGAGGTGTATAAGGTCTTGAATGGGTTGAGCACGCTGAATTCTGATGGGATCCTTCCACTTGTTCAGATTACGAAACTATGGGGGCATAAATTCAAATTAAGAAAAGACAGATGTAGAATAGATGTGCGGAAATTTGCCTTTAGCCAGGCGGGTGGTTAATTGCTGGAACAAACTTCCATCTGTCGTTGTGGAAATTGACAGGTTAAATAAATTTAATAAGGAACTGGACAGGCATTTTGAGGGAATGGTGTGTTTTTTTTTTTTTTTTTTGGCTGATGCTGCATAAGCTCATACACTTGCTTTCTTGCATCACATGCTACTACTACTACCATGTGTAGGTTGAAGGAGATAGGGTGGGGGGGATGCTGGAAACTTTGCTTTGGAGACTAAACATAGGTTTCACCACCCCCACCTCAAATAGATATGGCACCGGTTTAGAGAGTTCTCTACCACCTAGTGTTAGTATTAGTGTTATTTTATATTAGTACTAGTAGTACCGTGTATGGGTTGAAGGAGATGGGGGATCCCAGAAATTTTGCTCTCGAGACTAAACATGGGTTCTGCCACTTCAAGCCTCCAAAAAACAACATGGTGGTATTGCGCTGATTGATGATGGTCATCTACCACTTAGATATAGGAGTGGTAGCTGACTGTGCTTTTTTGCGTGAATGACTCTCTTGGTGGAATAGTCTTATCACTTAGCAACTCAATGCCATGCTTTCCTGCAACCTTCTCGGCATTTGTTGGCATTTTGCTATTTATTGGCGCAATTGCTTTCCCTACCTCCTGGTAGGATATGTTCAGTTCTGACTGTATTTCGTTTTCTTCCTTCCATCGCTGGCATGCTCGTGAGTATGCAGAGAATTCTCCTTGGCAGTTGGTACATACCGATTTTGCAGTTGACTATGATTTCATGATCCTTTGGGCCATATCTGGCACATACAAGGGCACCATAACAGACTATTGGTGGGTGTAGTTTCTTTGACACTTAAAACAGCATCAGAGGTACAAGGTATGTATACTGGGCAGTGTAGATACCATCTGTAATGGAATAGGGTGACATTGGTGAGTTGAAAGTAAGGAGCTGCCATCATAGTTTTCTCCCTCAAAAAACGACCTTCACAGATACAGCCATCTCCCAACACTGTTGCCATTCCACAAGTGACTCAACACAAGGATCTTGGATAATATTTTATCCAAAACTTAACTTTCATTCTCAGTTGCAGTCCAAACATCAAAAATTTAGTCAGCTGAGATAGATTGTAAAGCACCATTTGCTTCGTGTCAGAGATTGGGAGACATCACTAAAATATATTTTCATGATGATTCACCTAATTCTGTTATATGGCTCAGAGATTTGGGCATCTACTGCCCCTACATCCCTACGATCTTTTTTTCAGATGAGCATTGGCCTCTGAAATGGCTCAACTTCAAGCACCAGCAACCTTCTCGTCAGAACTACACAGTTTTAACAGAAACTGCGGCATACCAGGCTACACCATAAGATATACACAAAAACATTATACATCACAGTGAAGATGATGACAGGCCATATTAGGGCTCCAAAAATCTGGGATTTGTCCCACTGGAGGATCTCTCGTCACAACCTAAGGGCCTCACTATCCCTTAAATCAAATCTGGATCATCTCCATATTCCTGCCTGCTCAAATGCTTCAAGTTGCAAGGCAATGAAGGTGATTTAAAATGCTTTGTGGAGGATAGCAAATATAGGAGGCATATCCTTGCAGAATTTATGATTGTGATGTTTCCATAATTGTGCCAGTTTCAAACCTTATTGAAAAGTGAGCAAGTCTATCTTCTAAAGGGTGCTTCAACAGTAAGTTGGTAACCTTCTTCGTCTATAGTGATTCTGCAATCAGTGAATTAATTGCACATGCAAGAGTTTGTTTCTCTCTTGTTATCTAATTTTTTATAGTTTGAGTACCATAATTTTAATAGATATTTCTGTATTACTTTATATTATTATTATTATACATAACATTGCCAATTATTATGAATACCTAATAATAATCTAAAGTAAAACATAGTAATAATTTGTATTATTAGGTGTTCATAATAATTGGCAATGCTATGTTCATCATAAAACATGTAGAATGTCATTAGCATTAGCAAAGGCACATGATGCAAGAAAGCAAGCTTATATAGCATCAGCCAAAAAAAAAAAAAAGAAAAAACCTTGTTTCACCCATCCACTCGCTCCAAATGTTTGTCAAGTTCTGCCTTGAATCTATTTAAGATATCAACTTCTACAACGGCAGATGGAAGTTTGTTCCAGCAATCAACCACCCGCTGGCTAAAGGCAAACTTTTGCACATTTATCCTACAACCGTCTTTCCTCAATTTGAATTTATGCCCTCTCAGGCGATTATTCTGAGCAAGAGGAAGAATCCCATCCCCATTGACCATGCTCAAACCATTCAAGGCTTTATACACATCAATCAGATCACCTCACAGGGGCCTAGTCTCCAGACACTGTAATTTTTAAAACTTAAGCCTTTCTTCGTAAGAGCAACCCTTTGTTCCATTCACTAATCTTGTTGCCCTTCTCTGTACTCGTTCCAACAGCTCTACATCCTTCTTAAAATGAGGCCTCCAGACCTGTATACAGTACTCGAGGCCTCCAGACCTGTATACAGTACTGACAATCACCTCCTTATCCCCGCTAGAAAACTTCCTGTATATCATTGACAAGACACCATGAGCTACTCTTGCAGACCGTCTGCACTTCTCAGAAAACTTCATACCTGCCTGCACAATTACCCCCAGGCCCTTTTCATTCTCTACCGCTGTCAGTGTGGTACCACAGTGCTGATACGTTACTCTGGGATTACTGCCTACCATATGTAGTACTTTACATTAGTCAATGTTAAACTTCATTTACCACCTCTCAGCCCATCTGTTCAGCTTTTCTAGATCCTGTTGCAGCAGTGTACTGTCATTAGTGTCATTAACAACCCTGCCAACCTTTGTATCGCCTACAAACTTGGACATTAAACCTGATATACCGTCATCAATATCATTGATAAATACAGAAAACAACAATGGACCCAACAATGGACACAACACTGAACCCTGAGGGACTCCACTAATAACATTAGTCCACGAAGAGCAGTGTCCATTGATTACCACTCTATCTTCTCCCACTCAACCATCCCTTTATCCATAGCAGCAATTTGCCTCCAGTGCTACACTGCTCCAATTTGTGCAGCAGTCTTCTATTTGCAGTATCAAAAGCGTTTCTAAGATCCAAATATATGATATCAAAGTTATTCTTTGCATCCAGTTCATACTACATCATAGTATCCAATCAAATTAGTCAGACAAGACTTCCCTCTTAACAAACCCATGCTGTGTCAGAGCTGTAACTGAAGTCTTGTCTAGATGATCCTGCAATGCTTCTTTAATCAGTGCCTCCATTAATTTCCCTGGAACAGAAATTAAACTAACAGGTCTGTAATTACCTGTCTCCCCCTTTGATCCTCCTTTGTGGATTGAGGTCACATTTGCACATCTTCAGTCCATGGGTACTTTCCATGATTTGTAAAACTATATTTGTCATATTTGTAAAACCTCCTAGCTAGCTTTACTGTGATGAGTATAACAAATAACTGTACTGACAAATAATAGGCTAGTAAATCAGAATTCCTTATAATGGGGGATTTTAACTTCCCAGATATCGACTGGAACTTGTAGGTGAGCCGCATGCACATTAAGCACCTAGATTTTCAGTCGAAACTTTTTCAGATTTCCTGTTTTCTTTTGTGGCGTGTTTTTTTTTTTTTTTTTTTCATCTTCAAATGTTCCCTTCCCAAACTATTAGCATAATAGGAAGATGCAGGAATGTTGTACTGTTCTCTTTCTTTTCCTTTTGCCTTCATTCTTTCCCTCCCCATACTTTTGATATAATGCAGTGGTTTTGCTTGTGGCTATTAAACAGCAAATGGTATTTCACTGCTTACCGTTTTGAAGATGGTATTTCAAAAACTATTTGCCTTGCTTTGGGCAGCACCCATCGGCTTACTCCTTTAATTAGGATAGCTTTAATAGTTATGGGAGAACTGAGATTAAAATATATTTGGTACAAGTACACAAATTATGAGTACGAGAGTTTCCTGTGCGGACGTGCCTTTCTGCCGCTACTGGAACAGAGAAGTTTTTTCTGATTTATTTTCTGCTTTATTAGTTTAAATTGACATATTAACTTATTTCTAGAGTAGCTTTATATTCCTATTTACGGTACTTAAAGTTAAAGTAACTTAGATAGAGATTTGTAGGTATTACTTAGTATCGGAAGGGGTATCAAATACACGTGTTTACCGTTCATAAACAGCCGCCATTGTTACGTGAAAATTAATCAGTAAATCTATTAATCTTGTCGAACTTCATTGGCAATTAAATTGTACTTTTAACTATACATATAACCACTTAGGTTACGGAACATATATAATTAGTAAAAATAAATAATTAATACATAACTTGATACAGAAGTTATATAAAGGGATTTCGTAGATAACACTCGTTACTGAAACGCGATACAGCATATCCGGAATTCGATAGCATTAGCTTTGTATAGTATAGTGCATAATATAATATTGTCAATTAATCAGTAGATCTATTAATCTTGTTAAACTTCATTGTCAATTAAATTGTTCTTTTAACTATATATATATAACAACTTAGAGTACAAACGTAACAAATAATTAATACATACTTGATACGGAAGTTATATAAAGGGAGCTCGTAGATAACACTCGATACTGAAAAATAAATATAGCGTTATAACTGTGTTAAGATACAAGTTTAAGGTTTTAATTTTGTTCTGAAATTGTAATTTTACTGACGTTTAAATCGAAATCATGACTCTGACCAGAGCAGCAAAGCAAAAGGCTCAAGCTAATGGGAGTGCTGTGACTCAGGGGAGAACTGAGGGGGGGCAGTTGCCCTCTGAATCACAGCCTTTTAAGATGCACTGTTTGCTTGATGTTTGCGGAGCAATCGGGTACGGGACATGATACTGCCATGGGGGATGTCTTTGTGTGTGCACGATGCAAGGAGTGCAAGGAAATTAGGCGACAACTCGGCGTTGTTATGGGCCTATATGAGACCTTGAAGGACAGGGTGGATGCCCTCGAAGGAAATACATTGAGGGGCCCATCAAGCTCTCAGCTGCCCACATCAACGCCAGAGCTTGCACTTGGTCATCTTGCAACACAGAGGCAGCCCCCAAGGCAGAATGCGCTGGTCCCACAGGAACTAGTAGTTGTTGGTGACTCTATTGTCAGGGAAACGGGGAACCTGCTTTGTAAAAAGGATAGGTAGAACAGGACCAGGGTATGTCTGCCAGGGGCAAGGGTTGATGACGTTGTAGAGCAGATATCATCTTTTAAGGGCACAAAAGGTGATATAGTTGTACACGTTGGCACTAATGACATTAAGAGTAGGAGACCAGCGGAATTACTTAACAAGTACAGGTCACTGTTGAAAAAAAGCCGTGAAGTAGGGTTAAATTTGAAAGTGTCTGCAATTCTGCCCAGACACGATAGGAGGGAGTATATGATGAGAGCCTTGTCGATCAATTCGGCCCTGGAAAGATTGTGCAAGGCTCAAGGGGTAGAATTTTTTTCAGCCTGGAATGTACTTGTTAACAGGAGAGATTGCTTCTACAGGGATGGGATACACTTAAATAGAAAGGGTGCAAGAATATTTGCTGATGCTATCGAGGCAGTGTTAGGTGGGTCGGAAAACTGCTAGCTTGGGGGGAGACAAAGACTAATGGATTAACAGTAGCCACTGGCAGAGGTGAAAGAGATTCTTGCACTGCTTCTATTGGAATGAGCAGAAGCCTGAAAAACAAGATGCAGGATATTTCAGAGACTGCTGGAAGTCATTGTGATACAAGTAAACACATGGGTTGTGTTAGGGTAGCTAAGAATAAAAACAAGTGCAGGTATACTTGCGTGTACACCAATGCTAGGAGTTTAGTAAATAAATTTGATGAATTTGAGGTATTGCTCAAAACATCAAAGGCAGATATTGTTGGGATATCAGAGACGTGGTGTCACACAGATATAAGGAATGCAGAACTGGAATTTGGGGAGTACAATGTGTATAGAAAGGATAGACAGGACAGGAGGGGGGGAGGGGTTATGCTATTAGTTAAAAAACACATAAAATCCAAGGAAGTGAAGCCAGTCGACATTGATGGACAGTGCAGTGTCGAGTCAGTTTGGTGTGACATAAGCATAGGTAAATCAAAATTGAGAGTAGGAGTGTGCTATAGGCCTAATGACTCTGATGAGTATAATAAGATACTGTACAGGGAAATAGAATGGGCCAGTAAATCAGAGAGTCTTATAATGGGGGATTTTAATTTCCCAGATATTGACTGGAATTTGTGGGTTGGTCACTCACACACTAGCAGGGCTTTTGTGGATTTATTGGATGATTGTTTTCTACACCAGCATGTTCGGGAGGCAACTAGAGGGAGTAATACTCTTGATCTGATTATCAGTAGTGATTCTTCATGCATTAGGAATCTGCAGATAAAGGAACCACTGGGTGGCAGTGATCACAGTGTGCTGAAGTGGGATTTACTCAAGGAGGTAACTACCATCAGAGGCAAAGGGAAGGGTTTTTGCTTTCGTAAAGGCGACTGTGATGGTCTGAGACAGTATTTAAATTCTTTACAGTGGGACCAACTGATGATGTTACCAACAGCAAATTCAAAATGGGAATCATTCAAATCATTCAAGGAACTAATCTTGGAAGCTACCAGGCTTTACATACCAACCAAGAAATATTGTTCAAGGTTCAGGCCTAAATGGTTGTCAGATGAACTAATGAGACATATGGAAGAGAAGAAAAATGCATGGGATACATACAAATTAATGGGTGACATGGAAGCCTATGATAGATATAAGTTGGTCTGTAACCAAGTCACAAAGGAGATTAGGCAGGCAAAGGCAGATTATGAGAAATCCTTGGCAAAGGACGCAAAGAAAAACAGAAAAGAGTTCTTTACCTATTTAAACTCAAGACGGAAAGGGATGAATCAGATTGGTCCACTGGATGTTGATGGTTCAACAGTTGAGGATCCTGCTCAGGTGGCTAACAATCTAAACGAGTATTTTGCATCTACATTCACATGTGAGGAGTTATTCAGGAAGGGGAATGTCGTAGGTGAAGTAAACATTGGCAGTGAGCTAGATTATTTTCTAATAACTGAGGGGAAAGTGGAGGAGAAATTGCTGAGGATAAACATAAAAAAGGCACCAGGGGTGGATGGGATCTATCCAGTTATATTAAAGGAGGCAGCAAAGGAAGTAAGCAAACCCCTAGCCATAATTATGAGAGCTTCTTTGGACTCAGGGGAGGTACCCATGGACTGGAGATGTGCAAATGTAACCCCAATTCACAAAGGAGGATCAAAGGCTGACACAAGTAATTACAGACCTGTTAGTTTAACTTCGGTTCCAGGAAAATTAATGGAGGCACTGGTTAAAGAATCACTGCAGGATCATCTGGACAAGAATTCAGTTATAGCTCAGACACAGCATGGTTTTGTTAAGGGCAGGTCTTGTCTGACCAATTTGATTGGATACTATGATGTAGTCACAAAAGAACTGGATGCAGGGAATAACTTTGATATTATATATTTGGATCTTAGAAAGGCTTTTGATACTGTTGCGCATGGAAGACTGCTGCACAAATTGGAGAAGTGTGGCATTGGAGGCAAATTGCTGCTATGGATAAAGGGATGGTTGAGTGGCAGAAAACAGAGAGTGGTAATCAATGGACACTGCTCAACGTGGACTTATGTTATTAGTGGAGTTCCTCAGGGTTCAGTGTTGGGTCCATTGTTGTTTTCTGTATTTATAAATGATATTGATGATGGTGTATCAGGCTTAATGTCCAAGTTTGCAGATGATACCAAGGTTGGCAGGGTTGTTAAGGACACTACTGATACTATGCTGCTGCAACAGGATCTGGAAAGGTTGAGCAGATGGGCTGAGAGGTGGCAAATGAAGTTTAACATTGACAAATGTAAAGTACTACATATGGGAAACAGTAACCCCAGATCAACGTATCAACTCTGTGGCACTACGCTGGCAGTGGTAGAGAATGAAAAGGACCTGGGGGTAATTGTGCAGGCAGATATGAAGTTCTCTGAGCAGTGCAGACGAGCTGCAAGAGTAGCTCATGGTGTCTTGTCAATGATATACAGGAATTTTCCTAGCAGGGATAAGGATGTGATTATTCCCTTGTATAAGGCATTGGTCAGGCCACACCTTGAGTACTGTATACAGGTCTGGAGGCCTCGTTTCAAGAAGGATGTAGAGCTGCTCGAACGAGTACAGAGAAGGGCAACAAGATTAGTGAATGGAACAAAGGGTTGCTCTTACGAAGAAAGGCTTAAGTTTTGCAAATTACAGAGCCTGGAAACTAGGCATCGGCGAGGTGATCTGATAGAGGTGTATAAGGCTTTGAATGGCTTGAGCATGCTCAATGCCGATGGGATTCTTCCTCTTGCTCAGAATAATCACCTGAGAGGGCATAAATTCAAATTGAGGAAGGACGGATGTCGGATAGATGTGCGGAAATTTGCCTTTAGCCAGCGGGCAGTTGGTTTGTGGAATAGACTCCCATCGCTTGTTGTTGAAGTTGATAGCCTAAATAAGTTTAAGGCTCAGCTGGACAGGTATTTCGAACGAACGGAGAGGTGAAATGGGAGTAGTGTTTTTTTTTTTTTTTTGGCTGATGCTGAATAAGCTTGCTTTCTTGCATCATATGCCTCTACTAATGCTAATGCTAATGCTAAATTTGTTTGCCTGTTACAGTTATAGTCCGTACAACTGGGGAAGTTATTGGGTCCTGTTTCCTTTAGGATGAAGATCACTTTTATGAAAGATTCTTACTACAGTAAACCCTCGATTTAACGGACCCCGATATAACGGTTTTAACGAACCAGACAAATAATAATACAGTAATGTATATATTAATCTCGACCATATTATTTTTTTTTTAGGTTATACAAAACTTCAGTGTTATTATTAATTAAAAATTAATAATAATTACCTATTTCCATTATTGTTTTGATAATTACCTACTTGTATTTTTTCTGAAAACTTGTTCAAATAGCTGTTTTCCCAGATTACAGATAACAGATAAGAGCGGTTGGTGACTTAAGAGCTGAACGAGACTCGGGACACTAAACTGCAGGTCTACCGACTCGCTTTGTTTCGGTCTCAGTCTGCCTCAAGCTATCGTGTGGTCAGGTTGTATACAGAGTGTTTCGGTGATTTCTGAAGCGTAACTTTATTTATTAAATAATTTTGCAATCCTTACAATTTAAAATGGCATCAAGTGATAGAGGAGTTAAAAGAAAGCGTGTGAACTTAAATGTGGCACAGAAATTAGAACTAATTGAGAAATTAGAACAAGGCGTCTCAATAGCACGTGTTTGTGAAATTTATGGCATAAAAAAAGAAACTGTTTCTGATATCCATAAATCAAATTGCAACATTTTATATTTACAACAGAATATTGCATATTCTTTATTATAATTTTATATTGTACAGTACTGTATATTGTATTAAAGCTTCTTGTTTTTTACATTAATAACAATAAAAAATGCCCCCCCCCCCCAGTTAAATTCGATTTAACGGACTTTCGACATTAACGGACACCCCTTCTCCCCTATTTGTTAGTTAAATCACGGGTTTACTGTATTTTGATAACTTAAATGTAATGATAATGTGCCTGAAATCTAATGCACTGCATTAGATTTCAGGCATTTCTCTCTCTTGTTATTTTGATCCTCTTCAATTTAGGGAATCTTAAAACTCCAACAACTTTCCTGTGATCACTACCCAAAGAGACACTAGGAATGACCTTGACGTCCGCTAGTCTGTGTTGCTCTTTATCCACAAGTATATAGGCAAGGAAGCATTCCTGTTGACTGTCCCAACTGTACCTTGTCACTTTGTGACTCTTCTTGAACCAGGTGTTTCCTATGACCAAGCTGTTCCATAAACAGAAATCTAACAGCCTGTCACCATCATCATTCCTAGGTCCCCAGCCATGCGGATCCATAACGTATTCTAGTCCTTGTCTCTCTACTCCGACTTTTGCGTTCAGGTCACCCATGATTACTATATCTCCACCTGTGATGTTCTCTTTGAGCTTGTCCTCAAACTTCAGCTTCTCCATTTCTTCACAACCAGTTTTCGGTGCATAACATTGTACTATCTTCAGTGTTTCAATGTCATTCATTTGCAGTTTAATTGACATGAGTCTGTCGCTGATATTATTCACCTACATTAGTAATCTTGTGATCTATAATGATGGCTACACCCTTCCTCGCTACATCACCCCCAGACCAATATAGGTAATAGCCTCTTAACTCTCTACACCCATTTCCTTTCCATTTTGATTCACTCAATCCAAGTATGCTTATTTTTCTGTCCTTTAAGATGTCCACACACTCCTCAATTTTTCCTCACAATGTCATAATATATTGAGTGTGGCTAGTTTAATATATGTCGTCATCAGCTGACCTTGTTGGTTGCAGATACCACCACATCTGGGCAATTAGTTTTGAGGCTTCTTTTCTAAAATATTGCCTTAAAAACAACATCTTTCCAAAGTTTTCCAGGGTCAATTTAAATCATAAAATTTCAGGCATTAACAAACTAGCACTTGTCACATCGCATAATATACTTAAACTTGCAATATCTTTCTCGAATTAGGAAACTTCACGACAAATTAAAAAAATTATCTACATCCCAACAACTGGTCTGTATTGAAGACCTCCATAGATTTGCGACTTGAAGCACGGTCCTAAGAAATAAAAAAACAGACACATTAAAAAAATGAATACATTATTGGGAGGATCACGACACATTTATACGTTCAAACACAGTCTCGAGCTTGCGACCAGATGCATACGAATTGGGTGATTATACCCACATACACACAGCGTGCTACCGCAAAATACTTCAGCTAGTTCGCGAACACCACGTTGCCCAACATTCAATGAACCGACATATCAACAGGTTACAAATATTTCCTTGTATAAGCTATCACAGGACCAGATTTCACTTTTATCCAAAGGATTAAATTATAATTTACCACCTCAAACTACCCAAAAAACGGTGCATAACTGATATTGAATTTGGACTTCATAATGTTCCACAAAAAGATTTATTTTTTCAGCAAGGTAACATACAGGCAAGGAAGCCTGAGGCTTCCTTGCTAAATTGAATATACATGACAGTTCAGCTTTATTTATTATTATTATTATTATTACTGGCCATATAATGCACTATATGGCTAGTAATAATTGAATGTTGGGCAATGGGGTGTTCACGAACTAGCTGAAGTATTTTGCAGTAGCACATTGTGTATGTGGGGGGGGGGCTGTAATCACCCAATTCGTATGCATCTGGTCTGAACTTAAAGACAATAAAGACATTATTATTCAGAGTGCTGATAAAGGAGATTCAGTTGTATCAGATACCTCCACTTAATCACCCAATTCATATGCATCTGGTCTGAACTTCAGGAAAATAAACACATTATTATTCAGAGTGCTGATAAAGGAGATTCAGTTGTATCAGATACCTTCACTTACCTTGAAGTAGACCCACCACTATTTACCAATTTGGTCAATCAACAATAAAATGTTAACCACATATCGAAAAAATTACTTCATTACTATGGCTCAGTTAAAGGAATTGAAGGTGAGAACATACAATATTTTCCTGCACTTTTTGGTCAAGTAAAATTACATAAGACCAGATTTCCTATAGAAACTACATTTTCATCCTTGGCCACACGTGTACAGTGAAACTTCTCCTAACGGACACCTCTCTTTAACGGACATCTCTCTACAATGGACATTTTCAAATTCCCCAACTCATCTCCATTGGTTTTAACGTGTTTACAGCTTCTGTCTAGCAGACATTCTCTGTAATGGACCCGGACAGGCAATCTGCACTGTTCCGTTTAGATTAGCACTTAATTTGATCTCCCCATAACGGGCAGTGGGCAAGCTCACGGCCCTTTTTCTAGGAACTTTTCTTCCACGTATTGCCTCAATTGTGTGTTTATTTTCTATTTCTGATTCTCTGAATTTTATCACGGTTTACATCACGGTTCTAAACCCCTTTTCAAGAATTTTAAGGCACGTGTAAAACTTCTGATGAATTCGGTGTGTGAAGGGGGGGGAGGAATTTGGTCGGCCTTTCGTCTTTTGAGTTTCAGTTTTCAGTTTTGTTCAGTGTCGTGTGAAGTGCACAATGTCTTCTCATAAACATTTAACTTTAAAAGATAAAGTCAAACTCGTTAATGCGTATGATCGGCAAAAAAATAAGTGTTCGAAATCTCTCTGCAAAATTCAAAATTGGGAAGACGCAGGTAAGCGACATCCTAAAGAAAAAAAAAATGAACTGCTCAAACAATTTTGGCAACACGGAAATGATCAGGTTCAAAAATCATTCCCAAAAACTGTTGGACTTCAAATTGACAATGTTACGTATGAGTGGTTTTGTCACGCACGTGCTAAAAAAATTCCCATTAATGGGCCTATTATTAGGGAAAAGGCTTTGGAGGTTGCGAAATCTATGGGAGTAAATGAGTTCAAAGCTTCTGAGAGATGGCTAGACAAGTTCAAAACTCGGCATAAAATTTCTTGGAAAACCGTAAGTGGTGAAGGTGGATCTGTTGATACTGGGGTTGTAACAGAGTGGATCGTCAAATTAGAAGATTTATGTTGTGATTTTGAAGCTAAAGATATTTACAACTGTGACGAAACAGGGTTGTTTTTTAAAGCTCTTCCTGAAAAAACAATGAGTCCAAAAAACGAAAAGTGCCAGGGCGGAAAAATTTCTAAGGAACGCTTGACTGTACTTTTGTGTACAAATATGCTGGGAGACTTTGAGCAACTTCTTGTTATTGGAAAACCACGAAATCCTCGTTGTTTCAAGGGCATAAAGTTGAATCTTTTGAATGTTGACTGGAAGTCTAATAAAAAAGCGTGGATGACACAAGATATCATGAGCGAATGGATAAGTCACTTTAACCAAAACATGATTCGTCAAAACAGAAAAATTATTCTTTTCATGGATAATGCTGCATCTCACCCGCACATTGAATTGTCCAACATTCAAATCGTTTTTCTGCCACAGAAAACATCTGCAGAGTGTCAGCCCTTGGATCAAGGGATAATAAAATATTTTAAACTTCACTACAGAAAACGTGTTTTAAGACATCTCATTGCAAACATGAACGATGTAACATGTGCGAGTGACCTTGCAAAGAAAATCAGTATCCTAGATGCGATTCAATGGATTTCCTCTTCAGTAAACGCAATTAGAAAACAAACTGTCGTGAACTGTTTTGTAAAGTCTGGCTTCTCAAACGCAAAAATTGAAGTTGTGAACAGCAATGTGGAGCACCAAGAAGAACAAGAACTTCAACATCTATTAATAATGTACGATACTTCCGCTACAAGTGACCCTGGCTACAAAGATATAGACTCGAACCTCACTACAGAAGATGGTGCTCTAGATATCAACGACATTATCATCGATATTTTTCAAGAAGTTCCTCATGAGGATGAAGAAATGGAAGGAGGTCATTCTGTCGAAGAACATATTAACGACGAACCACTAATGAAAATAGAAGCGCTCATACAAATCAATCGTTTAAAAATGTTTTTCGCCGTTGAAGAAGATACTGAAGGACTTTCGATGGTTTCTTCACTCCAAACAAATGATGAAAACAAAATTCAGACGGAAGAAGGTGCAGAAGAAAATAAGTGATTACTGTATGTATTTTTCTTAAGATAAAGTCATAATATGCATAGCACAATTGTATGTATATTATTTACAAAAATATTGTGCAAAATCTGTATATAATTTAATTTAATTTTACATTAAACGTTTAACGATTTTTCTTTATCTCTTGTGTATGTAATTGTATATTATTTACAAAATATTGTTCAAAATCTGTATATATTTTAATTTAATTTTACATTAAATGTTTAACGATTTTTCTTTCTTTCTTTCTTTTTTTTTTCTCCCTCAGACTTCTTGTTAGCGGACACTTCTCTCTAACGGACAAATTTTCATTCCCCATGACTGTCCGTTAAAGGGAAGTTTCACTGTATATAGCATCGTAAAACCCTTTAGACAGGCAATACAATTTGAGATTAAGAACTACTATACATTATTTAATAACCTTAAGGACTATAGACTTGGTGATAATGATAATTTATTCTCACTAGATGTTGCTTCATTATAAACATTAAATACATATTAGATATCCTTTGGAATATGTTAAATAATAACTCGATTCTGATTAATTATACGAAGCTTCCTATTAAGGAAATTTTTCACTTAATTAAACTCTTAGTTTGAGCCAACTATATCACCTTTCAATACAAAGTATACAAAAAAATTTTTGGTTTGCCAATGGGTTTATGTGTGAGCGGTTTAATATTGGAGATCTATCTCTCAATGATTTAGCGTATACATTTGACACCTTTTCTACCCCATATCACATATTATGGGCGATAATTAGATGATGTTCTAGTTTTTACTGATAGTAGCAGTATCCAAGACATTTTGCATTCATTTAATAATATTCATTCTAGACTCAAATTTACATTGGAAAGGGAGAATACGGATAATAAGTCATTAAATTTTCTAAATTTCACACTTACTCGGGACTCGAATAAAATCCAATTTAACATCCATTATAAACCTACAAGCACTGGTATGCTTCTACATTATAACAGCTATCTATCACCCGTTCACCTATAAAAGATTGATTATCTTTAATCAATTTCTCAATGCTTATTAATACAAAGGGTACTAGGAAAGTTTTGCAGTACAGCTTTGTTTATTTAATTTTTTCAAAGTAATTTCGTGTACATTCAATACACCTCTCCATCCTCCGAAACCAATCTTTAAACCAGTTCTGCCAAGTTTCACTAGGGAGTAAAGCACACTCGTTGTCCCAAGCCCGTAGAAGGTCCTCATCACTGGAAAACCGCCTCCCTTTTAGCTTCATTTTCACATGCGGGAACAGTGCAAAGTCGCAGGGAGCAAGGTCTGGACTGTAGGGAGGGTGCTCGAGAAGTTTCAGTCCTGTCGTGGTCAAATATTCGGTGCAGGCTTTGGCGCGGTCAGCTGGAGCATTATCGTGATGGAGGTACCAGGTGTCCATTCTTGACTTTGGCCGCAGGTTCTTCATAGATCCAATGACTTTAGGCAGGCATTGTTCAGTATACCACTTAGCGTTGACTGTCTTCTGCATGTCCAAAACGACACGTTCCACAATTCCACTCGATTTGAAAAATACAGCTATCATTTTCTTCTTTACAGATCGGGATTTTCTGACAATTACGGGTGTGTCGTCATCATCAAAGACCCAAACTTTGTTTTGAGCCTTGGTCGGCAGATCGTAATAGTACAGCCAAGTCTCGTCACCTGTCACGATGTTGTTCACATACCGAGATTGTCCCTTATCAAACTTTTTTAACATCTCCCGGCACCAAGTCACACGTCGTGTCATCTGCTCTTCAGTCAGTTGATGCGGCACCCAGAGAGAACAAAGTTTCTTCACGTGCAAATGATCTTGCAGAATTGAACGAATTGCTGGTGCATTTAGGCCCAAAGTATCCTCTATCTGTTGGTAGGTCACTCGCCTGTTTTCGTCAAGCATTTTCCTCACAGCAGTAACGTTTTCCTCCGTAACTGACGTTCGTGGCCTTCCTGGCCTCTCAGAATCCTCCAGAGTGAAATTTCCCCTTTGGAATTCTCTATACCACCTGAATATCGTTGTATGATGTGGACAATCATCATCTAGTGCAAGAGTCATTTCTTCTAAGCACTGGTCTATGGTTAAACCACGCACGAAATTATACCGCAAAACTGTCCTTATCTCATTTCGTGACCACGATGCCATCGCAAGCACTTTACACTCTCACTACTAATGAATAACTGAGCCCATCGACTTGGCGTGGCGGCTACTATGCACGTATGAACATGTCTCAACATGCAGCAACAAGCAGCTTCCTGTGATTCATTGTTGCGCATATTGCAAAACTTTCCTAGTACCCTTTGTATATGACAAAACCTGCTTTGAGCTCAGAAATACAAATATTAACCAGCAGATTTTTAAGCAAGGGTTACCCCTTTGCTACAGTAAACCGAATTAGGGTACAAGCTAAGGATAGGATACAAAAAACTACACCAACCAAGAGTAGTAATAGCAAAAAATACTTTATTTCCATCCTATATGTTGAGCAGCAGTATAAACAACTTAACAGATTCTTTAAAGATACCGAATTTAAAATTGTAGCCAGGCCAATACGGAAATTACACACTATACTGAACAATTGCTCAGTCCTTTGCTCGTTTGCAACACAAATATAAGAACTGGTATACAACACTTCTTGCAGTGATTGAGACTCATCGTACCAAGGTTCTGTGCATTTTCCTCTGAATTTTCGTGTTAATCAACATGCGGCCTCAGTTCATGCTTCTCATTCAGCAGCGTCAGAATTAGCCTTTCATGCCGTTAATGAAAAACACTTTTTTATTTAACGAGGGTATTTTCATTCCTGTGAACACAATATACGGTCAAAAAGCATTGTCAGCTTCAGGAAGGAAAATCGTTTTGCAATTTTTTCATTAAATAAATTTTTTACTTAATTTTTGATTTTCTTCAATTGATTTTTAATTATTTCTTACTGTAATGTAACATTTTTGGTTTTTTTAATTGTTTTCGTTTTAATTTCTGGACGGTATCATATGGAAGTATTCTACGTATCATATTGAGGTAAACTTCTCTTATTCTTTTACGAATATTGATATCAACGTAGAACGCATCGAGCATCATAGCTCTGGTTCATACTATCATAATCTTCCTTTCCGTAAGTTCTTCCTTTTCCCACCAGGTGCCAAGCAGTTGTGATTGGACGTTTTCTCTGTGCTTAAAGTGCAATTGTATAAAAGCGATTTATAGTTCTTTTAAGTTCTTGTCCTTAAGAAATTTATTTATTTTATATCAGCTACTGTTACAAAAGTACTTGTGCAGAGCAAGAAAGAAAAGCTACCTTTCTTTATTTTTCATATTTCTTTTACTAACACTTACTACTTTACGCTTGGTCACACTGGGCACTGCCCCTGCTTCCCTGTTGCTGGACTGGAAACCTCGGCAGAACAGTTAATCTGCCAAGGGCCAAAAGGAGCGATTATGGAACATAATGCGTTTCCTTCTCTAGAGTCGACAAGCTCTCAGCTGGGCATAGAAACCGAACATGACACGTCGCAACCCAAGTGGTTTAAAACCAACCCCTTGGCAACAGATTTCCCCGCATTTCTCATAATGCACTCTCTTACTGATCAGCCTCTGACTAAACTGTCTCTGTTTCTTATCCAGAAACACCTGGAAAGTCTGGCAGAACCTCCTAAGACATTCAAGAGACTGCAATCAGGGGACCTACTAGTAGAAACAAACAGCCAGAAACATTTGGAGCATCTACTGGAATTCCAGTTAAAGTTTCTCTCCATGGAACCCTAAACAGATCTAAGGGAGTTATATCCAGCTGTGATCTAATGAATGTCTCAGAGGAGACATAAGTCAAGAGCTTCAGGAGCAAAATGTAATTGCAGTGAAAAGAATCATGATTAAAAAGGACAATACACTCACACCTACAAGGAATATTATTCTCACTTTTAATACCCCAAACCTACCTTCATCCATAAAAGCAGATTATCTTCTTTGCTGCATTTGACCATACATTCCTAAACCATTGAGATGTTAATAAGTGCCAAAAGTATACCCACTCTCTCAAACGGCATGTAGAGGAAACCCAGTTTGTCCCAACTGTGGGTCCTCCGATCATACTCAAAATGATTGTTCAGCAACAGAAATGATCTGCCCTAACTGTAAAGGCAACTATCCCGCTTATTCTAGGACATGCGACAGGTGGAAAACTGAAAAGAAAATTGTGAAGTATAAAATTGAAAATAAAGTAAGGTTTCAAGAAGCGAGAAAATTAATTGCTCCCAGTATTACTAAACGCATATATGCCAGTGTTGTACAAAAATATCAATCAGTGGCCACCCAGACTGATGTTACAGTCCCTTCAAACACCTCAATCTCTGACTGGGCACAAACTGTTCTCTCCCAGCAACAGTTCAATATCTCCAAACAGTTGAACCAGGCAAGCAATACTGCTCTTACAGTACCAGCGAAATCTCCTTCTCCTCCTCCTCCTCCAATAAATGCTGCTGTGTCAAATAATCAAGGCTCAAACATAAAAACAAATATTCAGGACACATCCATGGATACAAATGACTAGTCCAGACAGGAAGACCCAGTCTTAGAAATACATGTGGAAGAAGATATGGACACCGGTCAGCCATTCTTCTTCAAAAAAGACAAACCGAAGCCTGAACACCATAAACCAGTCACATCAAAAAAAAACAGTCAGATACAGCTTCTTTTACTAAACACCAATAATGCCTTATATTCTTCAATGGAATTGTAAAGGATTTCGTAGCAACTTTAACGATATTCAAGACTAAATTAACCGCTACTCTCCAGTTGGCTTCTGTATACAGGAAACCTATCTAACTTCTCAAATTTCTGCCAGCATAAAGAACTATTCTATCTATCGACATGAACATAACACTTCAACTTCCGCCCGTGAGAGTGTGGCCATCTTGGTCAGCTCAAAGATGCCAACCAAGCACATTGTTTTGAAAACTGAAATTGAAGTTGTTGCTGTCAGTTTGATAACCCAAATTGAGTTAACATTAGTATCAATTTATCTCCCAAGTCATACTCTCTCTTACCAAGATCTTGAAAACCTGCTAATGCAGGTACCTTCCCCTATCTGTCTCTTGGGGGATTTCAGTGGCCACCACCCCTTATGGGGATCTACTAAATTGGATAAGCATGGCCAACTGATTGAAACCTTCGTAGATAAACAAAACCTTACCATTCTTAATACCGGTGCACCTACTCACATACAATTACGAACTGGACAAACTTCTGTAATCGATCTCTCAGTATGCTCCCCGATTCTGTTTCCAATCATGGAATGGTCTGTTATGGACGAATTAGAAAATGATCACTACCCATGTGGGGTAGTGATCATTTTCTGATTATTTGTGATTTTCTCACTGCACAACCACCATTAGCCAAACCCTGCAAGAAATTGAAGTTCTCTCGAGCCAACTGGGTCAAATTTCAGTCAGCTGTCACTCTGGATGATAAATTTATACAGTCGATAGATGAAGCCACATATTATATCACAGGCGCCTCCGTAGCCAGGTGGGAAGGAGCAGCAGTGCGTAGCACACGCTTCTTGATTAGACCGGGGTTCGAGCCCGTCACCACCAAATACGGAGGATGCGGAAAGGTCAGGGAATGACCACAGCATATCCCGGAGCAATATGGCCTTAGTTGCTAATGCTCCTAAAATCCGAATAACATATTATATCACTTCACTTCACATATACTATCTGCAGCTAACTGTTCAATTCCATTGTCAAATCCCCAGTCCCGACAGCACCTTAACTATTGGTGGAATGAAGACTGCACAAAAGCAAAGAAGTTAAAAAATAAAGCATGGAATTTATTTCGTAAATCTACAACCACAGCTAATCTTATCAACTACAAGAAATTAAGGGCAAAAGCACGTCTCATTCAGAGGCAAGTTAAGAAGAATTCTTGGATTCAGTTTGCATCTACCAAAAATAGAAACTAACTCCAGATTAATATGGAAGAAAATTAGGCAGATTTCTGGCAAATTTCCAACCAATCCTTCACCAATTCTCTCATGGAATGGGCAAGAACTCTCTGCCCCTGAGAACATAGGAAATGCCTTGGGAAAAACCTTTGCCCAAGTTTCTGCGGCATCAAATTATTCTCTGGATTTCCAGAAAATAAAGAACACGACTGAACAACATGTCATCAACTTTCGAACCTCAGTTTCCCTTCTGTATAATCAGCCTATTCAATATTCGGAACTTCTACATGCCATTAAAACGACATGCAACAGTGCCACTGGGCCAGATTGAATATCTTATATTATGTTACAAAACCTTGGTGACAAAAATTTGCAAATACTGCTGGTCTACTATAATCGAATATTTCTGGAAAACATTTATCCCAGCCCTTGGCATCATGTCACAGTTCTTGCCTTTTTGAAACCTGGAAAAGATCCTACCAGTCTGTACAGTTATAGACTGATTTCCCTCTCCAGTTGTCTCAGTAAATTACTTGAAAAAATTATCCATAATCGACTTGTTTGGATCATTGAAACAGAACACCTAATAAGTAATCATCAGCATGGGTTTCGTAAGAACAGACAAGACTTCAGTTATAGCTCGGACACAGCATGGTTTTGTTAAGGGAAAGTCTTGCCTGACCAATTTGATTGGATACTATGATGCAGTCACAAAAGAACTGGATGCAGGGAATAACTTTGATATTATATATTTGGATCTTAGAAAGGCTTTTGATACTGTTGCATATGGAAGACTGCTGCATATATTGGAGCAGTGTGTGGCATTGGAGGCAAATTGTTGCTATGGATAAAGGGATGGTTGAGGGGGAAGAAGACAGAGAGTGGTAATCAATGGACACTGCTCATCGTGGACTAATGTTATTAGTCGAGTCCCTCAGGGTTCAGTGTTGGGTCCATTATTGTTTTCTGTATTTATAAATGATATTGATGATGGTATATCAAGCTTAATGTCCAACTTTTCAGACGATACAAAGATTGGCAGGGTTGTTAAGGACACTACTGACGCTATGCTGCTGCAACAGGATCTGGAAAGGTTGAGCAGATGGGCTGAGAGGTGGCAAATGAAGTTTAACATTGACAAATGTAAAGTACTACATATGGGAAACAGCAATCCCAGAGCAACGTATCAACTCTGTGGTACTATACTGACAGTGGTAGAGAATGCCAATGGAATTCTTCCTCTTGCTCAGAGCAACGTATCAACTCTGTGGTACTACACTGACAGTGGGAGAGAATGAAAAGGAACTGGGGGTAATTGTGCAGGCAGATATGAAGTTCTCTGAGCAATGCAGACGGGCCGCAAGAGTAGCTCATGGTGTCTTGTCAATGATATACAGGAATTTTTCTAGCAGGGATAAGGAGGTGATTATTCCCATGTATAAGGCAATGGTCAGGCCACACCTTGACTACTGTATACAGGTCTGGAGGCCTCGTTTGAAGAAGGATGTAGAGCTGCTGGAACGAGTGCAGAGAAGGGCAACAAGATTAGTGAATGGAACAAAGGGTTGCTCTTACAAAGAAATTAAAGTGTCTGGAGACTAGGCACCGGTGAGATATGATCTGAAAGAAATGTATAAAGCCTTGAATGGTTTGAGCATGCTCAATGCCGATGGGATTCTTCCTCTTGCTCAGAATAATCACCTGAGAGGACATAAATTCAGATTGAGGAAAGACAGATGTAGGATAGATGTGTGGAAATTTGCCTTTAGCCAGTGGATAGTTGGTTGGTGGAACAGACTTCCATCCCTTGTTGTGGAAGTTGATAGCCTAAATAAATTTAAGGCTCAGCTGGACAGGCATTTCGAACGAACGGAGGGGTGAAATGGAAGTGGTTTTTTTTTTTTTTTTTTTTTTTTGGCTGATGCTGCATAAGCTTGCTTTCTTGCATCATATGCCTCTACTAATGCTAATGATTAAAGCTGAATCTGCAATTCATTAATGCCTTTGTAAAAATGAACGTCTTCTTATGGTTTCCATAGACAGAGAAGGTATTTGATACCGCCTGGTGTTGTAGCATTCTCAGTGACCTTTATACTCTTGGTGTACGAGGCAACCTGCCTGTATTCATTAGGAACTTTCTCCAGAATCGTTCATTCCAAGTTCGATATCACAACTCACTTTCTGCGACATTTTTACAGGAAGGAGTGCCACAAGGGTCTGTACTGAGTGCAACCCTTTTTGCCCTTAGAATCTATTCCATCACAAAAGAACTTCCAAATACTGTTCAGACCTACCTTTACGCCGATGATCTTTCTATTTCTTGCCATTCTAAGAACATGAGATCCATTGAATGGCAACTGCAGATATCTCTGAATAAAGTCCAAAGGTGGGCAAGGTTAAATGGCTATCGTCTATCACAGCAAAAGACTTTGCAATTCACTTTTGTAATCAATGGAAAATGCATACTGATCCTGAACATCAGATTCTTGGGATTAATCCTTGACAGGAAATTAAATTTCCTTGAGCACATTAAATTTGTACGTACTTCCTGTCTCAAAAAACTAAACATACTAAGAGCTTTATCTGCCTTGTCTTGGGGAGCAGACCGTACATCTTTGCTGCTCTTATATAGAGCATTGATCAGATCCTGTTTGGATTATGGTGCTCCACTCTGCCTGTAAGACTACACTACGATGGCTGGATCCTAGACAGCATAGTGCATTGCGGACTGCACTTGGTGCTTTCAGAACATCTCCTGCTCATAGTTTATACATAGAAGTTAATGAGCCCCCTCTTTACCTCCGCAGAAAAACGCTGCTTCTTAAGTATGCAGCCCGAATACAAAGTTGCTGGCAGCATCCTGTTGAGCTATACCTCTTTAATCCACCACTGCAAAATATCTATAGAAACAAACCCACTAAAATAAGACCAGAAGGCTTACGCCTTGTTGAATTAACAGAGTTGGAATGTTCCTATTTTCAGCAGGCAACAAGTAATGAATTACTCTCAACGACCTTGGACTGCCCCTCTGCAATTAACCTGTGCAACTTATCTTCACAAGTGGGGAAAGAATCACCTACGAATAATCAATGTGAAACAAATCCATGCAAGACATATTCAAAAATATGCTGATTTTGTTCCAATATATACTGATGGCTCCAAATCACATTCAGCCGTTGGAGCAGCAGCAGCAGTATTTCCTTCTACAATCATTTCGGCTGCTCTTCCAGCTCAGTATATCAGATTCTCGGCAGAATTCCATGCAATAAAATTAGCCTTAGAAAATTTGAATCACTGCCCTTCTGCCAAGTACATAGTATACATGGACTTGCTCAGCTCCAATATATACTGATGGCTCCAAATCACATTCAGCCGTTGGAGCAGCAGCAGCAGTATTTCCTTCTACAATCATTTCGGCTGCTCTTCCAGCTCAGTATATCAGCTTCTCGGCAGAATTCCATGCAATAAAATTAGCCTTAGAAAACTTGAATCACTGCCCTTCTGCCAAGTACATAGTATACATGGACTTGCTCAGCTCAATTACAGCAATGCAAAATTCCTCCTACAAAGTTCACCCTGTGTTAAATCAAATCAGAAGTCTCCTATTGAAAATTGAAAAGTGTCATCAATGAGTGACCTTTTGCTAGATCCCAGCACATTCAGGGATAAAGGGGAACGAACTCGATGACAAAACTGCTAAAAATCCATCAACTTTTGATTTAACCTCTGCCCATGTTCCAGCCTCTGACTACAATCACATCATACAAACAGCATGTCTCGCACAGTGGAAAGATCTAAGGCACACCCAAACCAATAATAAACTCTGTCAGTTGAAACCGCGCCCAAAGCTTTGGCACTCTATCACCAAAACAGTGCGAAGAGAAGAAGTGGTACTTGCACGGGCACAAATAGGACAAACGTATCTGACTCACCTCCATCTACTCGCAGGAGAGGATCCTCTCAGTGTACACACTGTTCAATACATTTATCAGTGAAACATATCCTAATTGACTGCCCACAGTATCAACAGAATAGAACATCCATCCTGTCTTCCCTGACAAATCTGTGAGAACCAATGATATTAAAGCATATTACTGGCGAGGAAGCAAATATCAATGAATTTTTTTCTTTTCTGAAAAAAATTGGAATGTATCATAAATTCTGAAAGATCTTCGTAATAAAAATCAAGTGATTACAACTGAATTTTGTTTTTTAGCATTTCAATATGAATAGGCGCACTATAGCTCCAGAAGATTATGCACCAATAAACCTCCATAACACACACTTCCTTTTACTCTCGATATGATTCCTACAAATGGTGCAGAAGGACTAGAATTAAGATCACTCCAGCCATGATTGAAGGAAATGTGTCGCCGCCATAATGGTTATATTACATTTTCCAATGCATCAGGTGGCTCCTGTAGCACTGCCGGATCCTATATTTACTCCAATCTTTACTTTCTATTATCTCACTCATTAAAACACTTGACTATATTGCACAAGGTAAATTTAAGAAACTTATGGCCGTAACGACTTGGCATTATGTCTGTATTTTTGAAGCTTTCTTACCGGGCTGAACTCTCTGGTTAGCGGCTGGATTCTCTCGATCCTTCTACGCTCTCCTTTTTCACAGACCACTCTCTTCATGCCAATATTCCATATGATTGACACGGAAGAAATATATCATATTTTGGCAAAGGTGAAGAAAGCCAACACGAGAACGACAAGAAACGTCGGATAACTTACGCGGAAAATTAGTTTCCCGATACAGCGCTCTAGCGCTGCTCACTTGGTAAACAGATGGTAGGTGTTTTCAGTCTGGAGCAAAGTCGAGAACGATATATTGATTGACAGGTAGGCGTGGCAAATGATGTGCTGATTTGTGCGCGAACACAACACATGATAACATTGGTTTAGTAGCACTCAGAAGCACTAATGGTAACTTGCCCTAATGAACGCTTTCCATAATGGTGAAAAAAGGTCAGGCTACCTCCACTTGAATCCCACGGGAGTTTGAAACCTTCCCAAAGTGGAGGGGGTAACCTAACCTTTTTCTTTGGAATCAGTCATGTTTAGAAATACATTCATAAAAAAATTAATTTTTTTATGAATGTATTTTTATTTTCTTGTTCATTAATATGCCCTAATGGTGAAAAAAGATCAGGTTACCTCCCCTTGAATCCCATGTGAGCTTGAACTCTTCCCGAAATGGAGGGGGTAACATAAGCTTTTTTTCTTTAGAATCATGGGTGGACAAGTGCATAAATTGTTTATTAACAAAGTATTAATTTTTTATTACTGTACTTTTATTTTTAAGTAAAAACACTCATGAACTCCAAAAATCTGCTTTTAATAAAGAGAAAAAAAAACATAATGAAGAACATAAAAATGAACGGAACAAAACTTTTATTAATTTAGTTTTCATCCAAAATTCAACAGTTTTATTTTCCTTACAAATTTCTTCCATCTTTAAAAGATTCATCGCTACTATTACCTGTTTATCGTTCATTACAAAACTATTATGCACCATTCTTTACTCATAAATACACATCATAATGCCAACCAATGACTACACAGTAGCTTGTCATCTGTTTTGCCGACCACCAATCATTTCATCGTTTGCCACGCCTACCTGTCAATCAATATATCCTTCTTGATTTAGGCTCTAGATCAATAAAACCTACTGTCTGTTTACCGAGCTAGCAGCGCTAGAGTCCGGTGTCAGGAAACTAATTTTCCACGTAAGTTATCCGACGTTTCTTGTCGTTCTCGTGTTGGCTTTCTTTACCTTAGCCCATATTTCTTCCATGAACCATTTCCCCCCTTTCTGCACATCACAACCTGGCCAATCAAATCCCTCTCTGTTTATTTTGCCTCATTCCTCCTTACCTTCATTTAATTATTACATTTATACACACTTATTTATTAGCTCCTTGAGCTAAGCATCTTTCCATCCCTACCTTTTTCACTGAAAACACTCCCCAAAAATTTCATTGCCATTCTTTATGATTATTTCCAGTTAAGGGCACTCCTTTCTCTGGGAAACAGAACTAAAATTATATCTAGTGATCATTAAGCTGCTTATTTTGAACTATCTCAAGTCTATTCTTATCCTACAATTTGTCCCAATCATTCTGCTCTTTTTTTCATTTCAAAGCTTATTTGTTTGGTCTTAATTGTTCCTTAATTAGTCTATCTGTATCTCACTCTCTTAGTCTTTATCTCATTCATTCATTATGCTTTTGACTTTGAATAGACATTGCTCCTTCTGAATTCTGAGAAGTGTTTCCTTAATTCTAGCTAAACTTGTATTACATTCCTTTTCATAGAGTTAATCAACTAGCCTTATTTTTTACTTACAAGATTTTTCCTTTATTTCACTGGTAACAAATTTCAACTTTTGTAAGACTGTCTTACAGAATGTATTTAATAAAATACTTAAAACATAATATTAATATATAGCTATAAATCATAAATTTAATGATTGTTGGGTTTATTTATTTTATTTTTTTTATGTTTTCCCCTTTTTTTCTGAACAAAGTGTAGCAATATTTGGTTTGACGGAAGACAGACACAGCCTCAAATCTGGTTCTGCATCAAGTTTGTTGCGGTATTGAGATTTGAATAAGGTATAAATTGCAAAAGCTCTCTCTCACATGTAGTTGAAAATAGCAGCAAGATTTTCACAGCTTTTTTGCTAAGTGATGGATATTCTATTTTTAGTCCAAGCCAAAAGGTTCTCTTTTTCTGTCAGTTTTAGGTCAGCCGTTGCCACAAAAGACTCATAAAATGGATTACGAATCCAGTTCAAATTTTTTGATATTTGTGGAAAATAAAGGATGTGAAATTTTATTTATTTATCTTTTTTTTTTTTGGCTGATGCTACATTAGCTCATACGCTTGCTTTTTTGCATCACATGCCTCCGTTACTATTACTCTCTAAAAGTAACCTGTAGGAAGTTGAGATGCTCTTTGATATTCTTTTAAACAAATTTGTCCAAAGTCAGTTCGTTTTCATTTTAAAAATTGTGTAAAGTGCCAAAACACTCGGTGCTATTATCAATAAAGTCGTTCAAATTTTTTATTTTTTTATCATGCTTTCCTCTCAGTCTTGAACAGTGAAAACCGTTGTATGATAAATTGAGTTCATTTATCTTCAAAAAAAATCTGACAAGCCAAATTTTGAAGCCATGTTTGGTCCGTTGTACACCCACTGAGATGAAAAGGATGACCCACGAAAAAAAGAATTAATTCTTGTCTTAAATCAAATAAATGTGTAATTACTTTGCCACGTGACCACCATCTAATATCCGTGTGTGTTAAAAGAATTACATGCTCACTGCCCATTTATTTACATGAAGAAGTGAATAGTCTGTGAATTTGTTGGTCTCGATTTTATGAAGTTAACTATTTTGACAGCATCATCAAGTGCACTTTTAATTTGTTTAGACATTCGTGGTGATGCTAGAGCTTGTCTACGAATGCTGTAATGTGTCCATAAGATGTTATCACATATAATTTTGATGCGAGTAATAAGGCCTACAAATTTTCCTGTCGTTGATTTTGTTTCATCTGTACATATTCCACAACACGTGACATATACAATAAGACCACTCAATTTGTTTTTCTTCAAAATACAAGTTAATTAAAATAAAGACATTCTCACTTGTCATATGCTCTGTTGAAGGACGACAAAACAACTTATTTTCCTCCACTTTACCTTCATTCAAGTAGTGTGCAAATGCAATTAAAATGGCTAGATTGGAAACATCCCTGGTCTCATCTAATTGCAAAGCATAAAATTTACTTTTTTTTACCCTTTCTGTAATAATGGATTCAACACCTTCAGACATATCATGTATTCAATGAGACACTGTTGTTGGAAAAGGGTATATCCAATTTATTTGCCAAATTGTCACCAAACATACACCTGACAATAGCTTTTGCACGTGGGGAAACAAATTTTCTGCAATAGTAATGGCTTCCTCAGCAAAATCTGGGAAAACCCATAATATTGCAGAAAATTTGATGGCTTACTAAGTACGATGCCTCAAGTGCTTTTTCACTGTCTTGATTTTCAAGTGATATATATATATACGAATCAATATTATATATATATATACGAATCAATATTAGATATTTTGATTTCTTTCAATTTTCGCTTAAAAAAAAATCAACTGGATTTTCTGCATAAATTTCGTGGTTTGTTTCTAAATGATGAGACGAGGAGAGGTTTCAAACTGCTATTGGCCAGCACCTCTCCGCAAATGACACATTGTGGGCATGCACTTTCCTTTGAGTTATCACAAAGTCATTTAGCTCCCCATTGGAGTTTGATAGTCCTCATTGCCAAGAAATGAAAAGCCAAATTTTTAATGTAATCTTCACTATGTTTCCTCTTTTTACTATTCGTTTTCATGCCAATATTTTGAACATCTTTATGTAGTATTTGGAAAATTTGGCAAACTGAATGGATTTTATGGGTTTTTTTGGGACGAAATTGAGGGATGATTTTGATTTTCATGCTTCTCATTAACTTGCATTTTAGCATCATTGTTCTTTATGCTTCCAGTCTTCAACCAGTGATCCATAATGATTTTTAAAGTTTAAAAATACTATGAATAAATATTTTAATACTGCACAACATTCAAATCCAACACGATACGGAGCAGTGCAGCAACTAGCAATGTTTACCAGAGTTTTTCTGACACGTGACTGAATGGTGCGATACATATTGACACGTTTGCACCCAATCTCCCCCCCCCACTAATGCCTGTCACGCATGCTCACTATGTAAGGGCATGTGACCCAAATCACAACTAAATATAAACTTTGAACCGAACTGCATAAATTAATTTTAAACTATTTTGTAGTTTACAAAAATATACCTGTGCAAATGCAGAAGTCATTACAGAATTTTTAGTGCAAATCCCCTGGAACACTTTTGCGAACCATCAGTTGGAAATCACTGTGTTAGAGCATCAAGAACCAGACTGATCTGATGACATGCTCATCCGCATACAGAACCAAAAGTTAAAGTGCAGTAAAATAAATTTTTCAGAATGAAATATTAAATGAAAATTACAATAGTACCTCAAACACCTGGAATTAGAAAATCTTGAATTTTCAAAAATCTGACACTTTTTGAATATTTCTCCAAGGGCAGTTAACCATACAAGAACAGAGGGAATATAGGCTAGCTGGACTTCAAGAAAAGCATTGTAGGTGCCAGATTCTTACCTTCCATTAATAATTTCCAAACACCAGTTTCTGTTTTATATATTTCCTAGACTGACTGTATGTCATTGTTATGACATACAATCATTCAGTGTATAAAACCATTCATTTTGCGATAAATTCAGCTAGTTGAGTACAGTAGTATGTATTTAGTTTTAGTCATATAGCACTATTTATACCTAAAGTAAAAAATTATTGGACAATCACAACACCCACACCAGAGGTAGCATTTGAACCAACAACCTTAATTTCCCAGGCAGGAATGTTAGCCACTGGATCAATCTGGCAGTATGGGTTAACGTTTTGGCTTAATGCTGATGACTGCTGTTCTGTGGAGATATAGAGATCAGAGATATTGTGTGTAATAAACACAGTAAATTACCCCAGAATTACTGCTACCCATATGCAGTACCTTGCACTGACCCAATTTTCATAGATCTTGTTGCAGTAGCTCACCCTGATGACTGTCACTAACCACCCTGATAACCTTTGTATCATCTGCAAACTTAGACATTGTCTGATATGCCTTCATCAATATCATTGATAAATATTGAAAACAACAATGGGCTCAGCACCGAACCTTGGCAAACTCCACTAATAACTTTAATCCATGAAGAGCAGTGCCCATTGATAACTACTCTGTCTTCTTTTACTTTTAACCATCCTTTTATCCACAGCAGTAACTTACCCTTAATGCCATATTGCTTCAGTTTGTACAGCAGTTTTTTATATGCAACAGTATCAGAAGCCTTCCTGAAATCCAAGTATATGAGGTCAAAATTGTATTTTGCATCCGGTTCCTGGTCACTGCATCATAGTAACCTATCAGGTATTCAATATAATTGCATGCCTATCCAAATGGTCCTGTATTACTTCTTTAACCACTGACTCCATTATTTTCCCTGGAACAAACGTTAAGCTAACAGGTCTGTAATTACTCATATCATCTTTTGATCTCCATTTATGAATAGGGGATACGTTTGCACATCTCCAGGCAGTAGGGACCTCCCTTGAAATCCAAGGATGCTCTCATAATTATGTCTGAAGTCTTACTTACCTTCTCTTCTACCTTTCCTAACGGATTGGATAGATCCCATCCACCTCAGGCGCCTTTTTTGCATTCAGCTTCGGCAATTGCTCTTGCACTTTCCTTTGAGTAATCACAGTCATTAGCTCCCCATTGGAGTTTGATAAACTTCTGCTATCCCCTACCCTAAAGAATTCCTCACATGTACATTTAAATTGAAAATGCTTACATTCATATTGTCAGCCACCTGAGCAGCGTCATCAACAGTTAACCCTTTGACATGAAGTGGCCCAATGTCATTCAATCCCTTCCTTCTACTGTTAATTAGCATAGAAGGAAGGGATTGAATGACATTGGGCCACTTCATGTATATGTCACTCATAATCTGCATTGGCTTGCTTTAACCTCCTTTGTGACTTGCTTACAGACTATTTTATATCTACCATAGCTTTTTGAATCACCAGATAATTTATATGCATCCCGTGCACTTTTCTTCTCTGCCAGTTGTCTCAATAGCTCATCTGACCTCCGTTTAGGTCTAAGCCTTGAATAGTATTTCTTCATTGATATGAAAGCCTAGTAGCATCTATGGTTACTTCCCTGAATGCTTCCCATTTTTGCTGTTGGTAACATCATCAGTTAGTCCCACTGCATAGAATTTAAAAACTGACTGAGACCACTGTAGTCACCCTTACGAAAGCAAAAGCTTTTCTTTTACCCTTGACAGTATTTATGTCTTTAATTGAATTCTTCATTAGTGTACAATGTGATTGCTGCCACCGAGCAGGTCTTTTACTTGCAGATTCTTAATGCATGTAGAATCACTGCCGATAACCAGATCAAGAGTATTACTTCCTCTTGTTGCCTCTCTAATGTGAGGCACTTCCGTAGCCAGGTGGGAAGGAGCAGCAGTGCGTAGCACACGCTTCTTGATTAGACCGGGGTTCGAGCCCATCACCACCAAATATGGAGGATGCGGAAAGGTCAGGGAATGACCACTGCATATCCCGGAGCAATATGGCCTTAGTTGCTAATGCTCCTAAAAACCAAAACAAACAAAGCCTCTCTAATGTGCTGCTGTAGAAAATAGTCATCCAGGAAATCAACAAAAGTCTTGCTGACATATGAGTGACCAACCCACAAATTCCAATCAACGTCTGAAAAGTTAAAATCCCCCATTATAAGACAGTTCTGATTTACTGGCCCACTCTTTTTCTCTGTACATTTAGTTGTTTATTGTACTCATCAGGACCATTAGGCCTATAACACACTCCTACTCTCATTTTTGCTCTCCCAGTGCTTATGTCATACCAAACTGACTCAACATTGTACTTGAACACCCATGTCAACTGGGTGCATTGCCTTAGATTTAATATGCCTCTTAACTAAGTGCATAATCCCACCACCCCTCCTATGCTGTCTGTCCTTCCTGTATACATTTGTACTCCCATATTTAATTTCAGCATCACTTAATGTCTAAGTAACACCATGTCTCTGCTATCCCTACAATGTCTACATTTGATGACTTAATCAGTACATCAAATTCATCAAGTATATTTGCAATGCTCCTGGCATTAGTGTACATTATAAGTGTGCATGCACATATTTTAACTCTTAGTTACCCTTACACAGCCCATATATTCACTTGTTCCTTGATCCACAGCAGAACCTGAAATCCCCAACACCTTGCTTTCTGTGCTGTTGCATTTTCCAATAACAGTGCCTTCACCTCTGCCTGCAGCTCTCATTAATCTGTTAGTCTGTGTATCCCCACCTCCAAAGCTAGCAGTTTTCCAACCCACCTATTACTGCCTCGATTGCATCAAATATTCTTGCCCAGTCCCTTTAAAGCCTTTCAATATCATCTTTAGTTTTATGGAATTTTTATTGTTAAGAACTGCATAAAATGGGAAAATGAAACCTACATCTGATATAACTATTTCTGCAAAAGTAATGAAATTGTTTATAAACAGTTAAGCCTAGGAATTTTGAGAACCTAAAGGTATTTGAACACTTGAAAAAAACCAAAATTACACACTTTATATTGTGTAATCTCTACTTCTGTGGTGGGTAGCATTTAATTTTAGAAATATTTTCTTCAATGTTATCATTATAACTGCCAGTCAGTTGCCGTATGTTTTTCATAAGGTTTTCATTGTAACATCTCAAATAATTTTAAACTAAAAGTCATTGAAATTATTTTGTGTTATTAAAATAAAATGTCTTTTGAATTTGTTGAGAGTGAGAAAAGAAAGCAAAAGCTACATTTGAATGGATATTTATATTTCAAAAATAAAGCCCCAGAAAATAAAATTTATTGTTATCTGAATCTGAGTTTCTTATAATCTTGAAAATTATCAGAAACCCAAATGGAATTTGAAAAGAATAGTAAGAAATATTTGTGTGAAGAAGACTGCCGGACCAGCAGTGCCTGCAAAACGAGAAGATATAATGCCTCCTGAGATTTATAAACAAACTGTAACTGATGAAAACATTTTATTATTTGACTCTGGTTCTAAAGTTGATTGTATTTTAATATTTTCAACACAGCAGAACCTTCAGTTATTAGCACACTCCTAACACTGGCATGCAGACGGTACATTTAAAACTGTTCCTCCTCTTTTTTTCTCGGTTACCCATTTCACAGTTTAAGAAATATTATTCCTTTATTATTTTCAGTATTGCCTAACAAATCTGAAAACACATACGTTTAGATGTTACAAGAATTAAGAAAATTAATTCCATCACCAGAAACAATAATGATTGATTTTGAGACAGGATTTATAAATGCTGTAAAAATCGAATTGTAAACAGTAAGACGTCAAGGGTGGATGGTTTTTTTTTCTCTTCCTTTTTACCAATCTATATACTGACATGTTAAGCAAAATTACAATATTGATGCTGATTTTGCATTACTTCTTGAAATGTTTCCAGATTTAGCTTCATAATTCCATTATATGTTGAAAACGCCTTTGATATAATGTGTGGTAGTGATGTGTTGTGCTACTAGTGATTATGAAGAATATTTATATAATTATATATTTCTTCAGTAAAATTTATTTTTTGTCATCTCAGGGAATTGTATATAACAAGCTCCAGAGTAAAAATATTATTGTTACTTATTATAATTTATTTATCAGTGAGTATCAAGTATCAACAGAATCGAAAATATGAACATTAATTGCAATAAATAAATGCTAAACATTCAGAAATGTGGTATTTCAAACCACGTGCATAACTATACGATATATTACTACTGTGCGTGTGTTTATTTGTTCAGCCAGAGATAAGGAGGGAGGTCCAACTCTTATTAAAGAATTCCATATTTTAAATGTAATCAAATTAAAATGGGCCTGGGAAAATATTACATGGTGTTTGGAATAAACACCATGTAATATTTAGAAGAACATGGTGTTTGGAATAAACTCTGTCATCACCTTATTGATAACACTACCTAACATGATTTTTACCTACAGCAAATCAATGGGTGTTTCTGGTCAAATTTTATGTATAGAATTTAAAATCAATCTTAAAAATTTCCTATCATAACTCAATTTTAAGATATAGATAGATAACTGGATTCTGTACAAAGATATCATTACTGTTTGAAATACACTTTTTATTATTTAGTAAATTAATAAGAGGAGTTTACCTCAATATAGTACGTGGAACACTTCCGTATGATACCCTCCAGAAATTAAAACGGAAAAAACGAAAAAATCGACAACTTACCGGCACATTAAAGTAAAATGTAAATAATTATACGCGACTATTAATTGCAGAAACCGTTGAAATTAAATTACACGAGAATTCTGTTAATGTTCGGCGGCCATATTTGATCTCCGATGCGTGGACCTTTACGCGCATGCGTGAAGACATATAATCACTATTTAAGTTGCAGTTTAGCCTGATTCGGTAATTTTCATTCCTGTGATCACGACAGTCGGTCGTAAAGCATTGTCAGCTTCAGGAAGGAACATCGTTTTGAATATTTTCGTTAGATTCTTTTAATTGCGTTAATTTGAATTTTAATTGTTTTAAATTGATTTTGAATTGTGTTAAATTGATTATTTAATTATTTATATTTTACTTTAATTATTTAATTATTTACATTTTACTTTAATGTACCGGTAAGTTGTCGGTTTTTTTGTTTTTTCCGTTTTAATTTCTGGAGGGTATCATACGGAAGTGTTCCACGTACTATATTGAGGTAAACTCCTCTTATTAATTTACTAATATTATTATCAACGTAGAACATATTGAGTATTACAGCTCTGATTCATACTATCTAACTTTTTATTATTATTAACTTTTGATTGGTTTTGTTTATTGGGCTGAAAGCTAAGCAAGTACATCATTAATGTTCTTGCAGTATAGTATATTTTGATTTTGATGCACTTTTTTAGACAAGTCAATATTTTTATTAAGTTTATTACACAATTCAACTGGTCAATATACAGTGTATGATAAACTACACCACAAGAATTCACCTTCTGTTCAATTGCTTTTACTGTTTTTAGGTTAATGCATTGTTAAAATGGAGAAGACAAAGCACAGAACTTGTGTCAATCACCCAGACAACTTCTGTTTGTGGACACTTAACCCCAAAAACTCAGAAGAAGAAAATGTCACAAAAAGTTGCATATTCGGCTGCAAGATCGGTAACCAAGAAAAAAATTGGGCTCCACATATCTGTTGTATTACTTGTACAATGAACTTAAGCTGAGAGCATTACCTTTTGTCATCCCTGTGGTGTGGTGCGAGCCCAAGAATCATTTCGACAACTGCTATTTCTGCATGAAAAAAAATAAAAGGTATTTCCAAAAAGAGCAAGCATTGCATCAAATATCCCATCAGCAATTAGACCAGTGCCACGCAGTAAAGAACCGCCAGTACCTGTGCCACCAAAATCTTGGGGTATTGGAAGTAGTGATGAAGGTACAGAAGAAATTGTTTTACCAGATGTCGCAGAACCATGTACCTCACATGATTTGGACTATGAGCCAAAAAAAGAAAAGGCCCCACACTACATTGAACAAGAAGAATTAAGCAACTTGATCAGAGACTTGGGATTACCCAAAGAGAAGGCTGAATTACTCAGATCCAGACTACAACAGTGGAACTTACTCACCAAAGGTACAAACATTACAATATACCATAAGCAAAATGAAACACGTTGTTTTTCAATGGAAAACAACGTGTTTCTGCAAAGATGTTGTTGGTCTTATGCACTAACTGAACATTGATCACAATACCTCTGAATGGCATTTGTTCATTGATGTGTCAAAGCTAAGTTTGAAAGCAGTATTGCTTCATAATGGAAATACTTTGCTGTCAATTCCTCTTGTTCATGCTGTTGGCCTGAAAGAAACTTACAATATTATGTCCCAGATTCTTGCTGCTGTAAGTTACAATGACTATGGTTGGAATATTTGTGGTGATCTCATAGTGATAGGACTGCTTGTTGGGTTGCAAGGTGGCTTCACTAAATACTGTTGTTTCCTGTGTTTGTGGGATAGTTGTGCAACAGCATAAAAACACTACGTCGTACAATACTGGGACAAGAGAGATGAATATATTCCCAGCAGAAGTAATGTAAAGTATGTTCCATTGGTTGATCCACAAAAGGTTTTTCTTCAACCTTTACACATCAAGCTTGGACTGATTAAGAATTTCACTAAGGCACTGGATAAAGAAAGCAGAGGATTCGCATATTTACAGAAAATGTTTCCATATTTATCTCATGCAAAGCTGAAGGAAGGAATTTTCATAGGTCCTCAAATAAGAAAGCTCCTAAAAGATGAAAAGTTTCAAAGAAACCTGAATGATGTTGAACTGGCTGCTTGGAGATCTTTCAAGGCTATGCTACACGGATACTTTGGAAAGAGAAAAGAAGAGAGCTATGAGCAACTGGTGACGAACTTGCTGAAACGTTACAAGAACACGGGGTGCCGAATGTCATTGAAAATGCATTTCCTTCATTCCCATCTGGATTTCCTCCCTGAAAACTTAGCAGATGTCAGTGATGAACAAGGAGAGTGCTTCTACTAGGATGTATTTACAAAACGATACCAAGGTCGCTGGGACTCTGCCATGATGGAAGATTACTGTTGGTTCCTTAAACAGGAAAGCAATCTGGAGTATAAAAGGAAATCATTGAGTGGGAAACATTGTCTAAGTAACATATATTGTGTGTAATAATTACAACCATGTATGCTGATATTGTATTAAAACAAGGGATTTAAAAAATGCATATCTTTTGATTTAGATGTGACAGAAGTAAAAGATTGATATTTTCATAATCAGGACATTAATTTTGTTCAGAATAACTAACTTTCATTCCAGAGGTATGATGGGAAAAAAAATTTGTCAGGTAGTGTAATTTTGAAGGATTTTAAGAACCAGCAGAGATCGTAAAACACGAAACAGATGCAGCCGTTAATATTGCTAACCAATTGCAACTTGAGATTTCTACAACTGATGTCACTGATCTGCTTCAAGCACACAATGGAAAGCTGACAAATGAGAATCTCCTTGAAATGGCAAACTGTGAATAAATAAACTGGGGAAGAAGATTTAAGAGCTGAAATTCCTGTTCATTCCTTCCCTCTCAAGGGGCTCGATGAAGCTTTTCAACACTGAAAATGCAATTGAGATTTTCAAGTCACAAGATTCAAATTTCGAGCGCACTAGAAAAGTTGCTACAAATTTAATAAAATGCTTATGCATGCTATCGTGAAATTTATAAAGAAAAGAGAAGACTGCTTTGGAAACAAACGACTCTTGAATCATTTCTGAAGAAGACAACTCCTTGTGCTTCCAAGAAACCGAGTGCAGAGCTAACAATGAGCGTGCGTTTAGTCGATAATGATGAAGAATAAACATTCTTTAACATTTGTATGGGATAAATAATTTCTTTATTAATATAATTTGCTTGATTTCAAAGGCTATGTTTTCATTTCTTAGGATAAATAAATCATAGTTTAAGCATAAACTATTGTTTTGTTAACCTTTATTTAACATTGCGTCTATGGGGAATAAATTCTCGCTTTACGAGCAGATGCTAGGAACGAATTAACTCGTAAATTCAATAACTACCTGTGTCCATTTTTTTGCAATCAAACAAGTTTTGAAGCTATATATTTTCACTATTTGTTCTCTCCTATTTGTAACATAATATTGGCATGCCCTGAGATGACCATGGACAGTTTTGACTTACTAACAATACAATAGTTATTTTTTAACCCCTCCAGGATAACACATGATATGTTTACATATTTTTAGCATCAGTTAAAACTGAATTGCTGAGATATATGACATACACATGACCATAAACCACATTTAGGTTTTTATTAATTCCACATATTATTAATATTTTTTTTTGTAATGTTTGTGGACCTTTCTGGAACAGGTGCCCAACTGAATGCCATAGCTCACACTTGTGCATCAGGCAACACAACAGCAATCCTAAGGCAGAATATGCTGGTCGCACAGGAGATAGTTATTATTAGTGACTCTGTTTCAGCGAAATGGTAAATATATTGTGCAAAAAAAAGTATAGGACTTACTTAGCAAGTACAGGGCATTGTTGGAAAAAAAGTCGTAAACTAGGATTGAAATCTCGGTCCACTGAACCCTAAGATGGACAACTCGAATGGTGAGATCAGCAAAAGGACTACCAAATGAGGAAAGACTCCAGTTATGTGGGCTTACAAAGCTTGGCAGCCAGGCACCTCAGAGGTGACCTGATTGGGATTTATAAGGCTCTGAGAAGGATTAGTAAAAATGAATGAAGGTGGAATTTTCACTGTTATAAAGAATTCTAGAACTAGGGACCATAATTCAGATTACAGGGGTTGAGGTTTAGATTAGATTGTATGAAGGTTTCCTTTATACATCAAGTTGTTGATTGCTGGAACACGTCCTCACAGGTAGTTGAGGCTGACAGATTGAATAAAGTCAAAGGTCACCTAGATAGTTAACTATATGAGGGGAGAAACAAATAATTTGTATTTTCTTATCTACTTGATGGGGGGGGGGTTGTCAGTGCAACAAAAACCTATGGCTTCTTTGCACTACATGACAATATACTGTAACTAAATTGAAAGCATCTGCAATTATGCCCAGGTACAATATGAAGAAATACATGTTGAGTGCCTTATCAATCATTTCATCCTTGGAGAGAATGTGCAGGGCTTGTGGGGTAGTATATTTCCCAGTATAGTCTGTGCTTGGTAGCAGGAGAGACTGTTTTTGCAGGGATGGGATACACTTAAATAGAATGGTGCAATAATATTTGCTGATGCTATGAGGCAGCGATAGGTGGGTTGCAAAAACTGATAGCTTGTTGGGGGGGGGATACACAGATTAATAGATTAACTAGAGCCACAAGCAGAGGTGAAAATGATTCTTGCGCTGCTTCTATTGGAACTCATGTTCCAATAGAAGCATGGAATTCATGCTTCTATTGGAACATGGGATTTCAAGCTCTGATGTGGATCCTGATGGAAAAAGTAAATGCTGGGGCTGTGTTAGAATAACTAAGTATTAGTGTACATGTACACTAATACGAATAGCACTGTAAATAAATTTGGTGAATTTGAAGTACTGAATAATTTATCAAATGCAGACATTGTAGGGATAACATAGACATGGTGTCACTCAGATATATCTTACATCTGGTGAGTATGGGCTTGTCACACCCAGGGTCCTAGCTGGATATCATCATTCTTCTCTTTCTTAGTGATTCCTTTCTACTTTTGTGTGTGTCTCTCTCTCTCTCTCTCTCTCTCTCTCTCTCAGGGTAACTTGGGAATTTTTTTTTTGTGTGGTGCAGCATAAGCCTCAGGCATCCATGCACCATATAGCTAATAATAATAATAAGCGATTCTGAATTTAAATGTGGGGATTGCAATATATACAGCAAGGGCAGAGAGCACAGAAGGGGTGGGTGTTATGCTCTTAGTTAAATAGCATATTAAATCTGATGCAGGACATCCAGTCAAACTTGGTGACCATTGCAATGTTGAGTCAGTTTGGAATGCCATTAACACTGGGAGCAGAAAAAAAAATGAATGAGAGTAGGTGTGTGCTATAGGTCTAATGACTCTGATGAGTACACCAAACAACTCTACAGAGAAATAGTGGGCCAGTAATCAGAATGTCTTAGGGCTATACTAGACAAGTGCTTGAAGGCGAGCGTCAGCTGGCATCATGAATGCGCCTCCAAAGCAGCAAACTACATGTAGCACTCCTAACATCAGACCGTTTCAAACTAGATGAGGCGCTTTTAACATTTCATTGGATTTCACCAGTGACTCACTTTTTCTATTCCCAGTTTCAAGATGGATGTTCAAGTTGGATCTATTGCGCATTTATGTATAGTGTTGATTGCAAGTAGAAAGAGAAAATGACGATGGTGGCTTCATCCAGAAAATTTAAATAGGTTAAAAACAGAAAAGTTTATATTATGTTTGAAACACAGGAAGTCTCCTGAGAATTTTTATTTTTTTTATTTTTCAGAATGTCGATACAGAGTTTTGATGAATCTCTAATGTTATTTAGTGAAAAAAAATGCAAAATTTGATACTGTGATGCTGAAATCAATACCTACGTTTACATCTATGCGTTGTGCTGTATCGATAGGCCAACTCCCACTAATTGAAATATTTCTGAAATGTTGTTTTCTTTGTTTGTAAAATTATTTTATTTCTATCCGCTATTCTTATTCAGAGATTAAGGTATTTGTAAGACTTAGTGTCTTACAGAATTACTTTTGGTAACATAAAGGATAACTTTATGTTACCAAACATCATCAAAGTTTGGTAACATAACATAACAAGAAACATCAAAGTTTCTTGCGATGACCGACTAACTGGTTAAAATAAAAATGATATATACATAAGATAAAAGCATTAAAATACAACATAAGACAGTTAAAATATATATAATAAAAGCATTAAAATACATAGATAGTAGCTTTCGAAGCGGAGTGCCTTTTCATGAGCAAGTGTGTGAATGGTGTACTTCAGTATATATTAATGGTTACAATAGCACAAGTCAGCTGGGCATGATCATGTATCACAAGTCTGGTGTCGGTAAAGCAGAATTACATACACGTAATGATCGCCAGCGCTCATCGCACTGCAATACAGTACATTCTATAATAGGGTATAAGTGTACTCCCCTCGTCCGATTCATAGTACTATTATTGGTGGCTATGTGCAGTGCTTCAAGCCATGAGCACTGACGGTAATCACGTGAACAGTCGACAATTTCAATATCCCGTTGGGGATCAAGATTGTGCTGCTCAACCCAATAATGTTCGGCAACTGCGTAGCGTTCAAAATTAACGGTTTGCAGAGTCACTGCTAAGTTTTCATGCTCAGAAACCCGATCTTTTAATCTTCTACCAGACTCACCTACATAACACCTCCCACAATCTGGACACGTAATATGGTATACGGAACCACTCCATAGGAAAGGAGAAACTGGTGTTTTCACCTTAGAAATAATAATTGTAATTTCCTCCCCAGAAATTGCACACATCGTATATGATGGTGACGCAAAATCCTAACAAGACGTTCCGATACGCCCGGATAATAGGGGATGTGGGCAGTAGAGATAACTTGGTTGACGGGAGGCGGGTTAGATTTCGTAACAAATTCGTGAGCCTGAAGCTCACATCTATCTAGAACATGAGGTGGATAGCCGCAATTTGAAAGCTCCGCCCTAATTTTAGAAATCTCCAACTGCCTGTCACCAGTCGAACTAGAGTGCATCCAACCGCGGGAGAATAAGGTGTGAGAAGTGCTATTGAAACGGGATATTGAAATCGTCGACTGTTCACGTGATTACCGCCAGCGCTCATGGCTTGAAGCACTGCACATAGCCACCAATAATAGTACTATGAATTGGACGAGGGGAGTACACTTGCACCCTATTATAGAATGTACTGTATTGCGGTGCGATGAGCACTGGCGATCATCATGTGTATGTAATTCTGTTTACTGACACCAGATTTGTGATACATGATAATGCCGAGCTTACTTGTGCTATTATAACCATTAATATATACTGAAGTACACCATTCACACACTAGCTGATGAAGAGGCACTCCACTTTGAAAGCTATTATCTAGGTATTTTAACTCTCTTATCTTGTATTTTAATGCTTTTATCTTATTTTATTTCTGTTTTATCTTATGTATATATCATTTTTATTTTAAATAAATTTATTTTAACCAATTAGTTGGCCGTTGCCAGAAACTTTATTGATATAATGCAACCCCACGCACAAGGCCTGTTTTCTAATAAAGGGTAACTTCCTATTTGATTTTACCACATGGGACTTCTCAGAATAAAACACCTGTTTTTACTGTCTTCCCACCACTTGACATTATTTTCAGATGGAATATTGACAAGTACTTTCCATCCATTTTAAGCAGAAAACATTCTCCACTACTCACACTGTAACGGATTACTTTCTGTTCAGTAAACGATTAGGGTAATTTGATTTTACTAATTTTCGTGCGAAGATACCAGTTTTTGAAGTTTGTAGCACAGCTATCAATAGAAATATTTTCTTGAAATTTCATTAGAAGATCAAATATAAATCCAGAAAACATGCTGTACCATATTGTTCCCTAAAAACAATTACAATAAAGCAAACTTTTTTATTATTATTATTTATTTAATTTATTTTATTATTTTTTTTTTTATCAAATGTGCATTGCAGTGTTATCAATTTTACACCAGTTTTTCCAGTTTCCAGTGCGGCTTCCAACAAATGAATTTCCTCAATTTTGTGGTGGTAGATACAATACACATTGAAGAAAGGAAGTAAGATCTTTTTGTTTTTCAGAAACTTAAAAAAAAAATTTTGGAAACAATCCGTTGCAATTCTTTCGGTCATGATTTTTACACCAAGAAACAATTGCGTACATTTATTTATTTATTATTATTTTTTTTTTTCTTTGTATCACACTGGCAACAACTCTGTACTACGTGCTTTCATTGCTTTCACAATACTTTTCAAAAAAGAAAGACACCAAAGTTATGTTTGAAACGAAAGGTTCAAAATTCGTTTTGGAAGAAGACAGAGACCACATGTGGTATCCTTTTTGCTAATGCCGACATTAGTTGTACTGTTGCAGTTGATATTCTTCAGCAGTTTTCTGATTACTGTTTTGATCTTATTTAATAATCATAAGGTGCTTTATTAACTTAAATTATATACATTTGTGATTCCATACACAGATAACCAGAGGAATCTACCAATTAATTGTCTCTACAAGTAAACAAACTTCTATTTTGTTAACTAATGAAATAGAAGTAATATATACAATAAATATAAGATTCAGAACTGAGCTTTCTGATCCTCTATGTCAAATATCATCTCCCCCATAGTATAATAAACAAATGAATTAAGGACAACCACCCCCTGCACAGGGAGAACGTCTCCTCAGGTTATACAAATGGCAAGTTTTGAATGCTTTGCAACAGTGTTCACAGGCATTCAAAACCAGCTAATGTCATCCAGTGTGGCATTCAAAGCGCCAATCTAGTTTGCATGCCTTTACCCTCTGCTTCTTGTAAAACTGGGCATTGAAAGGCATTGCCGGCTCCACACTTCAAGCGCTCGTCTGGTATAGCCCTTATAGTGGGGGATTTTATGGGTGTGGTCACTCACACACTGGCAAGACTTTTGTAGATTTCTTTGATGACTGTTTTCCTTGGCAGCATGTTAGAGAAGCAACAAGAGGAAGCAGTATTCTTGATCTGGTTATCAGCAGCAATTCTTCATGCATTAAGAATCTACATTAAGAATCTCAGATCGTTTTTAAATTACATTGGTCAACACCAAAAATGTTTCAGGCTCGAAAATGTAGTCAATGCTTCTTAATTTTAGCATGAGAAAAACGAATATAACATTTAAAACTCTTAGTTAGCTCTCGGTTCCATGATATAGCCCCTCTTATGATTTAGAGGAATATTGGTGAATACTAGGGAATTTTGGAGTCTAGAGAATAGATAGGTTGGTAACAATGAAACAGGAACCGATACGACATTTTTTTTTTTTTTTTTTTTATTTCTGTGTATCATTTACCTTGGTTTTTGGTTTTTTTTTTTTTAGGAGCATTAGCAACTAAGGCCATATTGCTCGGGGATATGCAGTGGTCATTCTCTGACCTTTCCGCATCCTCCGTATTTGGTGGTGACGGGCTCGAACCCCGGTATAATCAAGAAGCGTGTGCTACGCACTGCTGCTCCTTCCCACCTGGCTACGGAGGCGCCTCATTTACCTTGCAAGTGATGTTATGAGTAATGTTCATTTCTTTTTTTCTTTAAGGTTTATGGACAAAAATTATGTAAAAAGCCAGGATGCCACGTAAATGTATTAACAGTGTTGATTGTTTTTGTTATGTGTGTGGTGATGTGACATTTTCCAGCAACATCAGTTGACTCCACTTGTGAATACAGCCTATACCATTATTTTGGATGTAAGGTATGGGATGAAGATAAACCCTGGGCACCTCATATTTGCTGCAACACATGTGCTGTAAATCTTCGTGTATGGTTGAATAACAAAGGACATTCAATGTCTTTTGCCATCCCAGTGATTTGGAGGGCGCCTTCAAATTGTGTAAATGACTGTTATTTCTGCATGGTGCCTTCTCTTCAGCATGGCATGTCAAAAAAAAGGAAGTGGACTGTGGAATACCCCAGCATCCCATCAGCTATCCAACCAGTGGCACATGGGGATGGTCTGCCTGTACCTCACCCTCCGGAAGAGTACAATTTGGAGTCTGATGAAGATGGGGACAGAGTGAGGAATGATGGTCAACCTGGGCCTTCAACATCACAGGATCCTGATTTTGTGCCAGAACCCAAGTCACACAGAATCACTCAAGGTGAACTAAGTGATCTAATTCGAGACCTAGATCTATCAAAAGATAAAGCAGAGCTTCTGGGATCAAGGCTCCAACAGTGGAATCTTCTGCAACCAAATGTCGAGGTGTCTGTGTATAGGAACAGGCAGAATGCTTTGACTCCATATTTTAAAAGTGAAAACAACCTTGTTGCCTGCTGTGATGTCAGTGGTTTGATAACAGCTTTGAATGTGGAGCACAACCAACAGGACCAGAGGCTATTCATAGATTCATCAAAGCTAAGTTTAAAAGCTGTTTTGCTCCACAATGGCAGTGCTCTTCCTTCAATTCCTCTAGGCCATGCTCTCCACACGGAGACATATGAGAATATGAAATTAATTCTGGAAGCAATGAATTTTTTTAATTCATTGCTTCCATTTTAAAATAATTTTTTAAGTTTTAATTAAAAACAACTATGATTTATGTTGTATCAAGAAAATGTAGACCACCAATGGCAGATCTGTAGAGACCTGAAGGTGATTGCAATACTGCTGGGCATGCAGTTGGGATACACGAAGTACTGCTGTTTCCTGTATGAGTGGGACAATCGGACTAGGTCCTCGCACTACAAAAGAAAAGTCTGGCCTCTAAGGGAAAATCCGCGCCCTGGGGGAAAAAATGTCCGGCACAATCCTCTGGTTGATCGAAGCAAAATTCTTCTGCCTCCTTTACACGTCAAACTGGGACTTGTGAAGAACTTCGTTAAGTGGATGAACCAGGATGGAGAAGCTTTCAAGTACCTGAGAGGACAGTGTCTACTGTTGAGTGATGCTAAGGTTAAGGAAGGAATCTTTTTTGGTCCGCAAATTTGTGAACTTTTAAAGGATGAAAACTTTGAGCGAGTCCTTCAGAGTAATGAGAATGCAGCTTGGGAAGCCTTTAAAAGTGTTTTGCATGACTTCCTGGGAAACCGAAGAGCTGGAAACTATGTTGAAACTGTGAACAACCTTCTAGAAAAGTATCGTCAATTAGGCTGCAACGTGTCACTGAAAATCCACTTTCTCAACTCTCTCTGAACTTCCCTGACAGCTGTGGTGCAGTGTGTAACAATCACGGTGAGCGATTCCACCAAGACATTTCAGCAATAGAAAGAATATATCAGGGTAGGTAGAATGCTTCTATGCTTGCAGACTACTGTTGGATGGTAACAAGAGATGCCCTGCAAGTGGAATACAAGCGAAAAGAAGGCACTATCATGAATAGGCCAAATTTTTAGAAAGTACTTTCGGTTCCTGTACAGTTTTCTTGTGTGCTTGTTTTTTTTTTTTTTTTTTTTTTTAAGTTTTAATTAAAAACAACTATGATTTATGTTGTATCAAGAAAATGTAGATATGAGATTGTTTTAATATTACTTTTCACTCCAACTACTACTGAAATTATTATATTCTTAGACAATAGCAAAAGTACTGTATCTAGTAGTAGTAGTGGCACTTGATGCAAGAAAGCAAGTGTAGGAGCTTATGCAGCATCAGCCAAAAAAAAAAAAAAAAATCACACCATACCCTCCAAATGCCTGTCCAGTTCCTCCTTAAATTTATTTAACCTATCAACTTCCACAACGACAGATGGAAGTTTGTTCCAGCAATTAACCACCCGCTGGCTAAAGGCAAATTTCCGCACATCTATTCTACATCTATCCTTTCTTAATTTGAACTTATGTCCCCGTAGGTTCGTATTCTGAACAAGTGGGAGGATCCCATCAGAATTCAGCGTGCTCAACCCATTCAAGGCCTTATAGACCTCAATCAGATCACCGCGCAGGTGCCTAGTCTCCAGCCACTGCAATTTGCAGAACTTAAGCCTCTCTTGGTAAGAGGATCCCTTCATTCCCCTCACCAATCGTGTTGCTCTTCTCTGTACACGCTCAAGCAAATCTACATCCTTCCTAAAATGAGGCCTCCAGACCTGTACGCAGTACTCAAGGCGTGGCCTGACCATTGCCTTATACAGAGGGACAATCACCTCCTTTTCCCTGCTAGCAAAATTCCTATATATCATTGACAAAACCCCGTGACCTGCCTTAGCAGCCTGTCTGCATTGCTCAGAAAACTTCATATCTGACTGCACAATTATTCCCAGGTCTTTTTCATTTTCTACCACCTTAAGTGTAGTACCACACAGTTGGTACGTTTCTCTGGGGTTACTTCTACCCATATGCAGTACTTTGCATTTGTCAAGGTTAAACTTCAGTTGCCACTTCTTAGCCCATCTGCCCAAATTATCTAGATCCTGTTGCAGTAGCACACTGCCATGACTGTCATTAACAACCCTGCCAACCTTCGTGTCATCTGCAAACTTCGACATTAAGCTTGATATACCTTCATCAATATCATTGATAAATATACAAAACAACAGTGGACCCAACACCGAACCCTGTGGGACTCCACTAATAACATTAGTCCACGAAGAGCAGCACCCATTGATTACCACCCTCTGTCTTCTCCCACTTAACCATCCTTTTATCCATTGTAGCAACTTACCCTTAATACCATTCTGCTCCAATTTGTACAGTAGTCTTCCATGCGCAACAGTGTCAAAAGCTTTCCTGAAATCCAAGTATATGATATCAAAATTATTTTTTGCATCCAGTTCCTTTGTGACCACATCATAATAACCAATCAAATTTGTCAGACAAGACTTTCCCTTAACAAACCCATGCTGTGTCTGAATTATTGCTGCAGTCTTGTCTAGATGATCCTGCAATGCATCTTTAACCAGTGACTCCATTATTTTACCCGGAACAGAAGTTAAACTAACTGGTCTGTAATTACTCGTGTCACCCTTCGAACCTCCTTTGTGAATTGGGGATACATTTGCACATCTCAAAAACTAGAGCTAATAAAAAATTTCTGAAGCCATATTCGTTTTTCTCGACCCAAAATTAGTAAAGTTTACCTATTAGTCTGCAAAATTACTAAAGTGTGCTAAACAATTCAAAGAATTTTTTTGTTGAGCAGTATTGTATGCAGTGAGACCAATTGATGATGTTGCCAACTGCAAATTCTAAATGGAAATCATTCAGGAAAGTAATCATAGAAGGTACTAGACTTTTCATACCAACTAAGAAATGCCGTTCTGAACTTAGATGGATGTCAACTGAACTGATGAGCCTGTGGCAGAGAAGGAAAAATGTACAAGATGCATATAAATTATAAGCCAGTACAAAGTCACAAGGTGTGCATGAGTGGATTTTAGGGAGGGAGGCTAACTGGACTTCTCTTAAATCTTCTAAAATAGAAAGATATTGGATCAGTGTTTTAGACTGAGTGTGATAACTTGCACCTTTCCTTACCAAAGGAAAAGTCTTTCCCTTTACCCTTACTAGTAGTCAAGGGAAAGGGATTAGAGGGGAACAGGCATTCTGTGTGTTATCAGACACTCAGTCTAAAACACTTATGGATCTGATATCTTTCTATTTTATAAAATTTAGGCGAAGTTGTCCGGTTGACCTGCCTCTCTAAAATCCACTCATGGACACTTTCTCAATGGAAAACCCTGTTGCATCACTTTGGTGGCAACGAACAGGTAGAGTGGATCTTATTATTATTATTATTATTATTAGCCATATGGTGCAAGAAAGCCTGAGACTTATGCTGCACCAGCCAAAAAAAAAAAAAAAAAAAAAAATTCCCTATTACCCTGAGAGAGAGAGAGAGAGAGAGAGAGAGAGAGAGAGAGAGAGAGAGAGAGAGAGAGAGAGAGAGAGAGAGGAATTACCAAGAAAGGGAAGAATGATGATATCCAGCTCAGGACCCTGGGTGTGCCAAGCCCATACTCACCATATGTGAGCCCCTGGGGGTTCTGTTCAAGATGCCTGGTCAGTGTGAAGAGGAAAAGACCAATCCCTCCAGAACATGACAAAACAAATGGCCCTCAGTCCCCAGAAGCTTTTGCCATCCCTTTTATGGCAGCGAGAGGATTAGAGTGGAAGCAAAGGATACTAAGAATCTCTGGCTATGGCTCGGCTGCCATGCACGGAAACTGAACTTAGCCTGTTACAATGTAAGATCGCTCATCGGTGACAATAGGATATTAGAACTGGAGAAGTTCTAATATCCTATTCTTCTAATATTCTAATTAGAAAATGTGAATTGGAATAGCATTAGCAAGGGCACATGATGCAAGAAAACAAGCTTATATAGCATCAGCCAAAAAAAACACACACACACCCTTATTTCACCCATCCACTCGCTCCAAATGTTTGTCTAGTTCTGCCTTGAATCTGTTTAAGCTATCACCTTCTACAATGACAGGTGGAATTTTGTTCCAGCAATCAACCACCCGCTGGCTAAAGGCAACCTTCCGCACCTCTATCCTACAACTGTCTTTCCTCAATTTGAATTTATGCCCTCTCAGGTGATTATTCTGAGCAAGAGGAAGAATCCCATCAGCATTGAGAATGCTCAAACCATTCAAGGCTTTATACACCTCAATTAGATCACCGCTCATGTGCCTAGTCTCCTGCGAGGTGATCTGATCGTCGGCTTAGCTGAAACAAGAAGAAAAAATGAATCACTTATAAGTTTATCAAGTGGAAATCTGCTGTACACCAATGGAAATAGTGAAAAGAGTGAAGGTGGAGTTGGCTTTCTGGTCCATGAAGATATAAAAAACAACATTTTGGAATTCAAAAGCACATCACCAAGGGTGTCAGGACTACAACTCAGGATTTCTAGGAGGTACAAGCTAAAGGTTATAATGATTTATGCACCAACATCGAACCATGATGATGAAGAAGTTAAAGAAATGTACACCAAAATTGAGAGACTTAAATGAACAGAAAACTCACTATACCATTATTATGGGGGACTTCAATGCTAAGGTTGGAAAGAGCCAAAACAACGCATAAAGGGAATCGATAGGAAATTTTGGAATTGGTGAAAGAAGTGAAAGAGGTGAATAACTTGTGGAATTTGCAGAATCACAAGGGATGTCAGCAATGAACACTTTTTTCAAGAAAAGGATGAATAGGAATGGTAAGATGAACTTGATATAGATGTAAAGGAAGAAAGGAAAAAAACTGACTCGAGTAAATAATACAAAGGTTTTTTAGATAACAGAAGAGGAGAAAAAGCAGTATGTACTAGAACTTAGGAACATATTTGAGCTTCTGAAGACCTTTCAGGACCAAGGTATCAACGAGGAATACAACAATTTTCTGAAAGTGATAAAGCCCGAGAAACCTATAGGTAAAAAGAAATCCAAAGAAGAAAAAAATTATTCAAGAAACACTTGTCGTGATGAACCAAAGAAGACAAATGATGAGAAATTTAAACACTGACAAGGACAAAATTGAGTATACTGAGTTTTGCAAAGCCATTAGAAAGAGACTCAGAGAGGGCATAAGATCTAACACAAGAAAAGTAGAACAAGCATTAAGGGAAAACAAAGGACTTAAATCAGCATTCATGAGCAGTAATACAGAAAGACAAATGATACTGAAACTGAAGAATAGTGAAGGTGTACTTATAAATAGCATAAGACTACTATCCCAATTTGTCTGAAACGTAAAGTAATGATCCAATGTATACTCCCCACCATGACTTATGGAAGTGAAACTTGGACACTCACCAAACGAATGGAAGAGAAGCTGTAAACTACACAGTGAAAAATGGAACAAATTATATTAGGAATCGGACTGTTGGACACGAAGAGAAACAAATGGATTAGGCAGCAAACACAAATAAAGAACATTCTTATCACAACTAAAGAACTGAAATGGTTTTGTCCAGGACACATATATGGAAGAAATCATGACAGATGGACTAAGAAGATAACAGAATGATACCCAAGGGGAGCTGGAAGACAACAACGGAGATGGTCAGGTGAAATTCACAAGTTCTTGGATAGTAAATGGATGGCCATTGCACAAAACAGAAGGAACTGGAAATTTGCTGGAGAGGCCTTCATCCTGCAGTGGATTGGAAAAGGCTGATGATGATAATGATGACAGAAGTCACAAAGGAGGTTAGGCAAGTTAAGGCAGATTTTGAGAAGTCTCTGGCAAAGAATGTAAAGAAAAGCAACTAAAATTTCTTTATTTATTTTAATAGTAGGAAGGAGTTGAATCACAGTGCCCATTTAATATTAATAGTTTAACTATAGATGAAATTTCTCAGGTTGCTGGCAAACTGAATAGATATTTTGCATCCACATTCACACATGAGGAGTTATTTAAGGAGGGATACAAACATTCATCAAAATCTAACAGGGAGCTAAATGATTTTGTGTAACTGAGAGGAAAGTGGAAGAGAAACTGATAAAGCTTAACATAAAAAACGCACCTGGAGCAAATGGGATCTATCCAGTTAAATTAACCAAGGCAACAAAAGATGTAAGCAAATCCTTGTGAAGCTATATGCTGAAATCTAAATAGACTGCTAAAATTATTCTTGATATCATGAACATATTCAAAAGGAAATATCAACATAACACAATACACAACACAAGTTCTTCGTAGCAGCTCTATTAACTTCAATAATAGTTAATGAGGCAGTGAAAAATTAATTGATAATAATACAAATATGATTAGATATTTTTCTTCTTTGGATTCAGGGAAGTCCACATGGACTCAAGATATGCAAATGTATCCCCAGTTCACAAAGAGAAATCAAAAAGTAACATGGGTGATTACAGAATGATTGTTGGCTTAATTTCTGTTCCAGGGAAAATGATGGCGACTCTTGTTAAAGAAGTAATGCAGGAACATTTATATAGGAATATAATTACTGTTACTGCAGTCAAAGCTTGGATTTGTTAAAGGACAATCTGACCTGTCTGATTCAATACTATGATGTAGTAACAAAGGAACTGGATGTAAAAAATAATTTTGATATCATATACTTGGTTAAGGTCATTGGTTAAGGAACTATTGCAGGATCATCTAGACAAGACTGCAATTATAATTCAGACACAGTATGGGTTTGTTAAGGGAAGATATATCTAACCAGTTTGATTGGATACTAAGATTTGGTCACAAAGGAACTGGATGCAAAAAATAATTTTAATATCATATACTTGAATTTCAGGAAAGCTTTTGATACTGTTGCATATGGAAGACTGTTGTACAAATTGGATTAGAATGGCATTAAGGGCAAGTTGCTGCTATGAATAAAAGGAAGGTTGATTGAGAGAAGACAGAGTGGCAATCAATGAACACTGCTCTTCTTGTACTAATGTTATTAGTGGAGTCCTCCGGGGTTTGGTGCTGGACCTATTGTTGTTTTCACTTTTTATGAATGATATTTATGAAGTTATATCTGGCTTATTGTTTAAGTTTGCAATTGATATAAAGGTTGTCAAGGTGGATTATGACAGTAACCAAAGTACAGGCAATCCCCCGTATAACACAGTACTTCTACAACATTGTTTCACTCTACCACGATTGATAAATTGCGGAAATCCTCACACAACATTGTACTTATGTAACACAGTTTAGCTCTAATGCAATTCTCTAAAGATTTCACAGTTAGAGAATTGCGGCAAACCTCGCATAACATGGTATTTTTTTAGCTTTTGTGCAGGGGGGAAACTCTGCTATTATGTTGGATGTAGTTTTTAAACATTTCCATTCTTTTTTGTGAATCCCCACTGTTGATTCACTAGTGGTTATGCAAAAAAAAAAATTATTTGTGAATCCCCATTCTGTGCTGTTGAACTTGTGCTTGTTTGAGACCATAAAAAATTGACTTCGAAGTGTGCAGTGCATGGCTTTTAAGGTTTTCGTAAGGTTATTTTAGCTTTTATTTGATCGTTTATAAATTTTTCTGGGTGTGTATTACTAAACTTTGTTCCTAAGAACCATATTGGAATAATTTCTTTGTTGTGAATTAAATTCCAGCCCTAAATTATGCCCAAGGAAAGTAAAAAAGCACTGCTCAAAAGAAACTTTATTTCTCTAGAGTCAAAGATACAAATTTTGGAACGTCTTAATACATTGCAAAAAGTTTCAGTTTAAATGAAGCAACAGTCTGGACCATAAAGTTATATCTGACTGCAAATATGACAGTTCGTCCCCAAGCACTAATAATTGAGAAAATGGAAAAAGCACTCAGTATTTGGATTGATGATAGCAGTAAAGGAGCACAAAATTTAAAAGTGAACTTCAAAAATGCTTAGCTCTAAACTATGAAATTTACAAAGATCTATCAAGCAAGAGCAAACAAACCCAGATTTCTGATTTTTTTAAAGAGAGCAGAAGATACATGAAATCTAGATGCTGCAGAAGGAAGTTCAGAAGGTGAAAACATTTTGCAACAGAGAAAATGCTCTCATTTGATTGTGCTTAGCAGCGATGAAGAGGAAGAAAACTAAATGAACATACTTTATCTATCACAGTTTGTTAGAAGTTTGCCCAGTTATTACTGTTTTTAATAAAAGTTACGTTTATGATAGTTATTAAAAAAATGGTATATTTTTGTTAGCTTTTGGAATGTTATCCCCATTTTTGTACTGGTTCTTAGTCCTGTATAACACGGTTTCGCACTACATGAGATTTTATGGGAACCTAACTTCCGTGTTTTACGAGGTTACATGTATTCTACTGCAACAAGATCTAGAAAAATTAAGCACATTGGAAATTGCTGAGAAATGACAATTGAAGTTTAATATTGACAAATGCAAGGTATTGCATATGGGTAGCAGTAATACCAGATTAATATACCAATTGTATGGTACTACACTTGAGGTAGTGGAAAATGAGAAAGACCTTGTGGTAATTGTGCAGTCTGATATGAAATTCTCTGAGCAGTGCAGACAGGCTACCGGTACTGTTCATGGAGTTTTGTCAATGAAATACAGAAACTTTGCTGGCAGGGATAAGGAGGTGATTATCCCCTTGTACAAGGCCATGCATAGGCCTCATCTTGTGTACTATATACTGGTCTGCAGGCCTCACTTTAGGAAGGATGTAGAAATAAAAGGATATTCTCACCAAGAAAGTCTTCAGTACTGCAAATTGCAGCGTCTGGAGACTAGGCACCTTCAGGGAGGTCTAATTGAGGTATTTAAGGCCTTGAATGGATTGAGTAAGCTAAATGTTGATTTCATTCTTCCTCTTGCTGAGACCATAAACATGAGGGACCATAAATTCAAATTGAGGAAGGATTATTGTAGAATATATGTACAGAAGTTTTGTCTTCAGCCAGCGGGTTGTTGATTGTTGGAACAAACTTCCATCTCTGTTGTGGAAGTGGGTAGTTTGAATAAATTCAAGGAAGAACACTAACAAATTCTTGGAGGGTGTGGATTGGAGAAGTGTGTGTGTGTGTGTGTGTAGTTTGTAAGGGTTTTTTTTTTTTTTTTTTTTTGGCTAATGCTTTTTAAGCCTGCTTTCTTGCCTCATTCTCCACTACTATTGCCAATATACACAGATTTGCAAAGCACATTTCAGGCCTTTGAGAATCTACTTCTTCATACCCCAATAAATAAAATACAGACTGTTACAAAATTGGAGAAAAAACTAAGTTGTAAGAGTGCTAGATTCCTGGATTTATCAAAATCACTGGAAGTGCTTATGCTTATCGAGCTACTGCACGATGATTCAAAAGTTGGAAATAAATATGCCTATCAAGTTAGTATAGGGTGATTCAAAAGTCATGCAAGCAATTAGTATTATTTAAGTAATGAGCATGTTAGTACACTTCTTACAACTTTCTGTTGAAAGAGAACAATTTGGATATGTGTCCTGATAACCTCCTTGAGCACTTCACCAATGTTAACGAACACAGACTTTGCTTGGGAAAATAATATTGTACACTTGTCATAATCCAAACACTACTGGTGACTGAATGAAGGGGTTACATAAAAAAACAACAACTATTACATAGCTGAGAATGGCAAGAAGATCAAATTCCATCAAAATGTTAATGTTAATACAATTTGGACTGGCAAAATTTTGAATTACTCAGTGGAGCTGCTTAGTAGTGGCAAAGGATATAAGAAAGTGAGCATATACAGCATAAGAAAAAAAAAAAATACTTCCAAAACATCACTTGTTCAATGGCTTGTCTTGTTCTTCCCTGCATTCACCAGCTGGCTGAAGGCATACTTCCACACATCTATCCTGCAACCATCCTACCTCAATTAGAATTTGTTCCATCATGTGTGTAGACTGAGCAAGAGGAAGAATGCCTTCAGCATTGAGCTTACTCACTTCATTCAAAGCCTTAAAAATTTCAGTAAGCTCACCTCACAGGTGCCTAGTTTCTAGTTGCTGCAGTTCGCAGAACTGAATTATTTTTTGTTAGACCACCCTTTTTTGTTCTCTTCACCAACCTCATTGCCTTATTCATCACCTATTCCAGCCGGTCCACATTCCTTGTAAAGTGCAACATTCAGATCTGTATATGGTACTTAAGATGTAGCCTAACCATTGTCTTATCCCTGCTGGCAAACTTCTTGTACAGCATCACAAAAAAAAAACCCTTCCAACATCACTTGTTCATCTCCAATGGCTTGTCTAGTTCTTCCCTGCATTTATCCAAACTACCAGCTGGCTGAAGGCAAACTTCCACACATCTATCCTTGTTTTCTATGCAGCATGTTCAGGAGGCAACCGGAGAGAGTAATACTCATTGTCAAAATTCCATGAAATGTTTTGACATCCTGACTGCACAGTTACCACCAGGCCTTTATTTACCACTACCCTGAGTATAGTACCAAAGTTGATAAATTATTCTGGGATTACTCCTACCCATATGCAGTACCTTACATTTGTCGGTAAACTTCAACTGCCATTTCTCAGCCCATCTGACTAAATTTTCCTAAATCTTGTTGCAGTGGCTCATTCTGATTACTGTCATAAACCATCCTGCCAACCTTTGTATTATCTGCAGACTTAGACATTAAGCCTGATTACCTTCATCATTAATAAATGTTGAAAACAACAGTGGGCCCAGCACCGTACACCAGGGCACTCCACTAATAACATTAGTCCATGGAGAGCAGTGTCCATTGATAATCACTCTTTGTCTTCTTTCACTCAACCAGACCTGTATCCATAGCAGTAACTTGCCCTTAATACCAGTTCATACAGCAGTCTTCTATGTGCAACAATATCAAAATTTTTCCTCAAATCCAAGTATAGGATATCAAAAACATTTATTCTATCCAGTTCCTTGGTCACTGCATTATAGTATCCAATCATATTGGTCAGACAATTGTCAGACAACCATACCTTAACATATCCATACTGTGACTGGAGTATAATTGCATTCCTGTTTAGATGGTTGGCATTAATGACCGTAAGAGTAAAACATCTGCAGATTTACTTAACAAGTACAGGTCAATGTTAAAAAAAAGTCGCGAGTTAGGGTTGTATTTGAAAGTGCCTGCAATTCTGCCCAGATACAATAGGAGGGAGTATATGATGATTGGCTTGTCAAGCAATTTGGCACTGGAGATATTGTGTAAGGCTCATGGCATAGAATTTTTTTCAGTGTGATCTGTGCTTGCTAACAGGAGAGACTGCTTCTACAGGGATGGGATACACGTAAATAGAAAGGGTGCAAGAATATTTTCCCATGCTTTCGAAGCAGCAGTGTTAGATAGGTCGGAAAACTGCTAGTTTGTGGGGGGGGGGATTCACAGGCTAAAAGATTAACAGTGGCCGCAGGTAGAGGCAAAAGTGATTCTTGCACTGCTTCTTATAGAATGAGCAGCAACCTGGAAAGCAAGGTGCTAGGGATTTCCAGGACTGCTGGGAGTCATCGTGGAACAAGTAAATACATGGGCTGTGTTAGGGTAACTAAGAGTAGGAACAGGTGCATGAATATCAATGCTAGAAGTATAGTTGATAAATTTGATGAGTTTGAAGTGCTGGTCAAGACATCAAAGGTGGATATTGTTGGGATATCAGAGGCATGGTGTCACACAGATATAAGCAGTGCAGAATTGGAATTTGGAGAGTACAGTGTGTACAGAAAAGATAGACAGGACAGGAAGGGAGGAGGGGTTATACTGTTAGTTAAGAAACATAAATATAAGGAAGTGCATCCAATTGACATTGGTGGACAATGCAATGTTGAGTCAGTGTGGTGTGACATAAGCATGAGAAAGGGAAAATGACAGTAGATGTGTGTTACACACCTACTGTCATTTTCTAGTGAAGGCCTAGTGACTCTGATGAGTATAATGAAAAATTGTGCAGAGAAATAGTGGGCCAGTAAATCCGAATGTCTAATAATGGGGTGATTTTTAACTTTCCAGATATTGACTGGAACTTGTGAGTTAGTCACTGGCACACCAGCAACCATCCAATAAATCTACACTTTTGTAGATTTATTGGATGATTGTTTTCTACAGCAGCATGTTCGGGAGGCAACCAGAGAGAGAGAGTAATACTCTTGATCTGATTATCAGTAGTGATTCTTCATGCATTAAGAATCTGCAAATAAAGGAACCACTAGGTTCACAGTGTACTGATGTAGGATTTGCTCAAAGAGGTAGCTAACACCAGGGGTAAAGGGAAGGGTTTTTGCTTTCTTAAAGGTGACTAAAGTGGTCTCAGACAGTTTTTAAATTCTAAATAAGAAGCCTTCATGGACTTAAGCTTGGTGGCTACTAGGCTTTTCATGCCAACTAAGAAATATTGTTCAAGGTTTAGACCTAAATGGATGTCAGATAAACTAATGAGGCTCTTGGCAGAGAATAAAAATGCATGGTATGCATATAAATTATCAGATGACATAGAAGCCTATGGCATTTATAAGTTAGTCTGTAATCAAGTCGCAAAGGAGGTCAGGCAGGCGAAGGCAGATTTCGAGAAACCTTTTGGCAAAGGATACAAAGAAAAACAGCAAAGGGTTCTTTACTTATGTAAACTCTAGAAGGAAAGGGATGAATCCGATTGGTCCACTTAGCATAGATGGTTTGATTATTGACAAAGGGGGTTCAAAAGGTGACACAGGCAACTATAGACCTGTTAGTTTAACTTGTGTTCCACGGAAAAAAATGTTCCTGCTCAAGTAGCTGATAAACTGAATTGGTATTTTGCAACTACATTCACACACGAGGAGTTATTCAAGGAGGGGGAATGACAGAAGTTTTTCAAACTCTAACGGGGAGCTAAGTGACTGTAATAACTGAGAGCAAAATTGGGAAGAAATTGTTGATGCTAAACATAAGAAAGGTACCTGGGGTGGATGGGATCTATCCAGTGATATTAAAGAAAACTGTAAAGGAAGTAAGCAAACCCTTAGCCATAATTATGACAGCTTCCTTGGACTCTGGGGAGGTCTCTATTGACTGGAAGTGTGCAAATGTATCATCAATTCACAAAGGGGGTTCAAAAGGTGACACAGGTAACTATAGACCTGTTAGTTTAACTTGTGTTCCAGGGAAAATAATGGAGTCACTGGTTAAAGAAGCATTGCAGGATTATCTAGACAAGACTGCAGTAATAGTTAAGACACAGCATGGGTTTGTTAAAAGCAGGTCTTGTCTGACCAATTTTATTGGACACTATGATGTGGTCACAATGGAACTGAATGCAAAAAATAATTTTTAATATCATATACTTGGATTTCAGGAAAGCTTTTGATAATGTTGCACATGGAAGACTGTTGTACAATTGGAGCAGTATGGCACTAAGGGCAACTTGCTACAATGGATAAAGGGATGGTTGAGTTGAGTGGGAGATGACAGAGAGTGGTACTCAATGGACACTGCTCTTCATGAACTAATGTTATTAGTGGATCTCCCTAAGGTTTGGTGCTGACCCAGTGTTGTTTTGTGTATTCATCAATGATAAAAATGAAGGTACATCAGGCTTAATGTCCAAGTTTTCAAATGATACAAGGGTTGTTAGTGACAGTAAGACAGTATGCTACTGCAACAGGATCTAGATTAGATGGGCAAATGGCTGTACAACTGGAAGTTTAACATTGACAAATGCAAATACTGGATATGGGTAGCAGTAACCCAAGAGAACCATGCCAACTGTGTGTTACAGTTCTCAGGAAGTGGAGAATGAAAAAGATCTAGGGGTAATTGTGCAGTCAGATATGAAGTTAGCTGAGCAGTGCAGAAGGGCTGCCAGAGCGGGTCATGGAGTCTTGTCAACGACATACAGGAATTTTGCTAGCAGGGATGAGGAGGTGATTGTCCCATTGTACAAGGGAATGGTCAGGCCACACCTTGAGTACTGTATACAGGTCTGGAGGCCTCATTTCAAGAAAGATGTAGAGCTGCTGGAACGAGTACAGAGAAGGGCAACAAGATTAGTGAATGGAACAAAGGGTTGCTCTTACGAAGAAAGGCTTAAGTTTTGCAAATTACAGTGTCTGGCACCGGCGAGGTGATCTGATAGAGGTGTATAAAGCCTTGAATGGTTTGAGCATGCTCAAACCATTTGAGCATGCTGATGGGATTCTTCCTCTTTCTGTGAATAATCACCTTAGAGGGCATAAATTCAGATTGAGGAAAGACAGATGTAGTATAGATGTGCGGAAATTTGCGTTTAGCCAGCGGGTAGTTGTTTACTGGAACAGACTTCCGTCTCTTGTTGTGGAAGTTGATAGTTTAAATAAATTTAAAGCTGATCTAGGCAGGCATTTGGAGTGAATGAATGGGTGAAATGGGAGAGGTTTTATTTTTTTCTTTTTGGCTGATGCTGCATAACCTTGCTTTCTTGCATCATGCGTATGTCTCAACTAATGCTAATGGTCCTGCATTACTTCTTTAACCAATGACTCCATTGTTTTCCTGGGAACACACATTAAGCTAAGTGGTGTAATTACTTATGTCACCTTTTGCACTCCTCTATGAATTGGGGACCACCCTGAAAACCATAGATGCTCTCATAATTATGGCTTTGGGTTTGCTTACTTCCTTTATTTAAAATCTGTTCGCGAAAAAATTATTTGGCAATATCTACAACAGGATCAGACATCTTTTTCAAATTCAACCATACTCAGCCTACATTCAAAGAGTTTATCCCTGTTCGAATGTAGGCTGATTATGACAGTTGTATTTTTCCCTATTTATATGAAATGGGAAGGGTATTTTTCTTTCTTTCTTTTTTTCCTGGCTGATGCTGTATAAGCTTGCTTTTCTTCATCACTTGCCACTACTAATACTATATACAGTTGAAACACCATTTTCTTCCTTCATACATAAGCATGACATAACCTTTCAATGTGAGATACTATTGTTTTTTCTCCTAAAGCTTATACAGCCCTTTAATCAAATTTGGAGAACAATGAGAGAAATGTAAATCACATAAAATCATTTGAAAGGTTCAGTATGCCCTCTGTAGCTGATACATCCATAAATATGCAACAACTATACTTGGACAAATTGTAACAAGCCCAATAGAAAGGAAGTCGTAACAACAATGTCGAACCACTCTCAGTAGTGTTCTTCACATTCTAGCAAATACATCATTCCATAATTAAGATTTACCTAGACTTAAGAATTTCATGGACTATGGAACAATTCTGTGAATAGTTTCTACAAGATGAGCTCCATTCAGTATTGTTTACTCGTAAGACTTGTTTTTATCTTAATAATCACTAGAAGGCTTTGTCCCCCTGCTCGCTGCACTCGCTTCTTTTAATAAAATAAAAGACTTACAAACTTTCGACTCTGTCTCTCTCTTCTTCAGCTATGAATACATAAATATGTTACTATATCTATATAATATCGGTGTAGATACACCATAGACAACTCTTAAAGAAAAACTACAGTCGTAGTGTGAAAGGCATCATTTCATCTGTATCTCATATTGTGCTCATCCTTCACGAGTTACCAGTAATGCTTCACTAATAGAGAAGACTATTGTCACTTATTCTTGGTAGGCACCATCACCCAGCCGTTTCAAAGCTAGTTTGCTATTCATCGGTGAGTACCTTTCACACTACATTTGTAGTTTTTCTTTAAGAATTGTCTATGGTGTATCTACACCGATGTTATATTGATATAGAGTCTTAAACACTTAAAATGTTATGTCTTGTTGCATTTAGTTTATTTAAATAAATATGTTACATATGGAAATCAAGAATAGTACCGCTATGATCATATTAGATAAACATAGCATGTGACCATGCTTAAACAGAAGTTTGTTTTACTACAGTAAAACAAGTATTACCGTGTAACCTGCATCTCTCTTCTCCCATTGGCTGAATAAATATCATTAGGAGGAAAATGATTTTAATGTTAACTTGATGATGTTGGGCTGATTCATTACAAATGTGGCCTGAGGCAACATATATTTAACATGTTACGTGAGTGATGGTGTGAGTTGGGATATGGGACAAACTAGTGCACTCTACTTTCTTCAGCATTACTGTGATAGGTGAAACACATCTGGTTGTGTAGGACCTTGGACCTGTTATTGATGATATTTCTTGATAATGCATGTGTATGTTCTTATCTATCTGGTACACTTCTGCTTTTAACCATTTGCATCTGACAGTACTTTAATGACTGATTTTCAAAATGAATGTTTTTAAAGACAAGGGATGATGGAATGGCCACCATAATCAGCTGTTTTTTTATTCTGTGGTGATTCGAAATATGGTAACCTGTTGTGTATCATGATGATCAAGAAAGATTGCAGAACTACAACAGTGATGACATGTTACTGAAGAATAGAGCATCATGTACCCTTAGGATCAGGTAGTACGTAGAAGTGGTAAAATGTTTGCTTATAATTTATTATATCTCTATGAACTGTTTGACATATAAATATTATTTGTCAAGTTATTACATTTCAATATGGTGCATGACTTTTGGACACTCTTTATATGGTTATTGTTCATAAAATAGGTCATTCATATATAAATCTGAAAACTATGTTAAAATTATATAAATTTTTTTTAGAATCCAAGAGGACCATTCTATAATGTCTTTTACTTGTGATGTAAGTGGACGGTTAGCACTCATCAATGTGGCAACTCAGGTATGTCAGTATGTATTCATTTTAAATCACATTATTTAATTAAAATGACAAATAACACAAAATCATATACAAGTGGTTGCACCTTTGAGGGAATTTTAACCTTTTCAGAAGAGATTGCTTGAATTTTTAATAAAGAAACTATCAAAAATAAAGGCACCTCCTCACTCTGCCTTAGGAACTTGCATATTGTGGGAGTTTCCCTAAATATCTCCATAATCATAAACTTAAAAGACCCAGAAGATAAGGTCGGATTCTTTGCTCATGTGAAGTGTATTTTAGTATTAATATATTTTTTACATACTGAATGGCCATTAATTTTTCCACATGTATGCTTAGTAAAACCATAATAGTCAGTAACATATGATTTGAAACAAGGGAAGGTTCAAAGTCCACGTGCCAGACTAGGGTCTGGCACGTGGACTTTGAACTGCCAAAAGCAGATGTCTTCTAAGAATCAATGCCTTATTGAATTAATTGTGTGTTGTATATATGCAGAGGGACCTAACTATAGCTGCTAATAATACTACAGGAAGTGGCTTTTTATGTATATGTGCTGGGTACAGAGACAATGAAGAAATTAAATGGAAATTTAACATTTTGTTGGACAAATTTTAGTGGTTGTAGGAAAGAGTAGTTCCATTCAAAGTAATTAAATTGGGGGGATTAAATGAGTAATTAAATTGGGATCACCACAAGCAGGATGACCTGCTTGTGGTGATCCCAATATTATAATTGTTAAGCTTTGCTTAACAATTTATAATATTGAGAAAAAGTTGCAAGTTAAGGCTCAGTTGTGTCTGGAATTTTGCCAAGACATGACCATGGAGAGTTTATGATTAGTCTTGTTAGATAGTATGAACCAGAGCTGTAATGCTCAATATGTTCTATGTTGATATCAATATTTGTAAAATAATAAGAGAAGTTTACCTCACTATAGTATGTAGAACACTTCCGTATGGTACTCTCCAGAAATTAAAACAAATGAAAAAATTGCAAAACGATTTTCCTTCCTGAAGCTGACAACGCTTTTCAACGGTATGTCGTGATCACAGGAATGAAAATTACAACGCTTCTTCCTGAAGCATTGTCAGCTTCAGGAAAGAAAATTGTTTGGCTATTTTTTCATTATATTCTTCTAATTAATTTTCTTATTTTTAATTGTGTTAAATTGAGTTTTATTTTGTTAAATTGATTTTTAATTATTTGTTACTCTAATGTAAGATTTTTTGATTTTCTCGTTTTAATTTCTGGAGAGTATCATACAGAAGTGTTCTACGTACTATATTAAGGTAAACTTCTCTTATAATTTTACAAATATTAGTATTGTATATCAGTTTATCCCTGGATAGATTGTACAAGGCCCATATTGTACCGATGGGGTACAATTTTGCTTAGCATGGCCTGTGTTGTTAACAGAACGGAATGTTTTTCTAGGGAGGATACACTTGAATAGCAGAAAGAGGATATTTCCTAAACACTACCTAGGTACTTCCCCTGAGTTCAAGAATGCTCTCATAATTATGGTTAATGCTTTGCTTACTTCCTTTGCTACATCCTTTAATATAACTGGATAGATCCCATCCACCCCAGGTGCCTTTATTGTGTTTAACTTCAAAACTTTCTCCTCCACACTGCTCTCAGTTATTACAAAATCATTTAGCTCACTGGAGTTTAATAAGTTTCTCTCCTCCACTTCCCTACAGAATTCCTCATGCGTGAATGTAGATACAAAATACTCATTCAGTTTGTCAGCTATCTGAGCAGGATCACCATCAGTCAAATCATCGATAGCATTCCCTTCCTTTCTAGAGTTAATATAATTAAAGAAGTCTTTGCTGTTTTTCTTTGCGTCCTATGCCAGAGATTTCTTGTGATCTGGCTTTGCGTGCCTAAACTCCTTTGTGACTTGATTACAGACTACCTTATATCTACCTGATAATTTATATGTATCCCACACATTTTTCTCTCTGCCACAAGTCTCATTAGTTCATCTGACATCCATTTAGGCCTAAAACTTGAACAGTATTTCTTTGCCAGTATGAAGTAGCTTCCAAGATTAATTCCTTATATACTTTCCATTTAGAATTTGCTGTTGGTAACATCCCTCCCCTGAGTCCAAGAATGCTCTCATAATTATGGCTAATATCTTTGCTTACTTCCTTTGCTACCTCCTTTAATATAACTGGATAGATCCCATCCACCCCAGGTGCCTTTATTGTGTTTAACTTCAAAAATTTCTCCTCCACACTACTCTCAGTTATTACAAAATCCACAAGTCTTGCTAGTGTGCAAGTGACCTACCCACGAGTTCCAATCAATATCTGGTTTGTTGTACTTGTTGCCGTAATGTGATATTTTTGCACCTTAGGCAAATCAAACATTTACCTAAGGCATATGGATTATCCATAAAATTAAATAATCTGCACAGCTGTGAAGCACCCCTATCAAAATGGTGCCCTAGGCATTTGTCGGGATGCCTACCATACCATGACAGCACTGACTGTACTGATCAGTCATTAGGCCTGTAACACACTCCTACCCTCATTTTTTTGCTTTCCAGTGCTTATATCACACCAAACTGACTCAATATTGCACTCTCCACCAATGTCAACCGGATGCACTGCCGTAACCCCTCCTCCCTTCCTATCCTGTCTGTACACATTGTACTCCCCAAATTCCAATTCTGCTTTCCTTATATCTGTGTGACACCACATCTCTGATATCCCAACAATATCTGCGTTTGATGTCTTGACCAGCACTTCAAATTCATCATTATTTACTATACTCCTAGTATTGGTGTAATGCAAGTATACATGCACTTGTTCTTATTCTTAGTTACCCTAACACAGCCCATGTATTTACTTGTTTCATGATGCAACCCAGCAGCTCTTGAGATCTCCAGCTACTTGCCTTACAGGCTGCTGCTACCCATTCAGCTATCTCTCCTGTTAACAAGCACAGACCATGCTGAAAAAAATTCTACCCCATGAGCCTTGTACAATCTCTCCAGGGCCGAATTGATCGACAATAATCTCATCATATACTCCCTCCTATCATGTCTGGGCAGAATTGCAGACACTTTCAATTTGAACCTTAATTCACGGCTTTTTTTTCAACATTGACCTTTACTTGTTAAGTAATTCCGCCAGTCTCCTACTCTTAATATCATTAGTGCCAACGTGTACAACAATATCACCCTTTGTGCCCTTAAAAGATATCTGCTGCTCTAAAATGTCATCAACCTTTGCCCCTGGCAGACATACTCTGGTCCTGTTCCATCTTGCACAATCCTTCTTATCCTACCCTTCTTGCACAATATGTTCCCCAAACTGTTATTGTTGGTGTTACTCTTGTTCTTCAGATGGGAACAGCAGCGAACTTAAGCGAGTTTGACAAAGGCCAAATTGTAATGGCCAGACGACTGGGTCAGAGCATATCCAAAACAGAAGCTGATGGGATGCTCACTCTCAGCCGTGGTTAGTACCTACCGAAAGTGGTCCGAGGAGGGGAAACCCAGCAACCGCCACCGAGGAGTTGGACGACAACGGCTCACCGATGCTTGAGATGAGCGAAGGCTCTCCCGGATGGTATGTGGCAACAGAAAGGTGACTGAGGCACAACTCGTTGATAGTTGGAATGCTGGTGACAGGAGTAATGTGTCACAACACATAGTACATCGAACCCTGCCGAAAATGGGGCTGCGTAGCTGCAGGCCGCTCCAAGTGCCCATGCTAGCCATGGTTCACCAACGACTGCACCTACAATGGGCACACGAGCATCTTAACTGGACCTTGAGTGGTTTGAAGGTCGTCTGGTCCGATGAATCAAGTTTCTTTTTGCACCATGTGGACAGCTGGGTATATGTGTGTCGTTTACCTGAGGAAGTGATGGCACCTGGATGCACCGTGGGATGAAAACAAGCGGTGGTGGTGGCGGTGTCTTGTTTTGGCAATGTTCTGTCTGGATACACGGGTTCAGTCATCCATGTGCCAGGCACGTTAACGTCTACCACCTACCTAAACATCATTGCTGACCTGGTACATCCTTTCATGGCAACGGTCTCGTTTAGAAATCTTGTAGCATCCATGCCTCGCCAGGTACGAGCTGTTTTGGCTGCATGTGGAGGACCAACATCATATTAGGTAGATGGTCATAATGTTTTGGCTCATCAGTGTATATTATTAATTTCACTTGGTATAAGAGTGATATTAAATATTGTAATTATCTTATCTTTTTTTTTTTTTTTTTCTTTCTTTTATATATATATATATACACAGGGCGGGTTTTTTTTTTTTTTTTCCCCTGCTGGAACAGTATTGGAGAAGTTAAAAAGAAATAAAAAATAAAATTTCATATTTAAATTTTAAAAAATTATTTATTATTTTTTTAAATGTTTTATGACTCATCTATTGAAGTAATTAATTAAGTATTGCGATTTTCCAATCACAATGCTTAATTAATAATTAAAATGCTTAATAAAACCAAGGCTTATTTTGGGGCCATCATGCAGTCATAGACATAAACAGTAAAAAAGGAAATTGTATATGATGACGTGCTTTTACTGTGGAAATCTTTATAAATTTGAAATGTCAGATTATTTAAAAATCATCACTGGGGAGTGAGAATGCATGCTGCTTATTGTGTAAATGCAGTATTATTGAAGTATCAAATTAAAAGTAATGGTGATTTTATTAAAACACTGCAACAAAGAACTGAGATTGCAGGGCGAGTGGAAAAATTAACAAGCAGCCAAAACGATAAAATAATTTTTTTGTTGAGATCTCAGTAAAAAAAAAAAAAAAAAATCATTCAAAATTTAAGTTTATAATATTTTGAAAAAACCTTCCAAATTAGAAAATTTGGCACGTATGTCATCATGGTTTTCTAAAAATTTTCCTGCAGAGGACCTTACACCATCCCCCCTCTTTCTTAGGAGGGGCTTCCTCTAAATTCCCTAAATTTATATTTTACAAATAAAGCCCTACATATATAGCCAGTTCAGTTTACCTGCTTGACCCACAAGAAATTAGTTTCCTAAAATTTTTCACGTCCGTTTTTTAAATAATTGTATAATAAAAAAAAATCAGAATAGTATTTGCTTGCAGAATATAGTTTCTCTTAAAAATATTTCCAATAATGTCATACAAGTCCTTAGCATCCAACTGCACGCAGGTAACAGTATTTATTATAAAAATGCTCTGGTCCTGCAAATAAATAATTAATTACATTTTTTTTTTTTTTTTTTTTTTTTTTTGTGTGCCATGAATTCCCCCATTTTAATGCATATAAGTGAGGTTAAAATGAGAAGTGATAAGAGCCAGAGTAATGTATGAATGTTATATTCTCTTTTCCAAAATTCATTACAAAAATTTAGTATATATGTTACAGTTTAAACCCGAAATCCGTTACTACCAGTTCTTACCAATAAAAACAAGAAGGTCCTAACGCATTTAACACAACTAGTTTTTACTAGTAAGAACTGGAAACCACTGTGACTGCTGGTAAAAATCTGAATCCAAAGTACAACTACTAGTAGTATTTAGAGACATTTTTAGAAAAATAACTAGTTCCTTTGAATTTAGCAGAAAACACAAGAACACTGTAAAATGTAACAGAAGGGATGGTTAAACATTCAGAACAAGACTCTTACCCATGGATCTTTGCAATGGCAAATGATGGCCAGATCTTGCTCCACCTACTGCTTCCCTCTGACTGGTTGCAAATTACCATGAACATTAGAGCAACTGCTGTTCTGCAAGCAAGCAAGCAAGACCAGCAGGAATACAATAGACAGGCTGGGAAACATCACCCTCATTTATAGTAGTTTACTTAACAGATTCCACTAGTGGAAAAAAAAAGTCAGATTAGTTTAAGCCACCAAATTCATGACGGAGTCAAGCAAAAAATGGTGCACACTATATGATATGGACACTTTTTTTGCTAGAATCTGGCCTGAATTTGGTAGTATAAACTAACGTAACCTAACCTTTTTTTTTTTTTTTTACTAGCCAAACATGAAAATCTGTAAATTCTTGCCGGCTCTACCCACTTTCAGAATGGCATTCACTCTAATGCAAAACATGATGATTAGCAGACAATCAGTGCAAAGCAGAGGGGAGGGCATAGCTAGATCGGGCCATCACTTGGTGTTGCAAAGATTCATGGGGAAGAGTCTTGTTCTAAAGTTTAATCTTCCCCTCTATGACATTTTACAGTGTTTTTGTGGTTTCTGCTAACTGAAATTTCAAAAGAACGAGTTTTTACTAAAAATGTCACTAAATACTAGGAGTTATACTTTGGATTCAGGTTTTTACCAGTAGGCACAGTGGTTTCTAGTTCTTTCTGTTAAAAAATGGTTTTGTCAAATGTGTTAGGAGCTTCTTATTTTTACTAGTAAGAACTAGTAGTAATGGATTTCAGGTTTTGACTGTAACTTTTCTTTTGCTCATATAAGTGTTGAAGTTTTATGCCAATTAACCTCTGGTGGCCACACTTTTACTAACTAGCAACAAAACTTCCTGTGTACAGAACAGATTTCTGATATCGCACATTAGCCAAAGGAACTGAATACCAAGAATAATTTTGATATCATATACTTGGATTTCAGGAAATCTTTTGATACTGTTGCACATGGAAGACTGCTGTACAAATTGGAGAGGTATGGCATTAAGGGTAAGTTGCTACAATGGATAAAGGGATGGTTGAGTGGGAGACGACAGAGTGGTAATCAATGGACACTGCTCTTCGTGGACAAATGTTATTAGTGGAGTTCCCCGGGGTTCGGTGTTGGGCCCATTGTTGTTTTGTATATTTATCAATGAAATTTTGTATATTTAATGTCCAAGTTTGCAAATGATACAAAGGTTGGCAGGGTTGTTAACGACCATAAAGACAGTATGCTACTCCAACTGGATCTAGATAAGTTGAGCAAATGGGCTGAAAAGTGGTAACTGAAGTTTAACATTGACAAATGCAAAGTACTGCATATGGCTAACAGTAACCAAAGGGAAACATACCAACACTGTGTGGTACTATACTCTGGGAAGTGGAAAGTAAGAAAGACCTGGGGACAATTGTGCAGTCAAATATTAAGTTCGCTGAGCAGTGCAAAGGGGCTTCCAGGGCAGGACGAGGAGATGATTATCCCGTTATACAAGGCAATGGACAGGCCACACCTAGAGTGCTGTGTACATGTACAGGTCTGGAGGTCTCATTTTAGGAAGGATGTAGAGTTGCTAGAACGAGTACAAAGAAGGGCAACAAGATTGGTGAGGGGAACAAAGGGGTGCTCTTACAAGACAGGCTTAAGTTCTGCAAATTGCAGCACCCCTGGAGAGTAGGCACCTGCAAGGTGATCTGATTGAGATGGGTTGAGCAAGCTGAATGCTGATGGGATTCTTCCTCTTGCTCAGATTAAGAACCTGAGTGGACATAAATTCAAATTGAGGAAAGACAGTTGTAGAAAAATGCAGAAATTTGTCTTTAGTCAGCAGGTAGTTGATGGGTGGAACCGACTTCCATCTTTTGTTGTGGAAGTTGATAGCCTAAATAAATTTAAGGCCGAGCTGGAATGAATGAACAGGTGAGATGGGAACTTTTTTTTTTTTTTTTTTTTTTTGGATGATGCTGCATAAGCTTGCTTTCTTGTATCATATGCCTATGCTAATGCTACTTAACCTTTTTATGGCAATAAAAAGTTTTTCTTTATTATTACTTGAACAATGATGTGAAATACATGAGTTTTAGTGTCATTGTTTACTAATGAATGACCTATAATGATTTTCATTTTTTAGTTTGGTAGGCATTGCAGAAATTTTATTTATAGCAATTCCTGCAGTGTAAAGAGAAACAAAATTTAATATTAAATGAGACTTTATTAAATATGAGAGTGTAAAAAAAAAAAAAAATATGCCGCCTGTTTTATAACCTCAGTTTTAAGTAGCACAGCAAATGTTGTCTAGGTTCTCCACGTTAATAACATTTATAGCTTTGGAAAATATGTAATAGCATTTTTAAATATAGTCTGTCCTCGTATAGCATGATAGTTGTGTTCCTAGAAACCCTCGTGCAATGCAAAATCGTGCAATATAAACAACAGGCCCTATGGGAAAAGTGGAGTTAGGTGCCGACCACCCAAGATTGAACACACACATTTGGAACCAAAACATTACCAAACACAATAAATAATCGGGTAATTTTAATCGTTATAAAATACTTACGTATTTTATAACGATTAAAATGCGTAATAAAAAATATAATATATTTTTTATTATAATATAATAAATAATAAATATTTTTTATTATATTATAATAAAGTATTTTTAGTATTTTTTAATACTAAAAAAGTATTTTTTACGAATAAAATACATATTTTATTCATAAAAAGTGTATTATATTAAATAAAATAGTCGTAATAAAATACTTACGTATTTTATATAATACGTAAGTATAAATTATAATACGTAAGTCGTAATAAAATGCTTACGTATTTTATTACGACTATTACGTAATAAAATATTGCTAATGCTTTTGCTTCTATCGTAAGCATACTTGTTTTTTGTTTGATTTTCTATCCAAACAGATGACAGCTGTTCCATCTCTTCCAGTTCTTTGTGTATTAATCTAATGAATTTTAATTACACTTTGAGTTGTTCCCGCTATGAAAGTTGTTTTTATTTTCTCCGCATTCTTTGTAATTCTCGGCGTTGCCTCATTTAAGTCTGTAGCACGTGCAATATCACATGGTCTTTCATTTTGCTCAAAGCGTTTCACAATTTCGTATTTTTTTCTCTATCGACAGAGGCGGACTGGCCATAAGCCTTACCCGGGAAATCCCGGTGGGGCGGAGGGATTTTGGCCATAAACCGTAGTATGAGGCCACTATAAATTTTCCCAGGTGAGAATTTTTGACCCAGTCCGCCTCTGTTTATCGATATTGCTTTTTCTCTCTCTCTCTCTCTCTCTCTCTCTCTCTCTCTCTCTCTCTCTCTCTCTCTCTCTCTCAATCTGCAGTGTCTTCGCCAGGACGCTTCCTTTTCACACCTTTTAAGTATATTACTCAATTTTAGGGAATAAAGCGCAATTACAAAATGAGGAGGCACGCTTGATACACATAAACAAAGCTGCGCGCTTATTTCAACTGAATAAACAACACCATAAAGGCTGAGATACAGCCTTTATGGTGTTGTTTAACACCCCACATTTTACTAAAGCACATTTCTGGGGGTTACTACCATAAAACAATAAAAACAATTTCCAGTTGCGTTTCTGCTAGTGGAATCTGTTATAAACTGGTAGTAAACTCGATCTAATTGCATTTGCGATTATATCGATAGCTGGAATTGTGTTGGTTTTTACGTTATGATGGTGAAATGTGTTTCCCCTTCACTGATATAAAACACATAAATACATTTTCAGAATCTTCTTCATTCCTATCGTGTTGCGTTTGGTTGGGGTGATTCCACGTTCGACTGCCATTTCTTGTAAACACAAAGGCGAATCGTGCATAAGCGAATTCGGTTCGTGTTATATAAGATAACGTTCCTCTATTTATAAATCGTGTATGATCGAATTCGTGTAATGTAAACACGTGTTATACGAGGACCGACTGTACCATTAGTCTAGTATAAAGCCTGCAATCAGCCTTATGATTTGGAAAACAGAAAATATTCGAAGTCTTACTTTAAATTTATTTTTTATACTCATTGGATTAGCATATAAGCAAATAAATGTGTGTTTGTTGGTGTTATTATTAATGCTTACGTGCTCGTGTAATTGCTATTTCCGTGTGGACCCCCACTAAGCCTTGTAATGCTCCTCTCCTTTTCAGGCCACTGCATGTCAAAATAGTATTGCTTTTAAATTTCACTATACCATATCTTTGGCAGTAGAGCAGTGTTGCTTGGATGTGGCAATGCTTGGCCTCACAGTAGCTGATAGATCAAGGAAGCTGAGCAGTAAAGCTTTCTGTTCTAAATTATACAGAATTCTAACATTGAGTGCCTTCCCACCCATGAGGAGACAGCAATCCATGAAATGGTGCCATCTGGCTAATGACATTTCACTGAGAAAAAATAGCAATATACATCCCCTTTCAGGGAAGCTACTTATTTGAGCTACAAGAATAACTTGTTGAAAAGGTCCTTTTAAGCTCTATATTGCTCCCTTTTTTTCAGGGCTTTATGGTAATTTATACAGCCACTCCCTGGCTTATGTAATACTCTACTTACAGAAATTCAACTTTACATAAGTTTTTGCCAGCTAGTGCAAACTTAAAAAAATCGTGGAAATGTATTTTGCATCCCATATGAATAAATGGAGGTATCGCAAAAATATTGTAATGTGAACCCAATAACAAATTTTATTTTTTTTATTTTTTTTTTTGGTAATTTGTTCCAAGACCTCGGAAGTTGAAATTTTCGCTATATGACTCTCTAAAAGGTCATTTTTATAATGGAAATTGCACTACATTTTCATCATTATCTTATGTTCCATTATTCAAATCAATTTTGAATGCCTTTGTGATATTTTCCTAAAACACATTTCTTGAGATTACTACCAGTATTAGTAAATTAATAAGAGGAGTTTACCTCAATATAGTACGTGGAACACTTCCGTATGATACCCTCCAGAAATTAAAACGGAAAAAACGAAAAAATCGACAACTTACCGGTACATTAAAGTAAAATATAAATAATTAAAGTAAAATATAAATAATTAAATAATCAATTTAACACAATTCAAAATCAATTCAAAACAATTAAAATTCAAATTAACGCAATTAAAAGAATCTAACGAAAATATTCAAAACGATTTTCCTTCCTGAAGCTGACAATGCTTTTCGACCGACTGTCGTGATCACAGGAATGAAAATACAATTTTCAATCAATTTTCATTCCTGTGATCACGACAGTCGGTTGAAAAGCATTGTCAGCTTCAGGAAGGAAAATCGTTTTGAATATTTTCGTTAGATTCTTTTAATTGCGTTAATTTGAATTTTAATTGTTTTGAATTGATTTTGAATTGTGTTAAATTAATTATTTAATTATTTATATTTTACTTTAATGTACCGGTAAGTTGTCGATTTTTTCGTTTTTTCCGTTTTAATTTCTGGAGGGTATCATACGGAAGTGTTCCACGTACTATATTGAGGTAAACTCCTCTTATTAATTTACTAATATTATTATCAACGTAGAACATATTGAGTATTACAGCTCTGATTCATACTATGAGATTACTACCATAAAACAATAAAAACAATTTGCACTTTCTGGTTTATTAGTCTTTTCTGCTAGTGGAATCTATTATAAATGGGTAGTAAACTTGATCTTATTGCATTTGTGATAATACCGATAACTGTAATTCTGTGAGTGTTTGCATTACGGTATTGTGGTAAAATGAGTTCCCCTTCACTGAAATCTTCAATCATATAAAAAACATAAATAAATTTTCAGAATCTTCTCTTCATTCCTATTTACTTATTACAATGGTGAAGGGAAAAGGACCAATGAAAAGTGCAAGTGCTGGCAGTGCTGGGAAACAAAACAAAATTGATTTATGAAGATGGTTAATTAAGAAGTATGAAGCAGGACAAAGTTTGTCATCTGTTGCACAGAATTAGGTCTCACTGCTTCAACAGTGAATATTATTTTAAGGGACAGTGTGCATATAAAAGAACATGTTAAAGGATCAGCGCATTTAAAATCAACATTTATCACAAAACGGCATTCAGGTGCTATATTGAAGATGGAAAAGCTGTTAATAATATGGATGGAAAATCAGATTCAAAAGCAAGTGTCCCTGAGTCTAATGGCCAGTCAAGCAAAAGCAAGAAGTAGTTATGAAGATATTAAGGATAAGTATGGCGAACCCCAAGCCAAGTTCGTGGCAAGCAGTGGGTGGTTTAATAGGTTTAAACATCGCACTGGTTTCCAAAACATTAAAGTATGTGGTGAAGTCGCCAGTGCCGATTCTGCAGCTGCAGAGAAATTTTGTGATGTGTTGGAAAAAACCTCTTCTAAATCTCCACAGCCCTCAACTTCCGCAGCGGCTTGCTTATCAGCTGGAGAGTTAATTCTGGCAACGATACTCGAAAGGTAAAACTTGCTGACGTTATGCCTATCTCCTCTCTCATTTTGTAATTTCATAATTTTGAAATTTTTGTAAATTTGTACATTTTGTAATTTTTCTTGCACATGTGATAAAAAAAAAATTGAATAAATAATTCTGTTTACTTGTTCATCGAAGGGAAAAGGACCTTTTTACTTCTCACTGATATTTGTATTTGAAAACAAAAAGCAATGTATTTTCCTTTTAGGAAAATGCTACCTTGTCAAGGTGATGAGGAAGGAAACTCATTTTGAAGAGATTCACAACATGAGATGTTATTATAATGCATTTCAGGCAAATGCTACTTTCATACAGCTATCTCTTAAATGATGCTCATGCACTACCAATACTTCAATTGAATTTTTATATAGTTGTCATTACTATAAATAAATATTAAGTACATTACTGTTAGTAGTGGCAAATGATGCAAGCTTTATGGAGCATCATCACCAAAAAAAACCAGGGGGGGGAGACTACCCATCTCACCTCTCACTGCCTTCCAAAAATTTGTTTAGCTCTTCCTTGAATTTATCCACAACAACAAATGAGAGTTTGTTCTAGCAGTTAACCACCGCTGGCTGAATGCAAAACTGTTGCACATCTATCCTGCAATCATCCTTCCTCGATGTGAATTTATGCACCCTTGTGTGTGTGTAGTCTCAGAGGAAGAATGTCATTAATATTGAGCTTACTCAATCCATTGAAGCCTTAAATACCTCAGTCAGATTTCACATACCTAGTCTCCAGACATTGCAATTTGCAGAAGTGAAGCTTTTCGTTTACCCTTTTGTTCCCTTCATCAATCTCGTGATTTGAATGAAAAAGGCCACAGCCTGGTGGCCTATTTCATTCAAATTAATTTCCTGAATGTTAATCAGAATAAAACAACAAATCTGCCCTCTTGTCATAATATACATTGGTGTAAGCAGATACTAATTAAGAAACAGATGTTTCACTGGAATGGGTGATTATGGATAATTACACAAGCATTGCATTTCTCTGCACCCTTTCTACTAGATCTATATCCTTTCTAAAGTGAGGCTTCCAGGCCTGTATGCAATACTCATGATGCATCCTAACCATGGCCTTGTACAAAAATAATGATCACCTCCTTATTCTTGCTAGCAAAGTTCCTGTATATCATTGACAAAACCCCAAGAGCCTGTCAGCCTGTCTGCACTGCTCAGAGAACTTCATATCCAATTGTGCAATTATCACCAGGTCTTTTTCCTACTACCTTGAATGTAGTACTACACAACCGGATTAATCAGGGATTACTACTACCCATACGCAGTACCTTGTATTTTTTAATGTTAAACTTAAACTGTCATTTCTTAGCCCATCAGCCTAAATTTTCTATATCTTGCAGTAGCTTACCTTGATTACTGTCATTAACGATCCTGCCAATCTTTGTATAATCTGCAAACTTAGACCTTAAAGCTGATACATTTTCATCATTATCATTAATATATATTGAAACAAGAATGGGCCCAGCAAACCCTCTAATGGCATTACTCCATGAAGAGCAATGCCCATTGATATCCACTCTCGATCTTCTTCCCAAACTGGAGCATTTTGGCATTAAGGGCAAGTTACTGCTATGGATAAACCATCTCTTTATCCACAGCAGTAACTTGCCCTTAATGCCACATTGCTCCAGTTTGTATAGCAGTCTTTTATGTGCAACAATATTAGAAGCCTCCCTAAAATCCAAGTATATGATAAAAACTATTTTTTGCATCCAGTTCCTTTGTTACAGCACTATGTCTCACCCCATATTAATTGTGGCCTATTTCATTAAAATTAATTTCCTGAATGTTAAACAGATTAAAACAACAAATCTGCCCTTTTTTGATAATATATGCTATAAGCAGATACAGTCAGTCCTCGTATAGCACGATAGTTGTGTTCCTAGAAACCCTCGTGCAATGCAAAATCGTGCAATATAAACAACAGGCCCTATGGGAAAAATAGGGTAGGTGCCGACCACCCAAGATTGAACACCCATTTGTAACCAAAACATTACCAAACACAATAAATAATAGTAATAAAATACTTACGTGTTTTATTACGACTATTACGTGATAAAATATTGCTAATGCTTTTGCTTCTATCGTAAGCAAACTTGTTTTTTGTTTGATTTTCTATCCAAACAGATAACAGCCGTTCCATCTCTTCCAATTCCTTGTGTCTTAATCTATTGGCTTTTAATTACACTTTGAGTTGTTCCTGCTATGAAAGTTTTTTTTTTTTATTTTCTCTGCATTCTTTGTAATTCTCGGCGTTGCCTCATTTAGGCCTGTAGCACATGCAATATCACGTGGTCTTTCATTTCGCTCAAAGCGTTTCACAATTTCATATTTTTTCTCTATCAACAGAGGCGGACTGGCCATAAGCCTTACCGGGGAAACCCCGGTGGGCCGGAGGTCTGTGTGATTTTGGCCATAAACCATAGTATGAGGCCACTCTAAATTTTCCCGAGTAAGAATTTTTGACCCAGTCCGCCTCTGTTCATCGATATTGCTTTTCTTTTTCTCTCTGAATCACCAGGATGCTTCCTTTTCATACCTTTTAAGTATTTTACTCATTTTTAGGGAATAAATCACAATTACAAAACTGGGAGGCACGCTTGATACACATAAACAAAGCTGCACGTGTAGCAACTGAATAAACAACACCGTAAAGGCAGAGATACACTATTAACACCTCACATTTTACTAAAGCACAGTTCTAGGGGTTACTACCATAAAACAATAGAAACAATTTCCAGTTGCGTTCCTGCTAGTGGAATCTGTTATAAACTGGTAGTAAACTCGATCTAATTGCATTTGCAATTATACCAATTGCTGGATTTGTGTTAGTTTTTACGTTATTATGGTTAAATGTGTTTCCCCTTCACTGATATAAAAAACATAAATACATTTTCAGAATCTTCTCTTCCTTTCTATCGTGTTGCGTTCAGTTGGGGTGATTCCAGTCCGACTGCCATTTCTTGTAAACACAAAGGCGGATCGTGCATAAGCGAATTTGGTTCGTGTTATATAAGATATCGTTCCCCTATTTATAAATCGTGTTTGATCGAATTCGTGTAGTGTAAACATGTGTTATACGAGGACTGACTGTACTAATTAAGAAACAGATGTTTCACTGGAATAGGTGATTATGGGTAATTACACAAGCTTTTAAAATAGTTTTCATATTGATAAAATAAAAGTAAATGTGTGTTTTAGAATAACTTCATAAATATAATTGCTTACAATTTGTTTATAGGGTGTTCACTTATGGGACCTTGAAGATAAAGTATTAATTAGAAAATTTCAGGGACTTACGCAGGGATTCTTCACAATTCACTCATGTTTTGGTGGAGTAAACCAAGTGTTTATAGCAAGTGGTAGTGAGGGTGAGTTATTGCTTTACTATTATAGTAGAACAAAAATTAAAATTTGCTTATTTTTTTCTGACATCTTTACTCTCTTTTAGCAAACTGAAAAATTGTTTACTAGTACTTAAGTATCCAGACAGGACTTCGGCTATAGGATGCAGCAATGAAATTGAAACTGGAATATGCATTGAAACCTTTTTAATGTATGGCTAGATAATTTTGATATCTCAAAATTATATATTATATATTGGTTCTGTTAACCAGTCCATTGTTTTTCTCTAAGATCATTTCCATTCTGGTATGTAAAGGGCAGTTTCTGGATAATCATCTCATTTGTGACTATCCTGTGTCAGGAAGCTAAAGACAGAAAAATTCATTTATATAAAATTTATGTTTTAAAACAGTAATTGGATCATATTTTTAATGCATGCATACCAGTTTACATTATAGTATTTTTCTACTGCACTATGTTTGCTTAAAATTTAGATAAATTCATCAAATATTTATTTTGCTCTTGAAACTTCCTTTCTCCTCTAAGGTTGGTATATAGTTACTCACAGTGTTCGATAATATGTTGCATTTCTTGTTTGTTAACTTGTTTTGTACATTAATGTGATGCTAAATAGCGAAATGTTTTTTATGGTGATCCAAACATCAAAATTTACTAGTATTTAAGTAGTATCCAGGCAGGACTTTGGCTATAGGATGCAGCAATGAAATTGAAACTGGAATAGGCAATGAAACCTTTTAATGTATGGCTAGATAATTTTGATAATTTGTGGAGGCATTTGAGAAGCCAGAAGAAATGTCTTCATATTGAACTTCTATTTTCAGAGTCGCACTTTGAAGTAATACATACAGAGGATTATTGTTTCAGAAAATATAAATAAAGTAGGCGAAGTTTATACTGGCATCGGAATCTGGCTGATTGGTGCAGGTATTTTCAGAGTGAGAAAGAGGTGAAATTACGGTGCCAATTCTGGGGGATCATCCATAGAAATACTGTATGCCAAACATGCACTAGAAACAAAATGTGTGTAATAGGGAATGGTATTAGTTTATGAGAGGGGAAACCTTATTATCCTCTTTCAAATAGTCATGGAGTTGCAGAGTGGTGTTTTTATATTGCCTGCTTTTTTTTTAATTTATGAAGGGTTTTTTTTTTTTTTTTTTTTGAAAATCACCAACAAAAATTTTATTTAGGAAGCACTTAATTAGTACAGATTTTATATTAAATGTCAAAACTAAATTAGTAATGTAAATCCTAAATACTTGTTAATAGTGCCATCTTGTCAAAAGGAGTACATAAATAAATGATTTATAAACAAAACAGACTGTGAAATCTGGTTAACTTAAAACTGAAATGTACATTTCTCTGCTGAGCAATATAATGTAGATCCTAATAGCTACTGAAATTTTCTCAACATGGACAGCTCTAATTTATTCAATAAATTAAATAGATAGAATTTATTCTGTAAACAGAGAAGGTGCAAGGGTTTTTGTTAATCCATTGAGGAGACATTATGTTTTCAGAAAACTATTAGTTTGGAGAATTAGGAAAGTCATCACAACATTTGACTGAGGTCAATTGTGTGATGACTTTCCTGTGGCATTAGATAAAACTACATTTTCTCCCTCTCTAAGAGCACTTGTATGTGACCATTAATTATACTACCATAGCCTACATACATTAAAAGGGAAACTGGAATAGAGACAAAATCTACCAGTATATGAAAATGCACGTAACTGAAAATAGTATATGGAAATAATATATTCTATTGGTTTACCAAGGCTGTCAAAATCAGCAAAATATAAAGCTTTATTTGTTAATACAGTTGCAGGAGTATTTTAAACAAATTAAAGTTGAAGTTTTGATCAAGTCAGCTAATGGTGTAGTTAAACTAACTGAGCCATGGTGCCACTTACAGACATGAAATAAATTTCATTTCGGTGAACGTTGACATTCAGGAGAGATAGAGAGGGATGAAGTGGCAGGGGAGTGATTCTTCTCATCAGAAATGGCCTGAGAGTGGTAAGTGTATTCCCTAAGTCAGATCAGTGTAACATGAGTTTTGAGTTAATGTGGAGTGAAGTGACTTGTGGTAAAGGATAGTTGCGGTGTACTATAGGCCAAGGAACCCTGAGAAATAATGACAAAAGTGTGTTCAGGCAGGTGGAATGGACTGAGTGTGGTTATCTCATTATGAGTGACTTCAGCTTACTTATAGACTAGAATATGTGGACCAAAAATACGCCATATGGCAACAGGTTTTTGATCAAATTGGATGATTTGCTATTTATCCTGGAGAGCGAGTACAAGAGGCTCAAATATCTTAGATCTGGTTCTGATCTAAGATATTTGATATTTGATTTCCCACTGATATTTGACTATGTCAAAAATCAGTGGGAAACCAATAGCAGGCAGTGAGCACAATACCATAAAATGAATTGTATTTAAAGAAACCTATGTGGTCAAAAATAAAAGCAGGAACTTCAATTTTGTGAGGAAACTATAATGGAATGAGATATTTCCTAGGCTTAATTAACTGGAGATACTACTGTATGATGTCAAATACAAATCTGTTGTGGGAAACATTCAAGGGATTTTTCCTCATTAAACTTTAGTTGTCATTTTTTGGGCCATGTATCCAACTGATTCATATCATTTTGAAGTAACAGAGTCTGGCTCAGATTGTTAACTACCCTTCCCACCTTCAAATCATTGGCAAACTTTGACAACTTTCCTTGTATACACTCATCAGTATCATTTATGAAAATTAGAAGTTGGAGAGGACCCAACACTTCACTGAGGGGACCCTGCACTTGTTACACTGGTCCACCTGGAAGGCTGACCATTCATGACAATTCTTTGTCTCCTTTCTTTTAGCCAACCTGTAATCCAGTGTAGAATCTTACCAGTAAATCCAGCATCTTTAGTTTATATATAGCAACCTTCTGTGAGGGACCATATTGAAGGTGTTACTAAAGTCTAGATGTATGTCAAATTTTCTTACCTACATCCAGCTGCTTAATTTACCAAATTGGTCAGGCATGAATCTCATCCTTAACTATAGACTCCATGATCTTCTCTACTACAAAAGTGAATTTTGGCCCATAGTTACCTACCTCCTCTCCAGCATTACTTTTGTGGATTGGGAAAACATTAGCACCTCTCCAGTCCAAGGGAATCTTCCTGGTGTTTGTGAAAAGTTAATGATCCTATTATTAACATTTCCAATGGTTTCATACACTCACCTTCAGCAGTTTTAATTACAACTGAATGTATACCATCTTCCACTGGAGCCTTGCACTCCTTTACTCACAGTACTTTTTTTTTTTTTTTTTTCTAATAAGAATTTCTCTGAGATCTTTATATTACTTATTTTACAGTAGTCTGATACCTTAACGTTCCCTAAAGGTTTGAGCTTTCTTTTAACTAAATATTGATGTGAAGTATTTGTTCTGCTCATCTTCTGTGTCTGCTGTACTCTTTGTACTTTCCACTGCAACTAGTTAAGGGACCTATTGGATATACTCTCCTCTTTCTTGTATTCGCATATGAGAAGAGTCCCTTGTCCCTATTCTTAGCTCTCTTTGCTTTTTCATAATCAACTTTTGCTCACCTTACCCCCATCAGTGGCTTTGTTACATATTCTCTTAACAATGCTCATAAAAATTGTAATCATACAATTTTTCTATAATTGTCCCACAATTGCTTCTTTTGCTCAGTCAAACCCATGACCTCACCAATAATCCATTTTGGCCTCTTGTGTTTATGAATATGACCACTGGTGTTAATGCATTTGTGCATTCAAGGATAAATCTCTTGAATAGTTCCCATAGTATATTTGTATCTCAGTCACTCCATTTATTTATTTTATCATTATTATTTTTAACATATGATATACACAACAGGCACGATCCCTGTTAAAGTGTATTTAATTGAGCCTAAGAAATGTCTCATTCCATTATAGTCCCTTCTCTTGAAATTGAATCACTTGCCGCTACCTTTAACCACATAGATTCTTTAGAGACAAGTACAATCCGTTTTGTGGCATTGTGATCACCAACTGCTATTGGTTCCTGCTATCAAGTTTCTGAGACTGTTAAGCTCTTTATTATGGAATCTCTGCCTTGTATTCTCTGCCTCTCTCTATCATGGAATTAGTAAAAATCATCCAGAGTTACCTATAATGAAAAAGTTGTTTTTGCTAGCCCATCCAAGTTGTTTGAAGAGATATTTGTCCTAACCCCTCAAAGTTATTTGCCTAATAACATATTATATAGAAATAGAACTACTATCATCTTCCTATTACTGCAAGTCATTTCACGCCCCACTGGTTCAACATCCACATTACCTTGGTCTGATAGAAGAAAGATTCTTGTTACTTCAAAGCAGTTTTTGGTTAGAAGTAGTAGTGGCATGTAATGAAAGAAAGCAAGCGTATGAGCTTATGCAGCATCAGCCAAAAAAAAAAAAAAAAAAAAAAAAAAAAATTACAAAACAATCCCCTCTAAATATTTGTCCAGTTACTCCTTAAATTTATTTAACCTATCAACTTTCACAACGACAGATGGAAGTTTGTTCCAGCAATTAACCACCCGCTGGCTAAAGGCAAATTTCCGCACAACATCTGTCCTTCCTCAATTTCAATCTATGCTCCCTTAGGTTCGTAATCTGAAGAAGTGGAAGAATCCCATCAGAATTCAGCGTGCTTAACCCATTCAAGGCCTTATACACCTCAATCAGATCACTGTGCAGGTGCCTAGTCTCCAGCTGCTGCATTTTGCAGAACTTAAGCCTCTCCTGGTAAAAGGATCCCTTCATTCCCCTCACCAATCATGTTGCCCTTCTCTGTATGAGCTCAAGCAAATCTACATCCTTCCTAAAATGAGGCCTCCAGACCTGCACGCAATACTCAAGGCGTGGCCTGACCATTGCCTTATACAGAGGGACAATCAACTCCTTTTCCCTGCTAACAAAATTCCTGTATATCGTTGACAACACGCCATGACCTGCCCTGGCAGCCTGTCTGCATTGCTCAGAAAACTTCAGGTCTTTTTTATTTTCTACCTCCTTAAGTGTACTCCCAGGTCTTTTTTATTTTCTACCTCCTTAAGTGTACTCCCAGGTCTTTTTTATTTTCTACCTCCTTAAGTGTAGTACCACACAGTTGGTACGTTTCTCTGAGGTTACTTCTACCTATATGCTGTAGTTTGCATTTGTCAATGTTAAACTTCGGTTGCCACTTCTCAGCCCATCTGTCCAAATTTTCTAGATCCTGTTGCAGTAACACACTGCCATTACTGGCATTAACAACCCTGCCAACCTTTGTATCATCTGCAAACTTCGATACTAAGCCTGATATAACTTCATCAATATCATTGATAAATATACAAAACAACAGTGGATCCAACACCGAACCCTGTGGGACTCCACTAATAACATTAATTCACGAAGAGCAGCACATTGATTACCACCCTCTGTCTTCTCCCACTCAACCATCCTTTTATCCATTGTAGCAACTTACCCTTAATACTATTCTGCTCCAATTTGTACAGTAGTCTTCCATGTGCAACAGTGTCGAAAGCTTTCCTAAAATCCAAGTATATGATATCAAAATTATTTTTTACATCCAGTTCCTTTGTTACCACATCATAATATCCTATCAGATTTGTCAGACGACTTTCCCTTAACAAACCCATGCTGTGTCTGAAAATTGCTGCAGTCTTGTCGAGATGATCCTGCAATGCATCTTTAACCAGTGACTCCATTATTTTACTCGGAACAGAAGTTAAACTAACTGGTCTGTAATTACTCGTGTCACCCTTCGATCCCCCTTTGTGAATTGGGGACACATTTGCACATCTCCAGTCCTTGGGGACCTCCCCTGAGTCCAAGGATGATCTCATAATTATGGCTAAGGGTTTGCTTACTTCCTTTGCTGCCTCCTTTAATATAACTGGATAGATCCCATCCACTCCAGGTGCCTTTCTTATGTTTAACTTCAACAATTTCTCCTCCACTTTGTTCTCAGTTATTACAAAATCATTAAGCACCCTGCTTCAATTTGATAACCTTCTGTCATTTTCAAACCTTAATAACTCCTCATGTGTGAATGTAGATGCAAAATACTCATTCAGTTTGTTTGCTATCTGAGCAGGATCATCAACAGTCGAACCATCGATGTCAAGTGGACCAATCAGATTAATCCCCTTCCTTTTAGAGTTTATATAAGTAAAGAAATCCTTGCTGTTTTTCTTAGCATCCTTTGCCAAAGATTTCTCATAATCTGCCTTCGCCTGCCTAACCTCCTTTGTGACTTGATTACAGACTAGCTTATATATATCATAGGCTTCTGTGTCGCCTGATAATTTATATGCATCCCATGCATTTTTCTTCTCTGCCACGAGTCTCATTAGTTCACTTGACAACCATTTAGGCCTAAACCTTGAACAATATTTCTTAATATGTATGAAACGTTTAGTAGTTTCCACTATTAATTCTTTGAATGCCTTCCACTTAGAATCAAACCATCATATGCCATTCATAACCATTTATGAATGAAACCATGTCATTCATAATTTCCTAAGGGTAGGGGAGAAGAGGAGCATGCATCATATTGCACAAAAAAAAGTGTGCTGTTTAAATTCATCTTAAAGTAATATGCCTCAACATTTTCAGTGTTCAGTACTTATGGTTAAAAAATAAACTCTTATGCATTTCTATTCTACCAACATTGCCATCTAGGTGATTTGTGTACTGATATGATCCAAAGAAGTGTTACACCTTCTATTATTTAATACATTCATAGCAGAAGTTGTATGACATGAATAAATGTGGCAAATTGTGGACTTAGTTTGGCAGGCAGCTGCTGCTGACTTTTTTTTATTATGGATTCCTAAGACAAGCATGTTTTCATATGGCAGCTGAATGTGTGCTGTCTCTAAACAGAATTCATGGACAGTAAATTATCAATTAAGCTTTTGGAGCATCACATGAAATTATTTAACCTAAATATTATTGCATATGGAGATCTATTTAGGGACCAAGTTTTTTTTGTAAAAAAATTGAAATGAACCAATTTTGCAAAAAAAAAAAAAAAAAAAGTTCCCAATATTATTGAAAATTAAGACACATATTTTGCAGTATCAGTTCTGTCAATTCTTCTTTCTTAACAATGAAATAATTCACATAAAGTGATTTCTTGGAGAACTGACCAGTGCGCAAGGAACCTCAAAATATAATAAATTATCCCAAGTATCGCTTGGAATTAAAGCTCCTGAGCGTGAGAGGGTACTGACCCTCTCACGCTCTTTTGTCTTTGTCAGTGTCTTTTGAGTCAGTACTTTTACTGACCCAAAAGGCAATTAATGATGAACTGCTGCCTCAACATAAGATTGGCAAGAACTGTCAGTATTACTTGAGTAATTTCATAGCTTTAATAGCAAAATCTGACAAGTGGAAAGTTCGTATTCAAATCCTCCCAGTGACTGAATGATACTCCACTCCCCTATTGGAGGACTAGTTTCAATTGCACAAATAGACAATTGCCAAACAGACCTGTAGAATATCCATTTTATGGAAATTGTACATACTGTGGCCTAACTGTCATACCCATTTTCAACTTTTATTAGTTCCCAATTCACCAAATGGTATTAAAATTGTAGTTGAATTATGAATGCATTGGACTGGTGCTGTATTCCATATGGTTTTATGGATTGTTTCAGAGTAGAAGTTTGTTACACTTATCTAAAATATGCTAGTATGTACACCGAAAAAAAAAAATTAAAAAAAAATAGTTAAGGAACATTGACTGCAAACACAAAACAATTATAATATGGAATATAGTATTAACTGAACTATTTTTTCATGCAGATAATAAAGTTTACATCTGGCACATAAAAAGGGAACTTCCTATAGCTGTATTAAGTGGCCATACTCGTACAGTAAATTGTGTTTCATGGAATCCCACCTATCCCAATATGCTTGCTAGTGCCTCAGATGATGGAACAGTACGTATATGGGGACCGTCTGATAATAGTCGGAAAAAAAGTAAAACTTTTTTTTTATTTATTTACTGTATATTCCAGTGCATAAGTAGACTTTTAAAGTACTAAAAATGAATCATTTAAAATATTAAGGGCAATTTTATACACAGATTATAAAATTAAATCCTATATCTTGAATTTAAGGCATGTACTTAGAGTTAGACATAAATTAATAACAGTATATTTACAATTTATTACATATATAATATCCTGCATAAAAATATACATTGTTTGCTTTTTTCAAAATTCAAGAATTTCATCTTCTTCATTCCACAGAATTCATCAGAGTTGTTTTGAGGTTACTTTTCAAATTCTCGAAACATAAACTTTCACTGTCATTTTCTTATAGCAAAAAATATATGGGGGGGGGGATTTCCATATTGCAACATTGTGTACATTACTAAACAGGCAACAAGGAATGGCTTGGTTTGTAATCAGTGTACATGTATGGCATCAATAAGAGTATCATCACCTGTGCCCTAATTTTGGTTTCATGACCTATATAAAGATTGCTGTTTATGCTTGCCACTTTCTTAACATTTTACTGTGTATTGAAAAGAAGAGTGCAGATAAAATAGAATTAAAAAAGCAGACAGTAGTAATTGATGCAGATTTAACTGTAATACACCACTGTGCAAAATGAGAAAGATGGATTTAAAAGGCACAGGGTAAGAGAGTACACCTATACATCAGTATATATGCTATTATCTTTTTTTTTTTTAAATTTATTTATTAAAATAGGCTGTCCCAGCCAGATTTTCCGGCAACCCTGCTACTATTTACAGTACTGTGCTGCTATACAGTCACCATCCCTGTCACGTGGAACTGGGCCAGGGACCTACTGTCAAGCGAACAAATGGGATGTACATAATTCAAATGCCTGCCCTCAACCATCAAACGCCATGTAGTTCTGCTTTTCATAAATCAACATGTGAGTGCTACTTCAACAAGTAAGTTATGTCCTAACTACAAAAATAAGATGATTCATGCCATCACTGTCAAGTAAATCAGTTCAGTAGAGTCATGATCGGTGAAGCACTTTTCCCTATAAAGTTTAGGCCCCAGCACCTTTCACTCATTCACTCTCTCACTCTCACACACACACACACACACACACAGCAGCGGCAGCAACAACAGGATCAGAGTGGAAGCAGAAGGTGAGGTGCAAAGAATCTACAGGTAACGACGAGGCTGCCATGCACAGAAACTGAACTTGTCCTGTTACATTAGCATTAGCAGAGGCATATGATGCAAGAAAGCAAGCTTATTCAGCATCAGCCAAAAAAAAAACACACCACTCCCATTTCACCCCTCCGTTCGCTCGAAATACCTGTCCAGTTGAGCCTTAAATTTGTTTAAGCTATCAACTTCAACAACAAGTGATGGAAGTCGGTTCCACCAACCAACCACCCGCTGGCCAAAGGCAAATTTCCGCACATCTATCCGACATCCGTCCTTCCTCAATTTGAATTTATGCCCTCTGAGCTGATTATTCTGAGCAAGATGAAGAATCCCATTGGCATTGAGCATGCTCAAACCATTCAAAGCCTTATACACCTCTATCAGATCACCTCGCCGGTGCCTAGTCTCCAGACTCTGTAATTTGCAAAACTTAAGCCTTTCTTCGTAAGAGCAACCCTTTGTTCCATTCACTAATCTTGTTGCCCTTCTCTGTACCCGTTCCAGCAGCTCTACATCCTTCTTGAAATGAGGCCTCCAGACCTGTATACAGTACTCAAGATGTGGCCTAACCATTGCCTTATACAAGGGAATAATCACCTCCTTATCCCTGCTAGAAAAATTCCTGTATATCATTGACAAGACACCATGAGCTACTCTTGCAGCTCGTCTGCACTGCTCAGAGAACTTCATATCTGCCTGCACAATTACCCCAGGTCCTTTTCATTCTCCACCAATGTCAGTGTAGTACCGCAGAGTTGATACGTTGCTCTGGGGTTACTGTTTCCCATATGTAGTACTTTACATTTGTCAATGTTAAACTTCATTTGCTACCTCTCAGCCCATCTGTTCAACCTTTCCAGATCCTGTTGCAGCAGCATAGCGTCAGTGGTGTCCTTAACAACCCTGCCAACCTTTGTATCATCTGCAAACTTGGACGTTAAACTTGATATCCCATCATCAATATCATTCATAAACACCGAAAACAACAACAGACCCAACACTGAACCCTGAGGAACTCCACTAATAACATTAGTCCACGTTGAGCAGCGTCCATTGATTACCACTCTCTGTCTTCTGCCACTCAACCATCCCCTTATCCATAGCAGCAATTTGCCTCCAATGCCACACTGCTGCAATTTGTGCAGCAGTCTTCCATGTGCAACAGTATCAAAAGCCTTTCTAAGATCCAAATATATAATATCAAAGTTATTCCCTGCATCCAGTTCTTTTGTAACTACATCATTGTATCCAATCAAATTGGTCAGGCAAGACCTGCCCTTAACAAAACCATGCTGCGTCTGAGCTATAACTGAATTCTTGTCTAGATGATCCTGCAGTGCTTCTTTAACCAGTGCCTCCATTAATTTACCTGGAACAGAAGTTAAACTAACAGGTCTATAATTACTTGTGTCAGCCTTTGATCCTCCTTTGTGAATTGGGGTTACATTTGCACAACTCCAGTCTATGGGTACCTCCCCTGAGTCCAAAGAAGCTCTCATAATTATGGCTAGGGGTTTGCTTACTTCCTTTGCTGCCTCCTTTAATATAACTGAATAGATCCCATCCACCCCAGGTGCCTTTTTTATGTTTATCCTCAACAATCTCTCCTCCACTTTCCTCTCAGTTATTACAAAATCATCCAGCTCACTGCCAATGTTTACTTTACCTACATCATTCTCCTTCCTGAATAACTCCTCATGCGTGAATGTAGATGCAAAATACTCGTTTAGATTGTTAGCCACCTGAACTGTTGAACCATCAATATCCAGTGGACCAATCTGATTCATCCCTTTCCTTCTTGAGTTTAAATAGGTAAAGAACTCTTTTCTGTTTTTCTTTGCATCCTTTGCCAAGGATTTTTCGTAGTCTGCCTTTGCCTGCCTAATCTCCTTTGTGACTTGGTTACAGACCAACTTATATCTATCATAGGCTTCCATGTCACCCATTAATTTGTATGTATCCCATGCATTTTTCTTCTCTGCCACATGTCTCATTAGTTCATCTGACAACCATTTAGGCCTAAACCTTGAACAATATTTCTTAGTTGGTATGTAAAGCCTGGTAGCCTCCAAGATTAGTTCCTTGAATGCTTCCCATTTTGAGTTTGCTGTTGGTAACATCATCAGTTGGTCCCACTGTATAGAATTTAAATACTGTCTCAGACCATCATAGTCGCCTTTACGAAAACAAAAACCCTTCCCTTTACCTCTGATGGTAGTTACCTCCTTGAGTAAATCCCACTTCAACACACTGTGATCACTGCCACCTAATGGTTCATTTATCTGCAGATTCTTAATGCATGAAGAATCACTACTGATAATCAGATCAAGAGTATTGCTCCCTCTTGTTGCCTCACGAACATGCTGATGTAGAAAACAATCATCCAATAAATCCACAAAAGCCTTGCTAGTGTGCGAGTGACCAACCCACAAATTCCAGTCAATATCTGGGAAATTAAAATCCCCCATTATAAAATTCTCTGATTTACTGGCCCACTCTATTTCACTGTACAATATCTTATTATACTCATCAGAGTCATTAGGCCACCAATAAGCAATCTTACAATGTAAGATTGCTTATTGGTGAATATTGGATAGGATATTAGAGCTGGAAAAGGAATTAGAAAATGTGAATTGTAATATCATTGGCTTGGCTGAAAAAATAAGAAATGAATCACAAGTTATCAAGTGGAAATCTGCTGTACACCAGTGGAAACAGTGAAAAGAGCAAAGGTGGAGTTGGCTTTCTGGTCCATAAAGATATTAAAAACTACATTTCAGAATTCAAAAGTACATCACCAAGGGTGTCAAGGCTACTCGGGATTTCTAAGAGGTACGAGCTAAAGATTATAATGATATGTGCACCAACATCGAGCCATGATGATGAAGAGGTTGAAGAAATGTACACTGAAATTGAGAGATTTCTACTTTAACAGTAAACACACTACATCATCATTATGGGGTACTTCAATGCTAAGGTTGGAAAGAGGCAAAACAGCACAGAAATGGAAACTATAAGAAATTTTGGATTGGTGAAAGAAATGAAAGACTTGTGGAATTTGCAGAATCTCAAGGAATGCCAGTAATGTACACTTTTTACAAGCAAGGTTGAACAGAAAGTGAACGTGGAAGAGCCCAAATGGATTAACAACTAATGAAATTGACTTTATCCTAATAGAAGATATATTGTGAACAATGTTACCGTTCTGAACAAGGTAAATGTTGAAAGTGATCACAGAATGGTAAGATGCACGCTTGATATAGATGTAAGAAATGAAAGGAAAAAAACTGACTCGAGTAAATAATATGAAGCTCTTTGAGATAACAGAAGAGGGGGAAAAGCAGTATGTACTGGAACTTAGGAACAAGTTTGAGCTTCTGAAGACCTTTCAGGACCAAGATGTATTGACAAGTTATACAACAATTTTCTGAAAGTGATAAAGCCCAAGAAACCTATGGGTAAAAAGAAATCCAAAGAAGAAAAAATTAATCAAACACGTCATGATGAACCGAAGACAACAAATGAAGAGTAAGATAAACACTGACAAGGACAAAATTGAGTATACCGAGTTATGCAAAGCCATTCAAAAGAGACTCAGAGAGGACATAAGAAGATTTAACACAAGAAATATAGAGCAAGCATTAAGGGAAAACAAAGGATTTAATCAGTAGTCATGAGCAGTAATACAGAAAGACAAATGATACGATACTGAATCTGAAGAATAGTGATAGGGTACTTATAAATAGCAGAAGACTACTATAAAGTATTATATAAGAAGCAAGTGAATGATGGCAGCAGTGAGGAAGATGGATCACAATTAGCAACACATACGTTTTTTGTTGTTCATACACCCCCAGTATCCTTCTTAATGAGGTAGAACATGTTTGTTACCATCTACACTTTCAGCCAGTGACCCCATACCTAAATCTGGCTCAAAGGGGCAATTTTCTTCTTCTGTCGCCTGCATGAACTTTTAACATTAGCTAAATTTTTATATATCACCTGGTTTTGATGTATTATAGCCTTAGTTGCTAATGCGTCAATAAAACCCAACAACCAACCATTTAACATTAGCAGCACCTGATGCAAGAAAGCAAGCTTATATAGCATCAGCCAAAAAAAAAAAAAAAAAAAAAAACTAATTTCACCCATCCAAATGTTTGTCCAGTTCTGCCTTGAATCTATTTAAGCTATCAACTTCTACAACTACAGATGGAAGTCTGTTCCAGCAATCAACCACCCACTGGCTAAAGATGAACTTCTGCACATCTATCCTACAACTGTCTTTCATCAATTTGAATTTATGCCCTCTCAGGCAATTATTCTGAGCAACAGGAAGAATTCCATCAGCATTGAGCATGCTCAAACCATTCAAGTCTTTATACACCTCAGTCAGATCACCTCGCAGGTGCCTAGTCTCCAGACACTGTAATTTGCAAAACTTAAGCCTTTCTTCGTAAGAGCAATCCATTCACTAATCTTTTTGATCTTCTCTGTACTCGTTCCAGCAGCTCTACATCCTTCTTAAAATGAGGCCTACAGACCTGTATACAGTAGTCATGGGGTGGCCTAACCATTCCCTTATACAAGGGGATAATCACCTCCTTATCCCTGCTAGAAAAATTCCTGTATGTCATTGACAAGACACTATGAGCTACTCTTGCAAACCATCTGCACTGCTCAGAATACTTCATATCTGCCTGCAGAATTAACCCTAGGTCCTTTTCATTCTCTACCACTGTCAGTGTAATACCACACAGTTCAGACACATTACTCTGGGATTACTGCTTCCCATATGCGGTACTTTACATTTGTCAATGTTAGACTTCAGTTGCTATCTCTCAGCTTAACTTAACTTTTCTAGATCCTGTTAGAGAAGCATACTATCATTAGCATCATTAACAATCCTGCCGATCTTCATTTCATCTGCAAACGTGATCATCAGTATCATTAATAAATACAGAAAACAACAATGGTCCCAACGCTGAATATTGTAGGACTCCACCAATAACATTAGTCCACAAAGAGCAGTGTCCATTGATTACCACTCTCTGTCTTCTCCCACTCAACCATCCCTTTATCCATAGCAGCAATTTGCCTTCAATGCCACACTGCTCCAATTCGTGCAGCAGTCTTCCATGTGCAACAGTAGTATCAAAAGCCTTTCTGAGATTCAAATATATGATATCAAAAGTATTCTTTGCATCCAGTTTCTTTGTGACCACATCATAGTATCCAATCAAATTTGTCACACAAGACTTCTCCTTAACGGACCCATGCTGTGTCCAAGCTATAACTGAAGTCTTGTCTAGATGATCCTGCAGTGCTTCTTTAACCAGTGCCTCCATTAATTTCCATGGTACAGAAGTTAAACTAACAGGTCTGTAATTACTTGTATCACCCTATGATTTTCCTTTGTGGATTGGGGGTCACATTTGCACATCTCCAGTCCATGGGTACCTCCCCTGAGTCCAGGGAAGCTCTCATAATTATGGCTAAGGGTTTGCTTACTTCCTTTGCTGCCTCCTTTATTATAACTGTATAGATTCCATCCACCCCAGGTGCCTTTCTTATGTTTATCTTCAACAATTTCTCCTCCACTTTACTCTCAGTTATTACAAGATTATCTAACTTGCTGCCAGAGTTTAATATACCTTTGGCATTCCCCTCCCTGAATAACTCCTCATGTGTGAATGTAGATTCAAAATATTCATTTAGTTTGTTTGCTACCTGAGCAGAATCGTGAACAGTTGAACCATCGATATCAAGTGGACCAATGTGATTCATCCCCTTCCTTATAGAGTTTACATAAGTAAAGAACTCTTTGCTGTTTTTCTTTGCATCCTTTGCCAAAGATTTCTTATCTGCCTTCGCCTGCCTAACCTCCTTTGTGACTTGGTTACAGACCAGCTTACATTTATCACAGGCTTCTGTGTCACCTGTTACTTTATATCTATCTGTTATTTTATATGTATCCCATGCATTTTTCTTCTCTGTCACATGTCTAATTAGTTCATCTGACATCTATTTAGGCCTAAATCTTGAACAATATTTCCTAGTTGATATGAAAAGCCTATTAGCTTCCAAGATTAATTCTTTGAATGCTTCCCATTTTGAATTTGCTGTTTGTAACATGTTCAGTTGGTCCCACCGTATAGAATTTAAATACTGTCTCAGACCACCATAATCACATTTATGAAAGCAAAATCCCTTCCCTTTTCCCCTGATAGTAGTTACCTCTTTGAGTAAATCCCATTTCAGCACACTGTGATCACTGCCACCTAGTGGTTCCTTTATCTGCAGATTCTTAATGCACGAAGAATCACTAATAATCAGATCAAGGGTATTACTCCCTCTAGTTGCCTCCCAAACATGCTAATGTAGAAAAAAATCATCCAATAAATCCCAAAAAGCCTTGCTAGTGTGTGAGTGACCAATCCACAAATTCCAGTCAATATCTGGAATATTAAAATCCCCCATTATAAGACTCTCTGATTTACTGGCCCACTCTATTTCCCCATACAGTTTCTTATTATACTCATCAGAGTCATTAGGCCTATAGCACACTCCTACTCTCAATTTTGATCTCCCAATGCTTATGTCACACTAAACTGACTCGATGCTGCACTGTCCAGCCATGTCGACTGGCTGTACTTCCATGAATTTTATGTGTTTCTTAACTAATAGCATAACCCCTCCTCCCTTCTTATCCTGTTTATCCTTCCTGTACACATTTCTGCATTCCTTATAGCTGTGACAACACGTCTCTGATAAACCAACAATATCTGCCTTTGATGTTTTGACCAACACTTCAAATTCATCAAATTTATTTACCAAACTCCAGCATTGGTTTGCATGCACCTGTTCCAATTCTTAGCTACCCTAACACAGCCCATGTATTTACTTGTTCCGCAGTGACTCCCAGCAGTCTCTGAAATCCCCTGCACCTTATTTTCTAGGCTGCTGCTTGGACTTGATCGAAGAACAGGAATTTTTCTGGTTGCTGACTTTAGTCTCTTTCTCCATGCTGCTGGCCAACATGCATTGTCCACAACTCATAAGCTGCAACTCCATCTCTGTTTTGATGAACTCCATATACTTCCATCATCAGTTTGAAGTGTTCTTTTTTTTGGTCATACTGCAAGTAAATATCTTTTATCTCTGCAGCTTAACAGCTGAATTAGGAGTAAACACCACATTAGTTGATCCCCATTTTCAGAATTTGTGTGATATTCCTTCTACAACGAAAGATCATTTCCATGGTGATGTTCAGTCATCGATAGAGGGCTGTCTTCCAAATTCCCCACTGTAAACAACATCCACCCATTCTTTAATTGAGCTAATAGCATCGTTATCCTCTGTAGCAATTGTGTCAGCATCAATCACACCCATATCAAGACTCCTGACCATTAGTTTTGTATTCATACCACTTTCCGCCAACTCTCCATTTTAATCTTAATTTTGGTTTCCTTTTCTTATTCTTTTTCTTGGACCCCTTTTTCTATTGTGGAATTTTTTTCTAAATGAATAACTTGACTTAAAAATTTCAAATGTAGCAATGGTTAATTAATGGTTTAAGCGAAAGTTTTGTTATGTGCAACTTGTTTATATTGTTTACCTGAATATTTTCCTAAAAGTACAATTCCTAATTTCCGATTGTTCTTCTCTTTTATATGTTTACTTACTTGCACAGTTACTGCACCCATACCTCACTATTCTCAGCTTTCTCATTCCTGCTTTGATCATGTTTGAAACAAATGAAAAAATTCAGAAAATATTTTTAAGACCATTCTTTGGCCTTCACTGACACAAAGGCACCCAATCATTGTCAGAATTTAATCGACCCTTTCCCATAGGCTCTGAATATTGGCAGTTGTGTAAACACTGACTTTTCAGAAATCAATACAGAAAAATAAAAAATATACATACAGCAGTGTTGCATATTGCATGAATAATTCCTTTTTTCTTTTTTTTTTTCTTTTCTTTTTTTCCTGTGTATTGTAAAACTGTTATTTTTATTTTAAAAGCATATCATGTAACCTGGAGAAAATTGCCTTCCTTATAATAAAGTTTAATAAAATGTATTTAATTAATTTATTTATTTTAGTAATAATAAGATATGTGAGGATTAATTGAGTAGAATAAAATTCATGTGAGTGAAGTCGTCATTTATCTGTTATTATTCTTTTCATATATGTATCAAAGTATTTATATACTTACATGTATATATTTTGTTTAGGAAGGATGGGGTTTATGTAATAAGAGCTGTTTATTATAAATCTTCTGTTATTATTATAATTTATTTTTTTTTCATTATAATGAGTAATTACATTGTTTTATCACTAGCTACGGAGGATAATTTCATATTGTGTGTAACTTAGAGTGCAGTTCAATAATATAATGATGCTTATTTCATTTATACTTATATATTTCTCCTTACTGGTTGTAAGGAGAATTTTTGTGGAATGAACAAGCTACTTTCGTAATGTGTAGTTAATGCACATAGTATATTTCCAAATCTCTGCCAGTGAATCTGAATATGGAATGGAAACATAGAACTAAGTGTTGTTCTCGTGATAGTTGTAGGGTTTAAAAAATCAGAAAGTATAGCTAGTTTTTACCCACATTGCACCTAGAAAAGGGAGAAAAGCTTATTAAAAATATGAGGGTAATTCCAGTGGAAACAGTGGAAGTGGCTGATTAACTTGCAGTTATGCTTTGATTTGAAATTTTTCATGTATAGAGAGTTATTTTGCATTTTTGTTGTCCTATTTTTCACTACTGCAAGATTACAGTATTGAAAATGGCATTGTGTGTGAAAAGTTGTGCCAAGATGAAGATATCAGTTTTATACAATTTTTTAATGTAGAAAAGGTGAAACCTATTTGAATTCATTTTAGAATGGCTAGTGCTGCATATGGAAAAATCTGTCACACAAAAGAGTGAATGAATGGGACAAAATTTGAAAAATGGAGTTCCTGATCTGGATTCCATTTTGCTTAGCCTGGCCAGACTAACCGCATTTTTATACCAGACGGTATTGGGTAAAGAACTCACTGTGATTATCAGATCTGTTCATCCCATTGCTTATAATGTGTTAAGTGTGTCAATAAAAGTGTTAAGCTACCAAGTGGGTACCTTATCAACTTACAGATGAGCTGAAACAACAATAAATTTATACATGCTCTGTGTTGCTCACTCAATATGAAGCTGAATGGAATAATTTCCTAGCAACTCAGGTTGAGCCATTGCTTTCAGCTTGAAAGTAGGTGCATCAGTAAGTAGCATTATTTCCAGCTCTCCACAGCCAAAAGGAAAAAATAAAGTCCTTGTTATGGAATTTGTGTACAATTTCATTGTAATTAAATTGCTGACATGGTGTATGATGTCCAGTTGCACTCAAGTCACCTGCTAAAAACATCTGCCTTTATATTATTCTTGGTAATGTTAGAATTACATGCATGCAAATAGTGTCCAGTCTTTGATTGGCCCACTACACTGGATTCTTTTAAGGAGCTTTTACTGTTTACTGCATACATTTAAATAAAAATGCTTAGAAGGCACAGACAATGCGCAATATAGCCGAAGCAGCTTTTGCGCCACAAAACTACAAACAACAACAAGGCACAGATAAACTGCATGTTAAAATTTCTGTTATATAAAAAAAAGCACAAACACATTGCAGTGTTATCCTGTTATCACTTTGTATTGCAACCATTATATAGCTTTGTTAAATTGTTTCCCAGGCTAGATATTGCTCTCACTCAAGATGTTTTTGCATGTCCAAAATGCAAAAACTTCTTGAAAGTTAATTTTTTGATTCTCTTATTTTTGGTGAATTAATACCTTAGATCAGGGGTCCCCAGACTTTTAGAGAAGCATGCCACATATGAATTTTTTGAATATTTGGCGGGCCGGAGAAAATTCCTAATTACTGAAAAGTACTTTCTCTGCATAACTTTAATGTTATGCAAAGAAACAACCTTTATACCTACCCACATCTTCAGATTCAAAAAAAACCCGACAGATATGTAATATACCAGTTTGTTTATATTAAATTTTATTTATTACTTATTTATTGTACTAATCACAAAAATAGTCAGCAATACAACAAAATTAATTATCGTATTTCTTTGATTCTAAGATGCACTTTTTTCCCTATAAAATGTCTCTAAAAACAGGATTCATCTTAGAATCAATGTTTTTTTTTTTTTTTTTTAATTTTCCCGCCATTTGCACACAGCACCACACATTTTGTTTTTACATGAAAACCCCACCTCCAAGTTTGATCGTTATCGCATTCTGTAATTCCATTAGAGAATAAAGTGGCATGGGTGATTTCACACGCTTTCGAAATGTGAAGCCACCATTATTTCATTATAGTGGAGCTCACTCAGCGAAAACTACGAAGTTTTGTTTGTATCTTCGAAAGTACGTAAGAAGTGGAGTTACTGTATTTTGTTCATTTTGATCCCTTATTGCACATTAAAATGTCAAAAGGATTGCACTATGAAGCTGCATTGAAACGAAAAGTTATTGTGTATGCAAAAGAACATGGAAATAGAGCTGCGGGTCAACATTTTGACATTAGTGAAGTAAATGTTCATCATTGGAGAAATGATCGCAATTTCATATTTTTGTGCAGAGCAACAACCAAGTGTTTTACAGGGCCTAAGAAAGGAAGATTTCCACAAGTCAATGAAGCTGTGATATGTTTTGTAACAGAGACACTGCAAAAGGATTATCCATCACTCGACAAGCCATGCAATTGAAAGCCAGAAAAATTGCCAAGTCCCTCAGAATAGAGAAAATAATTTTTAAAGGCAGTGGCAACTGGTGCGACAGAGACGTGCGTCGTAGCAGATTATTGTTAAGGCACCGAACATCTATCTGCAATAGTATGATCTCTGGATAGTATACATTGTGGGTATGAAACAGAATACTGTCAATGCCAGAGGTTTAAAGGTGTATGGATTTTGTATATGTGTAGTTTCGTGTACCATTGTTCCTCTGGTCATTTAATTCCTGCAGACTTTCAACAGAAACTGATTAACTTTCAGCAACAGGTATTATATTAAGGAAAAAAGAAACTACGAGTTTAGTCAAATTGGAAATGCTGATGAAACCCAGGTCTTCTTCGATATGCCTCGAAATTACACCATCAATGCTAAAGGTGTCAAAGAAATCAAGATTATAAGCACAGGCTACGAAAAGCAGCATATTACTGTGATGCTATGCATCACTGCTGACGATCGAAAGTTGCCACCATATTTAATTTTAAATCGAAAAACCATACTGAAGAATGAAATTTTCCCCAAAGATGTTATTGTGCATGCACAAAAAAATGGATGGATGTCAGCAGAGCTTACGGAAGACTGGCTAAATATTGTGTGCAATAGACGTCCTGGAAGTCTTCGTAACCCACCTAGCATGCTAGTACTTGATGTATTTTGTGGACGTTTGTCTAAACGGGTCAAAAATAAATCGTGCAAAAACGTGGTGACTTGGTTGTGATTCCTGGCGGCATGACTAGCCAACTGCAGCCACTCGACATTTCAGTCAACAAACCATTTAAGGATTACTTGAGAAAGGAATATGAATCCTGGCTGTTGACCGAGAACCTTCTGCTGACACCTGAAAAAATTAAGAAATATTTATTTTACTAATCACAAAAATACAGTTAGTAATACGACAAAATTATAATTAATGCGATGAATGTGGTTGTAGAGTGTGACTAAGTTTCGTAATATCAGGTTTTAAAGTACTAGTTCCAATTCTTAAAATGTCATGTAAATCAATTAGATGTGATCGTGTGTTTGATTTTACAAATTTCATTTTTGAAAAGGTCTGCTCACATACACATGTACTTCCGAAAATTGATGTAACCTTTCTTGCAAAATTTTTAATTTTTGGATAATCTGACTCAGATAATGTTGAATAAAATTTAATTAGATTTTTATTTTTAAATATTGTATTCAGAGTATCATTAGATTGAAGATCTACCAATTCTAATTGTAAATTCTCACCAACAACGGGTACATCAAACAGATTTTGAAAAGTTCAAACACTTTTGAATTATTTTTAAAATCGGAAAATATAGCCACAAAATTTTCCTGCAACAAACTAACGTTTTGAACAAAATTTTCAGTGGAAAAATTACAACCAAGCATATTTTTAGATAAATTATTGCAACATGGAAAATGTGAAAAATGATTCCGAAGTAGTTCGACTTTTAAATAACTCCAGTTTTGTTTCAAATGCTTTGACATTATAATACAATTCATTGACAAGTTTGTCTCGTCCTTGTAGTTTCATATTAAGAAAATTCAGGTGTTCACATGTATCTGTTAAAAAGGCAAGGTCCCACAACCATTTGAGATCTGACAGTTCCAGAACAGGTTTCAATTTTTCGTTCATAAATAGATCTATTTTGATCCAAAGTTCAAAAAATCACTTCAACACGTTACCACGACTCAACCATCATACTTCCATGTAGTACAACAAATCACCGTATTCAGACCAGTCTTGTGAATAAAATTTACTTTTGATATTAACAGTTGACATGACCGATTCTACGCCCAAACATTTTCTGCACAAAGACTGCTGGTGAATTATACAATGAAACTGCATTGGCTTTTTAATATTTTACTCAAGATATTTTTGAAGCTGATCCATGAACCCAATTTTAGTAGTGACCATATTTTTAGCACCATCCGTCATAACCACTGATAGCAAATCCCAGTTCAATTTGAGGCCGTCAATTGCTTCTGACACACTCAAAAATATATTTTCACCTGTTGTTGTATCTTTCAAGCTTTTTAATGCAACTAGCTCTTCGGTTACTGCAAAATTTTGATTTACACCTCGGATATAAATTAGTAATTGAACTATATGGCTTGTATCTTCACTCTCATCAATTGCTATATAAAAATGTGTGAATTCACAAACTTTTTCTACGAGTTGATTTTGAACATTAGCTTCAAAATCTAATTCTTCTCATTATAGTTGATGAGGATAAACTTACAGACCCAAAATTCTTTACTTTCTCAGGACATACTTCTGCAATTGCCAAACAAATTCGTTTTACAAATTTTCCATCCATAAAAGCCCTTCTTTCTTTGGCAATGATTTGGGAGGCTCGAAAACTGGCTGTAACTGTAAAAAAAATTTAGTGAGTAAAAGTTCTAATTTTCTGTTGTTGACTTTGAAAAGTTTGGGTTAGTTCTTGGAGTTTTTTCTGCCACAAAGCTCCTTGAAATTTATCGTAATTTGAGGCATGTTTTGTAGTGTAGTGACGTTTACATTATATTCTGCAAATAAGACATGCAAGTATCATTGAGCAGTACAAAAAGTAATTACAGTAAGAACCCTGTATCCCCGGGGGATACGTTCCAAGACCTACCGTGGATGGTTGAAAATGCGGATATAAGCGAACACCTGCTGATCCCATATATACCGTGATTTTCTTCAACATACATACGTATAATAAAGTTTAATTGATAAATTAAACACACAATAAGACATTACCAACGTTAAATATGGTAATAAAGTACAGCAGACTCTCGATTTACCAGGATGGATTAACTGGGACACTCCAATCAAAAAAAAAAAAAAAAAAATCAACCAGAAATCATAACTAGAATATGTATAAACAGATACTTTGCAAGCCATAAATAAGCGACTAGAACAGGCGTTATAAGTCTTCATTTGGAGATTAGTGTGCCTATTATCTTGCAACCCCCGCTGTCTTCGCATCTACCGCTCAAAGCAAAAAATAAATAGAGAGACCAAATGTTTAGTTTGATTTGGTGCATTGCGTCGATTGTTGTTCCGTTGCACTGCAAAAGGATAAATTTTGTTTCGTTATTTGTCAGGGATGTCGGAAATTGTTTTTGTTTAGAAATCGCGAAAATGATGGGCAAATGCAAGAGTTGGGCTTTCAACTTAAACAAAAACTTGAAATTATTCAAAAGTTTGAAAACAGTGCATCTGTTAAATCTCTAAAGAACCATTATAATGTTGGTGACCAAACCATACGAGACATTCTAAAAAATAAAGGGAAGCATTGTATTGGACACGCAAGTAATACTTTTTAAATTTTTTTATTTTGTTTTTCCATGGTTACCCGCGGTCAACTGAATCAGCGGATCAACTATAATTGGCCACCGCTCATTAAAAATATGGCACTCAGCATCAACTTTTCTTTTTTTACATCAACTTCAACATGATTTTTATGGGGTCACTGGAATAAAAAAAAAATATATTCATGAATATTGAAGTGAGCACTGATGTGTTTTAAAATTTTATGAAATATCTTAACATAAAGGTTATTATTATATTCATATCACTCTTATATCACGTGAAATTCATAATATAGTTTATTAGGCTGTTTGCTTAATAAACTATATTATGAGTTTTTAAGTTTTATAAGTTTTATATTATAATATAAAATTATATTATTAATTATAATATAGTTTAATAAGGTGACATTTCAGTTATCTTACTGATACCCATCATCAGACCATGGTGTTGGCAGAACAGAAAGGGCTACAAATTTGAGTATTTTTGAATATTATAGTTACAATTACCAATAATACAATTGCAATTTGCCTAATAATGCCAATATTACAATTTGCAAATTACAGTTCTAAAGTATTAAGTTTTGAATTGCTGCTACAATAGAAAACAGGAAATCTAAGGTAATGTAAAGAGAATTAAATTCATACCTGCCAACAGCCTCCTCTTGCCAATGCTACCAGAAACTTTATGTGCATACAGGCTGCCAGCAGTTAATTTATAGCAGAGTGATTAACTCCATTAACCAATAGGATAGTGTCATGTTTTTATCCTGAATCTGGGGTTCTTATATAATAGACAGGTGACCTTTGCTCCCATACTCTGAACATCAGGGTTCATGTGCAGGCTGGTTCAGGATCTTACCAATGCTATCATCAGACCATGCTGCTGGCGCCAGGTTTTATCCTGGATCTGGGATTTTTGTGTAGTGGAAGCCTAGGGCGGCCTTTGCTCAAATATTCTGGACACCAGGGTCAGGCTAGTAAAGGATTAGGAAATCTCTAATGACTGTCTCTAATGCCTATTGCTATTTAATGACAGGGTCAATTAACAGATTATTTTAATGATGTTTCAAAGAATAACTTTGAGTGGAAATAACAGAATTAATATCTAACAACTAAGATCAATATGTAAGACTAAGCTGAAGACATAGAGGCATCAACACTGTTAATCAACTGACAAATGTTAAAATAATCTGTAAAATGTGTTTTTCATAAATTTTATTTTGATTTAATATAAACATTAATTTTTACAATCTAATTGAAATATCTGCGGGCCGGATAAAATATTTTTGCAGGCCTTAGTTTGGGGACCCCTACCTTAGATTTAAACTGAAGAAACATTTACTGATCGCGATATTCATACACTGCTGTTAAGTTATTTTGCAATGCTTCATATTCCTCCCTTCCTTCGCATAGGAGTTTATATTTTAAAAAGTTTGAAAGCACTTACACTTTTTTTTATCAATTACAGCTACTAAAAACTATAAACAAATAGTTTTTGACACTAACATTCTATGAAGGTTATGAAGTTCTCATGTGCATTTACTGTTTACTACTTTTCATTTACATTAGTTCCAATAAGATAAGCTGTAGATTTCATGGTTTGTTTTTTGTTAAGTCATATTTCAAACGTATGTTGTGTTCTAAGCTTTAAATGTTCTTCCTTGCCTTATTTTAAATTGAATTGAGCTTGTTTAATATTTTTTCTTAAATATTTGGCGCTTCCATGACCACCAAATACGGAGGATGCGGAAAGGTCAGGGAATGACCACCGCATATCCCCGGAGCAATATTGCCTTAGTTGCTAATGCTCCTAAAAACCAAATAACAATAACAACTTAAATATTTATTCTTTCTCCTGAGTAGGAAGTTCTAATTTTGACAAAGAATAAGAAGGAAATATTTATGGAACAAAAACATTAAACTATTTTTAATTTTTTCTTTGATCACTGATGTTTAAACTCTGACTATTAACTTTGCATTACTTTTGCATGTTGTGAATCTGTTATTGATACTGTTATGTTATTTATTTATTTTTTATTATTATTTTTATTTTATTTATTTATTTATTTTTTTTTTTCAGATCAACTATCAAGTAATACAGGCTCAAAAAGTACAGTTTAGTGCCATCATGTTATGTACTATTTAAATAACTGTAAATTTTGACAGTGGAAATACTATAACTTATTTGTTGGGGCCTTTTCAGTGATGCCATTCATCGGTACATCAAATTATGCAGTAGACAAAAGGAAAAGGAAATTTTGGATTTGTTGACAATTTGTTTTATTCAAGAAATTGTGGAATGTTAACTGTCTGGATTATGGCGATAAAGATGCTTTTCGATAGCATCTTTGAATAGCAAGAAATCCATTAATCATGAAATACACTGGTTGGATGCAAGATTGGACTGTAACCCCAAAAATGTTTCTTGTTTACCAGATATGCTTTATCAAATATTTAAATTTCGTGTTTATGAAACATGTTAAAAATTTTAATCAATTTTGTTATATTACACAGCTGCAATGGTAAAACATTTATGCACCCTTAGTAATACACAGGAAGTTATGATTAAATTGCAGTTATTGTTTCATCATTGAATTCTCCTTTTGTTTCAGGTCAGTACTTGATAATTTTTATTAAACTAAACTGCACAGATAATTCTTATTTATCGCAACTGATATAAATTATTGAAGTGATTTTAGCATTTTAAAAAATACAGTGATACATCATCACTTATGTGAACTGTATTCATAAATTTTACTTCTGAAGTAGTGAATTTTACTATTGCTGTGTAATGTTTATATAAAATATATTCATTTAGTATTGTTTTATATAATAAAATTTTGAATTATCACAGTGTGAAAATAGCATTTTGCATTAATGATAGTACTGTAAATTTTAGCAATATTTATTTTCTGACAAATGTGCTAACTAATAAAAGATAAAAGAAAAAGTTAAGCAATGTATTTTAGTATTTTACTGTTCACAGAACTAACATTTTCTTCATTAATGTTCATTTTGATTATGATAATACAGCAAAAGGCATAATTATTGGTGCCTTCTAGTTACAAATATAATACATTAAATAAAATATATATCGGATTTAAATTTTAATTACTTCTGTTTGTTATAAATGCATAATTAAAAGAAGCTGTTTATAGACAAATTAAAATTAGAAAATAAAATATTATGACCTTATCTGTCATAATATTTTATTTTCCAACTCTCTCTCTCTCTCTCTCTCTCTCTCTCTCTCTCTCTCTCTCTCTCTCTCTCTCTCTCTCTCTCTCTCTCTCTCTCTCTCTCTCTCTCTCTGTCCCCCCCTGCCAAGTTGGCACTTTTAATAATGCCAGAAAGTGGTGTGGGGGAACTATTTATGAAGTGTCAACCATTTTATTTATTTATTTTACTTTATTTTTTTATTTTTGAGAAATACAACTTATTTGATTTTATCTACATTCATTAAGAAATCCTAAGTAAAAATCTAATTAGATTAGTACATTAAAATATATATACTCGTATTACTGTTTGATTATAATTATGAACATCAATTAATATAAAATGTTATAAATGTATTTATATATGACAGAACATGGTGTAGAAAATAGCATCTTTTTATTTATGACAGTTTGTCTATTTTAATATTATTAAAATATATGGTGATTGATTGCTGAAGAAGATTTGTGATGGCCCAAACAGTATGTAATTATACTTAAAAAGTTTATTACAAGATAACCTTGCAGAAAAAAGAAAAAAATAGAAAAGTTTAAAAAAAAAAAAAAAAAAGAAGAATAAAACATTCTTGTATATTGTTGTGTGGCTTACTGTTACTCATCTAAATGAAAAGATTGAGTAAGTGTTTATAAAAACAAGTTAAAAGGTACCTTTTAAACAACCAGATAAAAAACTGTCATGCACTGGAATTCTGCAATTCAGCCCCAACCAATTTTAATAATTGGCTGTGTATCATTATCTGCCTACAAGCAGATAGTGCCATGTATTTAATGCATAAATTGGGCTTTATTTTATACAAAAGTTTCCAAAAGTATTGACCACGTTTTTTCTTTTTTTCTCAAAATTTATTTTAAAAATCTGAAACTTGATATGATATAACAGTGTAATTTTTACATGCTCCCCCCCCTCCCAACATTTTCTCCTTCTACTTTTGTGACCTTATAACCTTATGCCAACAAGCAGCAAAAGCATGTATGCTTTGGCAGGGTCCAAGCCTTGTCTTGTACATATTGCTCTGACTTCACCTCATTAATCATAACCTTAGAAAGTTATGTATCACTTTTTTTTTTTCTCATTATCTCAGTCAAAATTTCAAAAAATGTGAAACTTAGAAATAATATAACAAACAACATTATATATTCTTCATGCTTTTTTCCCCCCATTCTACATACATTACTATAGCCTTATACTGAAGAAGCAAGAGCATATATACCTTTCCAGTATCAGCCCTTAGTACTGGAAAGGTATACATACATCCTGTGAATGTAGTCATTTCTTCGCTTCACAAAAAAAATCCAAAATGGAAATATCGAGGAATAAAATCTGAACTACATGCACATAGGGTAGCAGGTATAGCAGGTGTGAAGATGAAAATTTGGTGGCGAAAGCTCACTGAAATTACCTATTTATTTTATGATAAACACAGTGATTGTGATCTGTCTGGTTTCACATTGACTTTTGAAAATATACATTTTTTTAAAATAATCTGTTTTTCTAAATTGCTTTCTTGTGTTTTATGCATATTCCTCAGAATGAATTTAGTAATATTATTAATGAAATTGGATTTTTGTATTTAATGATTAAATATAAATGCAAAGAGGTGTTCAACCTCATTGGCCCCTGGCCTAAAGAGGTTGGACACCCCTCTCTTAGCTCTTATTGCTTATTTTTTCTTCTGCACAAGGTTTTGTAGAACTAGTTTCTCATATGCCCTTGAATACGCAAAGACTTGGATAAGTATGCCGATTCTTCCTTTTCTGATTACCAGCTCTAGTGATAGTTGGTAAGTCAGTCTGAGAAAGTGTAGCAAACCTATAAATAAAAAATTCTTTCAATAAGATAAATGTAGCTGGAACATTTCATTTTAGCAACAGCAAGTTTAACTTCAGCTTGAGTGAAGGGATCAGTAATAACCATTAAAGAGTATATACAGCTATCATTACTAATTTTCCAATGTTCAAGAAGGTTATCTGTTGGCAAGAGAACATCTAAAATAGAGTTAATGGCATCATGCCAAGTACTGGTTTCAATAGAGCCAGTAGTCATTGACCTAGAAAAAGTAGGTGAATAAACCTTATTTTGTGTTAGTTGGTATACAAAACCCAGAGGTTGCCATTACCTGAGGTGTTAACAAGTTCCTGCCATGATTTGATCTTCCAATCATTGGTGGTTTTAACATAGTGCCTCTTTAGATTTTGGTAATTAGTGTATGCCTAAGACAATCAACATAAGAGGATGGCCAGCTTCTCTGATGATGCCAGATCTTCCATGCACAATGAACTTGGCAACATAGGAGTGTTAGCTCATGGTATTACCACAAGGTAGGATGTTTAAAGGGCACCTTTTTTCTAGCAGCACAGCAGCAAGCATGATGTAGAGAAAGTCAAAGGATGCAAGATCAATGGGAGAATTAGTGTTCAAAAAAACCTGGAGTCAAAGGGGATATCAAAATTAGGAGACACTTCAAATAGAATTTGCTTTAATGAGAAGTATTGAAGATCTTGAAGAGGACTAAAAACGTTTCCATTAGAGATTATAGCCCAGTAGTCACTAGAGCAAAGTTCCTCAACCAGAGACCAATTAGCAACAAGCAAGAACAAAATAAGCCTGAAACATTGAAAAGACTGCAAATTGATTAGTCAAACTAGGAATTTTGACAACATCCAGGACTGTTAGTAACAATAATAAAGGAACATGGATCAGAATGATCTGATTGTATGGCCTCAAAAAACTGGGAATCACGGCCCTTTCCACCACATTAGTATGGTTCCTGTAGTGAGATTACATCAAAATGAACTTCAAGATATTTGCCCACTTCGTCGGCAACATGCCTGGACCATTAGGCATTCAACTATAGTGTCTTAAGATTAAATTTATTTGTTACACCACACCAGTTTGTGCAGAGAGATTGGATGTTGGATTCATAGTCGGTTCTCAGTCATGTTCATTTCATTTGCACAAAGGTATTTTTGGTAGATTGGATTCCTTATAGTGTTTAAAATTGTGCTTCCTAGCTCGACAATTTGCACAAGGAGGAGGATCAGACTTAGCAGGGTAGTTATTGATCACATACCCCTTCAACAGCAATGACCATATGTTGGACTCATGACGACATTCATGTGTATACTATGGTGTTTCTTATCAAGTGGCACCAGAGATAGTGTGAATTTTAGAACGTACTGTGTGTACTGTAGTTTGTTGTTGGTATGTTGTTGCCAGCCATTTAGCCACAGTGCCCCATAGCCCATCGACTCCGTAGCCAGGTGGGAAGGAGCAGCAGTGCATAGCACACACTTCTTGATTAGACCGGGGTTCGAGCCCGTCACCACCAAATATGGAGGTTGCGGAAAGGTCAGGGAATGACCACCGCATATCCTGGAGCAATATGGCCTTAGTTGCTAATGCTCCTAAAAACCAAACAACACACACACCTCGTTGCCCATCCACCACCATAACGAGGTGGTAGGCTGGGTGCAGGGTGTACATAAAGTGTGTAGTGGGGGTGAAACCTGAACAGGTTTCAAGCAGCATGGGGCCCCACAACTCTGCATTTGTATATGCTCTGTCGCAATACAAACTGTAAAGGCCAGAGATAGTGAAGTTTTAGTGTTGAACTATGTAGTAGCATAATGTTTCGGTAAGGCACCACCTGTGGTTTACCACATCTGTGCGATCATACTCTTGTCGGAGCAACATGGCCTTAGTTGCTAATGCTCCTAAAAACTAAAATAACAATACTCTTGTGATGAATACAGAACCTCTGTAAAAGCCAGAAAAGTGTTGTGTGTTGCATGTGTAGTTTAGTGTTAGGTTCTGTTGTTTGTGCTGACTTCTTGGCTGCAGGGCCCCCTAGTAGGACTCCACATTGCCTACCACCACCACTGGAGGTGAGCCAGGCTGTCCACAGTACTCTGGCTGCTCTCCATCATGGGCTACCTGATCTTCCTGACGGAAAACCAAAAAAAAAAAAGGGGGAGAGAGGGGAGTAGCTGAAGAATCTGAGTAAAATGGGGGGGGAAGGACAAGGAAAAAGACCTACTCCAGGTAAGGTAGGTAGAAAAGAAGTGAAGGATTGGGATACCCATGGTCTGGGAAGCCCAGAGCTAGTGAATGAGAAGAAAGCTTGCAGGGTTAGAGTACCCGGCAAAGAGGTGCACCATTTGGCCTGACCCACCGAACAGTATGCAGGTACCAGGCAACCCACACCTGAAGGTGCCAGCAGCAGCAGGAGACCTATTCTGCAGTATGCATGTGCATGCAAAGTTAACACCCGGCATGTCTGCAGCACTTGGCCCACCCTAAGGTATGCAGGTACAATCCTACCCCAGATGGGGGTTAGCAGTGGATCCTGCACCAGATACTATTGCCAGCAACAAATCCTGCGTCGATTGAGGTTAGCATGAGTTACATCCTACCCCAAGATGAGAACACCGAGTTCTCACGCCGGTGGCTCGTTGCCAGCAGAAATTCCTGCCTCTAATTAAGTTGGCAGTGTAGGATATAAGGTAGTCTCTTGATAAACGGTAGGGATAATCATGCCCAGGGGGGGTTCATGTCTGAGATTAGATTAGATTATCTTTTTAGTTTAATGAACCTTTGATATGAAATCTTTCTGAGCAGTGTAGTGTGTTTAGCGTCAACCAGCACCAGAGGTTCCCACTATCTCTGGATAGTATACATTGTGGGTATGAATGCCAGAGGTTTAAAGGTGTATGGATTTTGTATATGTGTAGTTTCGTGTACTAATTGTTCCTCTGGTCATTTAGCTGCTGGGCCGGTAATGAGACCCAATGTTGCCCACACTCTGCCCCATGGAAGCAAACCAGCTACACCAGTATTTTAGTTATTTATTTATTCTGGCAGGTCCTGCCACCTGAGATTTCAGTGGCTAGGACCTAAAAAAAAAAAAAAAAAAAAACCCCACTATGGATAGGGGTCAGCCAAAAGGAGTACTAGTTATGCAATTTGATAAGTTTTTGGATTTAGGGCTCAAGCAATTTAGAGATGTTCAGACACTAGTTGTAAGTTAGAGAGGGGGGGGGGACTGAAGACTGTGGATGGATAGACATACAGGGTCCATAGAGAAGATAACCCCATGTCAGTAGAGCAGGCCCAAACCCCACCAGAGAAAAAAGGAGGGAGAAAAACAGGGTCACCTTCCACCTGGGAGTGGAGGCAAAGGACAATGTTAGGAAGGCCTAATGGCAGCTGCTGAGCTGTGTTTGTGGAGTATCACACCTGGGACAAAGGTCCCATCCTGGCCAGTGTCAGCATCCACACCATGCCAGCTAGGAACATCAATGACCTTGGGGTCCATAAGGTTTCCATGGCCATCCATATATCTGATGGAGGGGCTGGAATAGAACATGCAATTTATATCATTTACTCACATACCATTTTTTTTTTTTTTATATATATTTTATAGTTTTTACCATACATTTCAAGGCAACATTTTACAAGTTTTTTATACTTTTTTTTGTTCCATCATTCACACCAGGGGGTATGCTGTCAATTTAAAACAGGGCAATAATTAAACAAGTAAATAATTTAAAGAAAGCTCATACTAATTTAAAGGACATGCAAATACAGTTGTGGCCCCATATCTGCTGATTCAGTTACCCACGGTTAACCTCAGAAGAAAAAAAATAACGAAAAATTTAATACTTGCTACTCGCGTTTCCAATACGATACTTCCCTTTATTTTTTACAATGTCGTGTATGGTTTGGTCAACATTATAATGGTTCTTTAGAGATTTAACGGCTGCACCGTTTTCAAATTTTTGAAAGCACAACTCTTGCATTTGCCCATCATTTTTGCAATTTCTAAACAAAAAAAAATAGTTACTATAAAAAATTCCAACATCCCTGACATAAATAGAACAAAATTTGTGGTTTTGAGAAACACCCAAAACCACCTAAGTGGTTTAGGTGGTTTTGGGTGTGGAAAAAACGTTTCGGTAGTAGAACCTTTGGTCTCTTGCTCCCATTCCGTTTGCCATATCTGATGTAGTTGTGTGGCAGTTTGTCATTTCTCTGTCTTGGTCTCATTGGCAATATTTGGGGTTATGTCTAGAAAATACATAGGGATTCCTTTTTTTAAGTCTATAATATGCCGTATTTCCCCATGTATAAGACGCACCTTAATTTTGGGGCCTGAAATTTAAAAAAAAAACATATTACATAAAGTTATTGAGCTCAAGTTTTATTCATCATACAACTCATCACTGTCAAAACTCCCATCCATTAGCTTGTCCTCATCTGTGTCTGATGACGAATCACTGTCTTCATATATTGCCTCGTCCTCAGTTCCATCTTAAATGACTTGACAACGATCTCAATCTTGATATTATCCCAGGATCTTTTCACCCAGTTACAAACTTCTCCTATAGTTGTTTTCTTCACTCTTCCTGCTGATGTCAAATTGTCCCCAGAAGACTTCATCCATTGGTTCCATTCGTCTCTCATGTCAGCTTTGAAGGGTTTGTTAATGCTGACATCAAGTGGTTGGAGCTGGGATGTCAAGGTATGACGGCAAGTTTTGTTTTTTGCTCTGCAGCAATCTTTGTATTTTTTGTTATGTGTGCCCTGAACTGATCAAGCACCAATAAGGCAGGTTCGCGTAAGAGCCCACCTGATCTCCTGCTCCAAACTTTCTCAAACCAAATCTTCATCCCATCCTGATCCATCCAACCCTTGTCATGAATGTGGACAGTCACTCCTCGAGGAATGTCTTCTTTTTGCATTGTTTTGCGTTTTAAAATCAGCATAGGAGGCAGCTTGGTTCTCTTGGCACAACAAGCTAGAACAACTATATAATGGCTCTTTTCTTGTCCACTTGTCTTCACAGTTAGTTTTCACCCCCTTATCAACAGTTTTGTTACTTTGGACATCAAATTGAACGGGGACTTCATCCATATTTGCAATCTGTCCCAACTCAAACTGATGTCTTCTGACATTGAATGGCAAAACGATGAAATTCAAGGACCGTCTGCTCATAGCTTTCAGGCATCTTTTGGGCAAGTCTCGCGTGTACGTATTCTTAGTCCATTCTGTTTAATGAACCTGAAGCACCAATTGTGTCCTTTGAAATCAGTAACTTCTTTTTCATCAGCAATTCTTCTTGCCTCGTGCTGAACCATCTTTGTGGACACAGGAATTCCAATTGCCCTTTGCTCTTCAATCCATATCTTCAATTCCCTCTCTAAATCAGGCCATTTTTCTGACTTGCCTCTCATGGCCTTCTGCCGTGGCATTTTCAGTAGGGCTGCTTCTTCTTCCCGTAGCCAGTCTCGGATTGTTTTCTCAGTTGGAGGAGGACCAAACTTACGTTTAGCAGCACGATTTCCATTCACTTTTGCAAACTGGATCACTTTTAACTTAAATTCAGCACTGTACAGAAATCTTTTCTGAGCCATTTCTGGGTAGAATGTGGCAAAACGTAACCTAATATACTGGTAACAAGTGCAAAACAATGAGCACAAAGACAACAAGCACGAAAAAGTGGAAAATGCAAGTAAAAGAAATCTACAACTACTCTATAAGACGCACCCAGTTTTTAGACCCCAAATTTTTCAAAAAAAGGTGCGTCTTATACAGCAATTGTTTGAGTGCCACGTTTGCTCTTTCTTCCACTACCGTTATGGCGTTACCTTTTACCAATAAGACAAGGTTGTCGGCAAAGGCAACCTTATCTGTAGGGCCTAAATCATTTTAATTCAAGCACTGAGGTCGAAAAGAATATTTCTGAGTCATGTCATGTCCAGGAAGTTTCTTATTTTGATCTTCAGTGGGTGGTGTTTGAGCCCCTAACCCTTCTAGCAGTGAAGACACTGTAAACTTAGCGAAGGCAGTGCAGCACTGCTCGTTCATTATAATCAGATGCTCATAATGCTGGGGATTATCTTGGATTTTAGTGACAAACCTTAACTGGAACACATTCATAGTGGTTGTACATTACATGATCCTACGTTTCTTGGGCCCCACAGTGACAAAGTGGATTATCTTCTATGCCTAGGGATGCTAGCTTCCGTTTAAAGGGTCCATGGTATGTGAACTGCTGTATGTTGTGCTCCCTAAATTTTGTTTTGTGTATTAAGGAAACTGTATTTAGTTCCTTTTCGGTGTAACTTCAAGAACTCTTGCAAATGCCAGATATGACCATTCAATTATAAGTGTGGACAAAAGATAAGTACTGTTTGAATTCTGGATGCTCTTTGCTATATCTGCTTTTCCCGCATGTTCATCCATTGTTCTGACAGTTCTCTGAATGCATGTCCAAGAACAAGCTGTATGACCTTGACTGGACATCAATGGTCTAAGCATTCCCTTAACCTCCCTCTGCATACTGTAGGGTAGTGGCAGATGGACTTGAGCTACATGCAAAAAATAAAAAAATTAACTTGGCAGATTTCCATGTTTAATTCTGTACTGCATGATCATTTCACCAAACTCATTTTTAATTGCTGTCGATCACTAGGTCTGGCTCTGATCTGTGGGATCTACCATCGATATACGGTGTTGCTAGCTGCCTCATACATAATTTTACTTTTGATATTGATTGATGAGTTAGATGTATGTTATGATTACAATAGACATTTAAAATCTTAAATATCTACTGTAATTTAAAAATGGATTTGGGTCAGTTGGATAAACTGGAAGATAGTTTCCCTGGTCACTGTTGAGAACTCAGTTTGCTCCTCCAATATAAGAGAACTGAGGGTGGCATTGCCCAGATTAGGTCCTAAGGACCCTCCATCATATTGAGTCAATGTGCCAGCTTCAAGTCATCCAATGGCATGCCACCCTGAGTACTGGAGATGTAACTATCCCAATAAGGAAGCCAAAAAATGAGAATGAAGTGATCTGGGTGCAGCTCTCTAAGGTAGATCGATTTGATATCATTGTTAGAGACATACTGATGTGCAAAACTTAAGGACCAGTCAGTTTTTCACCTGTAGCTACTCATAGGAGGCCTGGATATGGGAAAAGCACACCAAAGGAACCTCGTGAGGTACAGAAATGAAGGAAACAACACCGACAACAATGGAAACAAAACGGTACAGAGGGACTTCATTCAAAAATGGCAACATAGCACTGGTTGCCATGATACAGATGCAAATCCTCTGTCAGTGCCATCTTCAGCTGGTGGGTGTGGACGTGCCACTAGGCATCTTCCCAGAGCGTCCCAGATATGTTCTATGGGATTTAGATTGGAGGTGGAGAAACAGGCAGGCCAATCCATACGAACAATGTCCTCACTTTCCATAAATATAACAGCTGCAATGCGATGGGGTGAGCGTTATCATCCATAAACACTAACTCAGGGGCCAATGCCACCTTGGAACAGATGCACATAGGGAAGGATTACCTCAGTACAGTAGTGTGCACCGGTTACAGTACTGCCCTCCAGTATCTGGAGTTGTGCACGTCCATCCAAGATGATGCCTGCCTTCGATCCCTTTCAGTGATGTTTGTGGGGTGATACCGTGTGCCAACCTCTCGCCAGATTAGCTGATGTCCAGAAACACTGCTGAGACAATCTACTCTCATCAGTAAAGAGTTTAAAAAAAAAGGTAAACTGCAGCCATTATCAACCCACTGCAGGATGGAAGCCTCAAGAATTCATGATGAGGGAAAAGATCATAATCTGCCACGTTAGTCCAGTGCGGGTTGGCAGATCGACCGTATTTAGCAGTCAGAGGCTTGAACCCTGGTCTACTCAAGGAGCGTGTGCTACTGCACTCCCACTCCTGACCACTCAACTGCAGAATCGGCACTTAAATCAGTAAAGAGTACCTTGCCCCATTGCACTACTGTCCAGTCCTTGTGTTCGATGCACCACTGTAAATGGTGTCTCCGATGGGCAGGTGTTAAAGGGACACAGTATATTGGCTGTTGGGCAAATAGTCCACCTTTGTAGAGTCGCCTGGCCACAGTAAACCGCGATGTCCTGTGCAGCTGGTTTGCAATGGATCTCACTGTCTGGTGTTGGTCCCTCTTTGCCTGTTGGAGTATATAACAGTCATCAATGAGCATTGGTTTTCGTCGACAACCATCACTGGTCCTTCGAACAGCTGTACCTGTCATTCTGAAGGCCGACCACGCATGTGAGATGATGTTAGTGGTGATACAGAATTCTGCAGCCAGATTCCTCGCACTTTGACCTTTCTTGAACTTCCCAATTATTCTACCCTGGGTAAAGTCATCCAGATATTGTCTACTGGCCATTTCATTGCCTGCTGCACTGTATTATTATTAGCATATGGTGCAATGAAGCCTAAGGCTTATGCTGCACCAGCTAAAAAAAAAAATTCTGAATTACCCTGAGAGAGAGAGAGAAAAGAATTAGAAGGGAATCACCAAGAAAGAAGAATGATGATATTCAGCTCAGGACCCTGGGTGTGCCAAGCCTATAATCACCAGATGTGAGCTCCTGGGGTTATGAAAACAATCGAACGTCTGTAACAATCATGGTCACCATTCGATAATTTGTACTTAACTGCTGCTTTTATCTGTGTATGTGAGCCTCTCATCACAATTCAAATTTTTGCTGGCGCTTTCTACTGAATGTCCACAGTTATACAAATCGCCACAGGCTGTTTCGTTTGAATTTTTAGTTGTAACCGTTAGAAATAGTGTTGGTCTTTAGGTTTTGCACACCAGTGTATGATGCAAGAAAGCAAACATAGCATTAGCCAAAAAAAAAACATTCGCTCCAAATGTTTGTCTAGTTTGGCCTTGAATTTATAAGCTGTCAGCTTCCACAACAAATGGGAGTTTGTTCCAGCAACCATCCATTCTTTTGGATGTTTGTTCCACACATCCATTCTTTTTTTTCCACACATCCTTTCCTCAATTTGAATTTATGCCACCTTAGGTTTGGAATCTGAGCAAGAGGAAGAACCTCATCAACTGATCTTGCTCAAGCCATTCAAGGCCTTATACACCTCAATCAGATCACCTCGCAGGTGCCTAGCCTCCAGATGTTGCAGTTTGCAGAACTTAACCCTTTTCGGTAAAAGTAAACCTTTTTTCCGATCACTAATATGGTTGCCTTTTGTACTCATTCCAGCAGCTCTATATTTTTCCTAAAACGGGGCCTCCAGACCTGTATGAACTACTCAATGTGTGGCCATTAATGTCCAAATTGGGACATTAAGCCTGATTTTATATTTATCAATGATATTGATAAATATAAAAAACAACGAATGCAACACTTAATGCTGAAGGACTCCAATGATATCAGTCCATGAAGAGCAGTGTCCATAAATTACCACTCCATCTGCTCGACCGTCCCTTTATTCATAGCAGGAACTTGCCCTTAATGCACTACTGCTCCAACTTGTACAGTAAGCTTTCATGTGCAACAGGAGTAGTAATGGAAGGGGATCTGGCCGAACGAAATGTCGGTATGGTAGTTTTGCCTCGTGACGTCATTCAATAAAGGGGTGTGGGGAGTGAAAAATTTTAGTTTCTACTGTTTTTTCTTTTTTGTCCCTAGATGGCTTTAATGGTATTTTCTGATTTTATTTTCTTGAGGAGGATTTCATCCTCGCTCCGTCTGGTTTGCAGTTTGTTATGCTTCCTCTCGGTTACAGAGTTTCTTGGGAGATTGAGAGTAAAGGTGGTAGTTGAAGATAGCAGTCTATGAAACCAAAATGTTTGTGAATGTGTAATTAGGCTTTCACTTTGAATTGTGGGAGTGTATTCTGAGTGTTAATTAGGAAGGTGCATTCTGGAATGAACGTTTTGTGGCTAAGGTGTTGCTGCGGGAGATAGCTGCCATGTTTGTTGACATTTTTGCGATATGAAAAACTCTAACTTGGATTTTTTTTTTCTTGACAATTAAATTGTAGACAATGGTTTGTGAGTATGTTATTGCTTAGGAAAGGAGAGCCACCATGTTGACATTTTCCTGAATTATGCAGAATGAAAAGCTCAAACTTAAAATTTCTCTGTTGATTGTGTGTGTCCTTTTTTCAAGTATGTTTTCCTAATATTGCTTAATTAGGGATATGTATTCTGGCACACTAAGTTTTGGAACAGATACATTGCATTCTGGGATGGAAGGTTTGTGCTGACTATTTTTGAAAGTTCATTATGTAACAGTGTATTCTTGAGGGTTAATTAGAAAGATGCATTCTAGGATGAAGTTTTGTGGCTATGCCGTTGCTTAGGGAAAGCATCCGCTATGTTTGTTGACATTTTCCCAATGTTATGCATGATGAAAAATTCAAACAGATTTTTTTTTGCTGGACAAAGTGTTAACAATAATTCATAGCTATGTTATTAATTAGGGAAGGGCAGCCATCATGTTGTTCATCGATATTTTCCTGCCATCATGCAGAATGAAAAACTCAAACTTAGAATTTCTCAATTGGTGAATGTGTGTCCTTTTTTTCAAGTGTGTTTTCTTAAAATCTACTTGAACTTTTAGTAACAACAACAGGCGCTGATAAAATTTACAAAGGAAAAGTTATTAGTGAACACAAATTTTTTAGCAACTTAATAAGGCCATTGTTACTAGCGGATGTTTTCTTAGCAGGCGCTAAGTTTTTATTATTGTTAGTAGTTAATTTTAAGTTTATATTGTTATCTTGTTCGTTTGTGTGTGTCTGCTTGTGCTGTCAAAAATTTACCAGGGCAGGTCCATTGTGAAATCCGAGGTGCATAGTTGTGTCGTGAATCACACAAGGCGATTATTCACATACATTCCAAGATTTATGTACTATTTCTCATTTTTGAGTGGAATTGAACTTTTCAATTGTAATTAGAGTGGTTGTTTACACTCTCCCGAAAGCGCCACACACAGAGATTATTTTCATATTAACAGAATGCAAATTCACATTGTCACAAGAGATAAATGTAGTTAGCAGAGCATAAAGCATAGCCTTGTCCATCAATTCGACCATGGAGAGATTGTGCAAGGCTCAAAGGATAGAATTTTTCTCAGCCTGGTCTGTGCTTGTTAACAGGAGAAACTGCTTCTACAGGGATGGGATACACTTAAATGGAAAGGGTGCAAGAATATTTACTGATGCTGTCGAGGCAGAGTTAGGCGTGTCGGAAAACTGCTAGCTTGGGGGGAGACACAGACTAATAGATTAACAGTAGCCGCTGGCAGAGGTAAAAGTGATTCTTGCACTGCTTCTATTGAAGAGCTATGCTACTGTTCATTCCCTGTGTTGCAAAGATGTTTAGAGTGTTCCCATAAAATACAGTTTCTACTTTGGATTATCAATTCCCTGGATTGTGACGACCATTTCAGTGGATGCAGCATAGCTTACTCTACCTGCAGGTAAAATTTTATCATTTTATTTAATGTGGGAAGGCCATTTTACAAGCAAGTGAATATATCGTTGAATCTTCCCTATGGAAACCCATGTGGTTGCCGTAGCGATAGTGTCACTGAGGCAGTGAAACCTGTAAACTGTGAAACTGACTGGGAGCGGAGTTCTCCCGGGAAACTTTTAAACTGGTCACCTCACATACAACGTCTTATTTAAATTCTAGCAGTTCATTTTACCTTTTACCATGTTTATCGCCAGTCTCCTTTGTTCGCCACCATATTGTTTCACTTAGCGAACCTACGTTTTTCGAGTTGGCACTAAGACACTTCCTGCTAATTGGCTATAAATTCTAGCTGTTTTGAACAACTTCAAAAAAAATAATAATAAAATAAATAAATAAGGTAATAATGGTAGTAATAATGAATAAATAAATAATAATAAATAAAATAGTAATAATAAACAACAATAATAATAAATAAAATATGTCAAAAATTGAATCTCAAACGGGAAACAGTACTCCCATAGTTGTGCTATTGCGCCCTTCATGCAGAGAACGGCACACCTCGAGCAACCAGGAATTACTTGAAAACACCTGCCCAAACTCAGCTCTGATTAAACGGCTCAACAACAAACCAGCTAAGTTATGCACTTATGTTTCCTCGCAACGGGATTCAAATAATAGTAATATTATTGTTGATGAGGAGGTCGCGAGTGTGGACACCAATATGAACAACTCCAACCCTCCAGCTGAGAGAAAACGGCTAAAAACCAAAAAAAAAAAAGTCAAGAAATCCACTAAAACCTGTTCTCCTTCAGCTGCTCTCTGGGAGAACCTAGAAGAAGAACTGAACTCCATGCAGTCCTCACTAGATAAGGATTGCTCTCACTTGGAGAAAATTATGACCCTCAGGTCCATGATGGAATGCTGCCTTCGCTTTGAAGGAAGTAGAGTAACCAAGCCAGCTGCCCAAAAAGTTACAGGCTGCTGGGGTACCCTCGAGAAAATGTTACATGACTTAATACTACAGAATGAACAACTAAGAGCAATCAATGAACAACTGAGGGAAACAAATTATACCCTGACAAAGCCCTCAGAAATCCAGCTCGGACCATCCATAGCACTCAGAACTCTTTCCTCCCAGATCTGACAGCACAATCAAACTGCCAGACTCGGCCAGCACTTCTACCTACACCTATCTCAGAATCAACGTATGATGCTATGGTACAGCGGCCAAAAATTAATGCCCATCCTCCCAATCACACTGCCTTACCACCAGCCAGTATTGGCTGCCACCTTATGGACAGTGCACCGAATATCACGGTTAATGATTATCACCAGACAAAGAATCGGGAACCAAGTGAAATACCACAGCGGCCCCGGTCCTATTCAGATGCGCTGAGGATCCAACCAATGGCAGATAAGCTATTTGCCCCTCCCAATACCAGACAGAATAGAGAACAAAACCTAGTCATCTTTCGTGCGACCCAGGAAGGTTGCTTCACTTCAAGCGAGGCTGTCAAGGAGGTTGTTACTGCCAACCTGAAACTTCAAATGAAAACCATAAAAATTAAAAGCCTCAGAAAAATCCGTATTTCTGGGATCATCATTGAGACTGCTTCCAAAAAAGATGCAGAAAACATTATCCAAATCCCACAGATAAATGAACTTGGTCTTAGCACTGAGATACCCAAACCAAAAGGCCCATCTATTGTAATCTTCGATGTCGAAAAAGGAATTTCCAAAGATGACCTCCTTGAGAAAATATATGACAGGAACCTTGCTGATCATATCACTAGACATGAAATTCAAAGTGAATTTAAAGTCATGTACTCGACCAAATCCAGTTCGGGTACTTGTTGCAATTGGGTAGTCGAACTCTCCCCGAAGATATGGAAAATATTATCCCAACAACAACGAATATTTATTGGCTGGAGCTCTTGCCGGTTCAAGGAGCACATACCTACCATCAAGTGCTTTAAATGCCTCCGATTCAGACACACATCCCATGTCTGTGCCCAACAAGACTTCACCTGTGGCCACTGTGCCGAACGTGGTACACATCTACAACAATTGTCCAAACAAAAATGGAGCCCCTAACTGCGCCAACTGCAAAGCAGCAAAAATGGATCCAAATCACTCCGTCTGGGATGTCAAATGTCCAATCTATTTAAGGTATTGAGAACCATCCAGAACAAAACCGACTATGGCTGTACACCATAATCGCATTCCACCAACGTCCTCAAGATTCTCCAACTGAATGCCCAAAGAGCCAGAAATGTGGTCGAACAAATTAGAATGAAAATGGATGAAGAAGAAATTGATATCCTCTGTGCTCAGGAGCCCTACACCCACAAGGGACGAGTACAGGGCTACCCTAGAGCATATAGGATCATTGAGACAACCACAGATACTCCATGGGCAGCCATCATTATTAGGAATACTACAATTACAGTCACAAAGATCGACTCCTTATTAGCATTAGTAGAGGCATTTGGTGCAAGAAAGCAAGCTTATGCAGCATCAGCCAAAAAAAAAAAAAACCACTTCCACTTCACCCCTCTGTTCGTTCAAAATACCTGTCCAGCTGAGCCTTAAACTTATTTAGGCTATCAACCTCCACTACTAGGGATGGAAGTCTGTTCCACCAACCAACCACCCGCTGGCTAAAGGCAAATTTCCGCACGTCTATCCTACATCTGTCTTTCCTCAATTTGAATTTATGCCCTCTCAGGTGATTATTCTGAGCTAGAGGAAGAATCCCATCAGCATTGAGCATGCTCAAACCATTCAAGGCTTTATACGCCTCTATCAGATCACCTCACTGGTGCCTAGTCTCCAGACACTGTAATTTGCAAAACTTAAGCCTTTCTTCGTAAGAGCACCCCTTTGTTCCATTCACTAATCTTGTTGCCCTTGTCTGTACTCATTCCAGCAGCTCTACATCCTTCTTGAAATGAGGCCTCCAGACCTGTATACAGTACTCTAGGTGTGGCCTGACCATTGCATCCCCTTTGGTGTATGTGCACACATTATCTGCCAACAAGGCTCTCTGCACGTAGTCTCGTTGTACTGCCGACCACGAACTGATATTGCACCATAAATTGAATATCTCCAGTCAGTCATAACTCTCTTACCTTCCAGCAAAATCCTAGTAACGATGGATACCAATTGTAGATCTCACTTGTGGCATAGCCGGGTGGATGGGCACGTAGTTTCCCAGAATGGACAGCGATTAGAAGATTTCCTTTCATCTTCTCCATTTGAGGTCCTTAACCAACCACATCACCTTTTTACCTTCAGCAATACCCTGTGGGAAAGCAACATTGACGTTACCCTCGCCACACGGTCCATAGCACAAAAGTTCTCATCATGGATGGTTCATGAGGCCTGGACCACCTCAGACCACAGGGCCATGTTCTTCCACCTATCTAGACAACTTGATAGTACTCCTCCCATATACCACGATATTATCAGATACTCCACCAAAACAGCTGATTGGAATGCCTTTAAGGACAATATAAAATCAAAACTACAAATGGATACATCCCAACTAAACCATCTTGATCCACAGGAGCACCTCTCCCTCTTAACAACCACAATCCAACAAGCATGTGAGAGAACTATGAAAAAACGTCAGAAGCACCTAAAAGCAGTCCCTTGGTGGTGCAGGGAACTAGAAAACCTAAGGCGCCAAGTCCACACTGCCCGAAAAGCCTTCCAGAGAGCGAGGCACTCCTGGCCTCCTGCTGAGGTCCAGGCTCTACGGGAAATATATAGAAGATATCGTAACGACTACACAAGCCTCATTCGGCAGAAAAAGAAAGTGTCTTGGCAGAACCTTGTGACAACTACTGGTAACACAGATCCTTGGGGGGGGGGGTCTTTTATCGCATTGTTATGAACAAGCTGCCCAGGGGAGAGATGTTAAATGCAACCCTGACTCCCGATGGCAATCCAACACATACATGGGCTGAATCCATGAATAATATTCTGAATGCCCTACTTCAGACTGATGAGAGTCCCGTCAATGATGAACAAAAGCAAATTAAACAAGACAACCAGGCCTTCTCCAACAATAAAATAGAACCTCCTTTCACCTCTGAGGAAATGAACAAAGCACTTAACAGAACAAAAATAAATAAATGCCCTGGTCATGATAATACTGAGGCTGAGGTCATCAAGAAAGCAGCAACACATCTCCCGAACCACCTATTAGCACTGTTCAACAAATGCCTTGCAAAAGGAATTTTCCCTGATTCCTGGAAACAGGCGGTGCTTCGACTCATCCTAAAAGGTCCAGATAAAGATCCTACTCAATCCAAATCTTACCGCCCCATTGCTCTTCTCCCGGTCTTGGGAAAGGTTATGGAGTAGTAGTAGTAGTAGTGGCATGTGATGCAAGAAAGGAAATGTATGAGCTTATGCAGCATCAGCCAAGAAAAAAAAAAAAAAAAATCACACCATTCCCTCCAAATGCCTGTCCAGTTCCTCCTTAAATTTATTCAACCTATCAACTTCCACAACGACAGATGGAAGTTTGTTCCAGCAATTAACCACCCTCTGGCTAAAGGAAAATTTCCGCACATCTATTCTACATCTGTCTTTTCTTAATTTGAATTTATGCCCCCTTAGATTCGTAATCTGAACAAGTGGAAGGATCCCATCAGAATTCAGCGTGCTCAACCCATTCAAGGCCTTATATATACCTCAATCAGATCACCGCGCAGGTGCCTAGTCTCCAGCCACTGCAATTTGCAGAACTTAAGCCTCTCTTGGTAAGAGGATCCCTTCATTCCCCTCACCAATCTTGTTGCCCTTCTCTGTACACGCTCAAGTAAATCTACATCCTTCCTAAAATGAGGCCTCGAGACCTGTACGCAGTACTCAAGCCGTGGCCTGACCATTGCCTTATACAGAGGGATAATCACCTCCTTTTCCCTGCTAGCAAAATTCCTATATATCATTGACAAAACCCCTTGACCTGCCCTGGCAGCCTGTCTGCATTGCTCAGAAAACTTCATATCTGCCTGCACAATTACTCCCAGGTCTTTTTCATTTTCTACCACCTTAAGTGTAGTACCACACAGTTGGTACGTTTCTCTGGGGCTACTTCTACCCATATGTAGTACTTTGCTTTTGTCAAGGTTAAACTTCAGTTGCCACTTCTTAGCCCATCTGCCCAAATTATCTAGATCCTGTTGCAGTAGCACACTGCCATTACTGTCATTAACAACCTTGCCAACCTTTGTATCATCTGCAAACTTCGACATTAAGCCTGATATACCTTCATCAATATCATTGATAAATATACAAAACAACAGTGGACCTAACACCGAACCCTGTGGGACTCCACTAATAACATTAGTCCAAGAAGAGCAGCACCCATTGATTACCATCCTCTGTCTTCTAGCACTTAACCATCCTTTTATCCATTGTAGCAACTTACCCTTAATACCATTCTGCTCCAATTTGTACAATAGTCTTCCATGCGCAACAGTGTCAAAAGCTTTCCTGAAATCCAAATATATGATATCAAAATTATTTTTCGCATCCAGTGGCTGCTTCAATCCAGATTATCCACCTACTACCAGACAGCCAACTTATACTCTCCAAAGCAGTATGGCTTTAAGCCAGGATGCTCCACTGAAGACGCTATGAACAATCTCCTCAACACAGCAAACTCAACCACAGGAAAATATCTACTGGCTATCTCCATTGACTTTGCTGGTGCCTTCGATTCCATCTGGTGGCCCAGCATTGTCAGGAGATTACGTCAACTCAATATTCCACTCAACCTCTACCGCTGTCTCCAGAACTACCTCTTCAACCGCTCAGTAACTGTTCAAACAAATTTTCAGAAAACCTCCCAACCAGTTGTTAGAGGGTGTCCACAGGGCTCAGTTCTTGGGCCCTACTTCTGGAACTTAATATTAGATGAATTTCTTCTTATGGATCTAGGTCCTGTGGACTGCATGGCCTATGCAGATGACATCATCCTCCTTATCAAAGCTGATTCTAGAACTCAGCTTGAGCAAATTGCCTCTCCTGCCTTAACGATCCTCCAAAATTGGGCAAACAACCACAAGTTAGTCATCTCTGGGGAGAAAACGAAGACTATCCTCCTCAGAGGATCCTTGGACATAAGAAGACCGCCCCAAATTAAAATCTCTGGGCAGACATTGCAACTCAAAACAGAACTAAAATATCTAGGAGTAACCTTCGACTCCCGATTAACATTCTTACCTCATCTTAATTACCTCTCCAACAAAATACGTCGTTATACTGCCATGATCGTAAGAATTAGCAGAGCAGACTGGGGTTTGAAGAGGAGGACTCTCATGCTACTTTACAAAACCATCTTCTTACCAGCTGTGTGCTATGGTGCAGCCGTATGGTTCCCTCGTGCCATCATTGCACGTAATAAAGCAAAGCTGCATTCAATTCAACGCAATATCCTACTCACCGTGACTAGAGCTTGCCGCACATGCCCTACAGGTCTTAGCAGGTACTCTTCCTCTGGACCTGGAGGTTATTCGTCGCGGCCTTGCATACCGCATAAAGAGAGGAATTCTCACCACCATTCTGGATATAACACTCGATCTAGCTAATGATCCAAAAAACGAAATGAAACAGATTTACTCTAAGCTCTTCCAGCATTAGCAAAGATCTTGGGAGCAAACAGCCAAAGGTGAAACAACTAAAAGATTTCTTCCACAAGTTATGATAACTGCACCAAAGCCTCCTCCGTGGTACTCACCAGGCCTTCACGTCTCGTTCTTCCTCACTGGTCATGGATCGTTTCGGGCCAAGCTGCATGCCCTGGGTCTCACCGATTCTCCTCTCTGCACATGTGGTGACAATGAAGACTGGATTCACCACATGTATAATTGCCCTCTTTATGATTTACCCAGAAGTCTCCTAATTACCAGAACTGGAAATATACCCAGTGGGCAGGAACATCTCTACATAATTGACGAAACCAACTACAAAGCCTTCACTACTTTTGCCCAGACTGTATTTGAAATGCGTCAAATTCACCTACAGCAAACTGTTCAGCGCACCCACATCTTATAATGAACCCAAAACTCAATTCACAGAACATATCCTGAATGGAATCAAAGAAAACACCAACAGGATATTGATCTTTATCCTGACCTAACAGGAATCTCTCGATGTTCACAAAGGAAGCTATCGTCTTCACAAAGCACGACACTCCCGTTAACATAAGCTGGTCGTTTCCACTCGGAAGAGTAGTACCGAACATCGCTTTTGAACGTTGCCAATCTGCGTGGGGAATTTCCGGTTTGAAGTGAACATAATCAGTTGTTTTATATTCAAGACGTGAATATGATTTCTGATTAATCCAAATAGGGAAAAAATAAATCTTTGTAATATTACCTGATTAAGATTGCCATTCCCAATGTATACCGAATAAAAACTCTATGTAATAACGGCTTTTTTTTTTGTTAAAAGTTTGAAAAACTGGAAGTTACGTTTAGTCAATCTCTTTAAAACCAGTTAGGTTTAAGTTCTTTAGTAGTTAATTTTAAAGTTTTGTGCGAGTTTTTCTTTAGCAGTTAATTTTAAAGTTTATTCTGTCCGCAGTTTAGCAGTTAAAAACTTATTTTTCTCTCAATAATACTTATAGTTAGGAATCACGCAGACAGATAGAAATTTACAACAGCTTAATTTTATTGAACCAACATACTGATTATTTACAAGTTAGCAGTAAGCATACAAAATTATTTTCAAGTTTACTAACATTCTGTCCTTCTCGCTTTCCTATAAGAAAGAATTATCTATACGTAATACGCATTTTTCGTTTTATAATCTTAATAAAATCGACATTTTTTATTAAAAAGCATGACACGGGATAAATTACAGGTGGGCCTCGATTAACACGATTAATTCGTCCCGCGAGCGCATCGCGCAAAGCGGAAACGCGTTAATCGAATATAATAAATAGGAAAAATTATAATTGGTCCTTGACCTGGAATGTCCATAAAGAATTTTAAAAATACCTTTTAAATAACTTTCTAACTGTATATAATGTAAAAGATAATGAAAATAATTATGGAATTAAATGTTTATTGCATAAAATAGCGGTTCTTAAACTGTGCGCCGCGGAATAATTTAAATTTTCGAGGGAAACACAGCGATATTCGACATCTGTCAGACACCGCGCGAACTACTAGCTCGAGGTAGTTCACAGTTTCAGCATTTCTTATTAAGTTGTTTGGACCTAACTACTAAACGGAACTGTTAGATACTCGGTTCGCCGTGAACCGAGAAACTTTGGGAACCTCTGAATTAAAATACACAATGAAGAAATGACTTGCGGAAATATTTGAACAGTGTTGACTTTCTCTTGTCATCAATCAATTTCCGAAAGCCGACAACAATCTTCTCTGGGCCCTGGCGAAATAAATATCGCAGGGAACATCAAACCTTTTGTTTGAGGTTCTATGCCATACGAAAGATTTCATCTAATTCTTTTAATCTAATTCATCTAATTCTGGCTCATTTAAAAATTTTAATTTTTAAATGCAAGTCTGCATTGACTTTATTAGCAGGAGACAAACACGTCTTCTTCCGATGGTTGATGGAACACACCGAGGCAGGCAGCAGGCAAACATTTGTTTATTGACCGTACGACTCGCGGAAGCTTAACGCGCGATTCAAATCTTTTTCAACTATCGCATAAAAAAAAAAGATCGCGTTAACTGGAAATTTGAATAGTGTAAAGTGTAAAGTGAAAAGTGGTATCATTTTTCAAAACGCGTTAACTGAATATAGCGTTAATCGAACTCACGTTATGCGAGGCCTAGCTGTATATACCTTTCTCCTGAGTTTTAACTGAAAAACACATGCAGTTACCGGAAACAAACGCATGTGTTTATTTTTAACTCTTCAGAGCTAGTTATCAAGTATTATTGCCTTCTCGTTTGTAACTGTGATTTCGAATATCGAGTGCGATTTTATTCCTAGTGATTGATTTTTATCATTTATTGATTTTTACACCCTAGTGTTAAAAGGCCACTTTGGGGACATACTTTGCCATGTTCACACGTCTTTGCAGTTCATCTACATCGTAAAAGTGCCTCAGCTCATCAGCAACATAACTTTAGAACGATGAACCTTTTTCCTATCGTGTTTTTCCTGAAAAAAAAAAAAAAAAAGAGAAACTAATGTTTAGTATTCTAGGAGGAAATCACACCAGGGAAAAACGACTTCGTAACGTGATTAATGAAATGAACCCACAAACCTAAATGAAATTGTTTGATGGACAATAACTTGAAACTGAAGCGCATTCAAAAAAATACAATTTTGTTTTGAATCAACATTTGTACATGCGTTTGACTAACTGTGAGGAAATAATAATAACATTAATACCCTGTCCCCACAAGTAATGGTGTGACTGGAAAATCATTGAGCGAGTAGCGACTCACTGAAAATAGCAACCCAATTTCGAATATCATATAGCATGTGCACATTGGAGTCAAACAACAAATTAAAAGCAGATCCTTTGGGCTCCAATGTGAAAGTGATTTTACTGTATTTACAAGTGAATATTTGACAATGTTCCTCTCTCTGTTGTTGGAAATACCTAAAATAAAATTACGAGCAACTAAATAATCTTAAAGTTTAGATTTTTTTTTTTTTTTTGACAAAGGTTCTGGTGCCTTCTGCAGTTGAAAGCCGAAATAAAAATTGTGTGGGGTTGTAACTTTGAAACCTTGTCTAGTCTACCAACAATGAGTGTGCTTTTCTGAAATCTCTGAATCTACTTAATGTGTAAAAAAAAAAAGTTCAAGATTAAAAATTAAGCAGATGTGTTATTATTTTCATCAGTTTTAGTACTTAAAAGCTTATTTTTTTTTCTATCGATAATACTAAGTAACCGCACAGATGGATAGAAATTTACAGAAGAATAATTTATTGGTGGTGTCCAACAGACATTATTTACAAAATAGCAGTAACTCCATACAAAATTATTTCTAAGCAAGCAACAGAATGTGAAATCCATGTCAATATATAAATTCACTCACATAATTTTACCGAGAACACATTTTCTGTCCTTTTCATCATCTAGTTGAATGGGAATGCACTGTATTTGAGAGTATAGCCAGCATCTAACTCTCTAATCATAGCAACGACTGCCTAGAAGATACCATAGGAATTGAATACGGAGTGTCTATCCTCCCTCTTACATTTAGCTAAAAAAATGAAAAGATACTGCAGTGCGGACATAAGTGTGAAAACACGGTATTTCGAACGATGTTTCGAACGAGTGATTGAGGGCGGAAAATATTCTGCCCTCAATCACTCTCGCACTTCATCTAGATCCTCCATCATGCTGGTCTCTTTATGTGGAATATAAGTTTTTCCGATTCCAATGTTTGCAGGAAATCATCAATAAACGGAGTTTTTTTTCGATAAGAGTTCCTATTCTGAAATGTCAAGAGTTAATTGTACTTCGGCCTTACCAATGTCAGCCATTTTATGGTTGCCTTGGAATTATCTGTTTCAATTATTAGCCTGTGAAGATGTAAAGTCTCTTTAACCCGTCCATGGATGAGAAGTAAAATTTCATCAAGTTTTTCTTTCAGCTCTGTCCTGGTTTTTGGACAGTCTTATGTAAGCTTTCGTGGTTTCAATGAGGAAAACAGGCTAGAAATTTCAAACGCAAATCGGAGCGTTGAGTGCATGACTCAAGCATCTATAGAAAACAATATTTTTCTTACGCAAGAAGGATGAGTCATAATTTGAATTTGCCATTTTGCTTAGCAACCACATGTTCAAGAACTGAGAATGAAATGACTTTTCAAGCCACAACCAGAGCAATTGTGAAATGTGCGTTCCGCAGTAACGTCTCGAGTGACGAAAAGGAAACGTGACCATATCGAAATGGAGCTTTCAGGTGGGTCACACATCTATAAGGGGCAGCGATGTAGTTTTTCAATATTTTTATCTTTTCTCGCCCTTTAACAAAAATGCTTGTTTTAGCGGCTTGAAAAAGTAGGAGGCTTGAAACCATACACGAATATCAGCTTGAGATAAATCACCAGCCTGACTTAGAATTCTGTGGTTGTTATCCTCCAGTCAACAGTCTTCTGATTTTAAAACGCAATGACCACGACGTACAAACTGGACGGATCACCGCAAAATACGTATCTGAGTCATTGCAAATGGCAATTTATTTTATTGTTAATTTCTCCTGTTCATTTAAACTCGTCCATGAGGCTGTCACAGACATTCTCTCAGATATGCCAGACAAGCTGTGCTTGCTACCTGGGAGTCTAAAATGCTGAATGCTGATGGAACTGATATTCGTGTGATACTCAAGTCAAGTGACCCAATTTTGGCGAGGTCCGGATGGTCGGTGACAGCCAAATCCTCTGCTTGAACCTTCACGGTGGTGGGACTGTTAGTAAACCTGGTTATAACCCCCATGTGCAAGCACACTGTGGGTAACCCACCCAGGTGTGAACCAACATAAGCAAGGGTCGAGGTGTGGCACCTACACCACATGGAGGAATGCTGCCCCTCTGTGTTACCAGGCAATACAAAGTGGTAGATGACTCTCATCAACCGGTGCAATACCATTACTTTGCTTATTGGAGGCTTGAAATAGTGGAATCCATGTTTAGTCTCCAGAGCTAAGTCCCGGTCAACCCTCCCCAATCTCCTCCACCATGCACTATGATTGATGTCTTTTGAGGTTATGATGAACACCATGGGAGATCTAAACTTCCTTACATTTCGAGGGTAGAGCTCTAAAACGGTGTTCACAGGCCGGCAGCTAATTTTCACACTAGACCGAACCTATTGGTAACTCTCTAGGAGGCTTCTGGATCACTAGTGTATAATCTTGCTACCTCTACTCTGCCAGATAGTGACTAAAGGGAGTCCAAGTAGTGTGTATAAGGGGGCATTATCGTGGCCACATTATGTCAAGGATCTGGGTATATTCTTACCATGTGTATGCCACATCCAAAAATTTCATTACTTTTTTAGTATTAGTATTAGTATTCGTAATGGCCGCATGGTGCAAGAAAGCCTATGGCTTATGCTGCACCAGCCAAAAAAAAACCGAATAAAACAATGATAAAAAAACAAAACTAATAATTAAGAAAAGAAAAGGAAATAAAACCTCTCATCCTATCAGTTTCCGTCACCCGGAGGTACTATCCAGATAACCTTTGAATTTCTCCAAACTATCAGCCTCTACCACCCATGTAGGCAACTTATTCCAGTAATTTATAACTCGCTGGCTAAAATAAAACTTCCTGCAGTCCAATCTAAACATCTACCCCCGTAACTTGAATTTATGTCCCCTAGTTCTAGCATCATTTATAATCTTGAAAATTTCGTCCTCATTCATTTTACTGATGCTTCTCAGAGCCTTAAACACCTCAATCAAATCTCCTTTAAGGCGTCTAGTTTCCAAACTCTGCAACCCACAGATTCGAAGTCTTTCTTCATAACGACGCCCTTTGTTGATCTCACCAGGCGAGTTACCCGACTTTGCACCCTTTCAAGAAGCTCGATGTCTTTCTTTAGGTGCGGTCTCCATACTTGAACACAATATTCGAAGTGTGGTCTAACAAAAGCCTTATATAATGGGATTATCACGTCCCTATCGCTACTTGCAAAAGTTCGACAGGACACCATGGGCTTCCTTGCAACCAGTTTACAATGCTCAGAGAATTTCATGTCTGACCTTATCGTACCACCCAAGTCCCTTTCCTCCAGTACTGGGTTTAGTTGAACTCCACCAAGTGAATAAGTTATTTTGGGATCACTGTTTCCCAGCTGTAATACCTAACACTTTGTTGGATTAAAGCATAGCTGCCATTTTTCTGACCATTCCTGAAGTCTATCTGGGTCTCTCTGAAGAAGCTCAGCTTGACAGTGATCATTAACTACTCTACCAATTTTAACATCATCTGCAAATTTAGACATCACGCCCTCTGTCCCTTCATCAATGTCGTTTATGAAAATTAAAAACAACAGTGGTCCTAATACTGATCTTTGGGGAACCCCACTTCTTACATCAACCCAATCTGAGGAATAGCCATTTATCACAACCCTCTGCCTCCTGCCCTGAAGCCATTCTGATATCCATCTAAGGATTTTCCAGTGATTCCAATCTGTTCCAGCTTATAAAGCAACCGCTCATCTGGACTGAGTCAAAAGCTTTGCTGAAATCTAAATAAACAATGTCGAAATTGTTCCCTAAATCAGTCAAAACCATGCTGAGTATCCTTGAGAATTTCAATTCTATCCAAATAATCCTGAATTCCACCCTTGGTAATTGCCTCCATGATTTTCCCTACCACTGAAGTCAGACTGACAGGTTGATAATTTCCCACTTCACTCTTAGAACCACCCTTATGTATGGGAGATACATTGGCACTTTTCCAGTCCAACGGAATCTCCCCAAAGTCTAGTGATGCTCGCATAATTATCCTCAATGGTTCAATGTACTCACTTGCCGCCTCCCTTAAGATTATAGGGTATATTCCATCAACTCCAGGAGCCTTACTGGTCTGTAGGCTCGAAAGTTTTTTCATTAAATAATCTTGCGAAATTTCAATATCATTACTTACATATCTTTTTAACTTCGCTCCCACAATTTCCCATTGCCACAAAAGGCTTTTCATTTGTAAATATCGATGCAAAATAACTGTTGAGTTCATCTGCAATGGCAGCTGGTGTATTTAATACTATCCCCTTTCCCTTACGGAAAGGTCCGATCTGGTTTGTCCTGCTTTTCTTAGCATTTATATATGTGAAGGATTTCTTATCCTCCCTCTTTGCTCTGTTTGCTAGAGATTTCTCATGAACTGCCTTTTCCTGTCGAACCTTTTCTGTGACTCTATTACAGATCATCTTGTAGCTGTTATAGGCTTCAGTACTTTTTATTGTTCTGTAACGTTTCCATGCCACCTTTTTCTGCTCAAGTAATATGGCGACTTCACTATTCATCCAACTTGGTATCTTCGTCGTGGAGTATTTTTTTTAATGGTATTTGATACAGCATGTCCCCAAAATTGCTTCCAATGCATGGCTCATGAGCAGGATGGTCTTCCCTGAGACTGAAGTATTCATGCTCGCCATCCAAGACCAGGTAATCAACACCAGTAACTATAGAAAAGACATTGCCAAGGAGCCCGGAGTGTTCGATGACACCTGTCGCGATGCCATCTGGCCTCAGAAATGATCCAACACATCACCGCAGGGTGCAAGGTGATCACCCAGACTGAGTACACTCATAGATATGACCAGGTAGCCAGGATAATACATCAGAAGCTAGCAAGGAAATACCAGTTGATCGAAAAAAGTGTACAGTACTACAAGTACGAACCCCAGGCAATACTAGAGCCCTCAACCCACAAGCTGTACTGGGACCGCGCCATAATAACGGGGAGGACAATCTAGCTCATAACCCTTGTGGACAAGAAGGAAAATGCTAACTATCTGATTGACATAGCGGTACCCAACACTGGTAACCTGCAGAACACCCATGGGGGAAGTACACGAACCTAAGACAAGAGATCAAAGAGATGTGGCATATGCAACAAGTAACGACCATCCCGATCATCGTGTCAACCACAAGTATGGCGCCAAAGACTCTACATAACAGCATAGCCGCAATAGCTCCCAGCGAACACCTACAAGGAACTCCAGAAAGTCGCGATCCTGAACACCTGTAGGATAGTCAGAGAGTTCCTCGACCAACAGTAACACCAGACATAACAACAACAACAACACCCTGTGTACTTGGTAGCAATACCCGTCACGAGATGGATCCCCCAATCAAGGAGAAATAATGTAAGAGCAATAATAATAAAGGGGCGCAATGGCCCAGTGATTAAGACACTAGACTACCAGCCTGATGGACCCGGGCTCAAATCCCACTCTGGTGGAAGCGAACGTGGGTCTATTACGCTGGAAGACCGATATAATAATAATAAAAAAAAAAAGCCATTGCGAAAGTTGCTCCATTGGACTCATCCTCCCAAAGGTCGGCTGAGACAAATAGTGGCGTCATCTGGTGTAAACTGTATTTAGTGTCAAACGGCACCAGGGTTCCCCCCATCTTCGCATAGCTTTCATTGTAGGCGTACCAGTTCACTGGGAAGGCCAGAGATTTAAAAGTATATGGATATTGTATGAGTGTAGTCTTGTGTATCGTTGTTCTTCTGGCCATTTAGCCGCTAGACCCCTACTGGAGCCCAACGTTGCCCACACTTGGCCCCGTGGAGGCAGACCAGGCACAGCAGTATAGAGAAATTATTTACTCTTGCAGACCCTGCCACCTAGTTTCCTGAGATTTCAATGGTGGGGAAAAAATATATACGGGGTGATGGACGCTAGAATCTAGTTAAGCCGGCATGTGGCAGCAATTGCTGCTGTTAAGTTCGGTTGTGATGTTTGGATTTCCAGTCCACTTGGTTGGCTTATATTTCGATTCTCAAAGGTTTTTTCAGTCAGTTTCAGGATCAAATCTGGTTATCTCAGTTCTAGATATGAGCCCGAGTCGAACCCTGAGTCCCAGTGTGCAATCGGAGGGTTGAAGTTTTCACCTCGTCCAACCTCATTTGGGGATATCCTCCATTCACTCTTGTCCTAGTGGGTATGTTTTCCTCATCAATTTGGGTTTTCTCTTGTTCCTTTCAGTTTTGGTCAGGTAAAGTCAATGTCCTGGTTTGTCGGTCATTGTGGAAAGCAAGTTCAATTCTTCTTGAGCTGTAGGAGCGCATATCGGCTGAATAGTGTATGCTCATCTTCTGTGTCCAGGAGATGGTATTCTTGGTTCTTTGGTGGTGGCAGCAGAGCTGCGGTCTTAGTCAAGTCGTGGGAGGTCTAAGGATGAAGTCAGCCTAGCATCCAAGTCATAAGATGTTAATTATCTTGTTTTAATTAGTCTGGTCCGTAAATCGCAAGTAGTGTTCTTCTTCTGGAGAACAAGTCTTGAGCAAATCGCGAAAATGTCCTGTATTCCACCTTTGTGTCTAGGAGATATAGATCCTAGTCCTGCAACATATGTCTAATCCTGGTAATTAGAAGGCATCATAGATCCTCGTAGTATTAGCATCTATGCATCAAATGATGCCAAGTCTCTGCCTCTCCACAGAAGCAGAGAGGGCTATCGACCAGCCCAAAGGTTGTCAATTTGGCATTAAAAGGTCCATGTCCTGTTATATGTAAGGGGCTTAGAGGGGAACAGGTATCCTGTGTGTTATCAGACACTCAGCCTAAAACACTGATGGATCCAATATCTCTCTATTACAGAAGATTTAGGAGAAGTCCGGTTGGCCTGCCTCCCTAAAATCCACTCATGCACACCTTCTCGATGGTAAGCCCTGTTACGTCACTCAGGTGGCAACGAACGTGTAGAGTGGTTCTCTTCAAGACGCCTGGTCAGCGTGAAGAGGAAAAGACCAAACCCTCCAGCAATGAGAGCACAACAATACAAATGGCCCTCAGTCCCCAGCAGCTTTCACTCTCCCTCTTACGGCAGCGAGAGGATCAGAGTGGAAGCAGAGGGTGCTAAGAATCTCTGGGTACGACCAGGCTGCCATGCACGGAAATTGAACTTGGCCTGTTATAACGTACGATCACTCATCGGTGAAGACAGGATATTAGAGCTGGAAAAGGAATTAGAAAATGTGAATTGGAATATCATCGGTTTGGCTGAAACAAGAAGAAGAAATGAATCACTTATAAGTTTATCAAGTGGAAATCTGCTGTACACCAATGGAAACAGTGAAAGGAGTGAAGGTGGAGTTGGGTTTCTGGTCCATAAAGATTTTAAAAACAGCATTTTGGAATTCAAAAGTACATCACCAAGGGTGTCAAGACTAATATTCAAGATTTCTAAGAGGTACAAGCTAAAGATTATAATGATTTATGCACCAACATCGAGCCCTGATGATGAAGAGGTAGAAGAAATGTACACTTAAATTGAGAGTCTTCTAGATGAGCAGAAAACCCACTACACTATTATTATGGGGGACTTCAATGCTAAGGTTGGAAAAAGGCAAAACAGCGCAGAAAGAGGAACTATAGGAAATTTTGGAATTGGTGAAAGAAATAAAAGAGGTGAAAGACTTGTGGAATTTGCAGAATCTCAAGGACTGTCAGTAATGAACACTTTTTTCAAGAAAAGGATGAACAGAAAGTGGACATGGAAGAGTCCAAATGGATTAACAACTAATGAAATCGACTTCATCCTCACTAACAGAAGATATATTGTGAATGATGTTACCGTCCTGAATAAGGTAAATGTTGGAAGTGATCACAGAATGGTAAGATGTACACTTGATATAGATGTAGGAAAGGAAAGGAAAAAACTGACTCGAGTAAATAATACAAAGGTCTTTGAAATAATAGAGGAGAAAAAGCAGTATGTACTGGAACTTAAGAACAAGTTTGAGCTTCTGCAGACTGCTCAGGACCAAGATATCGACGAGGAATATTACAACTTTCTGAAAGTGATAAAGCCCAAGAAACCTATAGGGAAACAGAAATCCAAAGAAGAAAAAATTAGTCAAGAAACACTTGTCATGATGAACCAAAGACGACAAATGAAGAGCAAGAAAAACACTGACAGGGAGAAAATTGAGTATACTGAGTTATGCAAAGCCATTAGAAAGAGACTCAGAGAGGACATAAGAAGATTTAACACAAGAAAAGTAGAACAAGCATTAAGGGAAAACAAAGGATTTAAATCAGCAGCCATGAGCAGTAATACAGAAAGACAAATGATACTGAAACTGAAGAATAGCGATGGTGTACTTATAAACAGCAGAGAAGGCATAATTCAAATAGCAGAAGACTGCTATAGAGAATTATACAAGGAGCGAGGGAATGATACCAGCAGTGGGGAACATGGATTGCAAAGTAGCAACACATACGACATACCCGATATTCTTCCTGATGAGGTAGAACATGCATTGAAGAAAATGAAGAATCGAAAGCCCCGGGAGAAGATGAAGTTACTGTAGAGTTGTTAAAATCCGGAGGAAGAGACATAACACAAAAACTGGCAAGGCTCTTCACAAAGTGCATTAGAAAAGGTGTGATGCCTAAGCAGTGGAATAATGCAATCATGGTTTTGCTGCATAAGAAAGGAGATAAATCAGAAATTGGAAATTATAGACCAATTAGCTTGTTATCCCATATCTACAAGTTGTTCACAAGGGTCATTACTAACAGATTAGAAAGAATACTTGATGAGAATCAACCGAAAGAGCAAGCTGGCTTTAGGACAGGATTCTCAACTACGGATCATCTTCACGTAATATCACAGCTAATGGAGAAAGCAAATGAATATAAAACACCATTATGCCTGGCATTTGTGGATTATGAAAAGGCGTTTGACTCCATACAGCATAAGGCAATGTTTCGGGCAATGGAAAGACAAGGCATAGATACTCCATATATTATGATTTTGAAGAAAATATATGAGAGTGCTACATCCTTTATTAGACTAGACAAAGACAGTAACAAATTTAAAATCGAGAAAGGAGTTCGACAAGGAGACACAATATCTCCGAAGCTGTTTACTGCTGCCCTTGAGGAAGCTTTCAGAAGATTAGACTGGTCGCAGAAAGGAGTCAATGTGAACGGAGAGTACCTAAACCATTTACGATTTGCAGATGACATTGTGGTCATAAGCCACGATCCCAAAGAATTAGAGGAAAATCTTAATCAGTTATGCACAGTTAGTAAGGATTTTGGACTAAAGATGAATATGGCTAAAACAAAAGTAATGATGAACAAGTATGCCACGGAAAGGGAAATAATGATTGAAGGAGCAGTAATTGAAAAGGTGGAGTCATATACTTATCTGGGACAAGTTATTAGCTGTAATAATGATAAATCGCTGGAAGTCAAGAGAAGAATAAATTTTGGATGGATAGCATTCAGGAAATATAGTCACATACTGAAGAGCAATATCCCGGTTTGTCTGAAACGTAAAATAATGAATCAATGTATACTCCCCACCATGACTTATGGAAGTGAAACTTGGGCACTCACCAAAAGAATGGAAGAGAAGCTAAGAACTACACAGCGAAGAATGGAACGAATTATATTGGGAATCAGACTGTTAGATAAGAAGAGAAACACATGGATTAGGCAGCAAACTCAAGTAAAGGACATTCTTATCAAAACTAAAGAACTAAAATGGTCTTGGGCAGGACACATAGCTCGAAGACATGATGGCAGATGGACTAAGAAAATAACAGAATGGTACCCAAGAGGAGCTAGAAGAAAACCTGGAAGACAAAGGCGGAGATGGATAGATGAAATTCATGAGTTTTTGAGTAGTAAATGGATGGCCAGTGCTCAAAAGAAGGAACTGGAAAGTTGCTGGAGAGGCCTTCATCCTGCAGTGGATTGAAAATGGCTGATGATGATGATGATGTCCTGTTATTAGATAGGTTGTGTTCAGTCCTGGGAGGAACCAGGGAAGAGACTGGGGATACACCCTGTCAATGTCTGGGAAGAATTTTCTTGTGACCTCTCCCTTGATAGAGTGGGCCCCATCTACTCTGCCATGCGTGCCGCAGGTGTTTAATCAGCTTAGTTTTCTCCATATTATGGTTGTTTGTGGGGTTGGTGGTGTTTCCCACATGAGTAATTTGTACTCATTTGGCAAGATAATATAGCATCACTGTTCTAACAGCTTCAAGATCCAGTGGGAGAGCCCACGCCAGCACCTCGAGGGCTTGCATACTCACTGTGCGGCAGCCACGAGTAAGCAAAAGGAGGACAGATCTGTGCATGGTATCAAGCGTGAGGAAGAAAGTTGGTTTTATAATGGAGGGTTAGGGTGCGTTTGTTGAGTCCCCAGTCTCTCCTGATAACTCTGGTATGGCTGGGGCTGAATAATTCCTTATTTTGCTTCTTATGTGTTTCAAGTGAGGTTGAAATGAGAGGTTGGGATCCAGAATGACGCCCAGATATTTGATCTGGGTGTTAAGTTTAACAGTTGTGTTGCCTTCTTAAAATCAGGCCTCCAGACCTGTATACAGTACTCAAGGTGTTGCCTGACCATTGCCTTATATAAGGGGATAACCACCTCCTTATCCCTGCTAGAAAAGTTCCTGTATATCATTGACAAGACACCATGAGCTACTCTTCCAGACCGTCTGCACTTCTCAGAAAACTTCATATCTGCCTGCACAATTACCCCCAGGACATTTTTATTTTCTGTCACTGTCAATGTAGTACCACAGGATTGATACGTTACTCTGGGGTTACTGCTTCCCATATGTAGTATTTTACATTTGTCCATGTTAAACTTCATTTACCAATTCTCAGCTCATCTGCTCAACTTTCCTAGATCCTGTTGCAGCGGCATATTTTCATTATTGTCATTAACAACTCTGCCAACCTTCGTATCATCTGCAAACTTGGACATTAATCTTGATATACCATCATCAATATCATTTATAAATACAGAAAACAACAATGGATCCAACATTGAACCCTGTGGGACTCCTCTAACAACATTAGTACACGAAGAACAGTGTCCATTGATTACCACTCTCTGTCTTCTCCCACTCAACCATCCCTTTATCAATAGCAGCAATTTGCCTCCAATGCCACACTGCTCCAATTTGTGCATCAGTCTTCCATGTGCAACAGTATCAAAGGCCTTTCTAAGGTCCAAATATATGATATAAAATTATTCTTTACATCCAGTTCCTTTGTCACTACATCATAGTATCCAATCAAATTGGTCAGACAAGACTTCCCCTTAACAAATGCTGTGTCCGGGCTATAACTGAAGTCTTGTCTAGATGATCCTGCAGTGCTTCTTTAACCAGTGCCTCCATTAATTTTCGTGGAAAAGAAGTTAAATTAACAGGTCTATAATTACTTGGGTCAGTCTTTGATCCTCCTTTGCGAATTGGGGTCACATTTGCACTTCTCCAATATATGGGTACTTCCCCTGAGTCCAAAAAAGCTCTCATAATTATGGCTAAGGATTTGCTTACTTCCTTTGCTACCTCCTATCCAGTTATATTAAATAACTGGATAGATCCCATCCACCCCGGGTGCCTTTTTTATGTTTATCCTCAACGATTTCTCCTCCACTTGCCTCTCACTTATTACAAAATCATCTAGCTCACTGCTAGAGTTTACTTCACCTCTGGCATTTCCCTTCCTGAATAACTCCTCATGTGTGAATGTAGAGGCAAAATACTCGTTTAGTTTGTTAGCCACCTGAGCAGGATCATCAACAGTTGAACAATCAATATCCAGTGAACCAATCTGATTCATCCCTTTCCTTCTAGAGTTTACATAGGTAAAGAACTCTTTTCTGTTTTTCTTTGCATCCTTTGCCAACGATTTCTCATAATCTGCCTAACCTCCTTTGTGACTTGGTTACAGACCAGCTTAAATCTATCATAGGCCTCCATGTCATCCATTAATTTATAAGTATCCCATGCATTTTTCTTCTCTGCCATATGTCTCATTAGTTCATCTGACATCCATTTAGGCCTAAACCTAAAGGTTAACATGTTCATTTCGTCCCACCGAATAGATTTTAAATACTATCTCAGACCACCGTAGTCACCTTTACGAAAGCAAAAATCCTTCCCTTTACCCCTGATGGTAATTACCTCCTTGAGTAAATCCCACTTCAGCACACTGTGATCACTGCCACCTAGTGGTTCCTTTATCTGCAGATTCTTAATGCATGAAGAATCACTACTCATAATCAGATCAAGGGTATTACTCCTTCTAGTTGCCTGCCGAATATGCTGCTCTAGAAAACAATCATCCAATATATCCACAAAAGCCTTGCTAGTGTGTGAGTGACCAACCCACAAATTCCAGTTAATCTCTGGGAAATTAAAATCCCCTATTATAAGACACTCTGATTTACTGGCCCACTGTATTTCTGTGAACAATTGCTCATTAGGCAATCCGAGTACAAGTACTCGAGCGATAGGCCAACGATTGCGTATTTCCCAATCCACTGTATGGAGGATACTGTCAACAAACCAAATGAGTTCATATCATCTGCAACGCATCCAATAATTGGAGCCTGCAGATTATCCACTCCGGAGGACTTTTGCTACTTGGTTTCTTCAACAGAAACGGTTCGCAAATGCTGACTTCCAGCCGGATCGCTGTTCACGCGTCCTCCCGTTCAACGTCCTCTACCGCAAGACGAAGGCATTTCGGATCCTGCAATGCTATGTGATTCCGATTCGTCTTTGTGCCCCCTACACCTCCTGCAAGTTTGTCGCACTGGTAGTTATTCACCCTGTATATATATATATATATATATATATATTTTTTTTTTTTTATTATTATTATTTATTTTATTTATTTATTTTTTTTTTGCTGGCGGAATTATAGAGCTGGATTGCACTGACAGATTTATTAGGCCTAGGTCTGGCTTTACGTGCCAGGGATGAGCACCGGGTTGCATTTACCCACGTGGTGGCTGCCCCCCCCCCAGTGGAAAAGTGACCTGACTTAATAATACACTACACAACACCAACACATTTACACTGTTTAGGTTACAATACTGAGTTCTTTTGCCAACACAGTACACAGATAGAAATAGACGTATGTCTGGGAGCTACCTAGCGACATGAATATACCATACAATAATACCTAAACATCATTGCTGACCAGGTACACCCTTTCATGGCAATGGTCTTCCCCTCTGGCGTGCAGTCTTTCAGCAGGATAATGCGCCCGGATTGTTGGAGACTGGTTCGCGGAACACGAAGACTTCTGGGTATTGGCCTGGCCTCCAAATTCCCTCCTCCAAAATCAATCCTGTCGAGCATCTGTGGAATTTTTTTCAACAGCAACTCCGATCTGCGGCGTCTCAACCATGGACCTTACAGTAATTAAAGGATCTGCTGGTTATTGTTAGTACCAGATACCTCAAGACACATTTAGAAATCTTGTAGTGTCCATGCCTCGCCTGGTACGAGCTGTTTTGGCTGCACGTGGATGAAGAACGTCATATTAGGTAGGTGGTCATAATGTTTTGGCTCATCGGTGTATAAACGCTTATATATATTACATATCTTTTCTTTTCTATATGTAGCGGTTTTCCCTGGATCCCTAATACCTTCTCAACGACATAAAAAATTAAAATAATTCACACTGATTTTCCACCTCATCCACCCACGTGAATTACGTCCTTAAATTGCGTATGTTCTTTGGTAAGTTTAACTGTTTTGCTGCACGGAAAACCTGAGATTCCCGAAGAACAAAACTCTGCCGTCCTCGCTGAAACCGACTAACACAGCCACAGTGTTGAAAGGTCCCATAATAATTTCTCTCTTCATCGATGGGAACCTTTTCCACACGGTGTGTTGAGGCTGGTGATTATAATCGCTGTGCTGCCCGTGAGGACAATGATACCGATATATTTTTGTTGAAATGTGTTTCATCTCGACAGAATAGACGCGTCCTATCCATTAGGGCTGTCTACACTGTTCAACGTTTCTCCCCAAAAGCCTAGCAGAGTCCAAGTCTTCAGTTAATCCAAAAGGCTTTCAGCATATAGCCCTTCCTATCGTGCCTGCGCAGAATTTCTTACACATACATTCTTACCTAACTGGCTGCATTTTTTTGACATGATCCTAAATTTATCCAACAAATCATCATTTTGCGTGTAATATAATTACTCCCCACATGAATAATAAATGTTTTCTTTACTCTTAAAATCTGACAATGAATGAATGAAATCTGTTTATTCACCATCACTGGTCGGTTGTGGGACAGCCTATCGTCTAGGATACATAGAAATTTCACATAATTTTGAACTTAGAGAAGAATTACACATTTGTATTAACATTATGAATTGTTTTTCCAGCTGACACACCCTACTTCTAGTCCATCTATCCATGTTACAAAAAATATTATTCGTTCTCTTGACATTGTTGTTACCTAATAAAATTAAATCTTAAAACAGAGAAGTATGCCTTTCACTGTTCTGGAGCCCGAATCGGAAGTGCATCACCTAGCAGGTCTCCAGATACTAGAATTTCTGACATGTCCTCACTTTTATTTGGCTCTAGAGCAAGGGGTTCTCAACCAGGTGGAATTCCCTCCACGGGGGAATTTTAGGGTTTCGTGGGGAGGGTGGGGGATTGGGACCACAGATTCACAAACTCAAACTGTTGGAATATTGATCTTTGTACAAAATACAATTCTACAGATTTACATAATCTACAGGACATCACAAAAATAAAGATAAATATTTCACTTTTTTATCTCTTTGGAATGCACTTTTGCCTCAGACAATCTTAGAAAAGGGGGAGAATGGCATTCTGACATATGGTGAAAAGGGTGTATGGGGAAAAAAAGGTTGAGAACAACTGCTCTAGAGCAATTAACTTCTCTTAAGTGACTAAAACCAGGGCTCCCACTCACAAATTTTAAAAAAACTTAGATTGCAACTTAAATAAACCCAAAAAAAACCTAGTTTTCATCATATAGTATAGCAACACAAATAAGATAAAACTTACCATTCAAAAATATCTTTTATTTAATTGTAATCAGAATTTTCATCCCATTCAGTTCCCTCCACATTTATTTTTTGAAGTTCTTTCATTTTTTTCAAACGTTCTTCGTATCTTTTATGACAAGTTCCTTGTATGACTTCTTTTACCAATTCTGATTTAGGTTTCCTTGTATAGCAATTTTGATTAGATCTATTTATCGCCTGTTTTGCCATTAGTCGATTTTTCACAGTTTCTGGTTTAAGGGAGTTTGTGGCTTTTGTTTTTATATGGTTTACCTGGGAGAAGATTCTTTCTACGCTTGCCGAAGAGTGAGGTAAAATAGTTAGACTGGTCATAAAGTTAGATAAAATCTCATATTTAGAATTATTAAAGCCATCTTTTACATTACGTAACAGATACCAAAACTCAGGGATGGTTTTGTAAGAGAAATCTAAATCTTGATTTAAACGAAATGATTTCCATTCATCATCATCTAGAAGATCTAGTTTGTCTTCAGAAACAAGGTGAGGGAACTGCACTGCTAAATGGAAAATTGAGGATGGCGAATTGGCACGATCATGTATCACTGCTGGGTCAAGAACATTGAGACTGGCGATAATTACATCATCATTTAGAGAAAATCTTTTTCTGATTTCCATACAAAGTTCAACAAGAAATCTTAAACAATCATTTTTAAACCTGCTTTCACTGTCACCAAGTAGTGTTGAATTTAATAAGGCCATACAATGGCCTCTGAAATATATTTTATTCAGAGGCTTATGATTTATTGCATTGCTTGGATCAATTTCAACCAGCTTGCGCGAAGTAATGACGTCTTCTTTTATGAAAAAACTAAGAATATTTTTATACTCAATTGAAACCATTGAATGAAGTAAGTGCAATCTGAAATGCTCAGATTGAAATTCAATATTCAGGCAGTTTATTTTCTCCAGTACATATCCTAAAAACAACAACATATGCTTAGTTCCTTTGGTGATCATAGTATTGTAAATATTCCCTTCACCATCGATTTTCTCAATTTTTGATTGAGACTGAAAATAAAGAACGAATGCATCCCACTGCTCAATAATAATTTTTATTACATTGCCACGGGATAACCAACGTGTTTGTGCGAATTTGGGGATTTTATGCTTAGCAGTATCTACAACATCTTGAATCATTTTGAACTCGTTTAATCTTTTACTACTACGGGAAAAATAACAAGAGATATCTTTTATAAATATTTCTAGATATGATGGTAGTACCTTGACTGAATGACTAGCACATAATGCAAAAGAATGGCAAACACATCCCATTATAAATACTGATGGTACATCCTTTTTTAGCAATGACTGGAACCCACTCTTAGTACCCATCATAGTGGCACAATTATCACTTCCAAAGCCAACTAGATTACTTATTTGAATGTTTTTTTCTATGAAAAGATCTTTTACAGCTTGATAAAGCCCTTCTGAAGTACCATTTTCGACACAGTGTCAAGTAACACATCTACAACATCAAGTTTTTGAATATCAAAATATCTAACAACAACAGCTAGAACTTGAGATAAAGATAAATCTGTACTTTCATCTATTATCATTGAAAACTTGTTGTTTCTGCATATGTTAGAAATGTATATTTTTTCATGATAGGCTATGCCATCTTGTATAAGATAAGAGACTTCAGTCGCCTTTATCTGAACTTGTTTTGCAATATTGCTATCATGAAATGCTTACTTACATGCTTCTATAAGGTGGTCACATTGCCCAAATGGAATATTATGCTCAGAAATTAGTGCAGCAATTGTTAACTCTGCCTTTGCTACTTCTTCATTCTCCGTAGGTTTACGTTTTGTGAAGAACGTGCCTAACGTTGAACTTGTCTTAGCAATATTTGGACTTTTTTTATGTTTAACTGTATTTTTATGCACTAGTAACATCGATTTATTGGCATTCTTTAATTTCATTTCACAACAAATACAGTAAGACGCATCTTTTTCATTACTGTCTTCTTTCAACCAATCCTTTAATTCCGGATCTTCTAACCATTCATTTCTAAAATTTTGAGTATACCACCATTTACTCATCTTTCTCTGTGGGGAACAAGTTTCAGACATTGTGGGCAATTTGTGGATATGGCTAATTAGCAGTTATCTTATTTAAAATGTTCTATAAAATAAAAAAATAAATCACTAACCATTAACATAAAATAGAAATAGTCACTACAATTTAAATTTATTATATCACTGTATGTAGTACACGCATAAATATAAAAATCACACCAAATAATGCAATAATACCACGAACGATCACGAAAGACTGTGCAGTAAAGACCGCCTTCCGCCTGCTCAATAGGCTGCGCATACATGTTAGTAACACGAACGAAAATCATAGTGTAGAACCCTGTGAAAACTTTGAAATCCTTTTACATTTGTAGTATTTTGTACAAGCACTTGACATATTACAAATTATGATCAGTATTATTAGAATATAAAATTAAGAAAATTGTAAACTGTTATTAAATGTATTAAATTTTATTGTATTTACAAGAAATAAAAATAAATTTTGACTTAAAATTAAAAATTACCGAAAAAACCCAGATAATGAGATATTTTTGTGAAAAAAACCTATCAACCTAGATGACAATCAAAAAACCCAGATCTGGGTGGAAAAACCCAGGAGTGGGAGCCCTGACTAAAACTCATCTTGTAACGCATTAAGTTTTAATTTGAGATAGTACGATATCGGAAACAAAGATAAAATCATCAGTGAGCTTGGATTGTCCACTAGATCGACTCATGGCGGTATAAGGGTGTCTAGGTACCAGGTGCAAAGTTGGTTTTGGGACCACAAAATTCGAAATAAATTTAAATTAGTATTTTAACCTTCCGATGACCAGTCGGGGTCACTATGTGACCACAACGCTACTTTTTTTTTACATTTTTTTTCTCAGTTAATCTTAGAGGCTTCTTATTTTTTAGCCAAGTTTTTCACCTTTTTCCAGATCTCTCTGGGGTAATTGCTTAACAAATTTAAATACCTAACTTATAAAAAATAATTTCTTGATTGTGGTCACTTAGTGACCCCACATGGCTGTCAATGTTATAACATTGTTAACCCTTATAGATTGCACTTATTCGTTTGTGCACGTTTTGTACTGATCAGACATGCTTGAAAGAGTGTGAGGACACGTCGCGACATGTTTGCTTTTTGCTCACAGCGTAATATTATCGCTTTATACTTTCTTGATTTCGCAGTCTGTAGCTAGACAATGTTGCGTAAGTACCTAACTGGAGCCGAACTTGAAAAGTTAGCAAATGAAGAGTTTGAGGGTATTCCTTAATGAATTGGAACTGTTGAAAGATGAAGATGTGTTACTGGACGACATTCACAAAGCCAAAGGCTACAAATTGAATAAATAAATAAATCTTTATTGTAAAGTAAAGTTACAGCACAATATCCCATTATGGCGACGAGCGCCAGGGGTTCACATATAGCAGTTAGAGAAAAGCAGAATAAGTACAGCGTACAAATACAAAAGGCTACAAAATACACATTACAAATGCAAAAGAAATACCAGGGTATATCAGGGTACAAGGGCTTTGATAAAGTTCTGTCCTTCTTGTTACTTATTATGCTGTCGATGTCGACGTCCACACGGTTGAGGGCAGCGAGCATCTGCTTGGGAAGATATCTCTCAGTGAGTACAAGCCTGTTGTGGTGAGCCACAAGTGCTGGTACTGACCTTAGGCTTGGCTGTGGGATCCTCCAAGAGCAAGCGTTCCAAATATTTGGAGATGATGTCTGGCCTGTGATGAGCTTAGCTATGAAGACTAGCCTCTTTTCCACGATCAGGAACTTTATCCTCGGGATGCGAGTGCCTGTACCATCATGGTGGTCGTGGTAGCGGGAGGTAGACTAAGCTTGTTATTCGCCCATTTCAGTAACCAGTATTCAGTGGTGTACACTCGCTTCAGGTTTCTAGGTGCTGCTGCAGAGGCTCATATTTCTGCACCATAGAGAATGGCGGGGTAGATCGTGGAGGTGATGAACTTTTTAACAGTGAGAGGATGTCTGATGTGTAGCAGCTGCTGCTTTGAGATCCACCGTAGAGAAAATTTGGTACTGATTTTGTCGATCTGATAGACAAAGGACATCTTTTGGTCAAACAGAACGCCAAGGTCTGTGTGTGAGGAGTACATTTGGTATTCGTACCCCTGCGAGTGACACGTTGAGTACTGTTGGCATGGATTTAAGGGAGAATATGATCTGAGTAGACTTCAGTGGGTTGATTATTAGATCGAAGTTTGCCAGGTACAATTCAAGATCCTTAGGTTGGGAATTGGGAGTTGCTGAGCTGAACGGGTTTGTTGCCAGGGTTAATTTGAGTCAGCAGTTTGAAGTAATCGGCATAGCATAGGAGACCATTCGTTGAGGCAATAATGGGCATGGTGATAGCCATGAACAGGACACCAGATAGGACACCTTGCGGTACTCCAGCAGTAATGTCGCAGAATAGGGTGTGTTGTTGCCGATGGAGAATAAGTATTCTGTGACAGAGAAGAGATTCCAAAAAGCACAGCATATAACCTCGAATGTGAAATTTCTGCTTAAGTAGGAGGAGCAAGGCCGGGATCGACACGGCATCAAAGGCTGCGCTTATGTCGAGATATGTGGTTGCCAGCTCAGCTCTTTGTTCGAATGCTGAGAGGATGCGTTCTGTTGTTGTGCCAAGTTAGTGATTGATGATTTTCCTGCGATGGCCTAGTGGATTTCAGGTGGTTTCGTCTGGAGGATTTGGTGAGTAATTGTGGTTAGCAATGCCTTTTCGAAAGTTTTTAAGAGACAAGAGGCAACTGATATGGGTTTGATTTGGCTGACGTTTTGGTAAATTGGTTTTTAGGGATGGGGTACACTCTATACTTATTTCATTGAGGTGGGAATTAATGCGCAATGAGGCATCTGTTGTAGATCGAGAGAAGAGGGTCTATGATGAATGTGCTCAAGCATTTGATCATAAATTTCGGAATTCCATCCTCCCCAACAGTGGCTGTTGTGGGAAGGGAATTGATGGCACATATGAGTTCCTGTTTCATGATCTGGATAGTCCCTAGGACATCTGAAGGGTTTTCATAGTCAGGCTGGACAACTGTAGACAGGACTGTGGTTGTATTTGAAAACCTGACGATGTATTTGAGCCATTCTTCAGGATCAAGTATATGATTGAATCCACCATGTGGGGCAGCATAGAATGGCTTTCCTTTACTCAGAGTGCAGTTAAGATTTACTTGGATTCCAGCAGCTTTCTTCCAATTTAAGTGGGCCCTGGCGTGGGAAAAGGCGATTCTCTCTTGACTGCCATTCATAAGCTTTCATTTCTTATGTAGGACTTGTTTCATTTTGAAGCTGTTATTGAGGTCAGCAGTCCACCACAATCGGGAACAGGTAGTCACTGTTACTCGTTTGGTGGCAGCATAGTCGGTGACAGATTTAATCCAGTTGGACAAGAGTGTCACTGCGAGGCTGAGGTCGCAGTCAATGAGGACATCCCAAGGAATGCAGAATGCTGCTTCTACACAGAGTTGAGGATTAAGTTATTTAGGTGCTGAAACGCATTTGACTATTTTGTTGTCAGGGATGTTGAAGTTTGGTACCACCATTGACCATGTCAAAACTATAGGCTGGTGATCGGATAGGAAGAATGTGACGGGATCGTCCTCAGCTGTGCATGGTGTTGAAGAAAAAGCAAGATTCAGTAGGTTCATTCCCTTGGTGGGGTTCTCATTGACCCGTGTCATGTCAATGGATTTGAAGAACTCACAGAGCCTGATAAAGAGATGATGGCGGTTTGGAGGCAGGTTAAAATCACCGCAGACAAGGTGTTATGCAGATGGACGAAGATGGTTTAAGAGCCAGTTCCCTAGATCTTCAATAATTTCAATTGTAGGCACTGGGGGAATATACACAGATGCGATATCAATGTGGCTGGAGTGGAAGCGTAGCGAGACTATAATCGCTTCGAAAGCTTGAGTTGTAGTTGAAGTCGAATTCTCATATGAGAATAGGGAGGTGTTATACAGTATGGCTACTCCACCACCTCTAGATTGCTCCTTGGAGGCAGACAGCATGAGGTAACCAGCAATAGCTGAGCAGAAGAGTGTCTCTTGATGAGGTTGAAGCCACGTTTCTGTGAGGCAGACCACATCAGCGACCTGGGAGAGGAAGATCTGTTCTGCTGAATGTAGTTTGTTCCTACTGGACCTGATATTTTGGAAGTAAATCCTGATGACAGGCGTTCAACGAACTTCCGTCCTGATTGTAGGTGTCCTGAGTTGGCATGTTTGCGAGCAAACGGCACGACTTCCTAATGAAAGATGGACCGGTATTTTATGGGGACCATCACATAGGATACTCAAGATACTCTTATAATGGTAGGTTGGTGCTTTAACTGTGGGGTTTGGCAGAGCAGTTGTATGAAAGGAGGACTGCTGAGATCGTTGGAAGTTGTCTGGGAATGAGTTGGTCAGCTGTGGATGGTGTTGCAGACTTGGTTTTGGTGCAGAGGTGAAAGTTGGGGAAGGTGACTGGTTCTCCTATTATAGAAGGGTCGAATAATGGTGCCAATAAGCCAGATGGATTCAGTTCCAATTAAATTGAACAGGTCTTGTGTGCATTCAACCCTGAACAATGCGCAGCGGGGGGGTTCCTGATGTGAAGTTGCTGCACCTTTAGTCAAGGGTTTAGTTGATCACGAAGAACCTCAGCCACATGATTTGGCATGGTATTTGGGGGCTAAACAAGATATGAAAAGTCCACTAGAGGGTCTGGACTTCTGCCATCTGGGAGGTGTGTGGGAAGGCTGCAGTTTGGAGTTGGTCTATGTGCCAATCCGAAGCCATTCGCGTGAAGCTGTACTTGTTCGTTGGCTCACTCTGAAGGTCATACGTGTACTCTCCTCTGGTTGCATGGGATAGGATGGATTTGCAGTGGGATGAACTGGGAGTGGCAATTGTAGTGTGGAAGAAACTGCTTGTTCGAATATTGAATTCGCTCCGACACTGAGTCCCAGGCCTTGTGAAGATGAGAAGTGCGAGTGAGGTATGACAGGACAGGCATTGTGAGATATGTGAGAAGTTGGGTGTGAATGTGGAAATGATTACTTTTGCGTCATTGGCAATGAGGTAGAGAATTTGTTATTGCAAATAAGAGAGTTTCTACATGCGGTGCCATTGACCGTTGGTGGAGCCTGCTTCTGTAATTGTGGAAACCTCTCTTTCATTGAGCCGTGATTTCAGTTGCCCTTTTCAGATTATTCTTGACCATGCATGAATGATGGGTTTTTGTGGGTGGTTTCTGCCCTTTCCTATCTGTTTTTAGAAGCTCGCTGGAGTGAGGAGATGGCGCTCGACGATGTCCAGTGTTTGGCCGTTTTTCAGGTTCATTCCTACCTGGAGCTTCTGACAGAGGACTGGGGCTTGATTTTTTGCTACATTCGGGGCAGACTGATACTGCAATGGCCTTTTGGGTAATTTTTATATAATCTACAAAGATCGTCTGTGTTTAGAAAGTTAGTGAGTTTACTCGGATCTGCTAGCTTACTCAGTTCAATCTTATTGTAGATATCAAGGAGTATAAATTTCAACTCCTTGTTTTCTTTGTGTAGCACTGTGATGTTGTCTTGTAGCTCTGCCAGTTGTGCTTTTGAGATTTCATTTCCATGATCTGTTTTAGATATTGCTTCTGATGAGGGTGTCCTGAAGTTTAATAATTCATTTTCAATCTGACTACGGCAGTGAAAATAATAATTCTGCAAATACAATTTTGACTAAAGATGGCACTCGGTGGTCAAAAAAACCAACCATCTGCAAGAAGACATCTTGCAACAAAAATATTGAACAATAAACCCGGACTTACAAGTTATAGTGAGAAGATTAGGACACACAAAGAAGCATTCAACTTATTCGTAACTGATGACATTTTGGATATGCTTATTCAAGAAACCAATCGTAACGTTATCTCTGTTCCGCAGGCTGTTTCCGTTATAGCGTGTGCGCTTGATTGACCCATGTGCTGCTGGTTCAGTCTTGTTGTCAATCGAAGCTCTCTGTGAATTATTCAACTGCCGGTAAGAACGCACGCTAATATGTGTATCCAGAAAACCTGGTTTTCATATGATAGTCCAGTAGTTTGGATTGGAACAAATCTTGCGCCCTCAAGACTCACTCAGATTGACACTGAGAGCAAGATCGCAGCATCGAAGATTGAGCTTGATTTCACTCAAAAACCTTTCTTTGTAATTGGATCTTTGAGCGCCGCTTAACTATGGTTCAAAGTCAATGCTCTACTCAGTCAATTATGTGTAGCAGAAAAATGTCACTAGGCAAAATGATCAACAAAACAAGGTTTATTACACATACAAATACAGTGGATTCCAGTTATTTGGACACCGGTTAATCGGGGCAGCCGTTTATTTGGGACAAATCTTAAAAAACAGAACCCAATCGAGCAAATAGCCAGGGTTTACTTCGCTTAATTGGGACAAAATGCCATTTTGTAAATTCTAATTACTAAATCGGGGCAGGAGACTGCAACACTGGAGATTACCCTAAGATTGTCTCCAACCGTACCACGTAGTTCAGTCCGATTTCTGGAGGTCAAAACAATAAAAACAATTAGCAGTAACCTGTTTATTGGTCTTTACTGTTAGTGCAATCTATCATAAATGGATAGCAGACTCAATCTTATCGAAGTTGTGATAATACTGACAGCTAGAATTCTGTGGGTTATTATGGTAAAATGTGTTTTCACTTCCATGGATCATAATAAAAAAATAATTTTAAGAATCTTCTCTTCATTCCTATTTTTAAAGCTTTGTAACTCGTTACTCCATTCTCACTTGCACATGTTGTGTTACTTGCAATTTGTGTGTGCCATGTTTTTTTTTTATTGATTGCTTATCTTTTTACTGTTTTAAATTTTAACCCACAAATGTCAATGAACGGAAATGTCAACTAGTTTAGTTAGTATGTACATATTACAGTACGTATTAATTATTCCAATGATCACTTATATTCTTCCGAATTTCACGTATCATTTAGTAAGGTAATAAAGGGTAAATTTGTGCTTAATATATCTTTACTTTTATAGCCTGTGGATAATATTCCTCCTATTTTTGCTATTTAGAATCGCTGTTTAATAGAATTAAAATTCAATTCACAAACGTGATCGCAATGATCAGCGCTTACTGCACATCATATAGTGAACGGTACTTTACTATGTTGAGTTCATTGTAACGTGATTAGATTGTACAGTGAACCAATTGTAAAGGGGGGGGGGGTACATTGTATTTTTAACTATTTATGTAAACTTCGGATAATTGCAGCAGCTGCTTAATCGGGCCAAAATGCACTAGTCCTGATGTGTCCCAAATAACCGGAATCAACTGTAGTTACAAAAGAATCCGGTTAAAGTTTTAGCATAATTGGCAATTGGTTGTTTGGAAACAGACTGAATAGCAGGTGTAATCTTCCTGCTAATAGTATTACAATTTTACAGTGTTCTTCGTGTTGGCACTTCCACCATTACTCTCACGAGTACTCACAATGGCTGGTATACAACTATTCTACTGCTAGAATAGGGAAGTATGTCAATTAAACAATTACAACTAGTGTTTTTGACAACTAAGTCATTAAGTCTCTTTTCCTGTTAAATTCTAATTACTAAAAGTAGATAAACAATTGTCAGAATTTATCAATGAGAAGAGAGGTCAATGGGTATGGATAAATTAAAAGAGGTGGGGTGAAGGAGTAGGATTAACTTTGAGTAGTCGGGTTTGGTTTGTTCTAAAAAATGCTAGTTCACTTACCAACAAACCGTTGTACTTCTGCATTTCTGGCTTCGGCTCTTCGCTCCATAAATACAGTTTTTAGGGATACCTGTTCAATCAACAATATCTGCGATCTTTCTCGGTTTTCTTTATATGGCGCTCTTTAAGGCTATGTTGACTACACTTGGCTTCTAGAAAACTCTTCGACTCTGTGAACTCTTGAATCTCATCCACCAACTTTCAAATTTCCTCTCACAAATCTGCACACTCCAAAATCTAGCCAAAGAACGTCTCGTTTTCTATCCCCTTTTCATATATATATCTCCGCGTTCCCCTTCCTAAATTTCCCATGACCTGTTATGATTTCACAGGTTAATTATGTGGGGCAAAGAATTACACTTGGGATCTGTCAACTTTTGGGATTTGACACTACTAAAAACGATATGTTATATGTAGAAAGGAAATCTCATATCTGTGTAGGGCAGTTTCTTTTGTTTTACAATCGTGGTCATCGAACATAAATCGATACACTTTTACGTATGGAATTTTGAAATGACAGTCAATGTTTATCGGATTCGATTGGGTAAGATATCATGTCTCTTGTTCTGCTTAATCATCTTTCTCCAACAAAAGCCGCATTCTCCACTCTTCATTCTTGGGGCTATTACTGCCTGCTATTGGGAGAGGGACCTGACATCACTAATTGACTGGACACTTAACGGATGTATAATATTTCAGCTACCACATCCCCTGGGGCGGTGCTGGTCGCAGGTGCCAAAACGAAAGTGAAACGCAACAAATTCTGATGAAGTGACACAACTTAAGTTATACAGGCCACAGAAAAAGAATAGGGCACTTTGAGGAATAAATGCTTCTTAAAAGCAGGCGAAAGGGATAAAAATGATAGCATTTTCACATTCCTCCCCACTACGGCCATAAATTTTGAGCAAGGGGGAAAGAAAATTCACACGCTCAAAATTTATTATTTTTTTTCTTCGAATTTACCATGGAAACATGAAATCTTACTATGGTGGGGGGGTAGTAGACACAGACATCTCTTCTCTTACATGACTAAGTTGATCTTAACGAGACAAATAGTACCAAAAGAAAATAATATATGTTCACCTAATAAAAATTTCTGTATCTCCTGAGTCATCTAGTACCAAACAATGATAATTTTGTATAAATTTTAACATCCAACAATCTTACCTTGGTTGAACAGACAAACTGGTCTCACACGGACCTTAAACAAAATCACACACAAGAAAGAAAGAATATTTTAACATAAGTTAAGAGGTGCAATGTCCTGTTTATCACGTGTCCAATGTTCATAGTGTAGTAATGTTTTTTTTTTTTTCAATGGATTGACACATGATCTTCTGGTAACCGTTGCACTGAATGTTCTCTTGGCTGGAAACGTCGAGACTGGAAATTTGAAGCACTGGAATACTGATGAAACTGTCCATTGTTGGTCCAGGGAAAAACTGGAACTTTCTTCTCAAAGAATTCTCTGGACGCATTTCCATTATAGTACTTTTGACTCGACACAACAGCATTACATGCAACAGAAAAATCAAAGAACCAATATCTGTTCTTGTTTTATCATAATTAGTATTACATAACACTAAACATACTATTCATTGTGACAGTTAACATATACATATGTATAGAAAAGACATACAATACACATGACATTCTCTTATGGTGAATGTATTTTTATATGTATCTAGTAAACAGTAAAGATTATTTTTACAACACATGACCAGTTCCTTTTTTTTTAAGGAGAACTTAGTAAACAGCAAACTCAAAGTGGTTAAATAATATAAATGCTCAAATATATAATTGCAAATTGTACATACTATTTGCAAGAAGATAAAACCACTGAATATAAGGAATACATATGAGTAAATATGGTTGCAAGTTTCTACATTTTACCTAACTTGCAATCATCTAAGACTACAAATTCAACTATAAAAATTTTGGCAGTTGCATCAACTGACCAATAAGATAGTTTTTAAACTGTTCCAGAACTTCTGGAGGTGTTACCATATAATATGGTTTGCATTTTACTTGGGTTGCACTTCACTCCCACCACTCTTCTGAAGGCTCTGGTTGGCATCGCTTCATCACATGGCCTGCCTGTTCCAGCCACTTTGTGAACTGGTTGGCAGCCCGAATGGTGCAGTGAGTGAGGGGGTGGTCCCAGTAACACTGGAAGGCAAAAACTTCATTGGGCAGTGCCTCTTGATCTGGGCAAGACAAAACTTCAATGTTAACAATGACCTTAAAGGGGAGTATCTCCTGCAGGAACTCTGTCGCCTCCAATCCTTTGGAGAGAATTGTTTGATATGGTTTCACTATGGGTCAGATCCATGACCCAAAATGTGGGGGGTGTGAAAGATCCACACTCCCAGGCGAGGCCTAGGCACTGATCGCATAGCCAGAGGTTGCGAGCTTTGAGTTGATAAGGGAGAGTGGGGAATTTACCCACCCCTTTTACTACAATGTTTTTATACTGATCATCGCATCCAATGATGGCTGCTTCTTTTGGTGAGAGCATACCTTTGGCATTCCTACAAAACTGGACATCGACCACCGCCCAACTATGAGCTGGGACCGGGGTCACTGTTAGTTTGGGCCCCAAAGACATTTGGGAGGAAGGACGAATAAACTTGGGTCGGAAAGGTTGCTTCGTGGAGGCTGGTACTTGGACTGGGGCTGGTCTGATTTCCATTAGGTTCTGGGCAGGATTGTCCTGGACTACCGCTTTTTGTTTTCTGAAAGGGATGCATGGAGGTGGGCTGGAGTAGGTCTGGGTGGATTGGAAGTTGCCAGGGATGGCTCCGGAACGTCGGTGACATTGTCTGCAAAGAAGTTGTGGTCAGCGTTCGGCTCTCACAGGGTTAGGCTGGACAGTAAGTGGGGTGAAAGAGACCAGTCTGACAGGAGGGGGGGCTTGTTTCTTCTGATTCCACTTCCACTTTCTCTTGGGCTTCTTCGCTACCCAGAACTTCATCTTCGATGGGGTCTCTTTGGCTGCAGCCTCCCACCACCATTTGAGGGGGGCAAGGATCAAAGCCCACAGCGAGCAGACAAATATCCATAGTTTGAACTCTGGAAATCTAAAAGGGACTAATAGAGGGAGAGAGTGTCAGAGAGAGAGAATTCAAGCTTTTAATCATTTCTTCTTTTGTTCTTCACACTCACGATCCATACAGAAAAGGGAGGAGGAAAGACAGAAAGAGAAAAAAAAACCTCTCTCCATCCACTCCACACATTTACTCCTCTAGCTCTCCACTCTTATGAACCTTTTGGCTTGCATGTCTTCAGCAGAAGACAAAAAGAAATGTATTTTGTTATTTACAAAAACAGGCCATTCAGAATGAGACTACAAACAGTACAGCTAAAGTAACTGTCAGGAGTATAATGGATATTTTAATCCAGGAATTGAGTCCTCCATCAAATAATTGGTGAAACCACACTGTCCAAGGTGACTCTCCAGGTGCGTAACTTGATACATGTGAAACTCGTGAAAAGTTTGGGTGGCCTACCTGTAGTGCTGGGTCTTCTAAACAAAATTCTATATCTTTGCAGGCTGTAATAGTGCAAGCGAGCGACAAGACAAGTTTGCATTATGGCATTTGACATCAGTTTTGAACTGGATAGTGTAAGTGGTTGTCTCTTGGGTTAATTCCACCAATCTAGTGGCAACCAATATGTTATGAAAGTTTACTGAAACTGTTCCAGAACGGCATGTTGACAGTGCTTGGAAAGTGAGGGTAGCCAGTGTATTACATGAAAAGGATCCAATTGGCCTGGTAATGTCCCCAGCAAATTTTGAACAAACCGTATGTGTCTCCAAATGAAATTGAAATTCAGAAAATGGCAAGTCTAATATTAATGGAGCTGATTGCAGCATTTTCGATGTGGGCCTGCCAGAGGGCTCAATTTATAGTTGGTGAAAAATCTGTGTTTTTGGGAGCTTATTGATTTTGCTAGCTACCATTTGTTCTAAATAGGATGTGCTTTTTCTGGTATCTGACTTTTTCTTCTAGTATTGGCATTGTATCATGTGGTCATCAAAAATAAGCTGTTTTGAGACACTATAGTTCGCTTGGGTGTCTCCTATTTCTCCATATTTTAGTCCAGAAACCAAGGCTGCTTGATCCAAGTAAACTTCGCTACTATCACCCACTTGCAAAATCAAATGGTGTTCAAGAATATTGGTGGGTTGATCGAATGTACCTAGGACTTGAATTTCAATCTTGTTTCGAGTGATGGCAAAATTTTTTAATGATATAGTTTCAACAGTTTCATTAGCACGTGTTTGAACTTTGACTATGTACCTGCAAAGAACTCCTTCAATTTTTCGAACTTTGTACACACGTGTAAAGTCAGGAACTAGCTAAACTCAATAATGTAAACAGGGCTGACTATCAATAATAAGACAATTCGATGCACTATCTCCTGCAATACAATTTGTGATTCCCGGCCAGCTCAACAATTCTTTTGTTATTGCTTCAAAGCAGTAGTTCCTACCATAATTCAACCCCCATGCACCGAAAGCATTCTGAGGGCAAGCCACCTGACTAATGAGATGCAGTTCCGTGGGGAAAGTGTAATACATTCGTGTTGTCTACCAGTGACACTGTACTTGTTTAAACGTTAGCTGCAACTAGAAAAGTGTCTGTTGGGTGTCAGAAATGAACCATAAACATTGCTTGTAATCCAAGTTAAGCAAAGTCACATGTACTTTAGTGGAGATTTTACATGGCTGTGACAGGTCAGCTTGGCATTCTTTTATTTTGGCATGAAGAATCTGGTGGTTGGTGCATGTAGATTCAACTATAAGTATAAGTGTTGACAGACATAAAAGAATCTGCACGGGTGTGACTCGCAAAAGTGGTCTCGGCTCCATAGGGATATGTTCTTCCAAATATTCTTGCACTCTTCCCGTGGTGGTTCTTACTGCTGTACTGGCAGAAAGGCCTGCCAGGCTTGTGAAACGCCAGGCAATACGAAACATTCTCCATAAGGCACTAATGAGCATAAAAAAAACCCTTGACTGTTAGTGCTACTGATTTGATGATGAATTTGGAGTACCAAACAATCACTGCAGCCAGGATACCCAAAATTATGTATATTATATAAGACACAATAGTCTGATAAATAATCAACACAACAGTGTCGATTATTTATCACCTCCCAACAAAAAATGCAAACCAACCTCTTACACTCATCTCTTCCTGACAAATGTATGGTACCTTGCACCACCTTTCCTAGTTGAGATACAAAGAGAAACTTCAGTGGTCCTGGGGTTAACAAGAATTCATGTGGTACCTCTGCCTGTAAAGTTCCCTATCAATCACAAAAGTTCTTTCGTTGCCGAACTTCCTTATTATCAATGTACCTTTTTCCAAAGTGGTAAACACTGGGTCTGTGAACATAACCTCCAGCTCCTGTTCTTCAAAATGGGCCTGTTCTTCAGATAACACATCTCACATGTCTAACTTAGTCCACAATTTCCATTGGTGGTGTCAAACACATTCTATAGGATACGATTGGTGGATTCCTCACTGTCTGTGATCTGCACTCTACCAGCCATGTCTATGACACGCACAGGAAGCCTGCCGATTACATTCCACTTCGTAACAATATCCAAGACTTGCTTTGCAGCCTTCTCGGTTACATTCACAGCTTTCGCCATCTCTTAGACAATGATAAATGGCTGAAGTGCCATTCTCTTTCAGAGACTGTTTCAGCAAAAAATACGCCAGTGGAATCAAGGTGCCATTTTCAAGAAGAATTCTGGACACCCATTGCTTCGGGCAATCTCCACAGTTCATGATGGAACAACTGTTCTGTGGAATAAATCTACGTAGAGATGCCGATTGTTTAGTCATTTCACATATGTATACTCCATGTTTCACCTGACATAATTCAATATCAGTCTGACAAAACAAAAAGAATGTTCCTAGGATCATCATCCTCAACAAATACTTTAACTTGAGCATCGCATTTGTTTCAGTACATGAAAGCCAACCTATAAAGAAAAAAAAACTATCACTCTTGTGTGCCTCTGCTAAACCTAAAATTGACTCTTTCTCCTTACGAACATATAGATTTTTCTCAAAAGAAACTCGATTGTGAGTCTCCTCTTCAATTAAGTTCCTCCTCCTTCTTCAGAGTTTCACTCTTACCCTTTTCCTTTTTTTTTTAATCTCTCCACGCATCTCTCATAAGACCTGCCAAATCGAAGCCTTTGTCATTACTCGGTGCCTCCAACCTCGCAGCAAGTGAACCTCCCAGCATCCATTTAATAGTCCTATCCACCCTACTCAGCTGTTCAACTGGGTCTACACTTCTTTGTTCTTCACTATTTTGATCTGGAGGTTCACTCCTTTGTACCTCCATTCCGTAAGAACTACTCTGTTCTGTTTCCGCTCTTCTATCAGAAGCTGATTTGGGAATTATCACTTCATTTTGTGATGGGGGAATAAGGGTTACTACATGCAGGGTATAAGTCACCCAACTGCAACTGTGCAAATTATAGTCATGTCTGGGCTGGTCTATGAGTGGTTTCACCGAAATCGTCCTACCGCCCAAGCTCTGCTTGCCTTACTCGATTCTCATTTGGGAAAGTGGTCAAAGGGCTTGGTTCGGGGATGGATGCAGTTTTATTTGGCTGCATCACCACAGGTTTGAGGTCTATGGGTGGGATCCAACCACACTCCTCCACTATTGGGTCATTAAAGATCCATGTTTCCTTTGGTACTGTCTCTATACAAGATTGATCTTGTAAGTCACTGTCCTCTGAGTCTTCTGACTCTTCTATTCTAAGTTCGGGAAAAACTTTTCGATCAACAACTTTCATCAATCGGTCTACATGCACTATCTACCTGTCTCTTGTGTTATACAAATTCTGTATTTCGTAGTTTACTGGCAAACTCTGACTGATTACGCAGTAGGGACATGAGCTAAGACGAGCTAGCTTCTTCGTGGTACCAACTTTCACCTTAGGGATAAAAATATAAACGAGATTTCCTACATGGATATCATTATCTACAGCTACTGCTGCTCTTTGTTGTTCTTGTTTCTGCACTGCCTTTTCTAAATCTCATAAGTTCATAAGTTCTCCTTAGGCATGCACACATCTGTTCAGAATAATTTTTCAATGATGAATAAGTTTGCCTCTCCTTAGAATGCCATAAGTCTGAAGGTAACACTAAATCTCTGCCATATATTAAAAAGTTGGGGGATTCCTTTGTCATGCTGTGAGTGGCAGCATGGTACACAGCCACTGCCAGAGGAACCATCATGTCCCAATTTGATTGAGAATCATTCACCACATGTGACAAAATATTTGCCAAAGTACAGTTTAAACATTCAGCTTTCACATTACGCTGAGGGTAAAAAGATGATATGTGAAGTTGGTGGATGTTCAGCTTCTCACACACTTGCTGTAGCAGTGAAGACATAAAATTCGTACCCTGATCTGTTAATGTGTACTTGGGAATTCCATGTCTTTTATCGCGTTATTGACAAAGGCTGTGGCAACTTCATCCGCTTTCTGAGTCTGGAGTGGAATAACTTCGGCATAGCAGGTAAAATTATCCACTGCTAACAACAGGTATTTATTTCCTCTAAGTGACATTGGGAGAGGTCCTAATATGTCCAGGGAGACTCTTACCCAGGGCGAGTTCTCAACTGGGACTCTCATCAGGGCTGCTTTAGCTTTTGGGTTCCAACCTTTACATTCCATGCATGATGTACATGACTCAACATAATTTTTGACATCACTGTACATGCCAATCCAAAAGAAATCTTTTCCGATTTTTTCCAATGTCTTCTGTAGTGCCAAATGTCCTCCACTGAGAACATTATCATGGCATGACTTCAACACCTCTACCTTCAATCCAGCTGGGATGACCAACTGTTCATTTGGCTTGTCATGTGTGGCTCCAAGGTCAGATAGAGGGCAGTGATACAAAGTTCCATCCTTACTCAAATAGAAAGAATCCGGTATTTTTGACGACGGGTGGAGTGCATCCTCCAACTGTTCAATTAACTTCTGCAGCATAGGATCTTCTATCTGCAGGGTTTTAATTAGAGTTCGGGTTGGCTGATGTGGCACTATCAGCGATTTCTGCATTGCATCAGTTGATATGGGAGCAACTACCTCAGTTATTTTTGATCTCTTTGGCCTTTTCTGTTTTTCATCTGTCTCCAACACAGGTCTCGAAAGAAAGTCTGCATTTGAATGTACTTTACCAGGACAGTTAACAATTTTATAATCGTATTCTTGTAACAGCATACTCCAACGTGCCAGGCGATGTGAGCGATTTTTCAGATGAAGTAGATAACTCAATGGTTGATGATCTGTTATCAGTGTGAATTGGTTGGATACCAGAAAAGGTCTGAACTGCATCACTACGAAAACAATTGCCGAAGCTTCTTTTTCTGTAGTGCTATACATTATCTCTGATTTCTTTAATAGTCTGGAAGCATAGGCAACTGGCTGTCTTGAATTTTCATCCACTTGTAATTCTAAACACGCAGCAACATAATAAGACGATGCATCAGTAGAGAGGATGAATGGTTTAGTGAAATCTGGATAGACTAACAAAGGTTCAGTTGTCAAGGCTGTTTTTAGTTGATCGAAAGCCTGCTGCGTGGAACAATCCCAAACAAAAGGTGTTTCCTTCATCGTGAGCAGCGTGAGAGGGTGCGCAATTTCACAAAAATTTGGAAAAAATTTTCTGTAGAATCCTGCCATTCCAAGGAAAGATCGGACCTGTTTGACTGTCCTCGGAAGACTACAATCTCAAATCGCAGCAATGTTGTCTGGGTCCGGGCGAATGCTTTCCAAACTGGCTAAGTGGCCAAGATATCGTAACTGTTCCTTCAAAAATTCACATTTCTTAGGCTTCAACTTCAGATCATATTCTCTTACACACTGGAAGACTTTCGACAATTTCCCAAGGTGAGAATCGAAGTTTTCTGAAGCGAAAATAATGTCATCTAAGTAAGCAAAAATTGACTGCTTTCCCAAGTCCTGTAATACCAAGGACATCGCTCATACAAACGACGAGGAAGCGTTTTTCAAACCATATGGCATTCGGGAAAATTCATACAAGGATTCACCAGTGGTAAAAGCGGTTTTGTGACGATCGGCAGGGTGCACCTCAATCTGGTGAAATCCTGATTGCAAATCCAGCAAAGTGAAACATCTCACCTATCCGAGAACTTGTAAAATTTCTTCCATATTCGGAATAGGGTAGTTATCGGCAATCGTTTTTGCGTTTAATTTACGAAAACCAATACAAAGACGGTACATTTGATCCTTTTTTTAACAAGAACAATCGCTGCTGAGTATGGCGAACAACTGGGTTCAATGATATTCAACTCCAAAAGTTCATTCACCTGCCTTGGCATTTCATCTTTCAGTAAAAAATGGACTCTATATGCTGTTTGCTTTACTGGTATGTTGTCAGTCAATTTAATTATGTGCTTAAACACCTTTGAATTGCCAAGTTGAAATAGAGTTTTGGCGAAAATGTCTCAATATTCGTATAACAAATCTGACAATTTGTGTTTTTGATCACCTGTCAGGTGATCCAAATCAAAATCTTGTAAAGTTACAGGAGATGTATTTCTATCATCCCCTTTCTCATCTGCACGAACAACTATGTTATCATTAATACTTTCAAGATTAGCTATCATCATTCCTTTTGGGAGGTGAAGTGGTTCGGCCGTCAAATTAGCCACAAGAACTGAAATCTTCCCACCTGAACTTATTTTTTCTACTGGACATCTAACTGCCAGATCTTCCCTACTTAGGTTAGAGTTAGGCTCTGTTAACACAAGTTGTTCAGTAGCAGCAGCAAAGTGATTGCAAAAAGCCATTACTACTCGCTCTGAATATGCTGGAATCAATTGCTTACTGGTTAATCTGGCTACAGATGGTTTTGAGTTCAAAAACCGTCCCTGACACCATCTTCCCTTAAGCAAATTTTCAATGGAACTTTCAACTGAGCGTATTATTCCTTTACCTAAGTCTATTACGAACGAAAATCGCCTTAAAACATTTAATCCTAATATCACATCGTATTGCCCTTTAAAATTTTCTGAGGCTACCAATAGATTCTCCTGAAAAGTTGCGTTATCCAATTTAAGATTTGCTGAAACTGCAGTATGGATTGGAACTACGTAACCTGAGACACCAGTCATGGTCAAGTCTGGAGATCTCGGATTGCACGATTTATCATGCTTGATCTTATTAAATACATTCGTGGACATCAGCGTCACACTAGCTACTGTATCAATTAAGAACTTGGCCTCAATGTTCTGAACATAACTGGAAATTAATGGTAATTTCGCATCATTATCTAGAATATATACTCCCTGTTGTATATTTTTACCATTAGCATTTAATTTGCTAACTTTGTTCAAATTTTGACAAGGGGGGGACAGTTCTACAACGATGATAATCCCCTTTATTCTATCTCTGTCAGAAATACCTATCTCTATTTCACTTGTATCCGGCCTGATTTACTGGTTTTCCCAAAATCGGTTTAGGATGTGTCTGATCACAAGCAGACTCATTTCTACATATTCCCCTTCTTTCCCTTGTATAGGAATTCAAAATACCTCTGTTTTGTTCATTGTGATATGTTCTATTTGCATTATTACCTCAATTTCCATTAAAATTACAACCTTGTCTGTTAGTATGGGGGGGTCCAAATTTTGGTAACGGAGTGTATTTGCATGTTCCGTGACTCGGGCATGGGCGAGTCGAAGGATTCGGCACCAGGCAAGAGCTATAAGAGCAGCCACAACAGACGCTATCATTTACCCCACGCTCTGCACTGTCAGCGGGAATTTTGCGTACATACCTCCTTGCATAGCATTTAATAGAAAGGTCACTGCCCTCTGTTCTGACATCACTAGCATCGCTTCGCCTGTTGGACGGTGAATACTGGATGCCAAGCCCTCCGCATTGGGGGAGAGAATGATTATCGCTCTGGTGCTGTCTTGTTACTTTAACTGCCTCAACTTGCCCTTCTGAGCAATTACGGGTAGCAGTGTCTATTGTTAATGCATGAATGGATTGTTGTAAACCTTCAATCTGGTCTTGCAAAGGTTCTAAAATATTTTTAAAATAGTTTTCCTGCCGACTAAAGTCTTGGCTGCTGTGATTTTGACTAGATATAACATTAATTGGTCTATGTTTTGTGTCTGTGAGAAGATCATTCGTTTCCTCTCGCCTCATGGTCTTAACAGCTTGTGAGAAGGTTAAAGGGTTGTGAGAAAGAACCAATCTTCTAATTTAATTCGAAATTCCCCTGAGAAATTGAGCCAGCATCACCTGATCAAAAATATTTAACGTTTCCGGTGAGTTACTTTCCATTTTAAAAGCCAAACTGGCTAAGTTCTGGTCACTACCACTATAACTTGCTATTGTTTCTTCAGGCCCTTGAACAGCGGTTGCAAACTGATGTAAACATGTTACAATTGGTGCTGTTTTCTCGAACTGTGCCACGACTACATTTTTGAATACTCTATAGTTCTTTTCTTTGTGTAATTCAGTCGATTGTGCAAGAAAATCTGCGGCAACAGAACGAAATTTCGCCCTACAGACCGCTATCATTTTTGAGGTCTCGCCAAAATGCTCATTTCTCCTATGCTTTCTAAAGTTTCAAAAAAATATTGAACAGATGTCCCTTCATCCGGTTTGCCAAAGACTGGTACTAGTCCAAGGTAACCCGCAACATTAGCAAAATGAGGCCTACTAGTTTTGGACAAAGACTGTCTGCTGGGTCCCAAAAAATGGATCTGAATTTTCTAAACCTGAAGTCTGTGGACTCTGCTCTTCCATCTTGTATTTATTAAAATCTGTGTAAGATTAGTGTCCCCCAAGATGGCGTGAACTTACCTTCCGTCGAGCTGAAACCAAATTATAACGTTAGTACTCAGCAATTCTAAAACAAAAAGTGTTTCAACATATAGCAACTCGTTTTCTTTTTAATTTTCATAAATTTTCTAGGTCAAAACATTACAAGTTGCTGACTGTTGTTCTAAATGTGTGCTTCTGAAGACGTCTGTGTTATTTGTATTGCTGAAAAATAAAAAAGATGCCTATAACTATTCTCTGCACACATAAAATATCAGTGCTATCACTTATTCTTTTCTAACCACCGCAATAGCTCCTTAGTTTAATTTTCTGTTCTCTGATTGATCCTACTGGCACTTTGCTACTCAGTCTACAACAATCAGGATCGTTCCTGGGCATTCATGACAATTGGTTTTTCATCCTGCAAAATTACGCTTCAATCCTGGTCACAGTTAAGCACCAGTGTTCCACAGGCTCCTTCTGTTATAGCGTGTGCACTTACCCATGTGCTGCTGGTTCAGTCTTGCCGTCAATCGAAGCTCTCTGTGAATTATTCAACTGCCGGTAAGAACGCCCGCTAATATTTGTATGCAGAAACCCTGGGTTTCATATGATAGTCCAGCTTAACTATGGTTCAAAATCAATGGTCTACTCAGTGAATTATGTGTAGCAGAGAAATGTCACTAGCCAAAATAATCAACAAAACGAGGTTTATTATACACATAAGTCATACAAATAGTTACAAAGAATCCGGTCAAAGTTTTAGCATAATTGGCAAATGATTGTTTGGAAACTGACTGAATAGCAGGTGTAATCTTCCTGCTAATAGTATCACAATTTTACAGTGTTCTTCATGTTGGCACTTCCACCATTACTCTCACGAGTACTCACAATGGCTGGTGTACAACTATTCTACTGCTAGAATAGGGAAGTATGTCAATTAAACAATTATTACAATTAGTATTTTTGACAACTAGGTCATTAAGTTTCATTACCTGTTAAATTCTAATTACTAAAAGTAGATAAACAATTGTCAGAATGTATCTATGAGAAGAGAGGTCAGTGGGTATGGATAAATTAAAGGAGGTGGGGGGGGGGAGTAGGATTAACTTTGAGTAGTCGGGTTTGGTTTGTTCTAAAAAATGCTAGTTAACTTACCAACAAACCTTTGTACCTCTGCATTTCTGGCTTTGGCTCTTTGCTCCATTAATACAGTTTTTGGGAATACCTGTTCAATCGACAAGATCTGCGATCTTTCTCAGTTTTCTTTATGTGGCACTCATTAAGGCTATGTTGACTACACTTGGCTTCTAGAAAACTCTTCGACTCTGTGAACTCTTAAATATCATCCACCGACTTTCAAATCTCCTTTCACAAATCTGCACGCTCCAAAATCTAGTCAAAGAAGGTCTCGTTTTCTATCCCCTTTTCATATATATATCCTGCGTCCCCCTTCCTAAGTTTCCCCTGACCTGTTCTGATTTCACAGGTTAATTATGTGAGGCATAGAATTACACTTGGGGACTGTCAACTTTTGGGATTTGACACTACTAAAATGACATGTTATATGTAGAAGGGAAATCTCATATTTGTGTAGAGCAGTTTCTTTCGTTTTACAATCGTGGTCATCGAACATAAATCGATACACTTTTACGTATGGAATTTTGAAATGACAGTCAATGTTTATCGGATTCGATTGTGTAAGATATCATGTCTCTTGTTCTGCTTAATCACCTTTCTCCGACAATAGCCGCGTCCTCCCCTTGTCATTCTTGGGGCTATTACTGCCAGCCTGCGTGCTATTGGGAGAGGGATCTGACGTCACTAATTGACTGGACACTTAACGGATGTATAATATTTCAGTTACCACATCCCCTGGGGCGGTGCTAGTCACAGGTGCCAAAATGAAAGTGAAACCCAACAAATTCTGATGAAGTGATGCAACTTTAGTTATACAGGCCGCGGAAAAAGTATAGGTCACTTTGAGGAATAAATGCTTCTTAAAAGCAGGCGAAAGGGATAAAAATAATAGCATTTTGACATCTCTCTGAAAGGTGATGAATGGAAGGAAGGAAGTCGCATAGAAATGAAAGCATTCATAAGCCTCTTGATTAATCCTGGTTCACTCAAAGCATGTCAGGAACCTATTGTAGAATTATGGAGCCACAGAAATCCTGCATTGCAACGTGTGATTTTTTTTCTGCAACCACGACATGCACTAGAATGAAGGATTTGCTTAGAGTCATACTATTTGACAATATAGAGAGGGGAGTAGAGAGTAAGTTAGCATCGATTGAGGATATATTCCACACGTTTGTTTTGAATTGTAAAACAGTGCTTATTCCGAGTGGTGACATACATTGATGAGCAAATTGTCCCATTCTGTGGCTGGTGTCCATTTCTTGTTTATATGAAATCCAAACCAGCCAGGTATAGGATATATGGACCTTTAGTAATGTAGAAGATTCTTATTGCTGGAACGTGGTCTGCACAGTGGTATTGTCATCGTCCTCCCCACACTGGGTGGAAAGGCTCGGGTTCGAATCCCGTCGATGACGCGAGGGATTGACAGGAATTTAATGGGCTTTTTTTTCACTCCGTGCCTGAATTAGTTAGTCTCAGACATAGATAAGGTTTTTTCCCCAAGAAACTAGGGTTTTTTCGTCCAGCAAAACCAGCAGATCGATCAAAGAACACACGCAATTTACAAACGGATATATGTAAGAAATTACGGGCCGTAATATAATAATTTGAATATTTTTGAATTACTGGAACATGCAAATTTATACTGGAATGATCGATGGCGCACCCGAAAAGGAACAGGGCAAGAAAGTAGTATTAGATTTGGTAGAAGGTTTGGCTTCAGGTTATGGAGTTACCACTGATAACCTCTTTACATCTCATGCACAAGAATTATTGAATCAAAGTAAAACACTAAACAGAACTATGCGGCTCAATCGAAAAGAGGTTCCTCAAGAATTTTTCCCAAACAGAAACCGTATAGTGCACTCAACTAGTGCTGTATTTACTAAGGATGCCATAATGATTTCTTATGTTCTTAAGAAAATAGGAGCGTATTCTTACTATCAACTCAGCACTTCGATTTGAATATATCAGATGAAAAAACTGATTTCAAACCCCAAGTGATACCAGACTACAATAAGTGCAAAGGGACTGTAGGCTGTAGACACTTTTTATCGCATGGTAGGAGAATATACATGCTCTCATAATACTAAGCGTTGCCCATTGGTGATATTTTTCCAAATTCTGAATTAGGCAGCAGTCAATAGATTTGTTGTGTACACAAAAAAATACGAAGATTACGAAAGAAGTAAAACTTTTAGAAGACGCTTATTCCTTGAAAAATTAGGAATGAATTTGGTAAAACCGCTAATAGACAGGATAGGAAGGGAGGAGGGTTATGCTGTTAATTAAGAAAAACAAAATCAAAGGAAGTGCATCCAGTTGACATGGGTGGACAGTGCAATGTTTAGTCAGTCTGGTGTGACATAATCAGTGGACAAGCAAAAATGAGAGTAGGTGTGTGTTATAGGCTTAATGACTCCGAGTGCAACGAACAATTGTACAGAGAAATAGAATGGGCCAGTAATTCAGATTGTCTTATAAAGGGGGATTTTAACTTTAGAATTAGCATTAGCATTAGTAGAGGCATATGATGCAAGAAAGCAAGCTTATGCAGCATCAGCCAAAAAAAAAAAAAAACTTCCACTTCACCCCTCCGCTCGTTCGAAATACCTGTCCAGCTGAGCCTTAAATTTATTTAGGCTATCAACTTCCACAACAAGGGATGGAAGTCTGTTCCACCAACCAACTACCCACTGGCTAAAGGCAAATTTCTGCACATCTATCCTACATCTGTCTTTCCTCAATTTTAATTTATGCCCTCTCAGGTGATTATTCTGAGCAAGAGGAAAAATCCCATCCCATCAGCATTGAGCATGCACAAACCATTCAAGGCTTTATACTCCTCTATCAGATCACTTCGCCGGTGCCTAGTCTCCAGACACTGTAATTTGCAAAACTTAAGCCTTTCTTCGTAAGAGCAACCCTTTGTTCCATTCACTAAACTTGTTGCCCTTCTCTGTACTCGTTCCAGCAGCTCTACATCCTTCTTGAAATGAGGCCTCCAGACCTGTATCTTCCCAGATATTGACAGGAACTTGTGGTTGGTCACTCGCACACTAGCAAGACTTTTGTGGATTTATTGTATGATTGTTTTCTGAGCATCATGTTCGAGAGGCAACCAGAGAGGTTAATACTCTTGATCTGGTTATTAGCTGTGATTATTCGTGTATAAAGAATTTGTGGATAAAGGAACAGCTAGATGACAGTGATTACAATGTGCTGATGTTGGATTTTCTTAAAAATATAATTACCATCAGGTGTAAAGGGAAGGGTTTTTGCTTCCGTAAAGGTGACTACAGTGGTCTCACAGTTTTTAAATTGTATACAGTGGTACCAACTGATGATGTGACCAATAACAAATTCTAAAGGGAAGCATTCAAGGAACTAATCGTGGAAGCTACTAGGCTTTTCCTACCGATTAAGAAATATTGTTCAAGGTTTAGGCCTAAATGATGGTCAAATGAACTAATAAGCTCGTGGCAGAGAAGAAAAATGCACGGATGCATATAAATTATCAGGTGACACAGAAGCCTATGGCACATATAAGCTAGTCTGTAATCAGGTCAAAAAGGAGGTTAGACAAGAGAAGGCAGAGTACGAGAAATCTTTAGCAAAGGATGTTAAAAAAAAAACAGCAAGGACTTCATATAAACTCTAGGAAGGGGATGAATCAGATTGGTCCACTGTTGATAATAGTGCTCAGATAGCTGATAATCTGAGTGCGTATTTTATATCTATATTCACACATGAGGAGTTATTAAGAGAGGAAAATACCCGAAGTTTATCAAACTGTGCTTAATGATTTTCTTATAAATGAGAACAAAGTGGAGGAGAAATTGTTGAAGTTAAACATAAGAAAGGCACGTGGGGTGAATGGGATCTATCCAGTTATATTAACGAGGCAAAAAAGAAAGTAAGCAAGCCCTTAGCCATAATTATGAGAGCTTCCTTGGACTCAGGGGGAGTCTCCACGAACTGGAGATGTGCAAATATATTCCCAATTCACAGAGGGGGATCTAAGGGTGACACAAGTTATTCCAGACCACTTAGTTTAACTTCTGTTCTGTGGAAAATAATGGAGTCACTGGTTAAAGGTGCATTGCAGAATCATCTAGGAAAGACTGCAGTAATGATTCAGACACAGCATGGGTTTGTTAAGGGAAAGTCTTGTCTGACAAATTTGATTGGATACTATGATGTGGTTATATCGTTGCGCATGGAAGACTATTGTACAAATTGGAGCAGTATGGCATTAAGGGCAAAATGCTGCTATGGATAAAGGAAGGTTGAGTGGGAGAAAACAGAGTCGTAATCAATGGACACTGCTCTTCATCGACTAATGTTATTAGTGGAGTCCCCCAGGGTTCTGTTTGGAGCTCACTGGTTTGTATATTTATCAGTGATATTGATGAAGGTATATCGGGCTTAATGTCGAAGTTTGCAGATGATACAAAGGTTGGCAGGATTTTTAATGACAGTAATGGCAGCGTGCTACTGCAACAGGATCTAGAAAATTTGGGCAGATGGGCTGAGAAGTGGCAACTGAAGTTTAATGTTGACAAATGCAAAGTACTGCATATGGGTAGAAGTAACCCCAGAGAAACATACCAACTGTGTGGTACTACTCTTAAGTTGGTAGAAAATGAAATAGATCTGCTAGTATTTGCGCAGTCAGATATGAAGTTTTCTGAGCAATGCAGAGAGGCTGCCAGAGCCGGTCATGGGGTATTGACAATGATATACAGGAATTTTTCTAGTAGGGAAAAGGAGGTGATTATCCCTTTTGTATAAGTCAATGGTCAGGCCACACCTTTCGTATTACGTACAGGTCTGGAGACCTTATTTTAGGAAGGATGGAGAGTTTCGTGAGCGTGTACAGAGAAGGGCAACAAGATTGGTGAGCGAAACGAAGGGGTCCTCTTACCAAGAAAGGCTGAAGTTCTGTAAATTACAGCGCCTGGAGACTAGGCATCTACGAGGTGATCTCATTGAGGTGTATAAGGCCTTGAATGGGTTGAACACGCTGTGATTCTGAAGGGATTCTTCCGCGTGCTCAAATTACGAACCTGAGGGGGCATAAATTCTAATTGAGGAAAGTTAGTTGTAAAATATTTGTGCGGAAATTTGCTTTTAGCTAGCGGGTAGTTAATTGCTGGTACAAACGTCCATATGTCGTTGTAGAAGTTGATAGCTTAAATAAATTCAAGGAGGAACTGACAAACATTTAGAGGGAATGGATGTGTGAAATTGTTTTTTTTTTTTTTTTTTTTTTTTCATACGCTTGCTTTCTTGCATCACATGCCACTATTACTATAGCTGCGCGTTCTCAATAAACGGATACCGAAATACATTAAAAATGCTATTAGTATGATTTTGGAAATTGAGAACGCCAAGGATAAACAGGAATGAACCGTGTGTGCAAAATAAAACACCCGGAACTGGTGCGAAACGCGGTCACTGTACTGTGTGCCCCAGGAACTTTGATAAGAAAACCATGAAAAAATGTAGGGAGTGTAATCGTTTCTTTGCAGGAACAATGCCACTGTAATGAAGTCAACAATGACGCAATAACCAGAACAACTGATTTCAATTCAGTGGAATGCATATTTACCGAATCTAGTTAAGGTTACAGGTTTCGTTACCAGGATTTAAACTATGTTTGATTTTATTTTTTATGTGTTATTTCTACTAATAAACGTTTAATGTAGCTTTGTATTGCGTTTTATTTGGTATTCTTAGTAAATAGAAAATATTTATTGCTGTGGTCACTTAATGATCCCACCTGGTCGTACGCATTATGTTTTTGACGTGCTTATCAGAAGGTTAATATAGAATTGATTGTTATTGTTTGACAACAACATGATTAATTTTATATAAAATTAACTGTTACTCGTGTAATTAATATAAATAGCTCATTGTGATAACACTAAACTTTATTTAATATTTTATATATTTATAAAATTTTATAGTTTATCTTTTAAAGATAAATAAAATTCCATATAAATTATGAAACTACTTTAATTCACGAAATGCCTACCGTCAAAAGAAATCTCTGACAAAGACTACGAGCACATTATTTAAATAACATTTTGTTTTTATTTATTTGTCAACTATGAGCAAATATTCTCTCCGTCCATGAACAGCTTGGGCGCTCTCTCTCTCTCTCTCTCTCTCTCTCTCTCTCTCCACTAAGATGAATAGGACACCTAACTTAAAATACGTCCCATTTTTCAGTTAGGTGCCTCGTTGTCCACAAAGATGAAACGGGGTGCGAAAGAGCCCGTATGTTCCAACCGTATCATTTTCTTAAGAAGTTAAATTTTGTTACACGTGAATTTCGTAAATAATATTTTTTTAATTTTGTTTTTTTATTATTTTAAATGGCGTTGGTGAAGGTTGATTGCTCAACAGGAAATATTCGTTGACACATTTTGGAATAAATAAATGATGATCTCTTATATCTGTAACATTCGCTGTTATAAGACCTATATGGAGAACGTTTCTGCTTAAAAGTACTTAATTGCTTTGAGCTACGCCACTAAACACTATATTTTCTTGGAAAATTTGTTTTCCAAGAAAATATAGTTTTTAGTGCAGCGTGTAGCTATGCGTTTATTTATTTTAAATAAACAAAATATAAACGCAAATTTGTGTTTATAATTTGCATTATAACGCAAATTATGTGTTTATAATGCTACCCCTTCCTGTCAATGTTATCAGTTTGTGTGAGTGTAAATTCAGACTGAATGTAAAAACCGTTAAAGTCATTTGATATGTAAAATTGACAAACTTAACGGTGCAGATTTTTATTGATCAGACAAAAAGAGGTTCAATAAAATATGATCGAATAAAGCTTTTGGCTCCCGATTTATTTTATTGCAAAATTCCTGAAATATATGAAGTAATTGGTTTACGATAAATTAAATGTTTTCTTTTTTTTTTTAAATGAGACATTTGTTTCATTTTAAGAGCACACATTAACTTAAACGAAATGAAGTTCTAAATGGCTCGGGTTTTTTCTCAAAGGTTTTTTTTTTTAAATTGTCTTAGATTTCAGGTTTTGAAACTCATTTTGTCCGGATTGTGACCGTCAGTATCTGGTAAAGCTAACTAAGATGTTGATGGTCCCTTAACCCAACAACAGTAACAAAAATTTTGTGTAGGATTTGGGAATAGAAGAAAAGTAACCTTTCCTTAAAACTAAAAAAGTTGGCAGTTATGTAGTTTGCCTCCATGTAGCATCATCTCTGAAAAGCTGTAACGTTTGATGAAGCTAGTGGTACATTTTCAGTTTCGCCCAAAACCTGATAGTTCTCTGTTCCACAAATTTTTCGTTCATCTTCAGAACATTACTGAAACTTTGTTTTCGCAAAGCATTACTGATATACGCTATACTTCCATTAAGATAAGAAAATACCGATGGCAAAGTTCGAGCCGGCTGCACGAACGTTGTCACTAGTCGAATTCTTTTTGGTTGTGTTTCGAAAATGCAAAATTTTTCTACGACTTCCTTTGGAGACCAACGAGAACTCCACATGAAGAATGCCAGGCATTTCCGTTAACCAGCGAGTATGATTCGAACTGTAAATGTTACTCTTTATAACTAAAATTTATTACCGACTAAGCCATATATGCCATTTAGTACGGAAAGTGTTATCTTGCACGCAATAACCTTCTTCGGAATAGCAGTCAAGCAATGAAAGTGCGCGAAACATTGTAATGGACAAACAGATAAAACTGTAATAATTGAAATTATTTGTACACAGGCAGCAGCAGCAGCTCACACCTGCATCACTTTGAACAACTTGCATCACTTTCTTGTTTGGAGGTACGAAACATTTGTACACTGGTGTGCAAAACTTAAGAACCAACACTATTTCTAAAGGTTACAACCACAAAATCTTTACTTAAGGTACTCTTTACTAATAAGAGTAGATTCAGTCTCAGCAGCGATTCTGGACGTTGGCACACGGTATCACCCCGCAAACATCACTGAAAGGGATCGATATGGCGGTCGAGGTGTTCTCGTCTGGGAAGGCGTTATCTTGGATGGACGTACACAACTCCAGATACTGGAAGGCGGTACTGTAACCGGTGCACTCTACTGCGCTGAGGTAATCCTTTCCCATGTGCGTCTGTTCCAAGGTGTCATTGGCCTCGAGTTCGTGTTTATGGATGATAACGCCACACCCCATCGCATTGCAGCTCTTGATATGCTTATGGAAAGTGAGGACATTGTTTTTATGGATTGGCCTACCCGTTTTACGCCGATCTTAATTCCATCGAACATATCTGGGACGCTCTAGGGAGAAGCCTAGCGGCACGTCCACACCCACCAGAAAATGTTCACCAGCTGAAGATGGCGCTGACAGAGGAAGGGACGATGTTACCGCAAGAACTTATCAACAACATCGTTCTAAGTATGGACAGGCGGTACAAAGCCTGCATCGACATTAGGGGGTGGCCATATCTCCTACTGAGGACCACCTCTTCCCTTTGTTCCATCTTTGGCAGTGATGTATCTGCATCATGGCAGCCAGTACTATGTTGCTATTTTCGAATAAAGTCCCTCTGTACCGGTTTGTTTTCGTTGTTGTATCGGTGCTGTTTCCTTCATTTCTGTTCCTCACGAGGTTCCTTTGGTATGCTTTTCCCGTATCCAGGCCACTCCTATGAGAAGCTACAGGTGAAAACCTGACTGGTCCTTAAATTTTGCACACCAATGTAGTTTTTGTGACCACATTAAAAACGGATGATATCTGTATTATTGCTTCTCAGACATCAAAGGACCATTTCGATTTAATTTACAGCATATAAGCTTGGAAAGTTTAAAAAAACGTAAAAGAAATTGAGAACTTCATAAGTTCAGTAACGTAATGCAAAGATTCCTCTGTATGGGCTGGGCTGGGCAGGGAGAATGCGAAAATTTTAACATTTTCATAGACTAATTTGCGTGCTTGAAAAAATGAATCAGCTGACTATCAAGTACTCATCTGCCCCCATCATCACTAGAGCTTGCTCTCAATGCATCTGGCTGCGTGGCGGTATTACCAGAATATATTGATTTTTCACAGGATGCAGTGACCCTTGGCTACTGTTATCAGGATATTTATGTTAAGCATAGGCAATCTGAGGCTTTATTTAACAAGTAGATTTTGAGACTGAGAAAAATCGCGAGTTGGGACTGAACTTGGCAGCGGCTGGAATTTTGCTGAGACACGATAGGAAGGAGTTGAGGGCGAAGCCTCGTTAATCAATCAATTAATCCCTGGAGAATATTGGGAAAAACGCAAGGGGTAGAATTTTTTTTAGCATGGCCAGCGCATAGTAACGGAAGGGACTATATTTATAGACAGGATACACTTGAATGGGAGAAGTAAAAGAATACTTGCTGGTGCTATCAGTGGTGTGTGTGTTAAGCCAAAGAAGTTAAGGCTACGAGGTGCCAGTGTATATTGTCTATAAATTGTGTCTATTCTTCGGTACTTCTGCTGTGTTTTGGACAAACACCCTGGTTTCCGGGAGACAAATCTTGCGACCCTCGCCTGAGACCGACTAACTCAGCCCATGTTGTGAAATAAAAACCCATAAAATATTGACAGGATTCGAACTTGTGTCTTTTCTACCCAGTGTGGGAAGACGGTTATGACTGTCAGAGCGATCACGACTGCGATACCGCGAGTGTCTGATGCTATCGAGGCAAGGTTAGGCGGATCGAAAAACTGCTATCTTGGAGAGAAGCTGGAAATATGCAAAATAATATTTTAATGATGGCCATAAGCAGAGATGGAATTGATTTCTTAGACTGCTTCTATCGGGACATCCAAGAGCCAGGGAGGAATTACAAGGCCTTGCAGAGAAAATCAACAAGACTAGTTGTGAGTCACAAACTATTCTTACCAAGAAAGACAGCGCTCTTTAAATTGCAGTCTCAAAACTAGGTACCTGCGTGGTGATATAGCGAACTGTATAAGGTTTTAAAATAGTTTAATAAAATAAAGGCTGTGGTATCGTTGCTCTTTCTTAAGTAATACTCATATAAATAATAAAAAATAAAAAAATGGATGCAGAATAAATGTGCAAATGCGGAAATTGCCCCTTCATCAAGAGAATAATTGACTGTTCGTGTTGTGGTAATGAATGGCTTGTGGTCGAATAAATTTGAAGGATTGGACACATTATTAGAAGGAACGGGGAAATTACTTATGCGCGTGTTTCTCTATAAGCTTGCTTCTTTGCATCGTTCTGCGAATACTACTAATATAGATTACCCAAACTTTGTCAATAGGTTTAAATGTCCTCAACAGCTGGATCCCAATTGATCTGGTGAATCCAGTGCAAAATCGTGAGAAAACTACTGAAGTAGATAAAATGAGTTCCTAATAAATATGAATCCTTAGATTACGATGCTGATATTTGGGACCCTTTTTTAATAAAAAAAATATTAATGGTATAATCTAATTTGTTTAATTTAAGTAATATTGAATCAGACTGAATACACTTTTTAGTGATATGTAAGCTTATCGGTATTCTCCATGAATGCACTTTTATCAGTGTGCAGTGGATGGTCACGCTTATTGCAAGATATACGAGAAGTGATTGATAAGTTTGTGGCCTAGCCACGAAAGAAGAGCAGTGGTAAGAAAAACGAATATTTATTTTTCCACTTAATCTCTTCTAATGTCAACTGTATTTTTACAGCAATCTTTCAGTATTGTTATCTTTTGATTGTAGAAGGTCGTATCTTGGTTCTTCAACCAGAGTTCAGTAGCACCTGTAGCATCCTTACCGTTTTCAATTTTCATTTATTTTAAGCATTTTTCACGAATCTAAAGAATAAATTTGAAGAATGTGGGGGGAAGGTAGGAGAAGCAACTACAACTGATGATTGCAGCTATTGCCGTGTGCGACTTGTGAAATGGTGCATCGTCAGAATAAAAAGGAAGCAATAATCCAAACTACCTCACTCTTTCAAATGTACAGAAAAAAAAAACAAGAAACAAAAAGATTTTTTTTTCTTGAAATTTTGCAAACACATGTATTAAAGATATTTAATTATAATAGACAGAAGATCATTGTTTTGCACTTAAGCCATGAAATTATCAATCATCTCCTGGAGTTTGCGATAGCTCTTCTTGTACTTTATGCTCACAAGCTGAACTCTGATAAACTTAACGTTTGATAGAGCACGCGCCTTTCATATTGATCTCTGTATGGATGATTTAATAATATAAATTGTGAACCAACTCGTGCATGGCAATAACCACCAGTTCTGCTGGGCTTAAAAGAGTTGATAAATGTTCAGCGAGGCGAATGGAGTAATCACAGATACGAACCCCGCCTAAATTGCTGCACTTTGGTCTCTTTCGTCATAAGGGTGAAGAAGGTCAGTTTCAGATTGCTAAATATGTATCCGGCCCGCTACCTTATTTGGCGTGTTGTATTCCACTTCCTTCTGCTCTTATACTGGACGTGCTGCTTGGCTCTGTCCTTCGTGCTTGTTTATCTTCTTTCGTCATTTCACTCCAACAATAATGACTGTCATTCATGCTGAGGCATAATTTCTACATTTTTATCTCTTCTTGCGCCCCTCCTACAGGGCGCACCATAATTCAGAAATGGAACGGTCCGGATTTAACAGGTGAATATCTGAGCTTCGCTAACCTTTAGGGCGTTACAATATTTTTCCAGGTTCCTTGCATAAGGAGTACCGGATGGAATTATAGAAGGTATGTCTTTTAGCAATTTAATGGTTTCTTGGCTTTGTTTGTTCGTATTATTATTAGATGATCCACTTCATTCTGATCAAGATAAGGATACCTGTCTGTATGGTAAACGGAAGTAATCGTTATCCTTGTCCTTTGTGAGATCATTTTTAATTATTTTATTTACCTTTTCTTCAAGACTCAGAGGAAAATGTAACGGCATATCACGTTCATTGGTAGGAAGTAAATATGAGCGAATATCACGTACATGTTGCCCAAGACGAAAAACACAAAAATACAAGCAAAAACAATTAAAGCTCAATCCTAAATGAATACAAGAAAAAGAAATTGCATTCATCACAAGTTAATCTGAAATTAGACATTTCGAAATTAGATTGTTTTATTATTTTATTCAGTTTAGAATTTTAAACTTACCCATTTACAGCTCGCAGGTCAGAAGAATGTTTATTATTAAGACAATTTCCTGCTTCCTTATTTTAAGCATCAGTTTGTTATATCTTCAGTCCTGTTTTGTTGTTCTTATTGAAGTTCTTTTTTACATCTCATTTTCTTTTCCTTCTTTTTTATATTGCTTGTTATTTGCATCTTTTTCACCTTATTGAAAATATGTTCATATAAACTTGTTCTCAGCTTGTTTGCTGGGAACAAGTCTTTGTTCGTTCTAGGTTCTTGTGTTTCATTTCTCTTGGAATGTATTGTTTTGAAATCCATTCCTTGAATTTCTCTTTGGGTATCTAATTAGCTAATTTAGGCCGAGACTCCATCTTCAGTTTTGAATGTAATATGAATGTCAAAGTGACGAGGCTTATTTTCTGCCTTCTTCAAACCAATTAAAGATCCAACATTGAGCACTATAAATCATGCTTTTTATAGCAAGCTAGCGCAAATGAGATCTCACAGTTCATGCTTCTTCATAGTGATACTCAGCAGGTTTGTGGGAAACCCCTGGCATCGCACAGACCAGATCTCGCAGGCATAAAGGCACATCTTAATAACTTTTGGATTCCGTTTAATTTGTTTGATTGACCATTTACCCCTATAGGCCTTCTTTTTAATACTTAAGAAATGGTCTCTGAAAGATGACTTCCGGCTCAACCCTAGATCCACACGCAATGCTAATGTTTCGACTTGATTTTCAATGATATTCATTGTTTTTGAAATTTTTTTTATTGGCGGTTTCTCGCGGTTGAATTTCAGACCTATCGAATCCAGATATAACTTTTACCCAGCTAAAAATAAGAACAATCGCCTTTTTGTTACAAGCTGCGTGTTTCAAACAATTCTCTGTGTGTGTGTGTGTGCGTATAATGCAAATATTAAGACTGCATTTCCTCGGATATTCATAACTTCACAAAAGCTCAAGGAAATTACTTTAGTTAACCTTGGAGATAGCTTCCTAAATCTCTATAAACTAGGCACTTGAGGGATCTGAAGTCAGGATTATTTAGAAGATAAGTTTAGGACAGACTTTAAGCAATGCGAAGTTGTTCCTTTAAGTCGATCCACACTTCGATCACAACTGCGATTTGGCGCCTCCGTAGCCAGGTGGGAAGGAGCAGCAGTACGTAGCACATGCTTCTTGATTAGACCGGGGTTCGAGCCCGTCACCACCAAATACGGAGGATGCGGAAAGGTCAGGGAATGACTACTGCATATCCCCGGAGCAATATGGCCTTAGTTGCTAATGCTCCTTAAAAAAAAAAAAAAAAAAAAAAACAACAACTGCGATTTAACTTAACACCACAAAACCTTATGAACCGACTTAATAGGACAAAAGTGTTCCCTGGGCTACGGAACTCAACTAACAACCAACACCATCGAGTGGGTTGACTTGGATCCGCAACTCCCACTGAGAGAAGTTTCTCCAAGCTGAATACATTGAGCTATTTACGATTCCTGTCTTAATGAAAGCTGATTATACTATGAACGTTATTGATTCGAAAAGATCCTGAGCAAGAAATCCCATTTCTCTTTCGATCATTGCCCTTTTCCTTTTTTTTTTTTTTTTCCCTCTTTCTGTGGAAGGTGGAGAGTTCAATTTGAACAAATTTTTTGCTTTGGAAAATAAGACGTACGAGTCCTTACATTATTGTCCATGAAGTCTCTTCCTGCTGGTAATCAGGAGGGAGAAGAAATAGACGCATTTTCCATTTAAACATATTTTAATAAACTCCTCTTATTCTTCTACAACAATGCCAACTGTTCTTCTAAACTATTTCTTAACCTTCTTGTGCCGTGACCTCCCTATTCTAGTTTCAAAAACTGTAAATGAAATGCATGGACAAGAGAATTCAGTTTTCTAGCGCCTAAGGGCATCGAATAACGAGCTTAATCCAGGTAGATTATGAGTGATGGTCATTACCAGAGGCTTGACGTAGCCGTGAGTGCAGTAAGTGCTACTGCACTCACGCTCCTGACCACTGTAGTAGCACATGCTCTTTGAATGGACCGGGGTTCAAGTCCGTGACTGCTAAATACGATTAACATTTGTATTGATTGATTTATTGTATACTCCACTGACCTGGTGGTCGTGCTGGAGTATAAATAAGGACATTTGTATTATTGGTTCCAACTTCGAGAATATTCTCGAAGTTGGAACCAACAGTGACCATCTTAACAGTATAGAAAACACTTCTGGAAGTTTAACAATCAAAATGCTTTGAGCTTAATTTTGAAATACAGTAGGAGCTTATCAGCTTGAATCATTTTCCACCCCAATTCCGGCATTGCTCTCATATTTTAGATTGTTCCCATGGTGTTTTGTATTACTTGAATGTAGCTGTGCGTTGCAAGTATATAATCGACGTAGGGTTTGAAATGGAACGAGCGTTCCATGTTAATATTCGAGTATGTTACCAATGCGTGCGATGAACTGGAACGGCGATCGGTTCATCACAATCTGCTGGTGCGCTGTGGTCCATTCCGAGCTCTGATTTGACTCATGTACTGAATGGATCACGATGCTGAATTGGTCAAGAAATACGTCCTCCGATGACTCTATCCCATAACTCTTTATGCAGCAACTATATGGTCCTCTGCCCCTACAACACATTCCAATAAGTTCCTCAGCCTGGAATACTGGCTCTTGAAATGGCTCAACCGGCTGGCTGGCAACCAATACACTATTTTAGAGCACAAATCTATATCAATATTGAAGTCATCCCAACAAATTGTTGCAGATAACTTTCTTGCACTGGCGAGACTAATCACAGGATGCCTTGATGCCCCTGATATCACAGATCTCATTAAAACTCCCCTAATTGCTGGAAGAAGCAAAGTAGATCCTATGCTCCCGCTCAGAAACAGTTTCAACAACCTGAAAGGCCTGAGATGCATGTTCTCAGGACACACAGTAAATTTCATCAACAGTCTGGCCATTGAACTTGATAAATTCTGTCAGCAGAATTATACAGACACCAGAAACTAATGGAAAAACACAAGCCTATCATTATGATTTTCAAGAACACCAACGGAAGGAGCACGACAGGATAAATATAAAATGAAGCCGTTACTGACCCGCTCCCTTGGTAAATATTACATTAAAAGACGCCTGGCAGTGTATGCTAAGATAAACAGGAAAGAAGAAGAGATACCACGGACACCCTATACCAGGGCGCTGAGTGTAATTACAAGTGGATGCAGTGAAATTCGAGCTCCAAAAAATAAGGTTTTTTTTTGCCATTTTATTTACTTAATGGTCCTGTTATATCGTACTTTATAAGTAGCTTGATAGACCTAGTTACGTTTGCTATTTTTATTTTTAATTTAGATAGAGATTTTGTAGGTTACTACTTAATACATATGTAAAACCGTTGTTTCGTTCGAAGCTTGCCGCCATTGTTATAGTAATAGAGCGAGGGGTGGGGGATTCAAATTTTTCGTTGTGGTAAATAGGTATCTAATGTAAAACCAGATAGCGTAGTATGTATCACTGCATTTAAAAATCTATTAGTGTAGTATTAATAATTGATTACTTAAATTGATTAATCTTATTAATTTTCATCGAATTCAATCATATATCATGCCCCAAACAAGAGCAGCAAAGCAACGAACACAAAGTAGCAAGAGTGCTGTGGCTCGGGGGAGAACCGAGGGAGCCAAGAAGGATATCTTTGTGTGTGTGCTAGAAATTAGGCGCCGACTCGGCGTGCTGATGGACGCCTATGAGAGTTTGAAGAGTCGAGTAGATGCCTTCGAAAGTGAGGGCATCTACCCGCTGTGTAGTCTGATGCGAGGGCATCAGACCATCCGACTACACAGCGGCAATCTCCAAAGCAGAATGCGCTGGTCCCTCAGGAGATAGTTATAGCCGGTGACTCCATTGTCAGGAAGATGGGTAATATATAGCATTGTGTAAAAGAATAGGTGGAATAGGACCAGGATATGTCTACCAGGAGCAAACGTTGATGGCGTCGTAGAACATATATCATCTTTTAAGGGCACGAAGGGTGATATTGTTGTGTACATTGACACTAATGACATTAACAGTAGGAGATCTGCAGATTTATTTAACAAGTACAGGTCAATGTTGAAAAAGAAAGTCGTGCGTTAGAGTTAAATTTGAAAGTATCTACAGTTCTGACAGACACGTGCTTGTACGACAGTCTCTTCTTGTAAGCAACAAGCACAGACATGTAAATACAAGAGACTGCTTCTACGGGAATGGGATACACTTAAATAGAAGGGGGTGCAAGAACATTAGCTGATGCTATCGAGGCAGTGGATCGGAAAACTGCTAGCTTGGGGAGGAGGGGATTCACAGACAAAGATTAACAGTAGCCACAGGCAGAGGGGTTGTGATTCTTGCACTGCTTCTATTAGACTGGAGGGTGGGGGTGCTAGGGTTTTCACGGACTGGTAGGAGTCATCACTGAACAAGTAAATACACGGGCTGTGTTAGGGTAACTAAGAGTAGGAACAGGTGCATGCATACTTGCATGTAAATCAATGCTAGGAGTATAGTAAATAAATTTGATGAATTTGAAGTGCTAATCAAGACATCAAAGGCGGATATTGTTGGGATAGTAATAGTAATCGTGACATGTGATTCAAGAAAGCAAGCGTATGAGCTAATGTAGTATCAGCCAAAAAAGAAAAAAAAAATAAAATAAAATAAAATTCACACAACCATTCCCTCTAAATATTTGTTCAGTTCCTCCTTAAATTTATTTAACCTATCAACTTCCACAACGACAGATGGAAGTTTGTTCCAGCAATTAATCACCCACTGGCTAAAGGCAAATTTCCGCATATCTATTCTACAGCTGTCTTTCCTCAATTTGAATTTATTTCCCCCCCTTTAGGTTCGTAATCTGAACAAGTGGAAGAATCCCATCAGAATTCAGCGTACTCAACCCATCAAGGCCTTATACACCTCAATCAGATCACCTCGCACGTGCCTAGTCTCCAGCCGCTGCAATTTGCAGAACTTAAGCCTCTCTTGGTAAGAGGATCCCTTCATTCCCCTCACCAATCTTGTTGCCCTTCTCTGTACACGCTCAAGCAAAACTACATCCTTCCTAAAATGAGGCCTCCAGACCTGTACGCAGTAATCCAAGTATAGGATATCAGAGACATGGTGTCAAACAGATATAAGGAGTGCAGAATTGGAATTTGGGAAGTGCAATGTGTATAGAAAGGATAGACAGGAAAGGAAGGGAACAGGGGTTATGCATCAGATCCTCAAATTAGTTAAGAAACATAAAATCTAAGGAAGTGCATCCAGTTGATATAAATGGTCAGTGCAATTTTGAGTCAGTTTGGTTTGACATAAGCACAGGGATTGAGGATAGGAGTGCGTTATAGGCCTAATGACTGAGTACAACAAAAAAACTGTACAAAGAAATACAGCGGGCCAGTAAATCATATTGTCTAATAACTGGGGATTTTAATTTCCCAGATATTGACTAGAACTTGTGGTTTGGTCACTCTCACATTAGCAAGACTTTTGTGGATTTATTGGATGATTGTTTTCTACAGAAACGCGTTAGGGAGGTAACCAGAGATAGTAATACTCATAATCTGGTTTACATTAGTGATTATTAGTGCATTAAGAATTTGCAGATGAAGGAATCATTGGGTGGTAGTGATCACAGTGTATTGATATGGGATTTAGTTAAATATGTAACTGCACTGGTGTGCAAAACTTAAGGACCCACACTATTTTGCCGTAGCCGAGTGGTCAGGCGCGCGGATGCATAAGTACATATGACTTCAGCGACCCGGGTTCAAGCCCGTGACTGCTGAATACAGTGCTGTTTCTTGTATTATCTCTACCTTGTAAACTCCTCTGACCGTGTGGTCGTCTCGGAGTATAAACAGAAAATTTATTTATTTATTTATTTCTAAAGGCTACAACCACAAAATCTTTACTTAATGTACTGTTCACTGATGAGAGTAGATTCAGTCTCAGCAGCGATTCTGGACGTCGGCTAATCTGGCGAGAGGTTGGCACACGGTATCAACCCGCAAACATCACTGAAAGGGATCGATATGGCGGTCGAGGTGTTCTCGCATGCCATATGGATCCCTTCTGGGGAGGCGTTACCTCGGATGGACATACACAACTCCAGATACTGGAAGGCGGTACTGTACCCGGTGCACGCTACTGTACTGAGGTAATCCTTCCCCATGTGCGTCTGTTTCAAGGTGCCATTGGCCCCGAGTTCGTGTTTATGGATGATAAGGCCACACCCCATCGAACTGCAGCTGTTGATATGCTTTTAGAAAATGAGGACATTGTTCATCTGGATTGGCCTGCCCGTTTCCCGCCGATCTAAATCCCATCGATCGAACCCATATGGGACGCCCTGGGGAGACGCCTAGCGGCACATCCACACCCACCAGAAAATGTTCACCAGCTGAAGATGACGCTGACAGAGGAATGGACGACGTTAACGCAAGAACTTTTCAACAACATTGTTCTAAGTACGGGTAGGCGTTGCAAAGCCTGCATCGACATTAGGAGGAGGCCATGTCTCCTACTGAGGCCCACCTCTTTCCTTTGTTCCATCTTTGGCAGTGATGCATCTGTATCATGGCAGGAAGTGCTATGTTGCCATTTTTGAATAAAGTCCTTCTGTACCGTTTTGTTCCCGTTGTTGTGTCGGTGTTGTTTCCTTCATCATTTCTGTACCTCACGAGGTTCCTTTGGTATGCTTTTCCCATATCCAGGCCACTCCTATGAGAAACTACAGGTGAAAACCCATATCCAGGCCACTCCTATGAGAAACTACAGGTGAAAACCTGACTGGTCCTTAAATTTTGCACACCATTGTACTATCAGGAGTAAAGGTAAGGGTTTTTCCTTTCGTAAAGGCGACAACAGTGGTATCAGTCATTTTTAAATTGCATACAATAGAGTGGGACCAACAGCAAATTCCAAATGGGAAGCATTGAAGGAATTAAGTGGAAGCTACTAGGGTTTTCATACCGATTAAGAAATACAGTTCAAGGTTTAGGCCTAAATGGATGTCAGATGAACTAATGAGACTCGAAGCAGAGAAGAAAAATGCATGGGATGCATGTAAATTATCATATATCTATGATAGATATAAGCTTGTCTGTAATCAAGTCAAAAAGGAAGTTATACAAGCGAAGGCAGATTACAAGAAATCTTTGGCAAAGGATGCTAAGAAAAACAGCAAAGACTTCTTCACTTATATAAATTCTAAAAGGAAGGGGATGAATCAGATTGGTCCACTTGATATCACCAGTTCGACTGTTAATGATCTTAATCAGACAGCTGACAATCTGAATGAGTATTTTGCATCACATTCACATATGAGCAGTTATTAAGGGAGGAGAATGCCAGAAGATTATCAAACTGTAACATGGTGCCTAATGATTTTCTAATAACTGAGAGCAAAGTGGATGAGAAATTGTTAAAGTTAAACGTATGAAAGGCACATGGGGTGGATCGGATCTATCCAGTTATATTAAAGGAGGCGGCAAAGGAAGTAAGCAAACCCTTGGCCATAATTATGACCATAATCTTGGCCAAGCATCCTTGGACTCAGGGGAAGTCCCCAAGGACTGGAGATGTGCAAATCTATCCCCTATTGACAAAGTGAGGGGGGTGAGGATCTAAGGGTGACACAATTAATTACAGGCCAGTTAGTTTAACTTCTGTTCCTGGGAAAATAATGGAGTCACTGGTTAAACATGTATTTCAGGACCATCTAGACCAGACTTCAGTAATAATTCAGACACAGCATCGGTTTGTTAAGCAGAAGTCTTGTGTGACAAATCGGAATGGATACTATGATGTGGTTACAAAGAAACTGAATGCAAATAATAATGTTAATATCATATACTTGGATTTCAGGAAAGCTTTTGATTCTGTTGCGCATGGAAGACTACTATACAAATTGGAGCAGTGTAATATTAAGGGAAAATTGCTACAGTGGATAAAAGAGTGGTTGAGTGGGAGAACGCAGATATTGGTAATCAATGGACGCTTTTGTTCGTGGACTAATGTTATTAGTGGATTCCCCCAGGGTTTGGTGTTGGGCCGACTGTTGTTTTGTATATTTATCAATGATATTGATAAAGGTATATCAATCTTAATGTCGAAGTTTGCAGATGATACAAAGTTGGCAGGGTTTTTAATGACAGTAATGGCAGTGTACTACTGCAACAGGATCTAGAAAACATGGACAGATGGGCTGAGAAGTGGCAACTGAAGTTTAACATTGAGAAATGCAAAGTTCTGCATATGGGTAGAAGTAACCCCAGAGAAACGTACCAACTGTGAGGTACTACCCTTATGGTGGTAGAAAAGGAAAAAGGCTTGGGAGCAATTGTTCAGTCAGATATGAAATTTTCTGAGCAATGCAGACAGGCCTGCCAGATCAGATCTGGCATGAGTATTGTCAATGATATACAGGAATTTTTCTACTAGGTAATATGAGATGACTATCACTTTTACAAGTCAATGGTCAGGCCACGCCTTGAGTACTGCGTACTGATCTTGGAGGCCTGATTTTAGAATTGATGTCGAGTTGCTTGAGTGAATACAGAAAAGTAACAAGATTGGTGAGGAGAATAAAGGGATCCTCTTACCAAGAAAGGCTTAAGTTCTGCAAATTGCAGCGGCTGGTAGTTGATTGCTGGAACAAACTTCCAGGGCAGGCCTTAGGCTGGTCGGTCCGATTGGGCCCCGCACTTGGCAGAAAAATTAAAATTAAATTAAAATTAAAATAAAAATTAAAATTAAAAATAAAGAAAAAAGAGACGGAAAAAGTTTTTTTTTAAGTTAAAGGGCTTGTGAAACCCGAAACAATGACATTTTTATATATGTTTAGAAAATATGATTAGCATTTTATTAATGAGTGCAAAGGACGCAGACAAAACTAGTTTTATTATTATTTATTTATTTATTTATTTTTATTATTATTTTTTTAATTCATAATATGTGACAGGCAAGTCTGTAATTTATAAAGGTGGAGAAATTTTGGCCATTGTCGAGGTAATAGAGAGTAATTATCTCAAGGCCTCTCCCTCTGCCATGGGTTCGATCTCTTTATCACTCTGCAGCTGGTAGTTTGGGTTGACTAATTTTCCCTAACGCAATCTGTGGGTCTTGCATTTGTCTAAACCAAATTCCATCCTAATATCATTGCTGAATTCTTCAGTGATCTGGAGTAGTTGCTGAAGGTGCTACTCGGTTCCCGTGTAGAGCTTGATGTCATCCATGTACACCAGGTGGGTGAGGGTGTACAGCTTCTTCCTTCCTTCTTTGAGGTTATATATCCATACTTGCTACTGTTGAGCATGGTAGATAGCAGGTTAAGTGCTAGACAGAATCACAATGGGCTCAGGGCATCTCCCTGAAAGATTCCTCTCCTGATGGGGATTTACCTGGTTGTGATGTTTTCGACCTTAATGGTGGCACTCCATTTCGGCATAGTTTCTCCTAGAAAGTTTGTCACTATCGAATTGACTTTGTAGATGTTCAGCGCCTCTATTAGCCAGCTATGAGGCACGGAGTGGAAGGTCTAACGGTAATCGATGTAGGCTGTGTACATGTTGCGGCACTTCTTGTAAGCTTGCTCTATAACCACAGCATCTATGGTCAATTGCTCCTTGCGTCCTTTGCTCAGCCGCTTGCATCCTTTCTGCTGTTCGGCCATTATGTTCTGGCTCTCTAAGTGGTCTGATATCTTTCTGTTTTTGCAGCTGGTCTGGATCTTGTACAATGTTGGGAGGCAGGTGATTGCCCTATATTTTATCGGGTTTCTTGTATCTTTGTCTTTAGGCTTCAGATATGTAATTCCTTGAGGGAGAAAGTTCGGGATTGTCTCTGGGTGCCTTATCATTTGGGTGAACTGCTCTGCCAGTTGCTTGTATGTGTGCAAGTGAGCTTCTTGTACCAGTAGTTGTGGGTGTTATCTATTCATGGAGTTCGCCAGTTGTGAGAGTTCTTGATCGTCTGTTTTACTTCTTCTTCCCGAATCTCCCACCCTCTCATTTCTTGTATATCCTTGATTTTCTTGCGTTCTAGTTCTATCCAGGGCACTCCGCTGTTATGTCTTACTTCCCTGCTCCATATTTTTCCCCAGAACTCCTCAATCGTCTTCTTCTCTGGTGGTCCGTTCCCTTCTTTTCCGTCTTCTCCGAGATTCCTGTAGAAGCCTCTTTGGTCCTCATCGAATATTCGGTTGTTTATTTTCCTCTAGGAGCTCTCTTTGTATTGGCATATTCTCTTGCTGAGTGCAAGGAGATTCTGCTTCAATGTTTCCAAGTACTCTCCAATTCTCTGATTTTTTGTCTCATGCTTGCTGTGGACGCTGTCTCTCTTGAGGATGCTCTTCACTTTTCCATTAATTTCTTACTGGTACTGGGTCAATTGGCCTATCTTGACTCTTAATTCTTCTATCTTCTGCTGAAGTCTTCTTTCCTTAGCTGATGGTTCCTTATGTTTTCGGTTTTTCTTCTGCTGATCTCTCGCTTTTCTCCCGTTAATCCTCGTGGCTGCTACTGCAGCAAAATACACAGCCGTGTGGATGACCTCCAGTGTTGCCCCATTGCTGTCGAGGTAATGTGGTATTATGTGCCGATTCAGGTGGTCTGTAACTCTCCACAAGGTTCTATTTGGCCTCTGCTTCGGTATCATATGAGTCTTTGTGGTGTCCATTCCTACGAATTCTGTTAGGGCCTTCTTCTACTCATCTTCTATTCTGGATATCATGAACTCGTCTCTTTCCACTTCAACTGCTGGGGGTTGTATTTCTTCTTGCTTTCCCTCCTCTGGTTCGGTGGTGGTATGTTCTTCCTTCTGTGGTTCTGTATTCTTTAAACTTTGTAGTTGATCGCTCACGTCCTGCTTGATTTTTTCCAATATTGCAGGAGCTATCAGGTTCTTCCTGACGATGGTCCTTCTCTGGTCCGCTATTTGCTGTTCGATGACCTCAATATCTGGGAATAGTTCCAGCCAGCCAATTGGTATGTAGTCTCGCCCTGTAAGTTGTCATATCGGTCTCTAGCTTTGTTATTTTGTAGAATGCATGCATGATGTACGTATTCATTTCAATGCTCCACTTCATGCGTTGGCGTTTTCTTCCATACTGGTTGGTCACTTGCACAGGGAGCACTTCCAGTTGGTGGGGCTGGATGGTCTTGCCCTTCTCTTGTGGTAGCCATGCAGGGGACAGCGCCACTGTCTTCCTATGCACACCGTCTCTGATTTTTAGAACCGATCCCTCTGCCTAAGGCCTGAACGCGACTGACTTCATCCTGGGCCACACTCGATGCAGTATGATTAATATTTCTCTGTGACATCATTCATCTATGGAAGGGGACCTGTCTTTGGCTTATATCCTGTGGTAGTTGTCGGGTGTGACGCCAGATGGCGCCACAATCTGCCTAAGCCGCCATTCCGATCTTGGGGTAGGTAGGTCTCTTGGAACAACTTTCACGATGTTTATTTATTTTATTACTCCTAATTTATTTATTATTATTATTCTAATGCATTACTATTATTATACCGGTCTCCCAGTGTGATGGCCACGTTCGCTTCCACCAAGGTGGTACTCGAACCCGAGTCCATCAAGCTGGTAGTCCAGTGTCGTAATCACTGGGCCGCCGTTCCAACACATCACCGCGGGTACCCCGCGGTGATGTGTTGGATCGTTTCTGAGGCCAGGTGGCATCGTAAACTGGCCAGCATGGATCCTTCAGTCTCGGCCCCGAGTGCCAAGCGAGTGACTAAAGCGATTCTATAGTGATTTGAAAGCGATTTTCTTAAAAGAGCGATTGATTGTAGTTGAACGTTAGTTTCTAATTTCCAAAGTTATATAATTTTGCTCTTCTAAAGTAAAGAAGTCAGCTTACTCAACAGAAAGGAAAGCCACCTTTCTTCTTGTATATAAAACTAATCTATTAACGCACTAACACTAACAACCTTATCGCTTGGTCACTGGTGGCACCGCTCCTGCCTCCACGTGGCGGGGCTGGAAGCCTGGGAGGAGAAATCCACTCTCCCGGGACTAAAAGGAGCAACTATGGACAACACAAAACAGTCCTACTATGGATCTCTTGATCCAGATTCAAGTAGACATGACGACCATGATAATTTGAATAAATCCCATGCTAAGAGACAAAAAAAAGAAGGGACAGATTTTTCTGCTCCTCTCTTCTTAATATTACATTCCTCCACAGACCAACCATTGAGTAAACTCTCCCCATTTTTGATTCAGAAATGTCTCGAAAATGTGGCTGGGCCTCCAAAAATGGTTCGGCGACTAAGATCTGGAGACCTATTAGTGGAGATGAGTGAATACAGACATGCTGAAAGACTCTTGAAAATATCTGCCTTTGGTGGAATTCCCACAAAGGTTACCCCACATGCCACCTTGAACTCCTCTAAAGGGGTAATATCTGAATGGGATCTTCTAAATGTATCAGAGGATGAACTTGTCTCCGAATTAAGTAACCAAAATGTAGTCCAGGCAAAAAGAATTGTCATCAAAAAAGATGGAGAGCCTGTCCCTACACGAACAGTCATATTGACATTTAAGTCACCAAATCTCCCCGCAACTATAAAAGCTGGATATCTCAGATGCCATGTTCGACCGTACATTCCCAACCCAGTTCGGTGCTTTAAGTGCCAAAAATTCGGTCATTCGCAAACTGTGTGCAGAGGTATAGTCACTTGTGCTTCTTGTGGTTCAAAAGAACACACACATACGGACTGTAATAATGAAACCCAAAACTGTCCTAACTGCCAGGGAAATCATTCTGCCTTCTCTAAGGATTGTATCCAATGGAAAAGAGAGAAGAACATTCAGAGATATAAAATAGAGAACAAAGTGTCATATCAAGAGGCAAAGAAACACTTTGCAATCCCTACTAAATCATCTACATACGCCTCAGTTACTCAACAGCTACGCACAATATCAACTCAGACTGACTGCTCCGTCCCTCCAAATATCTCTATATCTGGTTGGGCGAAATCAATACTTACTTCATTAAAAGAACAATCTCCATCCAAATATGCAACCCAAGAAGTAAATACTCCGGTAACAATACCTCCAGATAAGAATCCTAATCAGCAACCGAAAGTACAAACTAAGAGCTCTGAAAGAACTGATACGCACACATTCAGATCTGATACCATGGACACTGATGAAAAAGTGGATGAAGATGACACATTTCTTGAAATTCATCCAGAAGGTGACATTGACACAAGCAGACCAGTCTTCTCAAAGAAGGATAAAGGAAAAATTGACAGGCGTAAGCAAACTACCTCACGGAAGTTAGCAGACACTAGCTAAAACCAAACAATGGATACAATTATTCAATGGAATTGTCGTGGGCTCCGTGCTAATTTTGACGATTTTTACGATCTCCTATCTGAATACAAGCCTGTTGCCGTATGCATTCAAGAAACAAATCTCACAAATGCAATATCTATGAAAATTAAGAATTACAATATGTATAGAAAAGATAGAAACTCATCTAATTTAGCTCATGGAGGAGTAGCACTCATAGTGAACTCTTCGGTGCCCTCTAGACCTATCCCCCTGCAAACATCTTTAGAGGCTATTGCTGTCCGTGTCACTTTCGGAATCACAATAACATTAGTTTCATTGTATCTATCACCAAATCATACATGCACCTTTGCTGATTTAGATAATTTAGTAATGCAAATACCTGCCCCCTTTTGTATTATGGGTGACTGGAATGGCCATCACCCGCTATGGGGTTCTCAACATCTTGACTCCAGAGGACAGATAATTGAAAAAATTTTAGACAAACATAACCTGACAATTTTAAACACTGGTGCTCACACATATGTGCATTTACCATCTGGCTCAACCTCCGCTATTGATCTTTCTATATGCTCTCCAGTGATATTTCCTCTCATAGACTGGACCGTTACTAATAACCCTCGCGGTAGCGATCACTTTCCTATCATCTGTACTTTCTGTATAAGTTCTACTCCTCAGAGTAACATTAGGACAACCTGGAAATTTGCTAAGGCGAACTGGATTAAATACCAAGAAATAGCTCACTTAGATGCTATCTTCATAGCAACCCACACAATTGACTCTGCAGTAAGCTACATTACAGATACAATAATGAAAGCATCCGAGACTGCTATACCAAAATCATCATCCAAAATCCGGCTTCATCCAAAAATGTGGTGGAACGAAGCATGCAACAGCGCTAAAAAAGAAAGGAACAAATATTGGAATATTTTTCGAAAACATCCAACCACAGCTAACCTCCTACAGTTTAAGAGAGTCAGAGCTAAAGCTCGTCATATAAGACGGGAGAGTAAAAAAGAAGCATGGGCGCATTATGCCTCCACCATAAACAGATCCACGGATACTTCCACAATATGGAAAAAAATCAAAAGAATTAATGGTAAATACTCGCAGACAACTTCTCCTATTCTACTTGTAAAAGGGAAAGAAATCTCTGAACCTACAGAAATTGCCAATGCCTTAGGTACTACGTTTGAAACGCTTTCAGCTGTTGCCACATATGAACCTGCATTTCAATTGCTAAAATCCCAGACAGAAAAATACAAACTAAATTTTAATACTGCCATCCTTCATTCTTATAATCTGCCTCTGACCATGAATGAATTGCGTAATGCACTTGCACGGGTGAAAAACAGTGCTCCAGGTCCCGACGGAATTTATTACACCATGATCTGTCATCTAAGTGAGGAATCATTAACTGTACTCTTACAACTGTATAACAGAATTTTCTTAGAGGAGTATTATCCTGCTAGCTGGTGCCATTCTTATGTGCTAGCTTTCCCGAAACCGGGAAAAGACCACACAGATCCCAAAAATTACCGTCCTATCTCTCTAACCAGTTGTCTGGGAAAAACATTGGAAAAAATAATTAACGCCAGACTGACATGGTTATTAGAGACTCAAAACATTTTAAGCCCAAGTCAGTATGGTTTCCGGAGAAAAAGATGTACGCTTGATCTCATTATCAAGGCCGAAACAAATATCCGGAATGCGTTCTTGAGAAATGAACACCTAGTTATGGTATGTGTTGACATCGAAAAGGCCTTCGATACAACTTGGCGATATGGGATTCTTCAGGACTTGCATAAATTTGGACTTCGGGGTCATCTCCCAAAATTTATTAAGAACTTTCTAGGCAATAGATCCTTTCAAGTCCGTTTCCACTCTTCATTATCTCGAGCATATGTACAAGAAGAGGGAGTTCCCCAAGGATCAGTGTTGAGCACCACACTCTTTGCCATTAGGATTGATTCTATTACCAAGTGCATACCTAACACAGTTGACGCATACTTGTACGCTGACGATCTTGCCATGTCATGTCATTCTCAAAATATGAGACTTATTGAAAGACAACTACAAAGCACCATTAACAAAATAGTCTCTTGGGCCAAAAATAATGGATATCGGCCCACTCTCACACCCACTTGTTAAACAGGTTAAATATAAGATGCTTTGTAGTTTAATGTATGATGGAGTTCCACATTTGATCGCTGATAAAGCACAAAGTGCAGTTATTTTATAAATTTCGTTATTCTACAAGTAAGTTGAAACAAAACATTCAAGAAATATTTTTCTAATCGTCTGTTGCCTTATAATTTCTTTTTAGAATGTAAAAAAAGAATAAAAGTAAGAGGAAAAGAGAGTCCACAGAAACACTAGAAAAAGAATTTTTCAAAACCAAAAACGACTGCTGTACACTTCTGTCACAAACGTTCTTTACATCCGGATCCAGACCTTCATTTGGATTCTCATTGTATTACTTTCCAACCTAGTATTAGATTTCTTGGTGTAATATTTGATAAAAAATTAAACTTTCTGGAACATATAAAACATATTCGTACAAGTTGTCTTAGAAAACTAAATATTCTCAGAGTAATTTCTTCTATGTCATGGGGTGCAGATCGTTACGTGCTGTTACATCTATACCGCTCACTAATCAGATCCCGGTTAGACTATGGGTCTCCTGCATATGACTCAGCCAGGCCAAGTGTATTGAAATGGCTTGACCCTGTACATCACAGTGCATTAAGAGTTGCACTGGGGGCTTTTCGCACATCACCAATCTTAAGCCTGTATACCGAAGCCTATGAACCACCGTTACACCTTAGGCGTGAAACTCTACTACTAAATTATGCAGCCAAAATCAGCAGTCTCCCACATCATCCCATGTGGCAATACCTCTTCACGCCAAAATGGAGAGAAATCTATCAAACTAAACGGCGTTACAACAAACCATCTGGCATTAGGCTTGAAGCTTTGATCACAAGCTGGGGCCTGAAGTTTTCTAACACCCTCCAGGATACTAGCATGGAAACGCAGCCATGGCTTCCCATGGCTCCAGTAAATATTGATAGACATTTTCAGCAATGGGGAAAGAATAGCTTCTCCGAAATCAACATTAGACAAATACATATGGCTCACTCTACAGAGTTTAGCAGCTTCATTCAGCTATACACAGATGGATCCAAAACTGGTAATAAAGTTGGCACAGCTGTAGTACTACCAAATGCCACCATCTCCAGACAGCTCCCACCAGAATGCAGTAATTATACCTCAGAGTTATATGGTATTCTACTAGCCCTAGAGAATATAAACGAAGCCTCGTACGCTAAATCCATCATTTATACGGACTCGTTGAGTGCTGTTAATGCTCTACAGTGTAAATCCTTCCCTAGTCATCCTCTGATACAGAAAATTTTAGCACAGTTATTAGCACTTCATGGACGTGGACAGCTCGTAATATTTTGCTGGATCCCTGGACACGTTGGAATCGTAGGAAACGAGCAGGCAGATTTAGCCGCTAAAATTGTTACAAATGAGATACCATCAAATTTCAGGACTCCATATATTGATCAAAAGTCTTTTATCAAACAGACATATAAAGAAGTGTGGACACGCTTGTGGAAAGATCAGAAAAATAATAAACTTTTTGAAATCAAGAGAGAACCCAAGCAATGGCAATCCAGCATGAGAAGAAACAGAAAGGAAGAAACTATTTTAGCCAGATTACGCATTGGTCATACTTTCCTCACTCATAGCTATCTACTAACAAACAGTGACCCTCCACAATGCAGTAATTGTTTATGCCCACTAACAGTAAAGCATATCATCATCGAATGCCCGCAATATCAAAAAGAACGGAAAACAGCTTTTTCCTCTAATTTTCATAATTACAATCATTTAACACTGCAGTGTGTTCTAGGAGATCGAGAGAACATAGATGACATTTTTCTTTTTCTAAAATTTATTAATAAATATCACCTTATCTGAACTGCTATCTCCTGTAAGAAAAACGAAGGAAATATCAGACAGTAATTAGTGCATTATAGCCTAAGTTGCTGATGCACCAATAAATCTAACAAACAACAACAACAACAACAACCTTCAGTCTCGGGGAAGAACATCCCGCTTGTGAGCCATGCATTGGAAGCAACGTATCGATGTGATCTTGATGGAGATCATTGTAGTTATTATTATTATTATTATTAGCCATATGGGGCAAGGAAGCCTGAGGCTTATGCTACACCAGCCAAAAAAAATTCCCAAGTTATCCAGAGAGAGAGAGAGAGAGAGAGAGAGAGAGAGAGAGAGAGAGAGGTAGAAAGGAATCACCAAGAAAGAGAGGAATGATAATATACAGCTCAAGACGCTGGGTGTGGCAAGCCCATACTCACCAGATGTGAGCCCCTGGGGTTAATATGTTAATCATTGCTGTAGATTTATTTTATGTTATTTTATTTATTTTTGTATCTATTCTTTGTCTGCGCAGGTAGCACAGAGGTATCGCCACCATCCTTTCCGCACACCGGGTTGAAAAGGCCTGAGTTCCAATCCTGTCGACGGCGCAGAAATTTAATGGCTGTGAAAAAATGTGTGGCTGATTGAAAAAAGGCGTAGACAGCAAAGTTTTTCCCCAAAGTGTTTTCGTCCAGCAAACAGACAAATCGACCAGAGAACGCATGCAATTTATAGATAAAATAAATATATGGGTAGATGCAAACATTTAAGGGGGACCCTAATATCATACTTTTTTTTTTTTACAATTCTTTGCATTTTGTTACAATTTGACAGAACGATTTGTAATTTTATTACTCTGATATCAGCATTCTTTTATTGAAAATTTGTTGGTGGATCATTTACAGATCGGAGAAAATTTATAATATGAATTTGCAGCAATCAAATTGGTGCAAATATAAGAACTGACTTTGCAAATTAGATGATGATTATTTAATTTTTTTTTTTTTTTTTTTGTAAATATTGTACATGCACGCTGACAGCCAAATTAAGTGATATTTATAGGCATCGTAATTACAAATTAACCGCAAGAAAGACGAAAAGCCCGTTAGTTTTCAGCATCAGACAGTATTGCCATTGAAGAAAATTGGCGATACAGAAGGTGCAAAGGCAGAAAGCAGCATAGCATTTTTCATAGCTGTGCATTGGGTAATTGATCATAGTTGACCATTAGGTAGTTGATCACAGCTGTGAACTGTGCGTTGGTTTGTTGATCAATTTAGTGACATTTGTGAATTTCGTTTTTCAGACAGTATGGTAAGTAAAGATTTCAAACTGCGAAGAACAAAATGTACTTCAATAATATGCACTGCTATAGCACCACATTTCGTGGATAATTTAAAACCTGATTTATGAAACGGAAACCTAATTTTGTCGATGAAAGTACGTAATGACATTAGTGCTATAAAAATGTTGGGAATTGTAATGCGGTACTATTCGAATTTCAAGAATCGATTTGTGGTAACTTTTCTTGACATAATCGAACTCAATGAATGCATTACAGAAGAAATATATGAATCTTTGAAATCATCGCTAAGAAATAATGGATTAAAGTTGTACCGAATTATTGCATTTGTACTGACAATGCATTCGTAATGGTTTAAATTAACAATGATGTAAAGAAATTAAAGGCTGAGATTCCCTGTCTGCTTCTTATCAACTAGCGGTGTCGATGAGTGTCTACCACGAAACAGATTTTCTTATTGTTCTCACACCCACTTGTTAAACAGGTTAAATATAAGATGCTTTGTAGTTTAATGTATGATGGAGTTCCACATTTGATCGCTGATAAAGCACAAAGTGCAGTTATTTTATAAATTTCGTTATTCTACAAGTAAGTTGAAACAAAACATTCAAGAAATATTTTTCTAATCGTCTGTTGCCTTATAATTTCTTTTTAGAATGTAAAAAAAGAATAAAAGTAAGAGGAAAAGAGAGTCCACAGAAACACTAGAAAAAGAATTTTTCTAATGCAATAAAATTCGCCGAGTATTTTGCTGTTATTCTTGATTGTACACCCGATATCGGGGCATCAGGAACAGGGCCAGATTAAGGTGTTCCTGCGCCCCGAGCAGAAAGATTATTTCGGCGCCTTTGTATATCCTAGAAATCTCGGTAAAGGCGCCGACTCCGAGCTATAATCAGCTTCTGGAGCCCTGTATCCGCGGGTAACACAGTGGTTCAACAATGAAAACAACGCGGAGATGGGGGAAACCTCCTGGTACAGTATGACAACAACACACACACTTACACTTACGGTGGTATCGTCACTATCCTCCCCACACCGGGTGGAAAAGGCCTAGGTTCGAATCCCATCGATGAGGCTTGGAACTTTAATGGGTTTCTTTTCACTCCGTAGCTGAGTTAGTCGGTCTCAGACGTAGTTTGCAAGATATTTCTCCAGAAGCTGGGTTTTTTCTCCCAGGAAACTGTTGTTCCAGAAAACGGCAGTTGAATGAATAAACGAGGAAGATAAAGTTTGTTCTGTGAGTTTGAGGTTACACAGAGACTAAACATGGGTTCCACTACTTCAAGCCTCCAATAAGCAAAGTTGTTATTATAATCCATATGGTGCAAGGAAGCCTGAGGCTTATGCTGCACTGAGCAAAAAAAAAAAAAAAAAAAAAATTGAGAGAGAGGAGAAGTAGAAGGGAATCACAAAGAAAGAGAAGAATGATGATATCCAGCTCAGGACCCTAGGTGTGCCAAGCTCATATTCACCAGATGTGAGCCCCTTCCATAATATTCAAATTTTTAGAAAAGATCATCGCATATTTGTATTGGGGATAAGTCCTGACTTCTAACCTCTCTTGGCATAAGCACGTCTCAGATATGGGTTTTCTTTTTCGCTCTCTCTGTTTCTAAACAGTTGACACTCTGCACATCCTTTCAGATCCTTCCTACTATTGATATCGTTTCCACATCCGAGATAGCGCTTCCAAAACTTCTTAAGCTCCTAAACTCTGTCCAAAACTCTGGCCTTTCTCCTACAATTCTGCTGCACTCCATCATATACGCGTTTAGTTTCTTCTGCATTCATTTCCTATAGATATTTCCATGGCACTGTCCTTCTAAATCGGCTTATGCGTATCAGTACCCCCCCCCCACCTCTCTTACAATTCAGGCCTAACACGTGCCTCAACTAGCCAACGTCGATTCACTGCTGTGAATCGACGTTGACTAGTTATGATTATTATTTTTTTTCCTTTTCCTCATTTATCCCTTTTGCTTCTGTTCTCTGAAAGAACCTTCCTTCATATGTATTTCTCGAAAATTACTATCTACAGAAACTATAAAGTCGAATCAACAAGTATCTTCTGTTTCCTCATCCTTCAACCCACACGGTTCTGAAGTAATATACAAGTTCTTAGTTCTAATACCATTCGTGTTTGGGATCACCATTAAAAAATAAAAAAAAATCTGTAGCAGGTACATAATGTGTCCTGCAGCTAGCATATTTAACGTGTTTTACATTTAAGAGTCATCGGCAGGCGTTAAAAACGTTTTAATTTTCAGATATTAATAAAATTCATGGATAATGAAATTGTTTATAATGTTTTTATTTTATTAATAATAATTACATATCGGTTACTGAAAGTATTGGTCTGTGATGACTAAAATAGGTTATATAATTTTTACATTGAAGAGATTTTAGTTCACGACTAAATACACCATCTATAGTTCCAATACGTGTAGTATTTATCGAAAGATCTAATGACATGTCCAAGTTGAAGAATGTTTTCATAAATGTGCACAACTCTTTTCCAGCCTCAGAGTTTAATTGTAAAGAAAAAATTACATTCAATCTGAAAACACCAGGTAACTTGAAACTAGATTATGTTTTCGAAAGTTTTTTGTATCTCAAAACCTTAATAGTTCTGTTTCTAAATTCCTTAGCTTTCTAACGATATGCTATACGTCCACATTATTCCGTTTATTAGGTGAGAAAATTTCCTTGATCACGTGTTCATATTTTCGACTATCCTGGAAAAACTACTGCAGTTTTCAGAGGTTTGAAAGCTTTTCCTCTATTATAGAGCTAAGATGAAGCTCCCTTCAAAATTTCATTAAATTTGGTCCATTAGAAGATAAATTATTGTTGTCGTCATACAAGTATGTTGCAACAGTACAAGTTACAATAATTCGTTTCTGGCAGAAGCTGAAGATGACCTCACTCCTGTAACGCATGACGGTTTTTCGTTACAAAATTTTTGGAATAACGCCAGTAAAAATGTTTTTAACATCAAAAACAACTTGTAATTCTCGGCTGCTTTTAGTATGCAGATGATGCATATTAAGTTAATAGGTCTTAACTTTAATCGGTACCAGGCTCTGGAGGGTATCAGTAGATGGTTATCGGTATTTCAGTCACACGTGGATTTAGGAATAATCTGCTTCGCTGTAAAGCAAAGTTTTTTTTTTTTTTTTCCGAATTTACAGCCCAGCAGGCTTCAAAATACTAACAGAAGTACGGAAGTTCCCAAAAATATATATTTTTTTTCCACTAAATTTGCTGCACAGGTTAAACTAGTACCCAGACGTCAGCCGAGTATACCCTAGAAGTGCGCCAGATGATCCCTGGGGTGTGCGAGATAATCCTCAATAAAATTGTGAGGGCTGTTTTCGTGATCTTTTAAAATTATATGTGATTTTAGATATAATGCCTTTTATGTAAATGGTTGATAAATAAAAAAATATATATGTATTAAACTTATATATTTATTTTTATTTATTATTTTTTTTTTTTTCGGGTGTGCCCGCTAGTCCTTTTAAGTAAAATAAGCGTACGCGACCAAAATCTCAATAAAATCGTGAGAGCTGTTTTCCACAGTGATATATAATCTAGATATAATACATTATGTTTAGATAATAAAATGCATACCATGTAAATTATTTATAAATAAAACAAATAGTGTGGCATTATATTTACTACACTTGTTACAATGATTTCTTATCGTTTTGTACTCGAACTTCAATTTAATTTTGTTTTGTATTTTTTTATTTGTGATCTTTTAAAATTATATCTGATTTCAGATATAATGCCTTTCATGCAAATGATTTATAAATAAAAATATATATATTAAACTTATATATTTATTTATTTTTCCTGGAGTGCGCTCTAGTCCTTTTAAGTGAAATAAGGGTGCGCGACCAAAAATGTTTGGAGATCACTGCCCTAGAACTCCGACTTGGGTCTCACCCGGACTACAAGCAGCATACCGGTTCATTGGACATGGTACTATCAATGCCAAGCTTGGAATCGAAGAAGATCCTTCTTGCGTCTGCGACGGATTAGAGACCTGGCAGCATCTAATGTACGGTTGCCAGCTCTATGACGACCTCCGCAGCATATTAATAACAAAGATAATGTATTCTCCCAGAGGTCAAGAACACCACATATTGGACACGAAAGAAGAATACCAATCTTCACCTCCTATGCCAAGAGCTCTAAACAAGAAGACGAACACTCATCGCGATGGGCCACCACACAACTCACAAATGGCAAATAGCCTGACAAGCAAAGCGACAAAGTTGCGGAAGTAGCTTTCTAGGACGCGACAGAACACAGGTGACAACAAACACAGACTTCACAGACTTTATATCAACCACTGATCAAGTCTATTAACGACTTACCACTGGAATCAGCAGGACTTTACATTAACCACCGGTCTAGACAATATGCTGCCAACGGGCCGTTAGACGGCCTGCACCACGCTCCCTTGTGTGGTGCCTTTACTCCCTGTCCCCTAGTGGGGGAAGACGGTTTCCGTCCCTTCCCCCTCGATGCCTTCCCCTTTCTTCTCGTGGTGGGGCCAGCCCACACTGGCTTTTCTTGGGACGTCTTCCCTATTGTCCCCATATTTCTGCCTGTTTCCATCCTTCAGTCTTTCCCCACACTACTCTAACTGCCGACCGGGCTAGCCGGGTGGGTAAAGTGCCTGCCTGGCAACCCAAAGGTCGCTGTTTGTTTGTTTTGTTTGTTATTTGGTTTTTAGGAGCTTTAGCAACTAAGGCCATATTGCTCCGGGAATATGCGGTGGTCATTCCCTGACCTTTCCGCATCCTCCATATTTGGTGGTGACGGGCTCGAACCCCGGTCTAATCAAGAAGCGTGTGCTACGCACTACTGCTCCTTCCCACCTGGCTACGGAGACGCCCTCCCAAAGGTCGCGGGTTCGAATCCCGCCTCGGGCTTGGATCAAAGTACTGCAAAAACCTTGGGAGGTGCATTATGGCCACAGACGCCGATGCGCCAACAACTACCAAAAAAAAAAAAAAAAAAAAACTACTCTAACTAAACTGATCGAGCAAGCCCCAAACTTAATGTTGCATAATTTAGCCAAAGCCAAAAATCTAATCTCACCTTCGCTTAAATTCCATTTCGGCCTTTTCTGACTTCCACCGTTCAGCCTAATTTTTTTTTTTTTTTTAAGCAATTTCCACTGAAATCTTCGGAAACTAGGGGCAGGGCCCGCCAGAGTACCAAAATAATCTATCTACTGAGTGTACCTGACCTGCCTCCTTGCGGCTAAGTGTGGGCAACGGTGGGTCCCACTAGGGGGCCCAACGGCTAAATGGTCAGAGAAATAACAGAACATTACACAACATAAAATCATTTCCCACACACTTTTAAATCTCTGGCCTGCACAGAGTACTGTGCTTCACGAACAGAGTGCACAATGCGGAGATGGGGGAACCCCCTGGTGCCGTTAGACAGCTAACACACTTTACTTTACACTTTATGCAGAACAGGCTCAAAGGGTGTGGCGCCCTAAACGAACTTTGCTTTGGCGTCCGCGTCCTCTTCCATTCTTATAAACTGAAAAAGGTTTTTCACTTCAAATATAAAATATAATTTTTTTGAAAATTTTATTGTTTGCTCGCTTCATTCAGTTCATTTTATTAAAAAATTAAAATTATAATTTATTAATTTAACAAATAGCATTAATTATTAAATACTGTACTCGTCAAATTTCCTCGTTCAAAGATTAGCTTTTCTGGCTTTAACAGCTGCTCAGGTCGAAATCTTTAGCGACAGCATGTTCAATTGATAAGTTCCCAACCCATCCAGTCGACCTTGTATGACGGTGCAACGGAAGGTATGTAGGTCTTCAGGGGCACGAAAATATTTGCCAATAATATACACGTAAGTTAGTTATAATCCAGTTTAATACAAATATATACTAACAAAAATCAGTAGCTTTCGAGACGCGTGTCTCTTTGTCAACTGACAAATTAAATACAAAATTAAATACAATACAACGAGCCTCACTCAGCTCGTTGTATTGTATTTAATTTGTCAGTTGACAAAGAGACACGCGTCTCGAAAGCTACTGATTTTTGTTAGTATATATTTGTATTAAACTGGATTATAACTAACTTACGTGTATATTATAAACTATGGACCCCAGTACTCCAGGCCCATTCGTTACTGTTTGCCAATGATACCTCCAATTGTCCGAACAAGTGAATTGCAAGATTTTAAATGAGAATAATGGCCTTCAAAGTGGTTTCGCAAATATTTTAATTCTTCTTATAAATCGACGATGGAGATTACATTCTGATCGCCATCTGTGCGCAGAATTTCTAACTTCATATTATAATTGATCTTTTTACTGAATTTCAATGACTGTCTAATTGCACTATCTAAAAATGTTGAAAAAGTCAACCGAAATTTTCCTTCTCTTCGTTCCAATTTCGTCTTGTTTTTATTATCAATTCGATCGAGTTTGAAAGCAGAGGAACAGCTTGTGACACGTTCAGATTGACCTCTTAGAGCGGTGTTTCCCAACGTGGGTCCCACGCCCCACATGGGGGAAATTTGATTGTTCAGGGGGGCAATTCAAAAATTGCTCGTCTAGAGTTTAAAACAACCGCCTACTATGACTTAACTTGTACAAAAGAAGAATTGTTGGTAAAGTCTCTGTTTATTGCTCATACTGCAACTGTCAATCGTACTCTTGAGGCTAGTTATGAAATTTCTTTACTCATTGCTAAATCTGGGAAAAATCATACTATAGGAGAGAATTTAATCAAACCATCAATATCAGCATTTCTTAAAACAGTTCTGGAAAAAGATGACAAAGACGTGAAAGCTATGCCACTCAATAACAATACTGTTAGCGGAAGGATAGATGAAATGAGTGAAGATATTGAAATACAACTTGTTGGAAAGCTGAAAACAAGAAAATTCTCAGTGCAAATGGATGACTCAACTTTGAGAGACAGTGAAGCCGTACTGATAACTTATGTAAGATATATTGATAAAGGTAATTTTGCTGAAGAAATGTTATTCTGTAAATCATTAGAGAGCACCACTACCTCCAAAGATATATATAATAAGCTAAAAAATTACTTAGATGACAATAATATACCAATGAAAAATATAACATCTTGCGCTGCAGATGGTGCTCCTAATATGATGGGCAAGAAAAATGGCTGCTTAAAATTGATGAAAGATGAGAATCCAGAAATGCTTCTTGTGCATTGTGTTATTCATAGGGAAACCTTGTCTCTTCAAGCTTTTTTGTGAAGAACAAAATGAAGACCATGTGAGACTTTTACTTCACACTGAAGTAAGGTGGCTCTCGAAAGGGAACTGCTTGAAAAGATTTATGGAACTATTTGATACTATTAGTGACTTTTTAAGTGACAAACCTAAAATGAAGCATCTGTTAACAGTCGATGGTAAAGCATTTGTGAGTTATTTAGCCGATATCTTTGAAAAACTAAATATATTAAATAAACAACTTCAAGGAACAAATAAAACTCTCGTCGATGCAAAAGCGAAGACATTTGGTTTCATTACATTTATTAAATTATGTCAAAAATATATTTTTAAAAAAAGTTTGAAAAGTTTCGTTGTCTGCAAAAATGTGAAGTGACTGATACCGCTGTATTTGTTATTGTTGATCATCTGAAAATTCTGTCCGATGATTTAAAAGAAAGGTTTTTTTTGATTTAAAACAAATTGATTTTCCAACCTGGATGATGCAACCAATGTTAGCGGATTTGTCTGATGTATCAATGCAGTACCAAGAAGAATTCACAGAAATGCAAAATGATGAGTCAGTTAAAACTTTATTCAATATAAAAGAAGCGATGGCATGGCTTTGTGATGAAACAGAAATTAAATACCCAAATTCAACCAACTTTGCAAGAGAGCTATTGTTACCGTTTCCATCTTCATATTTAGCTGAATGTGGATTTAGTGCCATAAATGATTTGTTACTAAAGAAAAGAAACCGACTGGATATCACAATGTCTATTATATGTTTTGAAAATTTACTTACTATTTTTTTCTTAATAATTTCCTAATGATTTCTTCCTAAAACCTAAGTCTTGTGTCGTGAACAAGTTGTAATTAAGCTTCATTTAGGGAATAATTCAATTTTTGAATATAAAAAATATGTATATCGGTGTTTATCAACGTTACATAGGGGGCATCAGAATTTTAGAAAGACTTAGGTGGGGCATGGTAAAAAAAAGGTTGGGAAACACCGTCTTAGAGGGTTTTGCTTGTGATGTTTATTTTACTCGAAATTTTGGTCAAAAATTCTGACCCTAATTGCCTATACAGTCTTCCTTTTTTAGTCGGAGCAATATGGCCTTAGTTGCTAATGCTCCTAAATACCAAATAACAAACAAACAAACTTCCTTTTTTTAAACTATTCACCTGTTTCTTGTTGATAGAGAGTGAATTTTTTTTTTTTTTTTGTTGCTCTTTCGATTTTTGCTTCCCCCCTAACTTCGGTGCCCTGAGCCAATGCCACGTTGGCTCACCCCTTATGACGGTCCTGCTGGTATGCAAATTAAAATCCAAACGTTTAGCGTTTCATTGCTTCTAAAGAGAAGGCCATGGTAGGGTTGCGTCGCATCTCCTTGGGATTTTTTTTAGAGGTGTTTTAGCATTCGAATATTTCGGCGGCGTTTTTAAGGGTAGATTATGTGGAAGTCAGGCTCGACGAAGCCGAAGGTGCAGAATCACACGCGCTTCGAACAGTTTCGTGTGACTGCCAAATACGGTTATCGATTATATTCATTGTCAAAGTAATTAATTGTAAATTGCTCTAATGTAGTGGTCATACTGGAGTATAAACAAAACATTAAAATTTCCGTTTCTGTTTAACATCGATTTGACGATGTAATAATTGTTATTATCAATAAATATTTTTGTTATTAATTTATTAGCAGTATTCTCCCGTGTATTCTTAAAAAAACAAAACAAAATCCAATATGGCGTCTCCTGCTTTGTATAATATAATTGTTATATGCATTTCTTAATATTTATATTTAGTTACATCGATTTTCCTGGACGTAACTGACCCTGCACTGCTCTATAAGAAACAGCTCATAAATGCTGTACTCGCTACAGCTGTAATTCCACTTTATAACCCTCTCTCCTCACCAACAAAGGACTGGATCAAAAGAAGAAGAAAAAAAAAAAAAAAAACAGCTGAACAACTTTTCAAAGGATTGATTCAGAGGCAATTGGGTGGAGGGTGGGCTAATAAGAGCCAGATGAATTTCGAAAGGGATGCGAGAATATTATTAGTTGTTAGTTCGAGAAAGCAACTCTCTCTGGGGCAAAGCAGCGGCTCCAACCTTTGCATTCTTTGCCAGAGACTTTTCGTGATCTGCATTACTTCGGTAAGTGCTCAAAAAAAAAAAATAAATAAATAAATAAATCCTTGTTTCACGCCTGCTAGCCATTCTGTATTTGAGAGATTATCAAAGCACAAAGCTTTGACGGGATAGGAGAAATAGTACTAAAGCACTACAAGGCAAAAATTTCCACAAAACTTAGAATTTGTGTCTGAGAGAAGTTCCAGAGCGTTGCGTGACAACTTTGTATTTATGAGACAAAAAAGTCCTTTGAATGTAACTTCCTAAATGATTTGGTAATGCGAATCATAATTGACCCTCAAGAAAATTTATTAGTCCCCTTTTCAATAGCACGGAATAAGCATACATAAATGCTATTGATGATTAAGCCACCAGTTAATTATTTCTGATCATCCTGCGCCTATGCTGAATTTACTGGGATGCAGTGGCGAAGTTCACAAGGAACCAAGGTCGCAGGGGCCCCTCGGACCAATGTAATTACCGTTAATCTAATGTTACCTTAATCATAGATCAACGGTACGCTTCACTGGTACGCATTTTTAGGCTCTCTTAAGAATGTGTAACCCCAAGTCTTTCCCCCCCACCGACTACCAAAATCTACATTAAATCGGTCGTCTGTGATTTCACATGTTTGTCTTAAATACTTCGTCTGTTCATTTTAAATGAGAACACTGATTCTCTCGCTCAAAATGAAAAGTTCTTGTCAATATCGTACCAAATAGAACAATAAGTGGAATGTAATAAGTCCCATCGCTTAGCGAGGGTATATAAATCTCCTTTTATAGTCGAGGCCGAGACATTTTCATTGCAGCTGTTTTGTTGCAGCCGTTATATCCGGACAACAGATAACGGGCCGTATAGCCTTGGTTATGGAGTACTTGCTCAATCACGTATTATGCGTACATATTTCTGTACATTTATTATTATTATTATTATTACTATTAGCCATATGGTGCAAGGAAACCTGAGGCTTATGCTGCGCCAGCCAAAAAAAAAAAAAAAAAATTGAGAAAGAGAGAGAATCACCGAAAGAGAGAAGAATGATTTTATCCCAGGACCACTGCCATCCCTACTGTTATCATTGACTGTTTCCGCGCTAATTACAAGTAGAAAATTTATACGTTACTTTCATTTACTGAAGTACGTTGAGGTTAAAAGAAGTGATTTTAGAGGCACTTATGAAGGTCTGCCAAATCTTTCTGAGATGAGACGATCTTGTCTCCTTTGTCAGTTACTTTTCAAAATACTTTCGTTATTATGATTTGTATTGCGCACTATAGTATCTTGATCATATTTCACTGTATGTATTATGTCTGTGAAAGTGTGTGTTCATTGGCCGAATTGCATGCTTGTATGGCCTGAAAATTCCAGAATAACCCAGACAAAACCCTACTCCCTGCGTCTGAGATCGGTAAACTACAGCTGAATTGAAAAGACCTTTAAGACTTCTTCCGGTCTCCGACTGGATTCGAATTCAAACTTAAACAAATGACGACTGGTGAAACCACTGCACTGTAAGGAAAAACATGGACTACTTTTGCACATGAATCGCCACTAAAATTATTCCTTTCAATCTCAAAGCAGTGCGCAGTATATTTTGAATAGATTTGTAATTTTACGTATTTTGTGCTGTTTCTCTTACCTGCTTTAAACAGTACATTCAGTTCTACAGTAAATAATGTTCATTAATTTTTATTGCTTTTTTTTTTTTTTTTTTTTTTTTTGTAGATTCAGCAGACTTCACCACAGGAAAGGAGCAATGGATTTCGTTTTCGTTGCCGTTTTTGTCCTTCTTCGAATATCTAATTCCTGCTCCGCACCATTGTCATCAACACAGATGTATTCTTTCTTAGATCCACATTCATACATCAGAATGGAACCAGTCTGGCCGTTATCAGATGACAGATATATTTCATTTAAATTTAAGTAAGTTTATAAACTGTAAAGATGGAAGTACATACATGAAGTGCATTTTATGAGTGTGTGTGTTTCTGTGCGATAATTACAAGTACAGTACTGTATAGTTGTATGCATGCGTTGCAACGAGGAGGAGGCATTCCATGCTTCCTTCGCCTTGATTTGGAAAGAGGATGTTAGAATTAGTAAAATTATTATTATTTTTTTTTTTTTGATATATTTAAGTATCTGAATAAATCATTCTTATATGACAGAACTAAGCAGAACCGGCCTGTAAAGTGTACGTGATGAAGGAGGGAGGGGATTAATTTCTTAAATGAACGCTTAGTGCCACTTGAGATTTCATTCTAGGGTGTGCGAGATTAGTTTTTGCAACCTGTCGGATATTAAAAATAAAGATCGTGTATATCACCCTCGTCTTCCCCATAGTTTGTACGTCTGTGCGCATTGCGCCCTCAACACACCTAGGAGCTCCCCTAGGTGTGGATTATAATTATGTTTGTTAGCCATTGTTTTATGAGCTATAAAAATCCGGCACGAGATTTGGAGGGAAATGTCGAATGGGTGACTGCGAAAAATGCAACTAACCAATCAGAGAGAAGGTTAGAATTGGTCAAAGGATATTATGCATTATTTATTCTTGGTGTAATTGATTACATTTGTAAATTGTCGAAATTGCAGTAGGGAATTAGCTTCTAATATTTAATATCGCAAGCTTTGGTAGTTAATACATAAGTAAACACAGTTGGGCGATTTTTAATACGCATATTTTTTCGGCTAGCAGATTTTAAATTACACTCACATTCAGGGAAAAATGGCTCATAATGATGTTATAAATAAACATACTGTTTTGTATTTCCATGACAGAATTAAAAAATAATAGTTACATATATGAAATATACAATTATTTAACTAATTATTGAACAAATGAAGCTAAAATTACGTTAATTATAACATTAATTAATATAAATTCAGGAGATTTATCCTGGCTTTTTTTTTTTATTATTTATTTATTATTATTATTATTTTTTTTTTTTCGGATAGCAGGATTTAAACTGCTTAACTAATTAAGCTGTGTTAATGTTCGCATTCGGAAAAAATTCCGTCTTCATCACGAGCTGTCCTAATATTGCGCTAATTAAAAAAAAAAAAGGGCATCTCTCATTTATTTTAAAAGATGAAATAATTACCACATAGCAGAATAAACTTTTGGCAATATGTATAAGGCTGATTACACTACTTTCAAATAAATGTATTTTGAAGTAGTGCAGCACCAGGAAAACTCGTTTTGAAGGCAGTTTCTGTTGCTATGGGGCACTGTTCTTAATCTGAGAAGATTGCTTCAATAGCAGAATTTAAGCAGACATAGCCAATACATTTCGATCAATCCCCTGGTGAACTTTCATTACAGACAAATGAGAAATTTTCAACTTCTGTAAGTTCGAAAAATACAGTAAATATTGCAATGGTCTTAGCACTTACAAAAGAACGCCTGTACCATGAGTTGTCTGGGCATTGCTCTGCTTTCAGACAATTGAAATCACCGAAAAGCTAGTGGACCACTTATAAGATGACTCACTACTGTCGCTATCTTATTTTTAAATGAAGTAGCATAATGAATAACAGTGTTGCATCTAAGTGACATACTAGTCTTTGGGTAACGTATATGGTGAATTTTTATTCATCATACCTGTTATTCATCTGAACAACGTAAAATATTACTTAGAAACAGAAATTAACACTTGAACATGTCAATTAACATTTCAGATTAGCATGTTTAATGTGTCCTCCACGTTTATCAGTAATGTGCTGCAGTAAGAGTGTTGTTGAAGAACGTATTCGCAACCTCATCTGACGAAAAAAAAAAAAAAAAATTTCATCTTCAATCGTTCTTTTCACTGCAGAAATGGTTTGTGGATTCTCCTGAGGCCATCCTGTAGTCAATTTCATTCAGGAAATTCAGAGCAACTCGTGCATCATGGGTTCTTTTCACCCTCCTTATTGAACTCAGTTGCCATCCACGTTAACTTCACAAAAAAGGCACAAAATTTTCCCTAATGACATTCAGGTAATTTGTGGGTTAACCACCCAATAAGGGTGGTTAACGATCAGAACCAGGCTATGCTGCTTCAAAAGTTAGTCAAAAGGATTTTGATTGACTGCAAGTGTAGACTGAAGAATAGCAACTAAAGTTTATTGATTCCATATGCAAAGTATCGCATTTGAGGGAACACAAATTCAGGAGTAGTTTATAAATTAGGGGAACAGGAATTAAACTATGTTCAGGATGAGAAAGACCTGAGGATTACGATACGGACATATGTGAAGTTCAACATGCAATGTAAACTGGCTGCGAGAAGGGCACATCGTTAACAGTCTATGATTTATCGGAATTTTGCGAGTAGAGTGAAGGAGGTCATTATCCCACCATATTATTATTATTATTATTAATATCAATTTATTTCCGAAGAAATGTCCTTTTACAGCTATGCAGCTAGAGGACATGAGTTATATACAGAGAAAGAACATAAAATACAGACATATGCATTGCATACAGAGCCAGATACAATATACGGCCTTAAACAGCCACTGGTGAAGATACAAAAACATAAAGTTATAACAAATACAAAAACACAAAGTTACAACAAGTACAAAAACATAAAGTTACAACAAGTACAAAAACATAAAGTTACAACAAGTACAAAAACATAAAGTTACAACAAATAAAAGTGCATCCGGATACATCGAAGCGTGGATATTGCGGTATCACAGAGAGTCCACCTAGAGCATGACTAAGGCATACATGTCTGCAAGAATGGAAGATCTGTAGGTTCTGTCCTTGCAAAGTTTCTCAGCGTCTATGGCTAATCTGTTAAATATTTGGAAGGAGTTGTGTGGAAACATGTTGTCCAAGGAGGACATGCTACGCAGCTTCGATCTGTATGGAGAGGTGTTGGACTGGCATCTTCTCCTGTCGGACGGTCTGGCGATGATATCCCAAATATCGGGTGACCTCAGTTTTCCGGATAGTAGCTGAGAGAGGGTAAGAAGGTTCCTAGAGATGATGTGATACCTCCAAGGAAGCGTATTAAGATTGGTGACCAGAACAGATTTTGAGATTGTAGGTGTTAGCCCGGCAACCCTATTTAGCCATTTCAAGATCCAGAATTCCAGGGAGAGGAACCTGGCTTGGTATGATGAGGGTGCTGAGGACCATATAGTCGAGGCATATAATGGAATTGGGAAGATACAACGAAGAATGTATTTGATGATAAGGTCCGGGTTATGGAAGTTGGAGATCTCTTGTTTTACTGCCCATAAAGCCGAATATGTTTTCGTTCGAGTGGCATTAAAGTGAGGCAAGAAGGTGAGGTCTTTGTCCCAGATGATACCCAAATCTTTATGTTGGGTGACTTTTTTAACTGGAGAATTCGCAATAATGACGTCCACATCGTTGGTATTTTTCCTCTTGGTGATAGAGAGTTGTGCAGTTTTCTCTTTATTAATGGAGAGCCCAATCGCATGAAGGTAGTTTTCCAGTTCATGTAGCTGTCGGTTGGAGCTCACAGTAATAGACTGGAGAGACTGGGGGCATTTTGTGATGACGAAGAACTTAATATCATCTGCGTAGGTGGTAAAATTATTACGGTTTGATAGGAAGGGTTCTAAAGATGCGGCGAAGAGGGCGGCAGAGAGAACGCCCCCTTGGGGGAGCCCTCTGGAGCAGAGAATGTGGTGATTATGGTTTTGATTTCTGATCCATAGGATCCTGGACTGAAGGAGTTTCCTAAGGAGAACTAAGATGTTGCCAGAGATTTTGAAATAGTTGCACAGTATAGTACATAATGCATGGGTGGACAGATTGTCAAAGGCCGCCTTAATGTCGAGAAACACAATATCCAGTTGCTCTTTGTTGCTTAAGGTACTTTCAATTCTGAACAGTGTGTCCAAGAGGTTGGTGATCGTGGAACGTCCAGGTAGTACACTATGGAGGTATAGAGGTTTGTGGCCGAACATGTGATGGATGAGAGCAGGAAGTATGGCTTTTTCCAAGATTTTGAGAAAAGTGCATCCTACAGAAATTGGTCTGTAGTCATATAAGACAGTGAAGGCCACTTTTAAAGAAAAATATAGAGCTTTTAGAATAGCTGCAGAGAAGGACGACTGGATTGGGGAAGAGCGCTCGTCCCTAGAGCTTAGATAGTTAGACGCCTTAGAGAGGATTTTCTTGAACCATGGAAGGGATTAGAAAAATGAAAAAGGGGGAGAATTCTCGCTGATGAATGAGACAAGAACCAGAACCAAAGGGCACAACTATAAAATCTTTCGAATGGCAAAATGCAAAGAGAACTTGGACAGGCCCATTTTGCCACTGGGGATAACATGAGAGATTTTGTTTGGCAGATGCACAATTGAGTTGCATTCTTGCATCATCATCATGCCATTTTAATACTAATCCTAAAACTGAGAGGGAAAAATAAAAGCAAAAAAATTTCAAAAATTATTCTGATAACTAAAAGAGTGACACTTTTGCAAAAAAAGAGTGCGTACGTGATAGTTCATTTTTGAAACGGCATGCACAAGTTGCTAAAGGACACGTAATTAGCTAAACTAAAAATCATTATAGGCCCATGTTACTTAATGTGTAATGTAATGTGTTTCCTGTCACAATATTTATTAATTTTACAATTCACTCGTGACAGTTCGGTGTGTGAGGCAATTTGGTGAAACTCAATAATTGGTGACTCTGATAATTCGGTGAATACGATGATGATTCGGGGAATTCTTTGGGTGAATTTGGGCACTCTTTTAATAAAGAAAAAAGAAGAATTAATATATTAATAACGATTAATAAATTTCTTGCAAGTTCCCAATCCTCACAAATCCATAAAAGAAAAAGAAACCGATCTTCATAAACGATCCTTTTCTATGTAAATGAATTTCTTCACAACTGTCAACCAGTCCATGTTACTAAAACAGCGTATGACTTTAACAACTTTCACAGTGATAATCTTCATTTCTGTTCGTATCACCTGGTTTCTGCGCCCATAATTTTATTCTAGCTTCCCAACCCTCAATCAATTCATGCTCCAGGAAAAAGCATACGATTCAACTGAGTCCTATGCTATGTTAAAAAAATTAGTAAATAATCTTATCTAGATTAGAGGTGTTACAATATGGACGGAGTCACTAAAATAGACACGTGCTCTCTTTGCAACCCTCCCATGAAAAGGATGAGCGTGAATTACGCCCTATTATAGAATGTATTGCAGTGCGATGAGTGCTGACGGTCATCACGCTTACGTAATTCTGTTCTACCGACACCGGACTCGTGATACATGATCATGCCCAGCTGATTTTTCTATTGTAACCATCAATATATACTGAAGTACACCATTCACCGACTAGCTGATGAAGAGGCACTTCGCCTTGAAAGCTTCTATGTATTTTAACACTTATCTTGTTGTATTTTAACGCTTTTATCTTATGTATATAAAATTTATTTATTTTAACAAGTTAGTCGGTCGTGTATGGAAACTCAGATGATATGCAACCCGACGCACAAGGCCTATTTTCTAATGAGCGCGAATCCTTTTATACAAAATGTAGAAATTAGGAAATAAAATATTATTTTCTAAATTCCCAAATTCCGAATTTAAGTGGCCAAAATTGCTCTTATTTCCTAAATCTTTTACTTCAGTAGTGATTTTGTTAATTTTTAATCTCTGTATTATACTGAATTGTCGTAGCTAACGACAATTCGGTGAATACGGCATTAATTGTCGTGAATGACATTTCAGCGAAATGTCATTCACCAAATTGCCTCGTACAACGAATTGACATGGACCCGTTTGTTCCAACAATCAATTATTTCAGTTTGGTCAAACTCCGAGAACATTTTATTTTACACCAGTTTAAAACAGAGAAATTTAGGCAATATCATTTCCTCTTTACCTAACAGAAATAGAGGTTTGTTTAATGAATTTTGCTATTTTAAAAAGAAATTTTTCTTTTTATATCACACAAGAGTCTCTCTCTCTCTCTCTCTCTCTCTCTCTCAAAGATTCGCAACACCAGAACACTGCCAGAATTTTTTTTAGTCTTCCCGAAACATGAAAATCGCAAGGTGCCAAGTCCAGCCTGTATGCAGGATGTCCAATCACTTCTGAAGCAGTATCCGGATGGTTGCCATAGGGTGTGGTCTCTCGTGTCTTGTAATGCTGTGACACCGTAATAGCATTACTAGTCAAACGTCTACTGTTTTTTTTTTTTTTTTTTTTTACGGCACTGTGTAACTCATTTTTGAGGGTTATGGCGCCTCCCTAGCCAGGTGGGAAGGAGCAGCAGTGCATAGCACACGCTTCTTGATTAGACCGGGGTTCGAGCCCGTCACCACCAAATACGGAGAATGCGGAAAGGTCAGGGAATGACCACCGCATATCCCGGAGCAATATGGCCTTAGTTGCTAATGCTCCTAAAAACCAAATAACAAACAAACATTTTTGAGGGCCGTTATTTCTGTGAGTTGACTGTATCATATCTACGCATGAAGAACAGCGTGAGCTGAAAGTCCTTTTGAAGTCTTTAATTTCTTCGGCTACTGCGTGCTGTGTACTTGCGTCCTGGTTCAAAGTTCCTGTACCATTCTCACCCATAGTCACTGTGCAATCCAAGAAGTCAACTTCTTCATAATAAGTTGGGTGCTGCAGTTACAATCGCATTCTCAAACATGGTCACTGGGCTTCGTTGAAGTAGATCGTTTGAGATATCTTGGGAACTCACTTCGTAAAAACATTCCTGTACGACAGTCAGTAAGGTCCCCGATTGACAGCCATCTTCTGGCTATGCCATCAACTGTAATATTGTACATCGATCCGCCCCTTTGACATTGCTTAAGAAGGGAACATTTTCTTAATAACTGTGTGATGTGCTAGGAAAGGTGGTTTTCCACAGTTTCCTTCCTTAACTTTAATGAATTGCTCGTCTGTACACTTACTGGCGTGACTTAAGTCTATCTAAGTCTTTCTCACACGTCAATGAATTTCTGCAGGAGAAACGCTCTCTGTTGTAAAAAGATGATTAACTATACTTATACACGTAGGACACTGATCCTGCTCACTCCTTACATTATATAGCTCAGTCAGTTGTCCTATTAGTATAGTCCCTAAATTAACAACCGCTGAAGTATATGGTTTAAATTTAAAATGTCAGTCTCATTTTATTTTGACTCGCCCTCATAATTAAGTATTGAGAATAGTTGGATGATATTAATATGCAGTCGTAATTATTTCCAGAACAGACAGAACAAATGGCTTGCTTATGTATCACGGATGTTCACCCAAATTTCAGTTTTACGTTATGTTAAAAAATGGAAATATCAAGATAATCCATGTTTATCAACAAGATGGCAGAAAGGAAACATTTCACGTTGGAAAAGGTAAGAAATGCTATACATTTTATTATGTAATGTAAACAACTTAATAAAAGCATGTCTACCTTTTTTCATAATAGATGCATTGTTACTGAACCTTCTGCTGTTTGTTTCGATAATGCAGCTTTGGTAAAAATGAACAAATATCATAAACTATGCATTCTTTTCCATATATTATCATTTTATGAAAATTTAGCAGACTACTGAATTGTTCTGGGATTTTTATTAACATTTGATATTTTTATTAGTTATCACCATTAAATCCTTTGTATGATCGTTAGTTATAGAAGATAAAATAATGAAAATTTCTCTCGGAAAATGCATATACAACTCGTATTTCGTTTTTAAAAGGATGATTAGAACAAAACCTTTTAACTGGGAATATACGCGTATTTCAACTTTTGCTTATAGAAACAATGATTCTCTGTTATAAATGCAAGCATTTATATCAATATCTGAAACCTGAGGGACAGCATATGATATTATTGATATAAATTCATACAGAAATCTGTTTCCTTCTGAAAATAGCTTTATTATTATTTTTTATTTATTTATTTTATTATTATATTTTTTTCTTTGACGAAAACAAAACCAAAACAGCTACTTGTATGAAGGGATTGTTTGCCGAAATATTTTGGACTTTATTGTGAATTTTGTTAAATATCAGTTGATCAACTTACAAACATTGTTACTCTGAAGACAGGGAAGAAGAATATGCTAATATATATATATTTTTTTCATTTTATTAAGATGGCGCCTACATATAAATTCAGCCTATCAATCACAGCGGGTGTTATCCAATGACTTCAGTGAGGTCTAACATTTATTTAAACTGATTCGCGTTCCCTAAGTCAAAGCTGTAAATCGTTTTGTCGGAGAATGATGCTTTTATTGCAGCTCAAACGTGGATTGTTGGTGCTGCTGGCAGCCTATTTTCCTACCTCCTCAGCTAACCTTTTCCATAAAATTCGGATTAACTCAACTTGATGTCATTTTCGGAAACTTTAACATCAGGAGTTATTGCCACGTGCAAATAGGAATTATGTAATACAGGCGCATATCTTTAATATCGAGTGATTGTATAAGATTGCACGCGATGTATGTACGCTTTTGCTAACAGTGAGAATCTTTCTGATGTGAACCTTAATGCTGGCAATCATTGAGATTGAACAAAAAATACTATGCATGTTGTTGTTATTTTTTATTTTATTTATTATTTTATATATATATATATATTTTTTTTTTTTTTTTTTTTTTTAGGAGCATTAGCAACTAAGGCCATATTGCTCCGGGGATATGCGGTAGTCATTCCCTGACCTTTCCGCATCCTCCGTATTTGGTGGTCATGGGCTCGAACCCCGGTCTAATCAAAAAGCGTGTGTATGTCGTGTGAAAAGACATTTTTGTCCACTAGAGCCACAAAAATTATTTTATTATTTCTCCCTAATTTTCCATTCTGTGTCGAGTACTGGTACCGAGTGCACAGGGTGGTTATGTTTGGTGTTACTGTTGGTCGAGGAACTCTGACTATCCTACAGGTGTTTAAGATTGCCACCTTCTGGATTGCCTTGTAGGTGCTCTCAGGGAGACCTATTGTTGCTAGGCTGTTATGTAGGGTTTTTGGCACCATACCGGTGATTGACACGGTGACCGGGATGGTCGTTGCATATGCCACATCTCTTTGATCTCCCGTCTTAGGTCCTGATATTTTCCTCGGGTTTTCTGGAGGTTGCCAGTGTTGGGCACCGCTATGTCAATCAGATAGGTAGTCTTACAAGGGTTATGTCCCATCTGTTGTGCGGAATTGTCTTGTCCGTTATTATGACGCGGTCCCAATACAGCTTGTGGGTTGGGATCTCTGGTACGGCCTGGGGTTCGTACTTGTAATGCGGTACACTTTCTTTGATCAACTTTCTTTTCATCAAGGTTTTTTTTTTTATCAAAGGAAGCCGGATTGACTTTGTAGATCTTCAGTGTCTCTATTAGCCAGCTATGTGGCGTGGAGTCGAAGGCCTTGTGGTAATCGATGTAGGCTGTATACAGGTTGCGGAGCTTGTTGTAGGCTAATGTCTATAACTGTGGCATCAATGGTTAAGCGTTCTTGCATCCTTTGCTCATCCACTTGCAACCTTTCTGCTGATATCTTCTTAGTTATGCAGCTGGTCAGGAACTTATACATCGTTTGAGACAGGTGATTAACTTGTATTTCTCCGGGTTTCTTGTATCTTGGTCTTTAGCCTTCAGATACGTGATACCTTGAGTAAGAAACTCTGGGTGACGTATCATTCGGGTGAACGGCTCTGCTAGTTGCTTGTGTGTGCAAGTGAACTTAAATAATAATAAATCAATTTTCTATTTATACTCCGGGACGACCACAGGGTCAGAGGAGTTCACAAGGTAGAGATAATACAAGAAACAACACCGTATTCAGCAGCCATGCCCTTGAACCCGGGTCACTCAAGGCACGTGAACTTCTTGAACCAGTAGTTCTGCACGTTGTCAATTCATGGGTTTCGTCACTTTTGGGACTTCCTGATCGACTGTTGCACTTCTTCCTCCCGAATGTAATCTCCTTTTCCGTCATCTCTTGTACGTCCTTGCTTTTCTTCCATTCTGTTTCTATCCAGGGAGTTGTCTGTTATATTTTACTCCACTGCTCCATATGTTGCCTCAGAACTCCTCGATTGTCTTCGGCTCGGATGGTCCGTTTCTGTCTCTCCCGTCTTGTCCGATACTTCTGTAGAAGGCTCTTTGGTTTTCATCTAAGATTGGGTTGTTTATTTTCCTCTGGGAGCTCTCTTTGTGTCGGCGTAGTCTCTTTCTGAGTACTAGGTGGCTCTACTTCAGTGTAGCTAAGTATTTCCTATTCTCTGATTTTTCCTGACGTGTGTACTTTAGACGTTTTCTCTCTTGAGTATGTTCTTTACTCCGCCAATCAATTTCTTCCTCCTATTACCCCGTTTGTACTAGGTCAATTGGTCTATCTTGACTCTTGATTCTTCTATCTTCTGCTGAAACCTTCTTTCCCCAGCTGGCAGTTTCTTGTTTTTTCGTTTCTTCTGTTGCTGGTCTCTCTTTTCTCTTCCATTAATTCTAGTGGCTGCTATGACAGCACAGCATACGGCAGTGTGGATGGCCTCCAGTGTTGCGCTATTGTTGTTGAGGTAATATGGTATTATTTGCCGATTGAGGTGGCCTAGGACTCTCCAAAGGATTGTATTGGTTATCACGTGTGGGTCTTTGTTGGGTCCGTTCCCTCGATTCTGGTAGGACATTCTTCCACTCGTCTTCTATTCTGAATATCACGACCTCGTTGCTTTCTTCTTCAGCTGTACTGGGTTCTTATTTCTTCTTGCTCTTCCTCCTCTAGTTTCATGTTTTTTATACTCTTTGTCCTCTTTTTATAGTTGGTCAATATCCGGGAATCATTCCAACCACTTAGTATGTAGTATCGACCTGTATATTGTCATATCGGTCTCTAGCTTGGTCATTTCGTAGTATTTTCGCATGACGAACGTAATCATTTCAATGCTCCACTTCATGCGTTGGTGTTTTCTTCCTGGGTTACTAGCGCACTTACACAGAGACTACTTCCAGTTGGTTGGGTTGGATGGTCTTACCCTTCCCTTGTGGTAGGGATACGGGGGACAACGCCACTTGCTCCCCTGTCTTCCTGGGGAGATTGCCTCCCGAGCAAAGCTTTTGAAGAAGCGAGGCATGCTACAGCATGCCTACTACTTGTTATGGTAAACTGGTTGTCCCTGTTGCTTTACTCTTGTTCAAATCGGCAGTGGTTGCTGTGCTATATCTCACCGAATTGGTAAGTGGGTACCACCTAAATCCAAGCAAAACACCCAGTTTCATTTTTTTGATCTACAATAAATGTGCACAGTACAGACTGTGACAACCCATACAAACAACTTTTCATCCTGCAAAAAAAGTATCGAATGTTCATCATGCAGCGATGTCGACTTATCGCAAAGTTGTCTATATTAGTTATGAAAGAGTAATGTTTTACCATCACATTCGAAGCGATAGCGATGAGGCTAGGATTTTTCCTTCTATCAAAAACCAACTATAAAAGTCTGAGAAGCTTCATTTTCTGCTAGTTTCATCAATTTATTTCTAAACTTTTTTGTTTTTATTAAACACTACAGTATTATTTATTGTTTTTTTTGAAGTATACACAAAATATGCATTTTAAAATTTTTGATAACGTATGACTATGTATGACTTTTTGACTATACAGTAAATGTACTCTTTATTTTTTCATGTGTTTATTCATTTATTATTCTTTCGTTTCGATCCTTTTTACGGTATTTTCGCAATATTTTACTCACTTATTTTTGATTTTTTTTTATCTTAATTTTCACGCTATTTTAAATTCATGATTCATATGCTCAGCACTCAGTTCAAGGCCCTTTTTATAGGAACTAGATTTTTAACCCCGGACTAACTGAACTTCACTATTCTTCTCCATTTACTTTTTTTTTTTTTTTCCTACTGTTCTCAATCTTCCTCTTATTTCTCGTGAGCTATTAGTTTTATGAAATCGTAAGAAAATACTATTTTCTTCTTATATTAACTTCTTTCGCCTTCAACGTTTTTAACGCCTTTTCTTTGTGTTCTGTTTATTACTTATTTTCCTTTTCTATGCTGAGGTGTGTGTATGAATTTAATTTTCTCGCTTTTATTACCATTTTTTTCCTTGCTAGAGGTCGATTTTCTGTGCTATATATTCGAACATCTTTGGTTTTGCTTTTTTTTTCTTTTTTTTTTTGCCCATCCTTCTTCTGGAGGTAAGTTCTTCTTTCAATGTTATTTTTTTTGCGTTCTCTGCATAGCAAATTGTAAACTACATGTCTATCGTATAATGTTTGCTCCCACCCACTTTTCTGCTTTCGTTTTGGCATCAATTTCCTTAACGCATTAATTTATTCCACAGTATTTATTTCTTATAGTTTTAATCTCATCCTTTTGGCATGTATTTTATGTCCGAAACAGAGACCAAGACTTAATCTTGCCGTCTTTTCTTGCAATCTTGATAATTAGTTCGGAAAGCGACACCAATATTGTGCGGCAATATCCTTTTCTTCCTTACTGTATCGTTATTATTATATAGTATTATATCATTATTTATAATTTTTCCCTCTATTTCTCCCTTCTCTTTATCACTTTGTTCCCAAAAACTAATTACGCTCCTTTATTATATTCCATTTCTCTCTTCTCCCCATTCTCTTAAAGTGGCATTAAAGTGAGGCAAGAAAGAAGATGAGGTCTTTGTCCCAGATGACACCCGAATCGTTATGTTGGGTGACTTTCTTAACTGGGGAGTTCACTATAATGATGTTATGTTCACATCGTTGGTATTTATCTTCTTGGTGATAGAGAGTTGTGAAGTTTTCTCTTTGTTAATGGAGAGCCCAATCGCATGAAGGTAATTTTCCAGTTCACGTAGCTGCTGGTTGGAGCTCACAGACTGGAGAGACGGGGGGTGGAATTTTGTGATGATGAAGAATTTAATATCACCTGCGTAAGTGGTAAAATTAGCATGATTTGCCAGGAAGGGTTCTGAAGAGGGCGGCAGAGAGAGAACGACCCCTTGGGGGAGCCATCTGGAGCAGAGATGTGGTGATTATGGTTTTGATGATTGGGTTCTGAACTGAAGGAGTTTCCTAAGGAGAACTAGAATGTGGCCAGAGATTTCGAAGTAGTTACACAGTATGGCACATAATGCATGAGTGGACAGATTGTCAAAGGCCGCCTAAGGTCAAGGAACACAATATCTAGTTGCTCTTTTTTGCTTAAGATACATTCAATTCTGAACAGTGTGTCCATGAGGTTGGTGATCGTGAATCGTCCAGATAGTACACTATGGAGGTTTGTGGCCGAACATGTGATGGGTAAGAGCAGGGAGTATGGCTTTTTCCAAGATTTTGAGGAAGGTGCATCCTACGGAAATTGGTCTGTAGTCATTAGACGATTTTGGGTTAGACTTTTTTGGAACGGGAGAAACATAATGTCTTCCAGATGGTGGGATAAACTCCTGTTTCGAGGATGGAGTTGAATGCGTCAAGCAGGAGGTCTTTGATATATACACTGCATAGTTTAATAATGGAAACAGGGAATCCATCTGGGCCAGTGGTAGACTTGTTGGGAAGACTGTTGATGACCTCAGTAAGGTGATGTTTGGTTAGCTGGTGGATTAACCCAAATAACGGGGTTTGGGCCAGGCAGCGGCTTAGTTTCGAGCGAGTTAGCCCACGTGAAGATGTCAGTGGTCATGGGGGACTGTTGTTTCTTGTTGGTGTAGATTCTCTTCCCAAGTTTTAGCCACTGAAATCTCAGGAAAGTAGGTGGCAGGACCGCCCAGAATACTTTACAAAATACTGGTAACACCCGGCCGGCCTCCCCGTTTGCGAGGTATGGTAACGTCAGGTCCCATCTGGGGCCCGGTAGCTAACAGGCCAGAAGAACAAGGGACACTACACAGTACAAATCCCACACACTTTTCAAATCTCTAGCTTGTCTGATACAACGAACATAGGAATCGCCAATATGGCTGCCTTACTTTTCGGACGTGTTATTCATCGCTCCGTGAACTTCGCTTTTAAATATGTGGTTTAAATGTATTTTATCTCCAGAAAAGTGCTTTCAACTAAAGAGTAACATCAGTGGATTCCTCCGGTGGGATACTTTTGGTGCTTTACTGGGTTTATCGCCAGATATTTATGTTAGTATCTATTTCCTTTGTTGTGAGACTGCACTGGTCACCATGTGGCACACAACAAGGAAATAGAGAGGCACCGATATAACGCGGGCGCCACGTACCTATCTGGCTCTTGACTGGGGAAGTGTAGTGTACAGTGAATGTAACTTTGGGCAGTGATCGTGTCCCAACTAATTTTTATCAAACTGAGTGAAATTCCAACCGGAAACAATGACTTTTTTCTTCCCCCTCTCCTCTACCATAAATTGACCATGGAGAGAAGCTACTTCCGTTCCAGTGAGTTTTACAACAAAATAACGCTGCCAACGTGTTCGCCGATATAAAATATCCCACAGGAAATTAACCCCGTTCTTCTAGGGGCATTTCCACATCTGGCTATTCCCCCCACCCCAAGGTGACTGAGGGGATAGTCCAAAACCCTTCTGATCTACAATAGATTTCAGCAAATCATCGCGCAGACTTGTGTGACACCTCCTTCTACTCGGACTCGCACCCCCTTCAAGAAGGAAGAGCTGCCTACCCGATAATCTGAATACTTGTTAATCCGAAATGTACAAGCCAACCCCCAACCACAGGAAGGCTCCAGCTGGCAGCCTGAGATCCTTCATCTGGATTCCGACAATGAGCGAACACCCATAGATTGTCAGGGAGACTCCGAGGATCCGAGGCCGACTCCCCTTGCCAAAAAGAAAAACCGAAATCAAGCTGGTCAAAGGTCTGACCAGGAGACCAGAAGGTAGAGTGAGCTGAAGGAACCACTGGAGCCACTGGTTCACAGAAAATTGCCAAAGCAAAAGATACAAAGCCAAGAGAAATCCCCTGAACCCCATCCTCCCGGAAGGGGAGCCAATGGACCAGGCTTGCGTCCTCCAAACAATCCTAGAAGTCCTATTCAGAGAGAACAGCAATCGAGTGTCAGCGGGCCTCAGAGGCCAAATAGTTACTTTATGGACCAAACTAGAGTCCATTCTGTACAAAACACATCTGGAATCCCAGAAAGCCACAGCCAAACTAGAGAGGTCTACACCAAAGGAGGAGCAAAAAACATGCAACAGCGCGCTCCTTCCACGCAGATGCGCTGAGGATCCCACCGGCAAGAGAAACCCAACTGACAACACGGGTACAGCCGAAAAGAACAAGGGATCCTCGAAAACCCCAAGATAGATGCCCTGGGGCTGACGGTTCAACGGCCCAAGAAAAAGGGACCATCTATGATGTGAGCCCAGAAGTTACGTCCGCCTAGCTAGCAGAGGAACTTTACTGCAGAAATTTGCAGTGAAAAATACCACTTAAGGAACCGCACGAAGTAGTAACGCCAAAATGCCATTTAAAAGTGAGGGAAGGCACAAACAGAAGTTGGATCGTGGAACTTACCCCGGAGGCATGGCAAGCACTAAAGGATCAGACCAGGATCTTCATTGAATGGAGAAGCTACCGCTTCCATGAGCGGGTGGTCGTGCCGAAATGCTTCAGATGTTCCATATCACTCACACCTGTGCGCAGTGGTAGTAGTATGTGTTCAAAGAATATATGGTACTGTAGTATTAAATACTACATCCTGAACTATTATTATTGAATGTCTTTCAAAATTAATGATTTTATATGTTGCAAATATATAATAACAATAACATACAGTCTAGAAATATCTAATGCAGAAAAAAAATAAGTTTTTGAAAATTATTAATGGAACATAATGCATAAATTTGGCTCTCTCTCTTTTTTTTTTTTTTTTTTTTTGCCCATTTTCCCTTTGTCCTTGTACGGTCGACTGCCCTTGGAGAAATATTTAAAAAATTACAGATTTTTAAGGTGGTACTGTATTTCACTTCATGTGGCTTTCGCAGGAAAACCACTTTTCCCTAAAAGAATATTGTTTGGAATAAAAATTAATAGTTAGTGAAATGATTTGTTTTTCTCACTTTCAAAATACGTGAAGAGTATTTTGAACGCTTTGCCATACGTGAATAATACTTTTGCACATGTAATTAATAATTCTGTTTGTATATTATAATTTCACCATCCTAGCTTAGGGCTATACGGGGAAATAGCCCTTACTAGCGTAATATTCATAGTTAATATTATATTCTTAGTATTCAGATAAAAGGCCATTATCATGAGCTAACCTGTTTTTCTGTACCACAATATTATTTTATCTGTTCACTAGTAAAGAATAACGTTAAGAATGATCTAAAAGTGAAGGCTTATTTTCCCTCATATAGCACTAAACAACGATGCATGGCACGAAGTAAAAATAAATATCTACCCGACGAAAGGACATATATCTGTTTCTGTTGACGACGAGGAAATGTCCAACGACTTGCCTTCTCTTCTGAGCTATCCCAAATACGAAAGAGCAAGTTGTGATTCTGAACCATATTTGTATTTCGGAGGTGAGTTATTTTTTCTTCTTATTATTTTTTTAATTTATTACAAACTTAATTTAACTATGTCCGTTAAATTAAGAGTAATGAAATTATAAACTGCAGACGATTCGATCCACTTCTGAAAGAAGGAATAACGGAGACATCAGCTTAGATTACATTTATGTCCAAGCGCCTTCCATGATTTATTCTTATGAACATCGGAAAATTATTCTAAATCCCAGTCAGAAGACAATTAAGATAGAAACCAGTCGGTAATCACACCAGAAATCCCATTTTTATACGAAAGTGGATAGTGAATTACTATAAAAGGCACATGTACCCATTATGTGGGTACGCATGCTTAGATCCCATTCCTGAAAGTTTATTTATAGTGAGTGTACAGGGTGTTTATTTTAAAAGTAAACTCAAAAATGATCCAAGGAAAATACAATTTATTATCAGAATAATTATGGAAATCACAGTGATTTCTATGACTAAATGTTATTAAACCATATATAGGAATTGCTCAAATTGCAAAAAAAGTAATGTTGAAGAGGTACTAAATTGCTATCCGCATACAAGCAAAATAAAAAAAAAAAGTTTAAAAATAATAACTTACTTAATGAAAAATAAATAAATGTTAAATACGGTAATATACCAGAGTTAAAAGAAGCAAGTGCGGTACTCACCCATGGTAACACAGCGACCCGGTATCCTGCACTGCAATAACGTAACAGGCAAATACAGATCCTCACAAAGAAGAAAATAACAGAAACGAAAGTTTAGGGGAAACACAATGACCATTCTTCAAGGAGTCCAGAGATAAAGTTCGTTTCCATGTGAACCTGAGCCAATCGACAAGCTTAATTAAATACAAATATGCAAACATAAAAGCTAAGTACTGTAATGTGAAAATTAAAGTGCCTAATTGTAAAATATTTGAATAACTAAACATTAATCAATTAAACGACAGAAAATGATATTAACTTGACAATACCTCTGAACTGTGAAAAACTCTGTGTGCCACTCTATTCTGTGAACCACGTACTCCTGTAATCTAGATGTATGGAGAAGTGGTTCACATGGTATCTGTTCCTGGATTGGACTTTATGGACTCAATTTTGATATAATCATTGTTATTATATTCATCCACATGGAACCCCTGGCAGCATTCCGTGATGGGTACATCGTATCGTACCTTTACGTACAATAAAGATTAATCAAATCTAAAATAGAGTAGGGGTAACCATGTGGACATGTGTATATGTAAAGGGTGGCTCCCAGAACGTTTGTTCAACTCCGCCTCGTATCTCTATGAAGAACAGTATCACTACAAATGTTTTCTACAAGATCTAGTCCTGGGCACTTCTGAACATTAGCTTTATGCGAGACAGCCTGCAGTTCATCCAACGTAAAAGGTTTGGTGGTTGTTGAGGACACTCAACAACCACCAAACCTTTCATTGTCTGATCTGATTTGAGAATGAACAGCTAAGTCTGAGGTAGGTAGGATCATCCAACGGAAAAAAGAGCATCCAAGATTGCATTTGCAGAATTATGCTAGTTCAGTGTTTCCACGGAGTTCACCACAATTGAGCCAAATATGTTAGAACCAGAGATTTCCCTCATACAATCTTGTATAGAAGACCCCAAGGGTTAGCATTTCCAGAGGTGTGAACAAAATCCATCCATGTTTCACGCTTTCGAGAGGCAATGGCCTTCACGTAGCTTTTCCTCAATGAAGAACACTGCTGGTAAAAACGATTAACGTCGGCTTGGGGCCAGTCTCTATGCCTTTGGTAATACAACCTACGGGCTCGATGAACTTTCCTTCTTAACTGGGATAACTCCTGCGTCCACCATGAACACGTCTTCTGATTAATCCTCTTTTTCCTGGAAGACTTATATGACGCTTTTATTATAGCATTTTGAATATAGTTCACTTGATGAAAAATAGGTGAGGTTTCAAAAGAAGCAAGTTTCTGTTCGTCAAGGTCCAGAAGAATGGAAGAGTCAAAAGCATTCCCGTCAATATTTCTGATGGAAAATCTTATTAATTCTGGCCGTGAGAAAGTGTGTGAAGATGGAACGGCAGAATCGAAGCGCGAGTTTGTCATCGTTATATCTATATTAGATTCTCCTGCATAACTTGAGAAAGTATGCGGGTGATTAGGCTTGTTGTGAGTTGAAAAACAATGATTAATTATGAACTCCTCCAAGAGAAGGCCACGTGCATCTGTAGAAGAGCTGTGCAAAAGTTTGATTTTGCGTTGACGTCCGATGAGATCAATATATTGCTATTCGGTCCCAAAGTATTTATCACAGTCTCAAGGTAAGCTAGTGAGTGATTAAAGTCCTCCGATGGAGGGCAGTAGAGAGAAATTAAGTAAAAATTCATTACGGAGTGTGTGACAAGAACGCAGGTAGAGAACTGAGTGCAAAATCCATGAAGAACAGTGATGTCTAAAGAGTCATTAAGAATTAATATACAAGATTTAGGATTCTGGTCAACAGGTTGTATTATTCGAATCACCATATCGAAAAACGAGGGGGGCGGGTAATGAAGGAGAACAAAAGTAAAGCCGCGAACGGACAGTCTATCAGTGTTCACTAAAGTAAGCGCCTCCTCAGCCTTACGTGTTGCGGTTTGCAGAAATTCCTACAAGTGGTACAATATATGTGCTATGAAAGTCATTGATTACACCATGTTTAACTTACACTTTTAGGGAGGGAACTCGAATACGGGCGCGCACAGTTCCTTTGCTTTTTTCATGTTATTCTATCGCCTCGCAACTCTCCCGTTCGTTCTTCGATATAGTTACCCCAATTCTATTTTTGAAAAGTCGGTTATATCGTTTCTCTATTTGCATCGGTGCAGTTCCGAAATTGTTCCTACTGTTATTATTGATTTGTAGCTGTAACAGCACCTTAAGCCATGTTGCACCATTGTGTGTTATGTACAGCGTTTTCATAAAGTCCCTTCTCACTTTTAAAAGTTCATAATTCGAAAACTATAGGTCGTATTGAAAAATGTTTTTTTCTGCATTGTAATCAGGATATGTGAAATTCGCTGAACTACACAGATATGGATGTTTTAAAGTATTTGTCCAAACCTTTACCACCAGGGGCTAAGCGATTTATTCATTCTAATAAAGAAATTATTTTTTCGCTTTCGTTTTAAAATATTGCCTAAAGATAAAGCACGTTTAATTAAATTTTATTATAAGGATGGTGATAGCGTTATTGCTTAGTTTTGTCAAACACAAATCTCTCAAGGTCTCCATGTTCGAGAAGAACCATATTACAGTTTAATATTCAGTGTATTATTGTAAAATATTGTGAAGCGTTTTGAAAAACTTACGAACTCCTCAAAGTACAAACTGAAAAGTACAAACTTTTACAATTCAAGTTTCATGATTCATTCTATATGTAGATTCACTGATTTATCAATTATTTAATAATTCTTCATTCACATATTAAATAAATGACGAGCTTTACCAAAATTTTGTCTACTGTAATTTATAATGTACAAAAAAAAATTTTCCATTAATTCCTCATCTGAAAAATATCAACTTGAACTTGACAACCATCCCATTTTTTAAATAAATGTTTTTTTTTTTTTTTTTTAACAGAGAAATAACGGGCGGGTGAGAAATATAATGAAGAATAGGGTGCTGAAGTCCAAATTAAAAGAAATTTAATGGCGACCCCCAGATGGCACCGGTTTCCGAATTACGTGAAATATTACTATATGTAAATACATTCATCCAACAATACAAGACAAATAAGAGTAAAAATAGTAGAACATAAAATAATATCGAATTGAATAGGATAGACTGACCATTATGCCCCAACTGGTCGGAGGACCATGAGGACATAATAGCCAGGGAACCACTGTATTTCGAACGCAAAACAAATCCATGCCGGGACAGAATAATACGATGAACAAACTGCTAGATTTGCATAACGGTGGTCCTTATGCAGTGTTAAAATAATGAGAAAAAAAAGTAGTATTCGCGTGGAAAAAGCCACACCACTGAACAAACAAAGAAAGCAACCACTAAACATATATCTGGAAATAAATTTGGCTAAAGCCCGATTTATCTCCATTGGGGTTTTTTTTTTTGTCCAGAAAAAGAAACAAATCGACTAGAGAACACTCAATTTAAAAACATAATACACATGGGCAGATGAGAGCGTTCTCTGGTAGCTAGCCCTAATAAACCTCTGACATAATTTCTCCACACTTGTCTTGTAGACAGCCATAGATACTTCTTCCATGGGCACTGACTTCTGCATTGGCATTTGTAATTCCCCTACTTTTTCTAAACAGTTCGAACACATGCTGCAACCAGTCAGCATCCGTTTACTGTCCAACTCGAAACTTACAAGATCATAATTTCTTATTCTTCCTCTAACCCTTCTGCACTGATCCAACAAATTAACAGAACAAAATGAATATTTTCATGAATATTTTATTGTGAACAGTGTCGCCGAAGACAGCGTTCACAATAAAATAGGAGTCCCGTTTTCACCTCCAAACGGATTCTAAATGTTATTTCATCTGGAGACAACAATAAATGTGGTACTATCCCTCCAGCATCAGAGAAAGGGACACTTAGGAGATCTCGAGTTTGGGGGAATAATGATCACCAGCCGCGTCCCTCTTCATGTTTTTGCTCTGCGTAACTGCACAGAGGTACTGAAAACAGTTCCTCGAATGTGCGACTTTTTTAAGAGTGCCGCCGGCCCAGATTTTCTTTTCATGCACGACAACTCCACCGCACATCGAAAACTCAAGTGGAGGAATATGTTAAAACTGAAGATCTAACGACTGTCATGGCCAGCACTCTCATTAGATTTAAATCTGATCGAACATGTGTGGGACGCCCTTGTGGCATCGCATTGCATGCCGACAATCAACTCCTCCGTCACTTCATGAGCTAAGGTCTGCGCCAGTGTAAAGTGTGTTTAGGGTCAAACGGCACAAGGGGTTCCTCCCGTCTCCACGTAGTTTACATTGTGGGTGAACCAGTTGACTGGAAAAGCCAGAGATTTAAAAGTGTATGGACTTTGTATATGTGTGATGCCTTGTACCGTTGTTCATCTGGTTATTTAGCCGCTGGGCCCCTACTGAGGCCCAACGTTGCCCCACTTACGCCCCGTGGAGGCAGACCAGGAACCCAATAGTCTGTTTCACTCTGGCAGGTCCTGCCACTTAATTTCCTGAGATTTCGGCGGCTAGGACCTTAAAAAAAGAAAGAAAGAAACGCGTCGACGTAGGGGTAGAATCGCTTAGTTTTGCTAGGCCAAGTTATGGGCGTAAGGTAATTTAGATATGTTAAGTTTTTGGTATGTAGGGCTTTCGCTAGCGTATAGATAGAGAGGGGGGAGGCAGAAGGCTGGGGGGAGAAAGACAGAAATATGGGGCCAATAGAGTAGGTAGTCCCAGTTTTCAGTGGGACATGCCCATGTCCCACCAGAGTAGAAGATATAGGGTGGAGAGGAGGGGAGGACGAAAATGTCCCCCCTCCCCCCAAGGAAGTAGGTATAAAGGTGAAGGGGGCTAGAGTGCCCTCTTCAGATCGCCATATGGCTATTGGCAGTTATTGTTTCAAGTTTCTTTACTCATGGGGCAAGCTCCGTCCTTGTGCTTGTGTCCCTCATCTTTAGTTGCAGCCTTTACATTGTGCTGGCTGGTGTCTCAATAGTGGTACTTGATGTCAGTCATTGTAGATGGTGATTAATGTCCTTCTCCTGATGAAGAGGTCTTGTGCGAACTGGAATAATGCTCTGTATTCATCCTCAGTATCTATGAAATGGGATTCCAATCCTTTTGGTAGGTATCTTATTTTTGTTATAAGTACCCCTCTGAGGTCTTCATATTGTGGGCACTCGTACACTATGTGATTCCAGCTTTCTGTCCGCTACTACAGAGACAGTATCTACAGTTGAGGCCCCCAACTGTAGATACTGTCTCCCAGTATCTACAGTTGGGGTCCTCAGTAAGTCCGAATCCGTGCAGCTTCTCATTGTAGGGTCCGTGTCCTGTTATTAGAGATGTCAAATGGTACCCTGGGAAGTACCAGGTCGGCTGTTTTGGGTAGATTTTCTGGAGGTCAGGTAGATATCTTCTGGTTATCTCGCCCTTGGTGGTCTCCGTCCATCTTCTCTGCCATAATTTTAGCAGGTGGTTCTGTAATCTAGTTTTTTCCGTTTTTAGGTTGTTCCCTGGTTGTTCCCTGGGTCAGTTGTGTAGTCCAGATGTGTGGCCGCCACTCCCCTGGATAGCAAGTATAGCAGACCTGTGCGAACGACCTCCAGGTCCAAAGGAAGCGCTCCAGCGAGTACCTGTAGTGCTGGAGTACTACAGGTACTCGTTGTACTACACGCACACGTCGTAGTTAAGAGTATGGTCCTTCGGATCATGTCTAGAATTCTTCTATTCACTGCCAGTGCAGTTTTTGGGAACCAAATTTCTGCGCCAGTGGAAAGGTGTAAGGTGTAAGGTGTATTTAGTGTCAGACGGCACCAGGGGTTTCCCCCATCTCCGTGTTGCTTTCATTGTGGGTGTACCAGTTCACTGGGAAATGCCAGAGATTTAAAAGTGTGTGGGCTTTGTATCTGTGTGATGTCGTGTACCGTTGTTCATCTGGTCGTTTAGCCGCTGGACCCCTGCTGAGGCCCAACGTTGCCCCACCTTCGCCCCGTGGAGGCAGACCAGGAACCCAGTAGTTTTAGTTTCACTCTGGCAGGTCCTGCCACCTAATTTCCTGAGATTTCAGAGGCTAGGACCTTAAAAAAAAAAAAAAAAAAAAAAAAAAAAAACGCGCGCACTCTTTTATATGCACGTATGTACAGACAGAGACATATATCCATCATCGTCGGTTTGATGATCGTTAGGTGAGGGGGATAATGCTTGCATAATAAAGGCCGAAAGAATGGGCGAACGGGAATTTTGACATAATTACGTTTTTGTGTGTGGGACATTCACTAGCATAAAGATAGAGTGGGTGGGAGACTGAAGGCTGGGGGGGTTAAGGCAGAAATATGGGGATGATAGAGTAGGCAACCCCAGAAGTCAGTGAGGCATGCCCATGCCTCACCAGGAGAAAGTAGGGGGCGCCGGGGGGACCGTCCCACCACCGGCGCAGGGGAGGGGGTGGAAAGGCACCAGGCAAGGGAGCCCGGTGAGCTGAAGAACAGATGTTCTTTGGTTATAATGGTAGTGGGTTGTGGGCTGCGGCCATTTGGTTTCTCCTCGTCGTCCTCCTCGTGAACAGTGCCTGTGCATAATCCGAGAAGGCTTGATACTCCTCCTTCGTGTCTAGGAGGTGATGTTCTTGTCCCTGTGGTAAGTAGTGGATTCTGGTGAGGAAAACACCACGTAGGTCTTCATAGAGCCTGCAGTCATACATTAGGTGCTGCCAGCTCTCCAGCCCCCCGCAAGTGCAAGTTGGATCAACCTGAATCCCAAGTAGAGACAGTTTGGCATTTATAGCTCCGTGTCCAGTTAAGAGGTACGTTGCTTGTAGACCTGGGGAGAACCAGTTGGGTGAGGTTGGGTAGTTTTGTTCAATATTGGGTAGAAATTTCTTTGTGATCTCTCCCTTTTGAGAGTTGCTCCACCTTTCCTGCCATGCCTGCTGCAGGTGAGTTTGTATCCTCTTCTTTTCCACATTTCTGTTGCTGGCTAGGTCAATAGTGAACCCCAGAAAAGTCTGTGGGGTGCCTTTTTCTAGGTAGTATAGTAGGCCGCGTTGTATGATTTCTAGGTCCAGCGGGAGAGTGCCTGCGAGCACTTGCAGGGCGTGGGTGCTCACCGTGCGGCAAGCGCGAGTGATGGTTAGGAGGATGGATCTGTGAATTTGGTCCGTGATACGTCTGTTTACTGCTGTTGTAGTTTTTTGAAACCATGCACCGGATGCGTAGGTGACGATCGGAGTGAAGATAGCTTTGTAGAACAGTTTGAGGACTCGCTTTTTCAAGCCCCATTCTTTACGCGTGACCCTGGCAACCATGGCTGCGTAGCGTCTTATTTTTTTACGGAGATATTTCAGATGGTCCTGAAATGACAGGTTTTGGTCCAATATCACGCCTAGGTATTTCAGTTGGTTGGAGAATTTGATTGTTTCCTGCCCAATTTTTATTTGCGGAGGCCGCCTAAGATCAAGGCGTCCCTTTAGTAGGATGGAGTTTGTTTTTGTGGAGGATATTTTGAGTTGATTTCGGTTTGCCCATTCTTGGAGAGTGGTCAGGGCCCGATTTGCGAGGACCTCTAACGCAGCTCTTGAGTTTGCCTGTATCGTGAGAATGAGGTCGTCCGCAAATGCCTGAGATTGTACTTCATTGAGATCGATGTTAAGAAAGGTGTCCAAGACAATATTCCACAGTAGTGGGCCAAGGACCGAACCTTGAGGGCAGCCCCGATGGACATGCCTGGAGAGTGTGCCATAGGGGGCGGTGACTTTGATGGTTCTGTTGCTTAGGTAACTTTTGATGGTGTTATAGAGGTTTTCCGGCATGTTGGCTTCGCGCAACCTCGCCAGGACGCTCGGCCACCAAAGTGAGTCGAACGCCCCAGCGAAGTCGACGGCTATCACTAGGAAGTACTTTGTATTACATCTGTTTACCTTGGTCAGGAGGTGAGTTAAGGCATCCACGGCGGAGGTTCCCCGTCTGAAGCCGAATTGGTTTGCTGAGGCCAGGCCTGCCTCATCATAGTAATGTTGGATCCGTGTGTAAAGTAGTCGTTCAAATAGCTTACTGATAACTGTCAAAAGTGCAATGGGCCGATAGGAGTCTGGAAGGTGTGGTGGCTTTGTTGGATTCTTTAGGATGAGTTTAACGTTTGCCATCTTCCAGGAATTCGGGAAGATACCTTCTCTGAGACAGAGGTTATATAGATTTAGTATTAAGTTCGGAGCGTACTCTACCGTTTTTTTGATAATTTCGGGTTCCAGAAGGTCCGGTCCAGGGCATCTATTTCCCTTTATTAGGTCTGCTGCATTGCTGATCTCTTCCATGGTGAAGGGTGCTCTTTTGTTGCCGTTTGATGAGTCTCGTTGGCTTGGCAAACTCGGCTCTGTTCTGTTGTCATTGTTTGTATCTCTGGATGAAAGGCAGCGTCAAGGATATTGTTGATGGTGTGTTCCCAAGTGATAGTCAAGTTTCCTTCAGGTGTTTTAGTGGCTTCAACTACTTCCCCTCTGGGAAGTTTGTTGGTGACGATCTTGTATACAAGTCCCCAAGGGTCCTTGTTTCCAGTGGTGGAGACCAGGCGCTCCCAGGATTGGTTTTTGCTTTCTCTAATTTGTGCTGTATAGGCGTTTCTTGCCTCTTTGTAGCTCTGTCGTAGGGTTTCAATTTCCGCCATCGGCCAGGAGCGTCTGGCTCGCTGGAAGGCCTTTCTTCTTTCCTGTGCCTCCTTCCTGAGTCGCTGGAGGTTTTGATTCCACCAGGGCACTTTCCCTGGTGTTGGATTTTTCTTCCTGATGGCTGTGTCGCTGGCTTGTTTTATGATTTCAGTCGTTTTAGTTTGGAGGATTCTTGGGTCCTGGATACGTTGGAGTTCTCTCTGTCGTTGTTGTATGCTATTCCGTAGGGTGGTCTGAAGAGTTCCCAGTCTGCCTTTGCTATGGCATATCTATGGGCAGTTTGTCTGTTCACAGGTACTGTGGCCAGTTATTTGTTTAGACTGAACGTAATGGCGCGATGACCAGACGTTGTCCAAGCCTCACGGACGGTCCATTTGGAAATGTTGTTGGCAGCATTCCTCGTTGCCATGGTAACGTCTATAGTGGCCTCCCATAATGTGTTGCAGAATGTAGGCAGATTGTTGGGTAAGTTTAGTACAGTTAGTGTTGAGGTTGCCAGGAACTCTTCCAACTTGGTCCCGTTTCTGGTACCCTGTCTATCTGGAGTATGGCTGTGCCACATTGGCGACCGGCAGTTAACGTCTGCTCCCACGATGATTTTTGCATTTGGGAGCATATCACTAGCCAGACTTAGGTACCTTACTGCGAAGTCGATGTCCTCACCCGGACGGCAGTAAAGGGCTATGACATAAAACGCGCCCAAGGCCGTAGTGAGTTGGGCACATGCGGCCCAAGATGTGCATAGCTGAGTGATTTTGGTCACCGTTATATCTGGGTTTCTTACCAAAATCGCTGCCCATGGGGTGTCATCTCCCGTTTGGACTACTTTGTATGTTATGGGATAGCCCCTGACAGCCTTCATATGTACATATGGTTCTTGTAATATTACTACATCAATGTTTTCTTCTTCCGCCTTCTTGCGGATTTGGTCGGCGACCGCCTTGGCTCTATGTGCATTTATCTGCATGAATTTAACCTCTGTGATGTTATATTTTTTAGGATGTGTTCCCATAGTTGAGTCTTGATTGGAATAAACTCTTTGCTTTCAGGTATGTAGGACATTGACCATCTCTGATTGAATGCGCGCTATCTAACTTTAAGCTCTTGCAGTTTGCACAGGTTGGGTCGGTGTTTTTGTTTGGGCAGTCACGGAAGGCGTGACCTTTTGCCGAACAATGCCCGCACGTGGGAATTGTCTGGGTGCATGTGTGGGTTGTATGCCCAAATTTGCAGCACCTGTAGCATTTGGGCACAGTCACATGCTCCCGAAAGCGGTGACTGCCCCAGTTAACATAGATTCTGTTCTGGGTGCTTAAAGCCCTCCATGCCATGGGCGCGAGCTCGACAACCCAGTTTTGGCGGCTTCCGTCTCTTGACTTGGTTATGTACTTGGGAGTCACTAGGTCTTCCTTATTCCTGTCCGGAAAAATGGCCTGTAGATTTCTTTGGAATAGCTCCTCTGATAGGTGATCTGGGGTAAGGTCTTTGGCCAGGTCATATATTACGATTGAAGGGCCTCGGTTTTTGGGCGCAGCAGCGGTTAGTCCTAGTTCAGGTATTTTCGGATTTTCTATTATTCTTTGTGCTTCCTCTCTTGTTTCCGTTTCTATCAGTAGTCCGACATTCCTTGTTTTCCTTACGGCCTTTATTCTTGTTGTTTTAAATTCTTCGTTTAGGTTAGTCATTATTTGGGATTTGAGTTGTTCACTGGACTGGTTGTCGTGGGGTTTTGTTGGTCGTAGGACCACTAAGTGTGGTTGTTTAGGTAGGATCTTTCTTTCGAGTTCGGGTGCTTTGCCGGCCACTATCGAGTCACTTGCTGGTGTCCTCAGCGCTTGTGCATACGACGGAGCGCGCTGTAGCATTTGTTTGTCTCCATCCATGTTTCGTGCTTCCAATATTGCCTCTGCCTTCTGTAGTTGGCCGAATGTGTTCATTAAGATGGCTTCAAGTTTATTCCATTGGTGTACGATTTCTGCTCGTAATACGGATGTTATTTTGCTGCAGTTTTCCTTCATCAGATTTTCTAAGGCCGTTCGCAGCAGTAATGTTTGCTCTGGAACGGTTCCCTTTGGTAGTGTTGGATCGAGTTTAGCATTTTCTGAAGGCTTGGGTTGGTCATCTGTCCCTCCTGGGTGGTCATGCTGATCCTTTATTTGGCTGGTGCTCCGGGTTTTCCGGTCAGATTTTGGTATTGTTCCATTTTTGTTTTTTCTTTTGGCAATTGGTCTATGATCCTCGGCCTCTTCCTGTTTCTCTTCAGTTTGGCTGAGGGTACCAATCTCAATGACTTCCATGTCGTTTTCATGCATTTTATTTGTTTTCCGGATAATCGGAATTTTCTGGTTTATCGAGGTGCTGCAGTTTTCCTACACAGGTCTCTTCGGGAGTCGCTGAAAGATGCCTCACACGAGTCCGTACGTTAATTTGGAGAAGTATACTACTATGTGTGTGTTTTTCCTTCCCCCACCGAAACACATGGGGGGAAACAGCCGAGGGTAGAAATTCCCCTAGGATGATGGGAAATTTTTCCTTGGCGGTTTCTGAGGACGCTAAAGATGATGGTCAGATGAAAAGATCAAAAAAGTTGGGAAATGCACGAGAGAGAAGTTCCACTTCACCATGAAAGTTTATGGTAGAGAGGGGGGGGAGGGCAGTCACTGAACGCATAGTTTGTAATTAAAGGTTAACTCAGTCGCAAGAAAGTTGGGGCTCTCGTTCAGCCCAGGGTACACACTATTTGGGGGATCCTTCCCCAGTCAAGGGCCAGATCCTAGCGCGGCAGCCGCGTTATACCGGAGCACTTCTCTATTTTCCCTTCGCGAGCCGCATGGTGACCATACAGTCTCGCAAACAAAGGAAAACAGAGAATAACGCTAGTATCTGGCGTAAATCCCAAAAGAAAAGCAAAGGTTTCTCACCAAGGCACTCCAATAAGGTTAGTCTTCTTGTGGAAATACATTGTAGCACTTACACTGTTGATTAAATACTTTTTTTTTTTTTTTTTTTTCCCTAATTTCCAATGTTCAGTTTCTTAGAACGAATGTCCCGCCAGTGGAAAATGGGATTTTTTGCCACAGAATCTTATAGACACCCTTATATCAAGCATGGTTCAACGCTGTCTAGCCGCTGGAGGGGATCATACGCCATACTAATATCATTTGACCATATTTTCGAGCATCTTGTATCGATTTTTGTAATGTAACCTTTTGATAATTCTTATACAACCCCTATAAATGTCCTGTCAGACCATAGCAGACACAAGCCAGAGAATAATGGCAGCCTGGCTACCTCCTAGCAGTGTGTGGGCAATACGGGGTCCCACCAGGGATCCTGCGGCCAAATGCCAGAACACAACAGAACCCAACACAATACTACACCTAGAACACACAAGACTTTTCTGGCATTTATAGTAGTACGGTACTTTTATTTCTTCACAGCGTGCATACGGTGCAAATGTGGAAAACCACAGACGGCACCTAACACTGTGCACATTATGGTGCTAGATTGGAAGTGTACGGTGAATGGTTGATACACCCTACTAATGTATACTATACTCAATCAGAAATGTGTTCACAAGTGTGCAATGGACAGGGGCACTGTCTTACAACAAGAACCAACTGCCTTTCTCTCGATTGCGCCCTCAGCAGAAAATGGGCTTCAATAGTCTTTGAAGCACCTGTACGTAGAAAGTAGCATTGCATTGACTCTCTCTCTCTCTCTCTCTCTCTCTCTCTCTCTCTCTCTCTCTCTCTCTCTCTCTCTCTCTGCGTGGGTAGCACAGTGGTATCGTCACTGTCCTCCCCACACTGGGTGGAAAAGGCCCGGGTTCGAATCCCATCGATGACGCGAGGAACTTTAATGGGCTTCATTCTATGGCTGAGTCAGTCGGTCTCAGGCGTAGATAGCAAGGTTTTTCCCCCTGAAACTGGGATTTTTCGTCCAGCAAAAACAGACAAATCGACCATAGAATACACCCAATTAACAGACATAAGACACACAGCACGGCAGATGAATTTAATTATTCGGGTGGCCTAAAAATAATAGTTTGGTTTTTTATTTTGTCTCTCTCTCTCTCTCTGCTTCAGGTACAAAAAATAAATAAAATAATCCTTGTGAATCACACGGTTTTGATCCCGGACTTCTACAAACGAAACGTTTTGGGCCTTGGTTATGATTTTGAAGTTCGCTGCATACCCCGACGCTTCATCTCTCGGTCGGACTGAAAGACCTAACGCTCATTTCCAGTAACGATACAGTCGTGGAAATTAGTTGTCTTGACAAGTCTGAATGAAGTCTACACATGATAATATTTTTGTAGCTTCTTCTCATCCGTGGGGCAGTGCGGTACAAATTTTGAGACAGACCTTCCTTCCTTTTCTCTAAATGTTCATGCAGAATTTGATGAATCGTCTCATCAGCCATCATTCTGAAGGTCAAACGACTATCACTTGCCACAATTTCCTAAACTTTTGCATCTGTCCTCATTTCGTGAGGTTGACGGACGCCCACTTCTTGGGTTATCGCAATTCACAAACATCCCCAAGTCCATCTTTGAATCGCTCATACCATTCAAACACACTGGTACGAATTATTGTTTCATCATCATAAACAGTTTTTAACATTTCGTACGTTTCTGTTGCGGATTTTCTCAGTTGAAGGCAAAACTGATATTGGTTTTTCGCTCCTTTGCAAAATCGTGACACTGAATGTTAACGCTAATAATGAAACTGGTTGCTACTTACAACCTCAGTCTACTGGGCAATCTCTGTACCACTATCTGTTGGAGGAAGTTTGAACATGACGCTTCCGTTTATTGTCAAATTCATTGAACATGACCGCAACAATATCCCGTCTGGGAAGAACTTTATTGCCACACCTCGTATACATCATGAATTTTTTATTATTTGTTTATTACATAATCACGGCAGAAACGTGAAATTCGTGTGATCTTTCAATTGTCATTAAAATTCAGAAGGAAATAATTAAAATATATTACAAAATTGTTGATTGCATAATGTGATATATGTCGTGTCAGGCCGGTCATTTGGCGGCGGGGCAGATTTCATGGATGCAGTTAGCCCGGCCCTCCCCCCCCCCGAATGAAAAGGTCCCAAATGCTAAAATGGGGCTCTTTCAACAAGCTTCAAATCATTACCACCAAAACAAAAATTATGCTTTTGAAACCGAAGCTGAACCTGCGGCGCCCACCGCAAATCAAGCTCATTGGGAAGCAGTTTCCAATTGTGACATAAGCTTTAGTCCTAGGAGTGGTCATTGACCACAAGCTGAGCCTTCTTCCGCGTCTTCAATACCTAGGAGTCAAAACCAAACGATTTTAAGCTGTAATCATGACGATCTCTAAGAGCAACTGGAGGGCTCTCCAACAAAACGCTCTCTTTGCATTATAAAGCTATCTATATCCCCATTGTGACCTACGCAGCAGGAGCGTGGTAACACCGGGTTCAACGAGTAAAAATGAAAGACAAGGTCAACTCCATTCAATGTGCCATGCTCCTGGCCACGCACATACGCCAAACAGTGTCTACAGCAGCCATCCAGGTGGTAGCTGGAACTTTGCTGCTCAATCTATTTGTAATCTTCAGAGGGCTAAACTTCAGAATTAAAAAGAAAATATCAACGAAGATACATGGTATAGAACTAAATCTCAATGCCGAATCCAAAGCAGAAAGAGTCCGCTGTTATAACAAACTCATTAACAGTCTAGATGGGATACCTCACACACGGGCTCCGTTATCAGAAAATTCCTCCCTGATATCGCCTTCACAACTTCGAAAACTGTAAAGACTTGGCTTTCTCTTACCCTGGATTCCTCCCACTTGGTTACTGGACACGGATCCCTCAACGAAAAGTTACACCTACTGGGTCTGCTACCAACAGATCGCTCTTTCTGCAGCAGCCAAGAAAATTGTAAACATCTCGTTGAATGCAGCTTGTACGACGACTTAAGAAGGACCCTGCTGCAGGCTGTGCCAGGTATCTTGGAGCATCCACCAGAAACTCTACTCCAAACACCTGACAGTTTAAAGGCATTTCAATCCTATGCAGCATGTGGACATGTGTATATGTAAAGGGCGGCTCCTAGAACGTTTGTTCAACTCCGCCTCGTATCTCTGTGAAGAACAGTATCACTACAATTGGGCCAGATGTCGTCGGTTTGTGTGTATTATGCGTGTGTTCTGTTGTTCTGTTCTGTTCTAGCCGCTTGGCTACCCAGAAGCATCAGTCACCTGGGCAGATGATTCTGGGTACTTGTCCACACTACGGGTAGGTGGGCCAGTCCAGATAAAGCACATACTGTCTCAAGAGAGACTCTGACCCACCTAATGTTGTCAGAAGGTAGGCCAGGATCCTCTGGGGCCCATTCCAGAGGAAAAAAAAAAAAAAAAAAAAAACGATCACCCATGGTGCTGGATTTTTAACCGAAATTATTAAAATAAAACATTTATAAAAATAAATAAATAAATAATAAATACATTTAAAAAATAAATAAATAAAAATAATAAAAAAATAAAAAAATAAAATAATTAAATAAAAAAAAAATATATATATATAAAAAAAATTATGATAATATATGAGTGCATAAATAAAGAAAGTGATGCTACTAATAAAAAAAAAAAACCCAAGAAATTATAATAATAAATAAATACATAAAAGAAGGAAAGTGGTGCTGCTAAAAAATAAAAATAAAAATAAATTAATTAAAAAAAAATGATAATATATAAATGCATGAAACAAAGCACTTAATTTTGTCTGCAGGCCGAGGAAAAATTTCACTTCTTGAGGATTTCAGTTTATATATTATTAAAGGAGATCTAACCAGCTATGCATCAGCAGGACCATTGTGCTCCATCCTGTTGAGATCTGTCGACACTGAACGCCTTCGAAGAAATACGCCTTGAGCGAAAACCTGAAGAATCTGATATGACTCCGAGCTTTGAAGCAGAGACGACTCCTGTCCTGGTTGAAAATTAGTAAGTGCATGAAGAGGAAGTCTGAGATCGTCATACAGGGAGCAATGAAACAAGATGTGATCCCAACTCTCTGGTGATCCACACGAACAGAGGTCTGTTTGTGATAAATTGAACCTAAGAAGACTCTGGTTCATCGATCCATGTGCTGTCAACAGGTAGGACGTGAATATGTCCATGCAGAACCACAATCGAACACGCTTATCAAGGAGAAATGAAACTTGTGGTATAAATTTTCGCGTTGTTGCACCAACGGGAGCTGTATCCCATCGAGACTGCCAGATGTTAACTAACTCGTTCCACAGTCTCCTTCTTTCTCTTTTAGCATCACCTTGGAGGTTGATGATTATTCCAAGAAATTCGGTCTCAATCTGCTTTTTCAGTCTATATAAAAATCCTATATAAGTAACCTGCAAGTCTAAAGGTAATGTTCCGGCTAGTACTTGCAGAGCTTGCGTCGAGACTGTCCTATTATTATTATTATTATTAGCCATATGGTGCAAGGAAGCCTGAGGCTTATGCTGCACCAGCCAAAAAAAAAAAAAAAAAATCTGCATGCCTTAACTAAACACCGCAAAATGATTCTTTGCAATGAGGCGAGTTTTGCTTTGAAGTGTTTGAGCCGTGCCCTGTGAAACCATGCACCGGCAGCATACGTGATTAGAGGGAGGAAAACTGCATTGTAATAGATCCTTAAAGTTTTTCTGGAGAGCCCCCATTCAACACGGGACATCCTAACAATTGCACCAGTAAATCTACGTATTTTAGATGATAAGTTTGTCAAGTGAGGAATAAAATTGAGACTGGAATCAATTACCACTCCTAGAACCTTGTACTCTTTAACTATGGGGAGACGAATGTTGTTGATCTTGACCAACGGAGGGCGAGAGATATCTAACTTTGATCCAAGAATCATCATCTTTGTTTTTGACAAGCTGATTTTAAGCTTATTGGCCACAGTCCAATCATAGAGATCCCGGAGAACAAAATTTGCGGTAGTTTCAAGATCGGCCCTAGAGTTACCATTTACCAAGATGGTGAGATCGTCTGCATACGCTATTATTTTGACGTTATCGAAAGATCGGGAGAGCTACTGTTGCAGCACCATATTCCATGTAAAAGGACCCAATATAGAGCCCTGTGGGCACCCTCTAGATACTGATCTTGATACTTGGCTATGTTTAGCCTTTACTATTATGGTTCTATTGGCAAAGTAATTACGGATTAAAAGATAAAGGTGGTTGGAGCACCTAGCCGATTGCAGACGCTCCAGGACGTTCTCCCACCAAAGGAAGTCGAAGGCGCCCTCGAAGGCGATGAAAACGGCCAGGGTATATTTATGTACCGAGTTTTGAACTGAAGAGACAAAGTCCACAAGAGCATACTCGCAGGAACGTCCGGGACAGAACCCATATTGACTCCTTGAAAGAAGATCCTGTTCTACCAGTAGGGTATTCAATCTAATTGCCATTAGTCGCTCTAGCAATTTACCCAAATTAGCCAGCAGAGCGATCGGCCTGTACGATCTAGCCGCTCCAGAAGGCTTATCCGGCTTTCTGATCAATTTAACTAGAGCGACCTTCCAAATTTCCGGAAAAGTTTCTTCCTGAAGGCATCTGTTGAATAAGTTTAGAAGAACATAAGGTTTTAATTTCAAGACTCTGATAATAAAAATGTTTTCTACAAGATCTAGTCCTGGGCACTTCTGAACATTAACTTTATGTGAGACAGCCTGCAGTTCGTCCAACGTAAAAGGTTCGGTGGTTGTTGAGGACACATGAAATTCATTGTCTGATCGGATTTTAGAATGTACAGCTAAGTCTGAGGCAGAATCATCCAACGGAAAAAGAGCATCTAAGATTGCATTTGCAGAATCATGCCAGTTCAGTGTTTTCACGGAGTCCGCCACAATTGAGCCAAATATGTTAGAACCAGAGGTTAAAACCACATGAAATTCTGATCGGATTTTAGAATGTACAGCTAAGTCTGAGGCAGGATCATCCAACGGAAAAAGAGCATCTAAGATTGCATTTGCAGAATCATGCCAGTTCAGTGTTTCCACGGAGTCCGCCACAATTGAGCCAAATATGTTAGAACCAGAGGTTTTTCCTCTTGCAATCTTGTATAGAAGACCCCCCAGGGTTAGCATTTCCAGAGGTGTGAACGAAATTCATCCACGTTTCACGCTTTCGAGAGGCAATGGCCTTCACTTAGCTTTTCCTCAATGAAGAATACTGCTGGTAGAAACGATTAACGTCGGCTTGGGGCCAGTCTTTATGCCTTTGGTAGTACCTACGGGCTCGATGAACTTCCCTTCTTAACTGGGATAACTCCTGCGTCCACCATGAACACGTCTTCTGATTAACCCTCTTTTTCCTAGAAGACTTATATGACGCTTTTATTATAGCATTTTGAATATAGTTCACTTGATGAGAAATAGGTGAGGTTTCAAAAGAAGCAAGTTTCTGTTCGTCAAGGTCCAGAAGAATGGAAGAGTCAAAAGCATTCCAGTCAATATTTCTGATGGAAAATCTTATTAATTCTGGCTGTGAGAAAGTGTGTGAAGATGGAACGGCAGAATCAGGGGAAAGCATATAAAAGATGACTCTGTGGTCACTGGTGCACCAGTCCGTATACACAGTCCAGTCAGTAAGCCGCAAATCGAAGTGAGAGTTTGTCATCGTTATATCTATATTAGATTCTCCTGCATAACTTGAGAAAGCATGAGGGTGATTAGGTTTGTTGTGAATTAAAACACAATGATTAATTATAAACTCCTCCAAGAGATGGCCACGTACATCTGTAGAAGAGCTGTGCAAAAGTTTGATTTTGCGTTGACGTCCGATGAGATCAATATATTGCTATTCGGTCCCAAAGTATTTATCACAGTCTCGAGGTAAGCAAGAGAGTGATTAAAGTCCTCCGATGGAGGGCAGTAGAGAGAAATTAAGTAAAAATTCATTACTGAGTGTGTGACAAGAACGCAGGTAGAGAACTGAATGCAAAATCCATGAAGAACCGTGATGTCTAAAGAGTCATTAAGAATTAATATACAAGATTTGGGATTCTGGTCAACGGGTTGTATTATTCTCATTTTTAACGAGTAACCCAGGATTTTAGACTGTGGTCCAGACTGGACGCGTGCAAAATAAGGCTCTTGTATAGCGACAATATCAATACAATTTGTCTCGGCAGAAAGCCTAATCTCGTCAGCTATTGCCCGAGATCGCGGCCCGTTTATCTGCATAATCCTCAGACGGCCTTTCTCCCTCACAGACGAAACTGGCGTAGAACCGTTTAGAGAGGTGGTGTTGTTTACATTATGTAGAGAGTGATGAGTCAAATTACTCATAAGCGGTCCTTATTCTTGCGGTTTCTAATGCTCTTTTATATTCAGGACATTCACTGTCCTTTACAGAATGGCTGTACTCCCGTTTACGTCGCTTGCAGTTTGCGCAGCAAGCCGCCTCTTCCTTATGAGGGCACTCAGAGAAAACGTGGCCACTGTGGGCACAGTGACCGCACGAAGGGGATTCGTGAGAACAAAACTGTGCAGTGTGCCCATATCCTAAGCAGAGGTAACACTTGGTTACAATTGTAAACCGACGGAATTTGTGAGAACTCCAAGATAAGAAAATCCTTTCTTGTGACAGAAGGTGTTTGTACATTCTTGGCGGGAAGCTTATTACCCAATTCACAAGTGACGACGATCTTGCACGGGTAGTAAATCTGAGAGCAATTTCCTGTTTACATTCCTCTAATGAAAATCCATTGTCAACCAAGTTTTTCACATGAAGATTTTCGAATATTTCTTCTTCTTTAGTTAAATCTTTTGGAATGTCGTAAAGAAGCAAAGACGGGTTTCCCATGCGAGGGCGACCGAGAGAGACGCCAGCCGAAGTCAGACTCAGAAGCAGATAAATTTAATAAGTCTGTCTTGGTAGCAGTTTCTATAATAACTCCTTTATTTCGTATCATGCGTAGGGACTTAATTTTAACAGTCTTAAGGTCAGACTTGAGGGTCTTAGTAACGAGATTTTTAACATCGCCACTTGTTTTGCACCCACTGGTGTCTGAAGCTCGAAGAATAATAACATTATCAGTTTTAACTTTCGGTTGTCCAGTCTTTTGTACCGAAATTCGAACAGTGTCTGCATATGATCTAGGAACAGGAGAAGCAGGTAGTAACCCAGAATGATTAGGTTCTGAACATGACAGGTGTGGCTCCCTTATCAGCTGAGAATCGATAACCTCGGATCCCATCAGATCCTTTGATTTCTCTCGTCTGGCCGCATCTGAGTTCATCACAAAGGCAGGGCAGGTATTTATAATACTATCAAGGAGATCTGTTCTGTTTTGTACCTCCTGATTAAGTGCCTTTAGTTTTTCGTTTTCAATGAGAAGTGACATTGTCACGGTTTCCAAATTATGCCACTTTTCTCTTAGGATGTTACCAGCTGTTTTAGTAATCTTGTTTCCCTCTTGGGAGAGAAACCCAGAAAAATCATTATGCAGTTTCGATATGGTTCCCAGAATGACAGGTGCGTCCATTTCATTTAGCTTTGTTTGTAGGTTCAATTCACCTTCGGAGCCTGTATCCAACTTGTCATTCGTTGGCTCTCCCCTTGAGATATCACTATCCAACTCTGACTGTATATTTTTAGCCAGTGTTTTTTGCGTTGCAGAGTCCTGCAATGAGCCATCCAATTCCATCTGTTCAGCGGAAAGAGATTTCTGACGAAAAGTTTCATCTTGCGAAGACGCAGAGTCATCCGATCCCTTGAGGGCAACTTGTGGATTTAATAACCCAGAACTTTCAGCCGTAGATACTGACGAAAGAAATTCATCAGTATTAGGAAGTTGTTTGTCATCCATGTGTAGGTTTAAGCCAGTTAAATAAAACACGAATCCTATGCAGCACAAATCTTTCAGCGCAGGAAGCAGAGCTACATTGTTGTAACTGCACCTAACGATGCCTCTTCAGTGACTTGAGGGACCTATATTCGCTGGCCCCACCTTCTCTCTTTTTTTTTTTTTTTTTTTTCACGTGTTGCGTGGAATTCCCACCCTAGTGCAGCCAATTTATTTATTAATTAATTAATTAATTTTTTATTGAATTTTTTCTTCATGCGGTCTGCCATGAATTCCCACTCTGGTGCAGCCTAATTTAATTGTTTTTTTTTTTCATCCTCCCTCTTTAATGAGCCCCCAGAGGAATCTAGCTCACCATCTGGCAACACTGGGTCAGAGTCCCTCTTGAGACAGTACATGTTTCACTGGAACTGGTCCACCTTCCCGCGGTATGGACGAGTACCACGGGAAGGTGGGCCAGTTCCGGTTACTGATGCTTCTGGGTAGCCAAGAGGCCAGAACAGAACATACACACAAACCTACACCAACATATTTCTAGCCCCTCTGTTCTTCACAGCGATACGAGGTCGAGCTCAACAGACGTTCAGGGTGCCGCTCTTACATATTGACATGTCCATATCAATCTAGGAAAGGAGAATTTCTCCTTGTTTTTTTCCCACTATTAATTCTTGCCCCTGGGTTGCCTGAACTCTGGAGAGTGGTGTTCAGGTGGCAGAGGTGCGAGATTTCCATGGGCCTCTGGGAGAGCTGCTAATTCCCTTTCATATATAGCACACAATTGTCGTTTGAGATTTTATTGCATGCTTTAATTAGTTTACTGTTTCCTTATTGGTTGCATATCTTTTACAGGATTGGACCAAAATTATCCTGTTCACCAGCTAAATTATGATTTCATCCATTTTATTGGTTGTCTGGGAGAAATTTACTTAAGCCATTCGGAGAATCCTCTTACTGCTTCCGAAATCGTGGCCTCTCAAGGGATTCACTCTGGCTGCATTGACAAATGCCAGGTCAGAAGTCAATGTTTGTTTGGAGGTAGATGTGTAAATCACTATACCCATACTTCTTGTGACTGTTTCGGTACTGGTCGTCAGGGAGAATCTTGCTACGATCCAGGTAAACTACTTTCATTTCTATAATCGTAATTATTAAATTATTAATAATAATTTTTTGTGTACTGCAGGGGAGTGAAGTTTCAGATCATTTCCCTGCCGATGTTCATACAATTAACAAGTTCAATTTCTGACTTTAGCAACTTTAGAGCGAAATCCTTGCGTAAGAAATGTTGGTGGCTACCAGGCTTTACATACCAACTAAGAAATATTGTTCAAGGTTTAGGCCTAAATGGTTGTCAGATGGACTAATGAGACATGTGGCAGAGAAGAAAAATGCATGGGATACATACAAATTAATGGGTGACATGGAAGCCTATGATAGATATAAGTTGGTCTGTAACCAAGTCACAAAGGAGATTAGGCAGGCAAAGGCAGACTACGAAAAATCCTTGGCAAAGGATGCAAAGAAAAACAGAAAGGAGTTCTTTACATACTTGAACTCGAGAAGGAAAGGGATGAATCAGATTGGTCCACTGGATATTGATGGTTCAACAGTTGAGGATCCTGCTCAGGTGGCTAACAATCTAAACGAGTATTTTGCATCTACATTCACGCATGAGGAGTTATTCAGGAAGGAGAATGATGTAGGTAAAGTAAACATTGGCAGTGAGCTGGATGATTTTGTAATAACTGAGAGGAAAGTGGAGGAGAGATTGTTGAGGATAAACATAAAAAAGGCACCTGAGGTGGATGGGATCTATCCAGTTATATTAAAGGAGGCAGCAAAGGAAGTATGCAAACTCCTAGCCATAATTATGAGAGCTTCTTTGGACTCAGGGGAGGTACCCATAGACTGGAGATGTGCAAATGTAACCCCAATTCACAAAGGAGGATCAAAGGCTGACACAAGTAATTATAGACCTGTTAGTTTAACTTCTGTTCCAGGTAAATTAATGGAGGCACTGGTTAAAGAAGCACTGCAGGATCATCTAGACAAGAATTCAGTTATAGCTCAGACGCAGCATGGTTTTGTTAAGGGCAGGTCTTGCCTGACCAATTTGATTGGATACTATGATGTAGTCACAAAAGAACTGGATGCAGGGAATAACTTTGATATTATATATTTGGATCTTAGAAAGGCTTTTGATACTGTTGCACATGGAAGACTGCTGCACAAATTGGAGCAGTGTGGCATTGGAGGCAAATTGCTGCTATGGATAAGGGGATGGTTGAGTGGCAGAAGACAGAGAGTGGTAATCAATGGACACTGCTCAACGTGGACTAATGTTATTAGTGGAGTTCCTCAAGGTTCAGTGTTGGGTCCGTTGTTGTTTTCGGTGTTTATGAATGATATTGATGATGGGATATCAAGTTTAATGTCCAAGTTTGCAGATGATACAAAGGTTGGCAGGGTCGTCAAGGACACTACTGACGCTATGCTGCTGCAACAGGATCTGGAAAGGTTGAACAGATGGGCTGAGAGGTGGCAAATGAAGTTTAACATTGACAAATGTAAAGTACTGCATATGGGAAACAGTAACCCCAGAGCAACGTATCAACTCTGCGGTACCACACTGACAGTGGTGGAGAATGAAAAGGACCTGGGGGTAATTGTGCAGGGAGATATGAAGTTCTCTGAGCAGTGCAGACGAGCTGCAAGAGTAGCTCATGGTGTCTTGTCAATGATATACAGGAATTTTTCTAGCAGGGATAAGGAGGTGATTATTCCCTTGTATAAGGCAATGGTTAGGCCACATCTTGAGTACTGTATACAGGTCTGGAGGCCTCATTTCAAGAAGGATATAGAGCTGCTGGAACGGGTACAGAGAAGGGCAACAAGATTAGTAAATGGAACAAAGGGTTGCTCTTACGAAGAAAGGCTTAAGTTTTGCAAATTACAGAGTCTGGAGACTAGGCACCGGCGAGGTGATCTGATAGAGGTGTATAAGGCTTTGAATGGTTTGAGCATGCTCAATGCCAATGGGATTCTTCATCTTTCTCAGAATAATCACCTCAGAGGGCATAAATTCAAATTGAGGAAGGACGGATGTCGGATAGATGTGCGGAAATTTGCCTTTGGCCAGCGGGTGGTTGGTTGGTGGAACCGACTTCCATCACTTGTTGTTGAAGTTGATAGCCTAAACAAATTTAAAGCTCAACTGGACAGGTATTTCGAACGAACGGAGGGGTGAAATGGGAGAGGGTTTTTTTTTTTTTTTTTTTGGCTGTTGCTGAATAAGCTTGCTTTCTTGCATCATATGCCTCTACTAATGCTAATGCTAATGCTAATAAAACATCGTGGTACAAATATGACAATAGCAGTGGTGCAAGTACCATACCACCAGTGGCGGTATGGTACTTGCGCCACTATACCATACTATTTATATTATTTGAGGTATATACCATACCATAGATAGCAAGGTTTTCCCTCCAGAAACTGGGGTTTTTCGTCCAGCAAAACAGATAAATCGACCATAGAACACACGCAATAAACAAACATAAGACACACTGCACGGCAGATGAATTTGAATATTCGAGTGGCCTAAAAAACATAATAATAATAGTTTGGTATGATATCGTTGTTAAAGATCACTGGAGGGGGAGAGAATTTGTAGTTAGGCCAGTGGGTAACGTAATCAGCTTTACAGCTGTTAATAAAACTGAAGCTTGTGTTCCCTTTCGAATTAATGGGTTCATTATACTTGCAGACCAATTACGTTTCGCTTTATTATGTGTAATGTTTGCTGGTTACTCCTTTTTATTTAGGAAATCCAACAGCAGCTGTAATATGATTTAGTACAGCTCAATAGGCTGCTAGAAAGAAATACTCTAATTTAGCATAGACCCTCCTAACAATACCAGATGTCACTTGACATTTGGAGAAGTCCTGATTAGATAAAACTTGGACTTTGTAGGTTAGGTAAGTATTAGTAGGGGCAATGATGCAAGAAAGGAAGTTTATACAGCATCAGCCAAATAATAATAACTAGGGAGCTTCACCCCTGCTCGCTTTGCTCGTCCATCCCATGCACGCTTTTCTACGTAAAATGTAAAGGTATATTTGTATGTCAAATCTTTTCTATGCAAAAGACACACCTGTTGAAACGCACTGGTCGATGTCTAATCAGAAAATAACCTATGTAATTATTTACTTCTGCGCGGCATTCTCGAGGTCAAATAAATATCACAGTAAAATCTCAGAATGGTGTACACCCTCCAACATGGCGGCAAGCAAAACAGTGGGAAAGCAGTGATTGACAAGTTGTGACTCCCATATTTTTCAACAAACGAACAGGAACAAAGCAGTGATTTGCAGATGCCACAGCTATCCACGCCCACTAACCTCCTAGGGTGTCTGTACGTGTAGCACAGTGGTATCGTCACCGTCCTCCCCACACTGGATGGAAAAGGCCCGGGTTCAAATCCCGTCGATGATGCGAGGAACTTTAATGGGCTTTTTTCACTCCTTGGTTGAGTTAGTCGGTCTGAGGCGTAGATAGCAAGGTTTTCCCCCAGAAACTGGGGTTTTTTTCGTCCAGCAAAACAGGCAAATCGACCAGAGAACACACGCAATTTACAGACAAAAACATACATGGATATATATTAGAAATAATGGGTGGCTCTAATATAATATAACTTTTTTTTTTGTCCTCCTAGGGTGTTTTCTCCCACCTTTGCCGCTGTTTTTAAATAGGGAACTCGTTTTCCCATTTTAAAACAGCGGGATGGAGGGATAAACACCCTACCTAAGCTAAGCTAAGGCCCCCCCCCCCTTCCTCAACGACACAAAACAATCAGAAAAGGGAGGTGCCTTCACCTGTCAATTATCGCCGTCTTCCTCGCTTTCATCGAAGTACCTGCCAGCGTATACTATCTTGAACTTCAGCCAATATCACTATGGTAATCGGTAAAAATATCCCCGGTAAAAATGGATTAATTGTACAGTCGAATTTTGTGATTCGGTGAAGGCGAGAGCGTTTTCTTCTGATTGATTTGTGTCGTAAAAGGGGGGGGGTTAGCTTAGGTAGGGTGTTTTACCCCCTAACCAGCTGTTTTAAAATCGATCGTAAACGAGTTCGTGATTTAAAAACATCAAGTGGGGAGAATCACCCTAGGCGCTAACCGGTATATTTTTTCCGGGATTCGTAATTATTTACTTCCGTTTACATAAGTCACTCAGGAAGAGGCCTTTTGCTTCGGGTTCCATAATGCATGAGGAATATTGTTGCATATCAAAGAGCAGGACTAAAATATTTACAAACTATAAAGATATTTCAAATATTTACAAAACAATAAACTATTTACAAATACTGTATACAATATTCATTAATATACAAAAAACGTTATAATGGAACATCAAATGTTAGACAGAGAATCACGTGCATGATGTTGGTGAATGTTATGGAGGCAGTTGTCAATAATTAATTGCATATGTAGTGGTGTAATTGCCTCTCCCTCTTCTTCCATTGGCTCGAACAAATATCACTGGAGGAAACCTTTTTTAATGTATACATAGATAAATAAAATCAAACGAAAATCCACATCACCTGGCTTGAGTTAGCTAGCCCAGCCCAGTCTAGTAACTTTTGATAAAATTGTAAGTAAATTTTTTGAATTTGTGATAACATGGTTAGATGCAGAATGAAGCTCAATCGATTATTAATCAGATTCAGGAATTTAGGTAGCATTAACACAGAGTGGAGTGATTATTAATTCTAACTACAGGGGTCTGTTAATGTTAACACGATCCTTGAAGACCATTAATGTAATTTTTTTCATTGAAATGGTAAGCTTATTCACACACACACACACCGTTATCACTAAATTGTGACCACCCCATCCGTAATTGACTATGCGGCATGGCTCGCAAGACAACACTACCACTGCTCTAGCTTCGTACGCTAGAGCAGTAGTAATTTGCATCTGATCGTGTAAAAGTGATAAAGTAGCAATTATGGGACATAGTAAAGATATCACGGAGTTTCAAAAGGGTACGATTGTTGAGTTCATTCGTCGGATGCTTCCATAACGGGAACGTAACGTCTTGTCGGTTACTTGCAGCCCACTGTGGTTAAAGTGTACAAACAATGGTCTCGAAAGGGTTAAAGCCACCTCCCGCCGACAGAACTGTAAAAATTGAACAAGGTGGATTTTATGACGAACTGTAAGATTCAAATGTTACATAAATTTGATGCTATGTTTATATAATTATATTTTTAATTGTTTTCGGAAGGAAGGAAGAATATCAAGTGATAGAAGAACTAATAGTAGTAGCAGCAAATGATGCAAGAAAGTTTATATAGCATCAGCCAAAAAAGAAAAAAAAAAAAAAAAAATCCTAAATAGTTCACCCATCCACGCCGTCCAAGAATTTGTCTAGTTCTTCCTTGAATTCATTCAACTCATCCACTTGCACAACAGCAGATGTAAGCCTATTGCAGTGCAAGAGGATGAGTTTCACCGCTAGCTGAAAGAACACTTCCACACATCTATCCTGAGATCATTCTTCTTCAACTTGAATTTATGCCCACTCACGTGTGTAGCCCCAGCAAGAGCAAGAATGCCGTTCACATTCAGTTTACTCAATCCATTCAAGTCCTTAAACACCTCAATCAGATCACCGCACAGGATCTTAGTCTCCAGACGCTACAATTTACAGAACTGAAGCCTTTCTAAGTAAGAGCACCCTTTTGTTCCCTTCACCGATCTCGTTGGCCTTCTCTACACTTGTTCTAGCATATTTGCATCCTTCATAAAGTGAGGTCTCCAGACCTGTATACGGTACCCAAGATTCCGCCTAACCATGGTCTTATATAAAGTAGTAATCACCCCCTTATCTCTGCTAGCAAAGTGTCTATATATCATTGACAAAACCCCATTAGCTGTACTGGTAGCACATCTGCACTGTTCTGAGAAATTCGTGTCTTACTGCACAATTACCCCAGGTATTTTTCATTCTCCACGGCACTGACTGTAGCACAACAGAGTTGATAAGCTACTCTGGGGTTACTGCTACTCATATGTAGTACCTTGAATTTGTCAATGTTAAACTTCAACTGCCATTCTTAAAATCATCGATCCAATTTTCTGCAATCTTGTTGCAGTAGCTCACCCTCATGGCTGTCGTTAATCACCGTGCCAACCTTTGTATCGTCTGCAAATTTTGACAATAAGCCCGATATACCTTCATTAATATCATTGGTGAATATTGAAAACAATAATGGGCCTAGCACTGAAACCTGGGAAACTCCACTAATAATATTAGTCTACTAAGAACAGTGCCCATAGATAACCACTCTGTCTTCATTCACTTAACCATTCCTCGAGTTATCTCTGACGCCACAGTAGCAAAGGGCTGTAGGACTCAGGCCCAGTTGGTGCAGCTTTTCATTCATGGATACATGCCGCGTGATCAGGAATGATGTTTCTAATGTTGGAGAGAACTATTTCTGGACGGACTTGCTACCACGGTAGGTAACGTCCAGGAGTAACCTACGAGTGACTGCTCCAAGAGAGGGTGTGTCCTATCGGGTCTGCCAAATGTTAATAAGCTTATTGAAGCAGCATGTCCTCTGAGCTTTGGGATCCGCAGTAAGATCGAGCTCAATGTCCAGGAACCAAGTAGGGATGTTTATCTTTATCCTGAAAGAGAGCCCACGAAAGGCGACATAAAGGTCTAGCGGGAGGGTTCCAGCAATGACTTGAATAGCAGGAGTTGAGACAGTTCTACAGACTCTGTAGAACTGTCTCTGGCTAACAGCATGGAGCTTGAATAGACCCCAACTCTTGACGCATTTTAACAAGGCAAACCCGATGGAACCAGGCGCCAGCCGAATAGGTCACAATCGGCAGAAAGACTGCTTTATAATATAATAGCAGACACCTTTTGGATAAACCCCACTCATTCCTGGTTATTCGGATTATTAAGTTTGAAAACGTTTTGATTTTGTCACTGAGGTGGACTAAGTGCTGGAGAAAACTGAGCTTGTGGTCAACAACATAGTATTAGAATAAGAATATGGCAAGCATGAATATGATACGCGGATATTGTATGGAAGCTTAGCTGGTGCAAAAGAGTGCCCTGAAATCTTTCGCCTAATGATGATGTTTCGGAGGAGCAAGTATTGTGAAGACCAGCAGAAATCAACCAGACCAGAAAAATAGAGGTAGCCTTATATGAATACGCCGTATCCAATGCGCTCCGGTAGCTAGAGACTATTCCTTGGAATAGTGCACGTTCTCGGTTAGTTTCAGCTAATAAAGAAAGAAGATTGTCTGCAATGACCTTGAGAAGAAACAGAAAGAGACTTTCGAAAAATCAGCTATACCTTTTGACTGGACAAAAGCAAGTCTCTAAGTAGAGATGTTAAGTTGTCATTCCTAATGGTTCATACAAGTCTATAGAGTTGGGCTGTACCGTTATAAGTAAGGAAAATATGGGTGATTGATTGATTTAGCTGACGTGAAGTTAGGGTTAATTTTACTTGAGAGTGAATGTGTGAGTTGAAAGAGAGCAAAGAGAGTTTTTGTGAGATACAAGCATCGGTATTAGATATGGTTTTGACATAGTGGTAGTAAAAGGCAGGGCTGGATTTTGGTGTTCGTAGGCCCTATGCACTTTTATTCCGAAATGTGCTAAAAAAAAGTGGGCAGAATTTTTATTTTATTTTAACACTTTGACTGCAAATCACGTAAATTAACGTGACTCAATTGTCAACTATAATAATTGATAAACCATCTCAATTGAAGGAGAGACCATCGCTTCGATTCTTCTAGTTTCGAGAACAGTCGCTAGATAGCGTATGCGTATTAAATTTAAGCTCCTAGTGTCGATTGCACATATGTTTTCTCAGCTCGTTTTTCGTTAGTCACAGTGAAAACAGTGAATCGTTTTTTTTTTTTTTTTTTTAATTTTTACCTTCCTTCGTAGGGTCTAGGCACTGTACCTATGGTGCCTAATGGGAAATCCGGCCCTGGTAAAAGATAAAACTGCAGCCATTATCAATCCATTGCACTTCAGGATGGAAGCCTCCTCAACGATTCATGTTGAAGGAAATAGACCATAATCTGAGGATTGAGAGTATTATTATCATCTCGTCATTATTATCATCATCTCACAGTATTATTGTGAGAAACGCTCTGATGACTGACTGACACACACACACACACACACACACACACACACACACACACACACACACACGATTGAAGTTAGGATGAGTGACGGGTAAACATAATTGCGGAATAAGGATAGTTGTAAATAATAATCAGGATTATGCAGTTGTAGTAATATTATGTAGAAATTACAAAAGCAAGTGTTCTGTTCATTTTTCATTATTTTTGTAATATTCATGATCTGTTTAAAACTGATACTGATAGTGTCCTGATTCAGGAGAACATTCACTGCCTATTTTGAGAACTTAGGTAGATCCTAGGATAAAAGAAAATGGTCCACCTTATCTGGAAGAGTTCTGATAGTAATCGCAGGCAGGTAGCCCTTGGAGGGACTGAGGAAACCTGTTGTAAATAAAAATAAGTTATTTTACATTTTGTTGTTCCAGGGTAAATTTGTTTTACAGTAGTTTTATAAGATATTGCAGTATATTTTTGCTAAAATTGCAGTCATATACACTCCCATTATTAAGATGCACTGAAAAGCGAGTTGAAAATATATAACACACGTCTCCCCACAGAGCGAAGGGTACAGAGTGTTGTACTGGCTCAACGGCAGGTTGCACGACAGTTGACATCGCAATGCAACATGTGGAATGTTATAACAATGTCCCAAATAACGATGTGCCACACATGAAGACGTACGGGATTCCGCAGCAGACAACTCAAGAGACAACGGCCCCTCACTGCTGATCATCGTCTGCGGCGTATACAGAACTATGGTGCATAGTGTTAAGGTCAATCACCACCTGTGGTTTCCCGCATCCGCGCCATATGTACACTGTGAAGAAATACAGTACTACTGTAAATGCCAGAAAAGTGTTCTATGTTAAATGTGAAGTAGTTGGGTTCTATTGTGTTCTGTCATTTGGGGTTCCACCACGCAGGGCCCCTGGTGGGACCTCACGTTGCCCGCACACATGGCTAGGAGATAGCCAGGCAGCCCATTATTCTTTGGCCTGTGTCCTCCAGGGTAGCCTGAGCTTCCTGGACGGAAAATAATAATAAAATGAAAATAAAAAATATAGAAAAAATTTTAAAAAATAATAATAAAATTAAAATAAAAAGTAGTAAAGTAAATGTGGGCAGCAAAGCAGTCTAGAAAGTGAAGGAAAGTAAGAAGCATTGTGGATGTAGAGGAAGGCCTCCTCAAAGAACATGGAAAGGACTCCATCAGGCGAGTTGGATATTTCCTGGTACTGGACTGCCTGGTTGGCAACCTAGTGATAGAACAAGCCCGATAGAACAAGCCCGTATAGGTTCTCCAAGACTCACATCAGGTTTTCTAAGCTTGTATCCTTCCTGGAAGGGTTTAAGTTAGGATTTTTTATCACATCATTAGGTTGGAAGATGGTGTTGAGGAAAGGATCTTCTCCTCTTGAATAACTCTTGGACAAAGTGCATGAAGACTTTATATTCTTCGTTGCTATCCAGGAAATGATGTTCCTGGTCCTTTGAGAGGAAGGTCAGTGTTGTAATCATTTGTTTTCGTAGATCTTCATAGAGAGAACAGTCGTGCATCAAATGTGGCTAGTTCTGCAGAGCTCCACAAAGGCAGTACCGATCTGCGGTGATTCCCAAGGAAGGCTTTGATGGAGTTTAGCTTTATTTGGCATTGATAGAGCCATGTACTGTCAGAAGGAATGTTGTATGCATGCCGGGGGGGGGAAACCATGTTGAAAATTTAGGGTAGACCCTGTCTACATAGGGAACAAATTTCTTTGTTATTTACACTTTGGTGAAATTGGTCCATCTTGTTTGGCAGGCCTGCTGCAAGTGGGAAGTGAGTCGTCTCTTCTATGTTTTTGGGTTTCTGGCAAGGTCTGTGGTAAAGTTCATAAAGGTGACTGATATACCCTTAGACTGATGGGAAAGCAGCCCATCGGACCACCTTCAGATTCAGAGGGAGGGCACTAGCCAGCACCTGCAGTGCATGTGTGTTCACTGTACAGCAGTCCCGCGTGATGGTGAGCAGGATGGAACTCTGGATGATATCTAGCTTTTCTTGATGGTTAGGAGAGCAGCTCGATGGTAGCAAATACATGAAGCGTAGATTATTGCCAGTAGAAAGACCGCCCTGTAGAAGAGCGAGAGCGTGCAGCGGTTGAGGCACAAATCCCTGCACATAACTCTGGCTACCAAGGCGGTGTAGTTTCTAATTTTAGATTGCAAGTATTTCAGCTGTGGTAAGAAAGTGAGACCTATACTAGGCGTATACTATGGTAAAATGTTAGTTGTCAAACGACCCCAGGAGTTCTCCCAATCTCCACGGCGTATATTATGGTGTCAACAACACACTGTTTGGTTATTCACTGGAGGACTGGAAACGGGTGTGCTGGTCGGATGAGTCCAAATACTTGGTAGCGTAAGCAGCGCGAGTCCATTGGCTCATCGCGCATGGTGCTTACAATCCAGGTAGGTGGTGGTGGTTGTTACTTAATATGGGGCATGTTTTGCTGTAAGGACTAGACTTCTTCTGCATATGGACCAAAGTTCCACTAGTGAGCAGGGCCTCTGAGAGGAATTTTATCAGGGGGTACAAAGTTTCTTTCGGGCCCCCCTTTCCCTTCTCCATTAGTCATCCTGTTTTTATCCACTACGGTTTTATGGCATGAGCTGTAGCCTGTAAGGCTTAAAAGGGTATTGAAGATGAGTGAGGGGGTGGGAGCGCTCTGTTGATTTTCTGCATTTGAGGCCTTATGCTCCTATACTCCCTCTATGATAAATATAAACAAAATAAAATAAAAGAGGATCAGAGAGAAGAAAGCACATTTGATTTAAACATCTTTGTTTATGCTACAATACAGATAAGGAGAAAGAATTCACATTTAAACATCATTTTATATTGCAATGCAGATTAGATCAGATCATCACAAGACATAATTATTAGTAAAAAGTAAAAAAAAAAAAAAAGTAGATAGGCTTAATATTCACTTTAATTTTAAAAAAAAGAGCTTCCCTGGCCTTTCTTTGTGAAAAATTTCGGATCACAGCATAAAAATTAATTGTTCTGGCAATGTTTGATTCAATACTTAACCTGGTCAAATCCGCAAGACGTTACTGAGACATTGTAGACATTAAATAATTCTTATTCAGCTTGAGTTTGCTAAATGACCTCTCTGCAGAACTGTTGCTGGAATTGTTAATAGTATTCTTAAGCTAAAACAAACATTTGGAAACAGATCACAAGTCTGTACTCTGTTAACAAGTTCAACAGATCTAATGGCTTTAAATGTGCATTTACAAAATTTGCTTTATGTACTGAGGGTAAATGTTGATTTATTTTCCAAAATCATCATCGTTAAGGTCAGCAGGATATTTCTCTGATAAAGATAAAGCTTTTCTCTCCACATCACTTTCAGACGTGGCGAAATAATATTTCCACAAGAAATCAAATTTTTTTGCCAACTGCTTAAAAGCATTGAAGCAGAAAGTTAATCCTGCTATAACATCTTCTACCAAAACGCAAAACACACTTTCTGAAGTAGATCTCTTCTGGCGTATCATCTGTGTCATTAATTTCCTCCAAGTTAGCATCAGGTGTGCTGTCATCATGCGGCCTTGCCCTCTTGCGCCTAAATCCACATCTACGGGAGAGTTTTATTTCTATCTTTAGGTTTGACGCAACCAATTTGGCTTCATTCCACATGCATTTCAAGTTGTTTCGAAGTTTTGTCAGATCTGTGAGGAGAGTTCCTATGTTTGCTACACTGGTGTGCAAAACTTAAGGACCAGACAGGTTTTCACCTATAGCTTTTCATAGGAGTGGCCTGGATATGGGAAAAGCATACCAAAGGAACCTCGTGAGGTACAGAAATGATGAAGGAAACAAATAACACCAGGGGCTCATATCTGGTGAGTATGGGCTTGGCACACCCAGGGTCCTGAGCTGGATATCATCATTCTTCTCTTTCTTGGTGATTCCTCTCTCTCTCTCTCTCTCTCTCTCTCTCTCTCTCTCTCTCTCTCTCTCTCTCTCAGGGTACTCGGGAATATATATTTTTTTTTGTCTGCTGCAGCATAAGCCTCAGGCTTCCTTGCACCATATGGCTAATAATAATAATAACACTGATACAACAACGGAAACAAAATGTACAGAGGGACTTTATTCAAAAATGGCAAAATAGCACTGGCTGCCATGATATAGATGCATCACGAGCAAAGATGGAACAAAGGGAAGAGGTGGTCCTCAGTAGGAGTTATGGCCACCCCTAATGTTGATGCAGGCTTTGCACCGCCTGCCCACACTTAGAACTATGTTGTTGATAAGTTCTTGCGGTTACATCGTCCAATCCTCTCTCAGCGCCATTTTCAGCTGGTGAACATTTTCTGGTGGGTGTGGACGTGCCGCTAGGCGTCTCTCCAGAGCGTCCCATATGGGTTCGATCGATGGGATTTAGATCGGCGGGAAACGGCAGGCCACTCCATACGAACAATGTCCTCACTTTCCAAAAGCATATCAACAGCTGCAATGCGATGGGGGGTGTGGCCTTATCATCCATAAACAGGAACTCGCGGCCAATGGCACCTCGGAACAGATGCACATGGGGAAGAATTACCTCAGTACAGTAGCGTGCACCGGTTACAGTACCGCCTTCCAGTATATGGAGTTATGTACATCCATCCAAGATAACGCCTCCCCAGACGAGAACACGTCGACCGCCATATCGTTCCCTTTCAGTGATGTTTGCGGTGTGATACCGTGTGTCAACCTCTTGCCAGATTAGCTGAAGTCCAGAATCACTGCTGAGACTGAATCTGTCGTCATCAGTAAAGATTATCTTATCCCATTGCGCTGCTGCCCAGTCCTTGTGTTCGATGCACCACTGTAAGCGGTGTCTCCGATGGGCAAGTGTTAAAGGGACACAGCGTACTGGCCGTCGGGCAAACAGTCCACCTTTGTGGAGTCGCCTGGCCACAGTAAACCGCGATATCCTGGGTCCTGTGCTCCTGTGCAGCTGGTTTGCAATGGATCCCGCAGTCTGGTGTCAGTCCCTCTTGGATTGTAGGAGTATATAGCAGTCATCATTGGGCGTTGTTTTTCGTGGACGACCACCACTGGTCCTTCGAACAGCTATATACCTGTCGTTCTGAAAGCCGACCACGCACGCGAGACGATTCTAGGGGCGATACCACACTCCTCGCACTTCGACCTTCCTCGAGCTTCCCAATTATTCGATCCCGGATAAAGTCATCCAGATGTTGTCTACTGGCCATTTCGTTGTCTGTAGCACCGTATGAAAAGCAATTGAACGTCTGTAACAATCGTGCTCACCATTCGGTTTTTTTTTTTTACATAACTGCTGAACTGTTGCTTTTATCTATTTATGTGAGCCCTCTCATCACAATTCAAATTTTTGCATGTGCACCAGCTGTCTACTGAACGGCCAAAGTTATGTACATCGCCACAGGCTGTTTCGTTTGATTTTATGGTTGTAGCCCTTTAGAAATAGTGTTGGTCCTTAAGTTTTGCACACCAGTGTACTTCAACATCCAGTGTGGCATCTCTACCTTGTTGCAAATATCTATACCAGCTAATATATTGTACCACACGGCTGACATTTAGCATAAGCAAAAGATGTCACATGTAATAAAACTCCATGGACTTCATTTCTTGTTTTGGCCGACGAATTTAGTTCTAGGTCTTCCAGTGCTAATTTAATGCCGGGCAAGTGAGCTGCAAAAGGCTTTACACATTAAACAGATCTGTCCATCTTGTTTCAGACATACCATGAACAGAACAGCCAATAAGGTTTTGTAGTAATTCCCACCGCTTAGGACTGGAACTGAACAGGTGGTACACAGTTTACATTGTTCCGATAAAGGTTATTGCTTTAGGTATGCATTCAGCAGCATCATTTCCACATAAGTTGAGTGTGTGACAAACGCAAGGTGAAAAAATTGCTGTTGAGCATTGTTCTTGTATTTTTGCTTGTGCGCCATTGTATTTTCCAGCCATATTTGTCCCATTATCGTAGGCTTGAGCTGTACAATCACTGAGAGGAATAGCATGTTTTTTCAATGTCTCGGTTATCAACTGAGCAATTTCTTCCTCTCTTTTGTTGCTACAATCTGAAAACTTGAGAAATCTTTCTTGAATCTCATACTGCGTTTCTTTTACAATAACGTATCTCAAAAGAAATGTTGATTGTTCAATATGGAAGGAATCTGGTGTGGCATCTACTATTACTGCAAAGTACTTTGCAGATTGCCTCTCTAGCAAAATGTATTGTTTCACAAGATTCGAGCATTCTGCAATAAATTCATATTGCGAGTCAGGGGGCCGATAATGAACTTGAAGCCGCTCACTCCTTTTCTGTGACTCCTGAAGGATGGGTTCCACCTGGAGAGCAATTCAATGAGTCCTAAAAAGTGTCCATTGTTTGAATCACAATTCGATGAACCAGTAAATGCCAGACCACGTTCTCCCAAGAAGAGTACAACATCGATGATGCGCTTTAAAAGATTGTACCATTTCACAGCTTCAGTTTTGATTGACGCTTCTAAGATGGTGTCAACTCCTGTCCCAGACAGCAGGCGCCTTTCTAGTTCTCGCCAAGCTAGATAACATTCTCTGTGATTATTGCCTTTTTCATGTTTTGGGATCCTGTATGAAAGTTTCCACAACTTTCCATTAGAATCCCAGCCTTCAGCAGATACCAGTACAGATTTAGACGCAGAAGTGCTAGTCTTGAGACTATTGACTGTCTTGTGCCAAAATAATCGACATGAAAAGCAATGTAATGCTTGTTTCTATTGACTCCAGACAAGCCCATCTCTTACATGTAGTTCTCCATTATGCTTTGAAATTTCAGTATGCTTTCTGGGAAAACTTGATTGCAGGTATTTTTTGGGAATGTTTTAGGCAAAGGGATGTGACCATTCGTAACATACGTTTCTGTTTCCTTTTGGAAACAGAAAAGGAAACTCGGTTGTGATACATACAATGGAAACTCGGTTGTGATCAGGGCTCCCACTCACAAATTTTAAAAAAAACTTAGATTGCAACTTAAATAAACCCAAAAAAAACCTAGTTTTCATCATATAGTATATCAACACAAATAAGACAAAACTTACCATTCAAAAATATCTTTTATTTAATTGTAATCAGAATTTTCATCCCATTCAGTTCCCTCCACATTTATTTTTTGAAGTTCTTTCATTTTTTTCAAACGTTCTTCGTATCTTTTATGACAAGTTCCTTGTATGACTTCTTTTACCAATTCTGATTTAGGTTTCCTTGTATAGCAATTTTGATTAGATCTATTTATCGCCTGTTTTGCCATTAGTCGATTTTTCACAGTTTCTGGTTTAAGGGAGTTTGTGGCTTTTGTTTTTATATGGTTTACTTGGGAGAAGATTCTTTCTACTCTTGCCGAAGGGTGAGGTAAAATAGCTAGACTGGTCATAAAGTTAGATAAAATCTCATATTTAGAATTATTAAAGCCATCTTTTACATTACGTAACAGATACCATAACTCAGGGATGGTTTTGTAAGAGAAATCTAAATCTTGATTTAAACGAAATGATCTCCATTCATCATCTAGAAGATCTAGTTTGTCTTCAGAAACAAGATGAGGGAACTGCATTGCTAAATGGAAAATTGAGGATGGCGAATTGGCACGATCATGTATCACTGCTGGGTCAAGAACATTGAGACTGGCGATAATTCCATCATCATTTAGAGGAAATCTTTTTCTGATTTCCATACAAAGTTCAACAATAAATTTTAAACAGTCATTTTTAAACCTGCTTTCACTGTCACCAAGTGGTGTTGAATTTAATAAGGCCATACAACAGCCTCCCAAATATATTTTATTCAGAGGCTTATGATTTATTGCATTGCTTGGATCAATTTCAACCAGCTTGCACGAAGTAATGACTTCTTCTTTTATGAAAAAACTAAGAATATTTTTATACTCAATTGAAACCATTGAATGAAGTAAGTGCAATCTGAAATGCTCAGATTGAAATTCAATATTCAGGCAGTTTATTTTCTCCAGTACATATCCTAAAAACAACAACATATGCTTAGTTCCTTTGGTGATCATAGTATTGTAAATATTTCCTGCACCATCGATTTTGTCAATTTTGGATTGAGACTGAAAATAAAGAACTAACGCATCCCTCTGCTCAATAATAATTTTTATTACATTGCCACGGGATAACCAACGTGTTTGTGCTAATTTGGGGATTTTATGCTTAGCAGTATCTACAACATCTTGAATCATTTTGAACTCATTTAATCTTTTACTACTACGGGAAAAATAACAAGAGATATCTTTTATAAATATTTCTAGATATGATGGCAGTACCTTGACTGAATGACTAGCACATAATGCAAAAGAATGGCAAACACATGCCATTATAAATACTGATGGTACATACTTTTTTAGCAATGACTGGAACCCACTCTTAGTACCCATCATAGTGGCACAATTATCACTTCCAAAGCCAACGAGATTACTTATTTGAATGTTTTTTTTTTCTATGAAAAGATCTTTTACAGCTTGATAAAGCCCTTCTGAAGTACCATTTTCGACACAAACAGTGTCAAGTAACACATCTACAACATCAATTTTTTGAATATCAAAATATCTAACAAACAACAGCTAGAACTTGCGATAAAGATAAATCTGTACTTGCATCTATTATCATTGAAAACTTGTTGTTTCTGCATATGTTAGAAATGTATATATTTTCATGATAGGCTATGCCATCTTGTATAAGATAAGAGACTTTAGTCGCCTTCATCTGAACTTGTTTTGCAATATTGCTATCATGAATATTGCTTATCAATATTGCTTACATTGCGCAAATGGAATATTATGCTCAGAAATGAGTGCAGCAATTGTTAACTCTGCCTTTGCTACTTCTTCATTCTCCGTAGGTTTACGTTTTGTGAAGAACGTGTCTAACGTTGAACTTGTCTTAGCAATATCTGCACTTTTTTTTTTTTTTTAACTGTATTTTTATGCAATAGTAACATCGATTTATTGGCATTCTTTAATTTCATTTCACAACAAATACAGTAAGACGCACCTTTTTCATTACTGTCTTCTTTCAACCAATCCTTTAATTCCGGATCTTCTAACCATTCATTTCTAAAATTTTGAGTATACCACCATTTACTCATCTTTCTCTGTGGGGAACAAGTTTCAGACATTGTGGGCAATTTGTGGGTATGGCTAATTAGCAATTATCTTATTTAAAATGTTCTATAAAATAAAAAATAAATCACTAATCCATTAACATAAAATAGAAATAGTCACTACAATTTAAATTTATTATATCACTATATGTAGTACACGCATAAATGTAAAAATCACACCAAATAATGCAATAATACCACAAACGATCACGAAAGACTGTGCAGTAAAGACCGCCTTCCGCCTGCTCAATAGGCTGTGCATACATGTTAGTAACACGAACATGTATGCTTACACGTATGAACATGTAAGCATACATGTATGAACATGTAAGCGTAATTTCATAGTGTAGAACCCTGCGAAAACTTTGAAATCCTTTTACATTTGTAGTATTTTGTACAAGCACTTGAGATATTACAAATTATGATCAGTATTGTTAGAATATAAAATTAAGAAAATTGTAAACTGTTATTAAATGTATTCAATTTTATTGTATTTACAAGAAATAAAAATAAATTTTGACTTAAAATTAAAAATTACCGAAAAAACCCAGATAATGAGATATTTTTGTGAAAAAAACCTATCAACCCAGATGACAATCAAAAAACCCAGATCTGGGTGGAAAAACCCAGGAGTGGGAGCCCTGGTTGTGATACATACAATGTCAAGGCCTGCATTATGATTACTCCTCTCGTTTTCCAAATTCACTTCCACATGCTCCTGTGTGTCTGTTTCTTTCTGTTTTCCATTTTCATTTTCTGTATCCGCCCCTTCATCAAAATCCTGTGCATGATTACCCAAATCAACTGCTCCTTGTTTAGGGATGAGGTTTCCAATAGTTTCTTCTTGCTCCAATTCTATAGGTGAGTTCAATGAAAAAAATTTTTTTGAAGCCGCACTTGATCCAAATTGAAAGAGCGTTTGTTGATCCCTTTTTTCATTTTCCTCTTGTTCTTTCTTGTCTTTTCTTTTCTGGGCTCCTGACTTGTGAGAATACATTTTGGAGAGATGATTTATAATTTATACTTTTATATCTGAAAAAAATGAAAAAAAAAAGACAATAAGACAAAAAATATTATATACTTATAATTTTGTAGTAGTAGTAGTGGTAGCAGTGGTAGTAGGCTAGTATTAATTAATAGTAGTACTGCTATAATTAACGTGACGTACATTGTAATTTAAGAGAACATGCTACGGTAATCCCGCAGTTTAGTGTCGGGAGTCACAGTTAGCTCGCTAGTCGCAGCCAGCTCCAACTTGTCTCTATTGGCATTCTGACGGAGCAGTTCCGACTTGACTGAACATGCGCAACACTCACTGTATCTGCCAGTCTATATGCTAGCAATGTATTCGCAGTAATTTATTTTTTATTTTTCGTTTTCAGAAAGAATAAAAAATAATTTCCTGACTACATAAGAATTTGATTATAAAAATCAATAATGCAATAGGTAATTAATCCAGAAGCGCTGCAGTAATAGTGTATGATTGCAGTCTTTTTAATAGATCATATCTGATGGTGGTTGTTGTTATTTGGAGCATTAGCAACTAAGGTCATATTGCTCTGGGGATAATGCAGTGATCATTCCCTGACCTTTTCGCATCTTCCGTATTTGGTGGTCACGGGCTCGAACCCCAGTCTAATCAAGAAGGGTGTGCTACGCACTGCTGCTCCTGTCCACCTGGCTACGGAGGCGCCATATCTGATGGTATCAAAAGCCTTAGATAAAGCTGTGTGCATCACGTCCACCCATTTTCTCCTCTCCAATTCCAAAGAAATGAAACACCAGAGGGATTAGGTTCGTTATAACGGACCAACCTTGATCAAATCTGTGATGTTGTTGATAACGCAGAGAAATAAAGATATCTACAACAAATTAATGTACACTGCTCCACCATTAATATCCGGATACCTGCATACATGTACAAATAACTTTTATTTACAGGAAAACTAATAAAGTGTGCTTGAAACCTTTGGCCTTTGTAACAGCCTGTGTTCCTCATGGAACACTCTCCACCCACCAGTTTTGCACGTGTCCTCTGACATTTCTTTGGTTTTCCACCATTCGGCCTTCAAAGTGGTGACCAGTCTCTCTCTCTTCACAAGCTCGATGATCCAATTAATCTTAGAGGTTTTCTGTAGGGTCGGGGCCCTGGGTTGGACAATCCAACATGGTATTAGGTAGATGGTCATGCTCATGTCCTCAGACCAGTGTCACAAGTTGAGCAGTATGACATGAAGCATTGTCCTGCCTACATGGTACAGGCCATTATTATCAGACAGCTAGATAGACTTCAGCATTCATGGTGTTGGACAAAACCGTGAATGCTGAGGTTCCATAAAAAACTACCCTAGAACATCACGCAACTTTCGCTAAACTTTATTGTCGGGACGATACAGTCCGGCAAGTTGTTTTTTTTTCCGGGCATCTACCACACCCAAACACGACTGATAGACCACACATCATGACATCATTCCAAAGCACAGTTTTACATTTGTCTATGGTCCAAGAACTCAAATGCCAGACTCCGACTTAGATGGAATCTGGCATTTGTTGGTGTGATTATGGATAACTGCACTGCCTTATTATGGGTGATTTCAATTTGCCTCTTGACTGGAGTAAATGGGAAGGAAACTCGACATGGGGGAAAAAAAATTTAAATCAACTAGACGACTGTTATTTGTATCAACATGTTAGGGAAAGTACAAGAAAAAAGAATATCCTAGACCTCATCATCACACATGAATCAGATGACATAACAGGGCTGACAGTAGAGGAACCAGTAGCAGGAAGTGATCACGGAGTTCTACGGTGGATGATGACGAGAGAGGTAGCAGAAGTAAAAGGCAAAGGAATGGGTTTTAATTTCAAAAAAGGAAATTACGATGCCTTAAGGTACTACATGGCCTCTATTAATTGGGTAGATATCGCGCAGAGAATGAATACAATTGAACTGTGGTACGCTTTTAAAACATTAATCACAGATGCCTTGAATGCGTATATACCACTAAAAAAATACTCCACGAGAAGGGTTCCAAGTTGGATGAATAGTGAAGTTGCCACATTACTTGAGCAGAAAAAGGTGGCATGGAAAGGTTACAGAGCAATAAAAAGTACTGAAGCCTATAACAGCTACAAGGTGATGTGTAATAGAGCCACAGACAAGGTTCGACAGGCAAAGGCAGTTTATGAGAAATCACTAGCAAACAGAGCAAATAGGGGGGGGGGGATAAAGAATTCTTCACATATATAAATGCCAAGAAGAGCAGGACAAACCAGATCGGACCTTTACGTAAGGGAAAGGGGATAGTAATAAATACACTAGCTGCCATTGCAGATGAACTCAACAGTTATTTTGCATCGATATTTACAAATGAAAAGCCTTTTGTGGCAATGGGAAATTGTGGGAGCGAAGTTAAAAAGATATGTAATTAATGATATTGAAATTCGCAAGATTATTTAATGAAAAAACTTTCGAGCCTACAGACCAGTAAGGCTCCTGGAGTTGATGGAATATACCCTATAATCTTAAGGGAGGCGGTAAGCGAGTGCATCGAACCATTGAGGCTAATTATGCGAGCATCACTAGACTCTAGGGAGATTCCCTTGGATTGGAAAAGTGAAAATGTATCTCCCATACATAAGGGTGGCTCTAAAAGTGAAGTTGGAAATTATCGACCTGTCGGTCTGACTTCAGTAGTAGGGAAAATCATGGAGGCAGTGATCAAGGGTGGAATTCAGGATCATTTGGATCGAATTGAAATTCTCAAGGATACTCAGCATGGGTTTGTAAAGGGAAAATCATGTTTAACAAATCTGGTTAGCTATTTCGAAAGGGTCACTCACGAGCTGGATTTAGGGAATAATTTCGGCATTGTTTATTTAGATTTCAGCAAAGCTTTTGACTCAGTCCCACATGAGCGGTTGCTTTATAAGCTGGAACAGGTTGGAATCACTGGGAAAATCCTTAGATGGATAGAAGGATGGCTTCAGGGCAGGAGGCAGAGGGTTGTGATAAATGGCTATTCCTCAGATTGGGTTGATTTAAGAAGTGGGGTCCCCCAAGGATCAGTATTATGACCACTGTTGTTTTTAATTTTCATAAACGACATTGATGAAGGGATAGAGGGCGTGATGTCTAAATTTTCAGATGATGTTAAAATTGTTAGAGTAGTTAATGATCACTGTCAAGCTGTGCTTCTTCAGAGAGACCTAGATAGGCTTCAGGAATGGTCAGAAAAATGGCAGCTATGCTTTAATCCAACAAAGTGTAAGGTATTACACCTGGGAAACAGTAATCCCAAAATAACTTATTCACTTGGTGGAGTTCAACTAAACCCAGTATTGGAGTAAAGGGACTTGGGTGTTACGATACGGTCAGACATGAAATTCTCTGAGCATTGTAAACAGATTGCAAGGAAGGCCCACGGTCTCCTATCGATGATCTATCGAACTTTTGCAAGTAGAGATAGGGACGTGATAATCCCATTATATAAGGCTTATGTTAGACCACACTTGAAATACTGTGTTCAAGTATGGAGACCGCACCTAAAGAAAGACATCGAGCTTCTTGAAAGGGTGCAAAGACGGGTAACTCGCCTGGTGAGATCGGCAAAAGGGTGTCCATATGATGAAAGACTTCGAATATGTGGGTTGCAGAGTTTGGAAACTAGACACCTTAGAGGAGATTTGATTGAGGTGTTTAAGGCTCTGAGAGGCATCAGTAAAATGAATGAGGACGAAATTTTCAAGATTATAAATGATGCTAGAACTAGGGGACATAAATTCAAGTTATGGGGGGAAAAATTTAGATTGGACTGCAGGAAGTTTTATTTTAGCCAGCGAGTTATAAATTACTGGAATAAGTTGCCTACATGGGTGGTAGAGGCTGACAGTTTGGGGAAATTCAAAGGTCATCTGGATAGTACTTTCGGGTAAGGGAAGCGCATAGGATGATAGGTTTAATTTCCTTTTTTTTATTAATTATTATTATTTATTTATTTATTTATTTTTATTTTTTTTTTATCATTGTTTTTTTTTTTTTTTTTTTTTGGCTGGTGCAGCATAAGCCGTAGGCTTTCTTGAACCATGCGGCCGTTACTAATACTAATACTAACCCATATGTTAATCCATATCATGCAGCGTTCTTCGCACTGTTCTGGCTTGTGTCCCAATCCTCTCACTGAGAGTCTTTGTGTGTGCTGCAACATAGACCCGTGTTCCAAAAGAACGATTCTTTTCAGGGCTTCGGAGGTTTTCCTGTTATCGCTTCAAAGTTTCAGCACCAGTCTGCTTCCATTTGCAGATCATATCAACAATCTGCGACTTAGGAATCTTTAGTGTTGTTAAAATTACACATACAGACTGACTGCTTATGTGACACCCTTTACCATTTTATCATTTTGCGTTGGAAGTTTAACTTCGTCGATTTTGGCATCTTGCATTCAAAATGGTACTACTGTCTCCCAACGCACACGTGGTGCTTCGGTAGAACGTGTTTCCGTTATCAGCGGATTGGTGTCCTGATATGAATGGTAAGGGAGTGTATATTACATATGTTAAGTACGATTACATATCATTGCATTTAAAAATAGTAATTAATATATTTGCATATTAGTTTAAGCTTTTTTTGGTAGGTGGGCCGTATCTAAAAAAGGTTGGGAAATACTGTTCTAGACGATGCAAAAAAGTTTGCGATTGAATAGGACATTGAACCCGAATTTGAGCATACAACAGTTTTTCCCGAAAGAGAGTGTTTCTTAATGAACACAAAGGCAAAACTGTAACGATAAAGAAATATAATTTTAGGATTCATTTTTTTCAACATTTTTAGACACTCAAATCTAGCCACTGAAAGAGTTCACTGTAAAGTACAACGATCAATTGCAATATGGATTTAGAAATTATGCATATAGATGGTGATTAGAAGGTCATCTCCCTTATAGATTTATATGAAGAATTGAAATATTTGCGAAATTTCCATTTGGAAGGCAGTTATTCCCACTGAAAATCTCATGTGTTCAAACAATTTTCTGGCATCACTGATAAAATTTTTGTAGTGTTCAGAATTCTCGTAATATTGCTGATATCAGTTGCTAGCGCTGAAGGACGCTTTTTCAAATATACAATTAATCAAAACCTACCTCTGTTCCACAATGATAAAGATGGGTTGGATCGGTTGGCAGCCTTATCAGTTGGACATGCTATCCACCCAAGGATGTAGCGTTGATGAAATGATCCAAAGAGTTGCAGCCGTTACGTCCTGAAAATTCAATCTTTGAAGTAGAAAATTTAAAGAATATGCAATAATCAATGCCACTTTTATATTACATTTAAATTAATAAATTATGTTTTATTTTAAGATTTTAATGAAATTTACAGAATTATTATCGGAATTTTTTTATTTTTGAACTGAAAAAAAAAAAAAAAAAAAAAAAGCTGGGGTGCAGGCGAAATGTTCGCTCAGGGCACATATCAAAGTAAAAGAACTTAGAAAAACAAAAATAATAAATGTCCAAATTCCGACTAGGGTCGTCTTTTCCATTAGCCACTTTGGTATTGTGCCTAGGACGTAAGAAAAATTAAGGGCCGAAAAAATATAATTTAATTAAAATTCAAGTTTTATTCCAACAATAAAATTCTACATAGCAATTTTTAAACACATACAGGGTGTCTCAAAAATATTGGTACAAACGTTTAGGGGAGGTAGGTAACATCTAAAGGAATGTGAATGGCATAGGAACCCATAACCGGAAACGTCACGGGAGAGTAGTAGCAGAGGCACAAGAAGCAGAAATGACACAAGACAGTAATTAGTGGCAAACATTTATTTGACATAATATTAACAATGGAGTACGAGATGGATGCATTTCATGATGTTACAACAGATGCTCGAAGGTTCCACCATGAGACGCCATGCATGTGTGACTCCGACGCAGCATGGATTAGCGGACACAGTCGAACACATCTGGAGTTTCTTTGACAGTAGCAGTAGCGCAGACGAGTCTCCACAGGCGATTCATACACGATAGATTTGAGGGTTCCCCACAGAAAGAAATCAAAGCTCGATAAATCAGGTGAGCGTGGGGCCAAGGCAACGGGTCCACCACGGCCAATCCATCGACGCCCAAAACGTCTGTTCAAATGTTCACGAACACACCTTCCATAATGGGCAGGCGCCCCGTCATGTTGAAACCAAATGTTGCGTCTCACATTTGCTGGAACATCGTCAAGTAACCCTGGTAGAACTTGTTCAAGAAAGATCCGATATTTAGCGGAGTTCATGCGGGATGGTAACAGATATGGGCCGACTAAGCAGTCACCGACCATACCTGCGCACACATTTATTGCGAAGCGATGTTGTGCCGCATGGGGGCGCACACCGTGTGGGCCCTCTGCTAATCCATACACTAGGTGCATGTCTGCCAGCTCACAGTTCATATATCGATGCATGCTCTTCGTGCGGCGACTATTGCTTGAATGAGTAAACCAGAAATTTTCCCTCTCGCGAACTGATGAACAGCGCCGTGTACCGACTTACGGTGACGTTTCCGGTTATGGGTTCCCATGCGATTCACATTCCTTTAGATGTTACCTTCCTCCCCTAAGCGTTTGTTGTTGTTGTTATTTGGTTTTTAGGAGCATTAGCAACTAAGGCCATATTGCTCCGGGGATATGCGGTAGTCATTCCCTGACCTTTTCCGCATCCTCCGTATTTGGTGGCTCACGGGCTCGAACCCCAGTCTAATCAAGAAGCATGTGCTGCGCACTGCTGCTCCTGCCCACCTGGCTACGGAGGCGCCACCTAAACGTTTGTACCAATATTTTTGAGACACCCTGTATATCTTGATAAATCTCTCTTCAGCCTTTTTTTTTTTTTTATCGGAATCATTAACAACATCACCATAGTTCACGTTGTAAGTTAATACTTGAATAAGTGTTGTGGAAATGAATTCAATACTAATTTTATTGTAAGACTTTCGAATTTCTTTAAAAACAAAATTAAATTTAACGCATGGACATTTTAATAGGTATGTTTGATATAATGTAGTGAGACCTCGGAATAAAGAGTGCCTAGGGCCTACAAACACACCAAATGAAGAGTACTAGTGCTTTCAAATACCAAAAGACGGCCCTGATTTAGGTTCATATTTCTCGCGGCCCATGAAAAATCATTGGCGTGACTGACAGTAGTTGGCGAGTCCTGTGCTTATTGCTGTACCTTCTGGATTAAGTAGGTCCTGGCTGTCGTCTTACTTATTGTCTGAAACTGTCTTCGGTTATGATTTTGTTAATTTGCTTAAAACATAAAGTTAAGACTCAAGCATTGTGCAGTGACATACTTGTTTATTTCAGATACTGTGTCACTTACCTTCCGTGGATACTCTCACGTGACTTACAGAATGTACGACTGGAATAGCCGTGTTTATACGGGAGACAACAGAATTGCTCTAAGCTTCAGGGTAAACAAATATTCTTTATTATCTCTCACTTTTTTTCCTTCATTAATAGACATTCTTTTCATCAGTCGCAGCTACCGTTGCCAGGTGACCTCAGAAAACAGCTATCGGTTTCACGTAAACGCAACTTTCAGTTTTTGTGTATTGGCGTCAATTATTTCAAAGCAGATAGACTTGCTGGGTGATTTCTGTAAAAAATATTTAATAGACGCGAAAGAAGTTTGGCCCAAAAAAAAAAAAAAAAAAATCTCTTTATACTTATAAAGAAAGAAATATTAATTTGAAATATAATTGAAATATAAAGCGCTGCGTTCCTGTGTGCCGCTAGTATGAAAAATAAAAATTTCCGCCCTAAATGTTGAACACTGACAAGCGTTAACCAATCAGAAAACAATATCGAAAAAAATTTCGGCGCCCTCTTGAACTGCCCTCGTAAGCAACGCTTTTCTCGCCCACCCGCTTGCGGCGGCCCTGAATGGAACTAAATGGAAATTTTATTCAAAATAATAATAATAATTAATCTTACAACAATAATAACCTAAATAATGTCTTTTACTGAGGAAGCGGCGCCTCCGTAGCCAGGTGGGAAGGAGCAGCAGTGCGTAGCACACGCTTCTTGATTAGATCGGGATTCAAGCCCGTCACCACCAAATACGGAGGATGCGGAAAGGTCATGAGATGACCACCGCATATCCCGGAGCAATATGGCCTTAGTTGCTAATGCTCATAAAAACCAAAAATAACATAACTGAGGAAGCGTTCTTTATTGGAGGTAGTGCAATAAGAGGCAACTCATTGTGAAAGCATTCACAATATATGATATGTAACAAAAACACCCCACTTCCTCTGCTTTTGTGATTTACTACGAACTAAAAATTATGGTTTCTAGTACATTTTTCCATATAGTCTTAAGTCTTAGGCTTTCAGCCCCTAAACCGTTTTTAGTAATCTACAATTTATAATTTAAATTTGATTGCGCAGCTTTTATTTACAGTATTATATATATATATATTTATATATATATATATAATACATGTACTGTATGTATATATATTTTTTTTTTCCGATAAAATCTCTAATATCCCAGTCAGTGCTAAGCTGTAGGGCGTTCGGTAAAATCTGTTGATAAGAAATCCTAGATTGAGCGACCGTTGAAAAAAAAAAAAAATAATAATAATAAAAAAATAAATGAATAAAAATACTTTTTTTTGCTCGCCAGGTCGTGTTTTTTTATTTGTTATATTTTTCAAAATTAGCGAGCCTGTTTTTAAAAAAAAAAAAAAAAAACAGCAGCATACTACCGATACAAACAATTGAGTGCTGTATATATATATATAAAGTTACCTCAAAACACATTCACCGCACGAACTATTACCTTCATCTGTCCATAGAAACTGAAATTTATTTAAAACAGTTGAATCGTGATGATTTCAGCTATTTAAGAATAAATAAAATTCAAGAATTTAGTTCCACCTAAACAGCAGTAATGGTGACAAAATTTATTAAAACTCTATAAAACAATTGTAATGAAAACTGGTTTAATTGGAATTAAAATAAGAAATCTGTAAAATAACAAAAACTTATTTAAATTAGAAGATACTGGCGAATAAGCTAAGATACCGCACACCTGGCAGCCCAAATCGCGCGCGATCCACAAAGTGCTATCGAACAATGGCATTGCCACAGTTAGCTCGAAAAAAATATTAAAAAAATAAATACATTTTTATATTTATTACTGATTTATATTTATTTTGTTTATTATTGATATATATTTTGTGTATTACTAATTTCAATTTATTTTGCGTTTATAAGAGGGATGGACAATGCAGCATTCTTCCTGTTATATTACTCTTAGCTCTTGCCTGTGGTACTTTCCGGATTTGTAAAAATAACATAAAAATTATTTTTTTATTTTTATTATTTTTTTTTTTATGTGAACCCCAAACACGAGAGGTATTAGAACCTATAGTACTTAGTACCGTGCTTGGGTTAGGGTTGAAGGAGAAGTATGGGGGGAGGGGGATGCCGGAAACTTTGCTCTAGAGACTAAACATGGGTTTCACCACTTCAAGCCTCCAATAAGCAAAGTGGTGGTATTTCACCGGTTGATGAAAGCCATCTACCACCTGCATTACAACTGATTTGAAAAATCAGAAATCGAGATAAATAAATACAATTTAAATTCCACTTTTTATTGTCGGAAATATTTTTCGTTTGTCCTCCAGTAGTTAGCACTGGAGGACAAACCAAAAAGCTCAGAGGTGTGACATCACAAAACGGACCATACTTTATAGAAGTTTGTAACTGGAGTTTCTCTGTTAATTTCGAAATTTGTAAATCACTGTTACTCCCTGATATATTTTTTTTTCAATCCGGAATTTATTATAAATTTTTTTCACTCTCATAAAATCACAAAAATTTCTGGAACAGCACGTACAAAGATAATGCAGTAAAAATTTCTGGAGTAGCACGTACAAAGATAAGGCAGTATTTATTTTAATAATTTTTTTTTATTTTAAACAAAAAACACAAGTTGACCAGAAGTTATTATCCGTGTCGGAATACGCCTTAATCTTTTGACTAGCTATAGAAAGCAGTTGACTAGCATGACTTCTCGGTATGTGGGACAGGTGGCTGCATGTGTTTTACGTTCCACTTATATTGTGGAATGGTAATCCCTTTAACCCTTAATTTGCGCTTTCTAATTACTTAAATTGCCTAAAGTACAGAGGTGGAAACAAAGCATACAAAGTTAAATCTCTCGTAATCTTTTCGTTTTATGAAAATTTGGTATGGCGGTGTACTATAGAACAGCGATGAAATGAGAAGACAGAGAAATTTCGTAGAGGTAAAAGTGACCCATGTTCAAGTCCGTGATTGCTGAATACGGTGCTGTTTCTTGTATTCTCTCTACCTTGTAAACTTCTCTGACCGTGTGGTCGTCCCAGAGTATAAAAAGAAAATTTATTTTTTATTAAAAGGGACAATCATAGGGGAATAATAAGAATTACCAAAAAGGTGACATTACAGAAGCCGATACAAGATGCTCGAAAATTCATGGTCACATGACAGTATGGCTTAACAGAGGAGAACGATGCTCTATATAAGAGTTTCTATAATAGAAATAAATCGCATTCTTTCACCAGCGCAGAACTTAGTTCACCAAGTGACCAAAGAGTTAGCTTTTGGGGTGCAATACGACGCTCGAGAGCATTCGACATATGCATGATTGTACAAAAGCATGTTGAAGATGTTCCTCCACCTCTTGAGCTCTGTGTACAGTGGAGTTGTCTAGCATGAAAAGAAAATATGGGCCAACCGCATTCCTACGAAATTGCAAATAGGATTCGAGGATCTGTTTTCGGTACTTCTATCAAAAACATGAAGGGCGTGGCCGTTGATCATTATTCCGCCCCACATAAGAACACAGCCTCCATCGCATTTCTCTTTGTCTCCAGATGAAATGACGTCTAGAATCTGTTTATCGGCTAAAGCGGGACTCACCAGAGAACAGAACTGTACTCCATTTGTCAGGGCTCCATGTCACATATTCATGGCACCAGTTTTGACGAGCTCTGTGATGGTCTGCTGTTAATGGGATACAAATCACTGGCGTCCTTGCATTGAGTCCAATTGAATTAAGCCTTCTTAATACCTGTGGTCGCAGCAACCTGAAGAGAGAGTTGATGACAGGACATCGTAGAGGCCGACCAGGGCACTTTACCCACCCGGCTAGCCCTCTACGACATCGTAGAGGGCTAGCCAGGTGGGTAAAGTGCCTGCCTAGCAACCCAAAGGTCGCGGGTTCGAATCCCACCTCGGGCTTGGATCAGAGTAGTGCAAAAGCCTTGGGAGGTGTATTATGGCCACAGAAGCCGATACGCCAACAACTAACAAAGAAAAAAAAAAAAAAAAAAAGAAGACGACATTGTAGGGTTCTGTCTTGCTGTTAGAGCCAGATACTACTCTGTTCTGGTTGACGTAGCTCTCCGCGCCCATGGCCAGCTCTTCTTGTAATGGTTCCTCTCTTCTGCAACTGCTTCCATAATGTCAAGATTACACTGTGTGTCACATTAAGCCAGCATGCCGCCTGCGACTGCCCGGCTTCAAGTTGTCCAACGGCCCGCCATTTCAAAGAATCATCTAAACCAGTGCTTCTCAAACTATTTGTGGTGAAGGACCAGTTTATTTTATTTTCACTCTGTCGTGAAATACTTTTGTAAAATACAAATCGTCGCGAACCGGTAACATCCGCGACAAATTGGAAACTCGTATTTCCAGTTAGTCGCGGACTGGCACCGGTTCGCGGACCATACTTTGAGTAGCACTGATTTAAACGACGATGACTAGCCATCCTGAGTACTGGAGATGGAACTGCCCCACTGAGCAAGCAAAAAAAAAAAAAAAAAAAAAAAAAAAAAGCAGTGCTCGCAACGTGCGTGTGCATGTTTTTATAGGCATGATAATTTGCATAATTATTATTATTAGCCATACGGTGCAAGGAAGCCTGAGGCTTATGCTGCACCAACAAAAAAAAAAAAAAAAAAATCCCGAGTTACCCTGAGAGAGAGAGAGCGGAAGCAGAAAGGAATCACCAAGAAAGAGAAGAATAGTAGTAGTAGTAGTAGTAGTAGTGGCACATGATGCAAGAAAGCAAGTGTAGGAGCTTATGCAGCATCAGCCAAAAAAAAAAAAAAAAAAAAAATCATCACACCATTCCCTCCAAATGCCTGTCCAGTTCCTCCTTAAATTTATTTAACCTATCAACTTCCACAACGACAGATGGAAGTTTGTTCCAGCAATTAACCACCCGCTGGCTAAAGGCAAATTTCCGCACATCTATTCTACATCTATCCTTTCTTAATTTGAACTTATGTCCCCGTAGGTTCGTAATCTGAACAAGTGGAAGGATCCCATCAGAATTCAGCGTGCTCAACCCATTCAAGGCCTTATAGACCTCAATCAGATCACCGCGCAGGTGCCTAGTCTCCAGCCACTGCAATTTGCAGAACTTAAGCCTCTCTTGGTAAGAGAATCCCTTCATTCCACTCACCAATCGTGTTGCTCTTCTCTGTACACGCTCAAGCAAATCTACATCCTTCCTAAAATGAGGCCTCCAGACTTGTACGCAATACTCAAGGCGTGGCCTGACCATTGCCTTATACAGAGGGACAATCACCTCCTTTTCCCTGCTAGCAAAATTCCTATATATCATTGACAAAACCCCATGACCTGCCCTAGCAGCCTGTCTGCATTGCTCAGAAAACTTCATATCTGACTGCACAATTACTCCCAGGTCTTTTTCATTTTCTACCACCTTAAGTGTAGTACCACACAGTTGGTACGTTTCTCTGGGGTTACTTCTACCCATATGCAGTACTTTGCATTTGTCAAGGTTGAACTTCAGTTGCCACTTCTTAGCCCATCTGCCCAAATTATCTAGATCAGGTTGCAGTAGCACACTGCCATTACTGTCATTAACAACCCTGCCAACCTTTGTGTCATCTGCAAACTTCGACATTAAGCCTGATATACCTTCATCAATATCATTGATAAATACACAAAACAACAGTGGACCCAACACCGAACCCTGTGGGACTCCACTAATAACATTAGTCCACGAAGAGCAGCACCCATTGATTACCACCCTCTGTCTTCTCCCACTTAACCATCCTTTTATCCATTGTAGCAACTTACCCTTAATACCATTGTGCTCCAATTTGTACAGTAGTCTTCCATGCGCAACAGTGTCAAAAGCTTTCCTGAAATCCAAGTATATGATATCAAAATTATTTTTCGCATCCAGTTCCTTTGTGACCACATCATAATAACCAATCAAATTTGTCAGACAAGACTTTCCCTTAACAAACCCATGCTGTGTTTGAATTATTGCTGCAGTCTTGTCTAGATGATCCTGCAATGCATCTTTAACCAGTGACTCCATTATTTTACCCGGAACAGAAGTTAAACTAACTGGTCTGTAATTACTCGTGTCACCCTTCGATCCACCTTTGTGAATTGGGGACACATTTGCACATCTCCAGTCCATGGGAACCTCCCCTGAGTCCAAGGATGCTCTCATAATTATGGCTAAGGGTTTGCTTAGTTGCTTTGCCGCCTCCTTTAAAATAACTGGATAGATCCCATCCACCCCAGGTGCCTTTCTTATGTTTAACTTCAACAATTTCTCCTCCACTTTGCTCTCAGTTATTACAAAATCATTAAGCACACTGCTACAATTTGATAACCTTCTTCCATTTTCAAACTGTAATAATTCCTCACGTGTGAATGTAGATGCAAAATACTCATTCAGTTTGTTTGCTATCTGAGCAGGATCATCAACAGTCGAACCATCGATGTCAAGTGGACCAATCATATTCATCCCCTTCCTTTTAGAGTTTATATAAGTAAAGAAATCCTTGCTGTTTTTCTTAGCATCTTTTGCCAAAGATTTCTCGTAATCCGCCTTCGCCTGCCGAACCTCCTTTGTGACCTGATTACAGACTAGCTTATATCTGCCACAGGCTTCTGCGTCACCTGATAATTTATATGCATCCCATGCATTTTTCTTCTCTGTCACGAGTCTCATTAGTTCATTTGATAACCATTTAGGCCTAAACCTTGAACGATATTTCTTAATCGGTATATAAAGTCTAGTAGCTTCCACGATTAATTCCTTGAATGCTTCCCACTTAGAATTTACTGTTGGTAACATCGTCAGTTGATCCCACTGTACAGAATTTAAAAACTGTTTGAGACCACTGTACTCCCCTTTACGGAAGCAAAAACCCTTTCCTTTACCCCTGACGGTAGTTACCTCTTTGAGTAAATCCCACTTCAGCACACTGTGATCACTGCCACCTAGTGGTTCCTTTATCTGCAAATTCTTAATACACGAATGATCACTGCTGATAACCAGATCAAGAGTGTTACTTTCTCTGGTTGCCTCTCGAACATGCTGCTGCAGAAAACAATCATCCAATAAATCCACAAAAGTCTGACTGGTGTGTGAGTGACCAACCCACAAGTTCCAGTCAATATCTGGGAAGTTAAAATCCCCCATTATAAGACATTCAGATTTACTGGCCCACTCTATTTCTCTGTACAATTGTTCATTGTACTCATTCAAGTCATTAGGCCTATAACACACTCCTACCCTTATTTTTCCTTTCGCAGTGCTTATCTCGCACCAAACTGACTCAACAGAGCACTGTTCATCTATATTAACTGGGTGCACTTCCTTTGATTTTATGTTTTTCTTAATTAACAGTATAACACCCCCTCCCTTTCTGTCCTGTCTATCCTTTCTGTACACATTGTACTCCCCAAATTCCAGTTCTGCATTCCTTATATCTTTGTGACACCACGTCTCTGCTATCCCAACAATATCCGCCTTTGATGTCTTGACCAACACTTCAAATTCATCAAATTTATTTACTATACTTCTAGCATTGGTATACATGCAAGCATACATGCTCCTATGCCTATTCCTTTTTACCCTAACACATCCCAAATACCCAACTATTCCATGATGACTGCCATCCGTCCCTGAAACCCCCAACACCCCTCGCTCCAGGTCGCTTCTTATTCTAATAGAAGTTGTGCAAGAATCACCTTCACCTCTGCCTGCGGTTACTGTTAAACTATTAGTCTTTGTATCCCCCCAAACTAGCAGTTTTCCGACCCACCTAACACTGTCTCGATAGCATCAGCAAATATTCTTGCACCCTTTCTATTTAAGTGTATCCCATCCCTGTAGAAGCAATCTCTCCTGTTAACAAGTACAGTCCAGGCTGAAAAAAATTCTACCCCTTGAGCCTTGCACAATCCTTCCAGGGCCGAATTGATCGACAAGGCTCTCATCATATACTCCCTCCTATCGTGTCTGGGCAGAATTGCAGACACTTTCAAATTCAACCCTATTTCACGGCTTTTTTTCAACAGTGACCTGTACTTGTTGAGTAATTCCGCCGGTCTCCTACTCTTAATATCATTAGTGCCAACGTGTACAACTATATCACCTTTTGTGCCCTTGAAAGATGATATCCGCTCTACAACGTCATCAACCTTTGCCCCTGGCAGACATACCCTGGTCCTGTTCCACCTATCCTTTTTACAAAGCATGTTCCCCGTTTCCCTGACAATAGAGTCACCAACAACAACTAGTTCCTGTGGGACCAGCGCATTCTGCCTTAGGGGTTGCCGCTGTGTTGCGTGATGACCAAGTGCAAGCTCTGGCGTTGATGTGGGCAGCTGAGAGCTTGATGGGCCCCTCAATTTACTTCCTTCGAGGGCATCCACCCTGTCCTTCAAGCTGTCATATAGGCCCATAAGAACGCTGAGTTGTTGCCTGATTTCGATACACTCCTTGCATCGCGCACACACAAAGACATCCCCCATGGCAATATCATGTTCCGTTCCAGAGAGTTCGGCAAACATTTCACAAGTTGCACATTTCTTTAGGCTGTGATGCGTTGGAGAATTGCCCCCCTCAGTTCTCCCCCGAGTCACAGCACTCCTGCCACTTTGTGCCCGTTGCTTTGCTGCTCTAGTTTGGGGCATGGTAGTTTAAATTAAAAAAAATCAATAAATTAAATGTCAGTAGTATTTGAATAGAAACTATTAAATAGAAACAATGAAGCGTATTACTATATAATAATGAGTTAGAGCTACCTAGCTACCTCAATTAAAAAATTTGAATTCCCTACCACTATATCCAAAAACAATGGCTACAAAAATGGAACGAAATAACGGTTTTACCTATCGTAAGTAAAATCCACAAAAACTCTTTATCTAAATTAAAAATAAAAAATAACCAGCGTAACTATAACTATATGACTACGTATTAAGTACAATATAAAATAACAATCATGTAAATAACAGGTAAACACTTATCGTTTTTGCAGAGCCTGTAACTGATAGCTGTAACTTTTAAAGAGATTCAGCGCCCTCTCAATGAATGATGATATCCAGCTTAGAACCCTAGGTTTGCCTAGCCCATACTCACCAGATGTGAGCCCTTGGGGTTAATGTGCCACTCTGTAAGGTAGTAGATTGATTTCTATTGGATACTCGGAATTTGCATGCTAGGATGCCGATTATATTAAATATGCACCTTCAGCGACATCTTCTTCTTCTTTAATGCTGCCGAATGGCGTTTGCGATTTCGTTTTGATATTGTTCTCTGTCTAGCGCTTCTCTGTCTAGCGCTGCGTGTAGGATTTGTGCTGTTGTCATGTGAAGCCACGTGTTGATGTTATCTAGCCATGCCATTTTCGGTCTGCCTGGGCGTTTCTTGCCTTCGATCTTTCCCTCCAGGATGAGTGGTAGTAGGTGATATTTTTGTTGGTTCCTAGCAATGTGACCTAGGTATTTGCATTTCCTGCTGATGATGGTTTTGAGCAGGTCCCGTTCCGTGTGCATGTCCTGCAGGACCTGTGCGTTGGTTATCTTGGCTGTCCACGGAATTTTCAGCATTCTTCGGTAGAGCCACATTTCGAAGGCCTGGAGCTTTTTTGTAGTGGCTGATGTTAGAGTCCAGGTTTCTACACCGTAGAGCAGTATTGGCCAGATGTAGCATTTCAATGTGCGTAATTTGAGCATGATGTTCAAGCTTCTGTCGGTGAGGAGGGTTCTCCATTTGGTGAATGCCTGCCTGGCTTGTTCAATTCTGCTTTTGATTTCGGCCTCATGGTTCAGCTGGTCATCAATGAGTACTCCGAGATACTTGAAGCGGTGTATTTGCTCTAATTTTTCGTTGTTTAGTTTGATCGTGATTTTGCTTGCAGTCCTGCTGACCTTCGTCACCTTTGTTTTCTTTTTGTTGATTCGTAGCCCCCATGCTTGGCTTTCTATGTCCACTTCGTTCAAGATGGTCTGTAAATCTTGTTCTGAATCCGCTATTAGTGCTGTGTCATCGGCATATCTTAAGTTATTGATGTAGTGTCCGTTAACTTTTATGCCGATGTTCTTGTCAGCCAGTGTTTGGTCGAAGATCATTTCCGAATAGATGTTAAAAAGAATGGGAGATAATGGACAGCCTTGCCGGACGCCTTTTTTTTTTATTGGAATTGGGTCTGTCAGGTCGTTGTCATAGCGAAGCCGGGCTGTTTGATTCCAGTAGAGAGTTGTAATAAAGTTGATATCATTGTTTTCAAGCCCAAGTTTTCTCAGTCGGTCAATTAGGCGGTCGTGGTCTACTGAATCGAAGGCTTTCTCGTAGTCAATAAAACATATATACACGTCTTTTTGATGTTCATAGCACCTTTGTAGCAATATTTGTAAACAGAAAATTGCTTCTCTGGTGCCTAGTCCCCTGCAGAATCCGAACTGTGTGTTTCCTAGTGCACTTTCGCACTTACATCTTTGCTGAATCACCTTGAGGAAGACTTTTAGCACCTGGCTCATTAGACTGATCAGCCTGAAGTCTTCGCATTTCCGGCTGGTAGCCTTTTTTGGTAGGGCCACAAAGATGGATTGGAGCCATTCGGATGGAATGTCGTTGTTGTTGTAGATTTGATTGAACCATTTCGTTAGTTGTTGGATGTTGCTGTAGTCTAGTTGTTTCAGCAGTTTCACATGAATCTGATCAGGTCCACAGGCCTTGCCTGGCTTTGTTATTCGGATGGCATGTTCCACTTCAGATGTTAATATGTGGAGATTGTCTTCCTGTCTTCAGCGACATAGTTCGCAATAAAATATTCATGAAAAACGTTTTTTTTTTTTCTGTTTATTTTGGCGAGCAGTGTAGTATTGATAGATATTCTATCTATTTCTACAATTTCAGCAATAATTTCTTCTTAATCTTGTGGTTTGACGAACTGTAACGTTGTGCACTATTTTTTTCGAAGTAGTAGGCGTTGGCTCATCGCCATTGTTTTCAATTCTTTTCATGACATGAATTGTTCGAGGTGGCGATAAGTCCATTGTTGATCATGCTTTACATAGATACAATTTGGCACAGAATCTACTCTATGCGATTTGGAACGTATCTGGCAACAAGCTGGCTGGTTTTATCATCATTCCTAAAATACTGCCAACATTCTTTATACGTGTTACACATTGTTAAGGATATATAAAATAAAAAATTGAAATTATTTTTATTCAGAAATATTAATTTTTGTTGTTATATATAAAGAAATGTGATTATGACGATTTTCAAATTGACCATATCAGTTTATTTAATTTTAATTTACGTTTAATTTAATATGCACGTTCTCATTTTGCTGTTTAGTAAAATGAGAACTGATAGCTTTTATTACCTGATAGCTTATATACTAATGAAAGGGTGGACATTTTGTGTTTTTCTGAAGAAAATAATTAACGGCAAAAGCATTACTTTAGAGTATAACGCTTACTTGTTCTTGGATAGATGCGACATAAGCCGGTAAGGAGGGTAGTAAATTCGCTCACCTTCGTCGTGAGATTTGCCATTGTTTTGCCAGTCTAGACCATCTCTGAAGGGTGAGAGAAAATTTTTGGTTATTCTGGCATATCCCGAGCTCATCAGGGCTGTGTAAATAGGGGTTGTATTGGATGCGCTGCATTTAGGGGCCCCCCAGTTGAGGGAACCATCAATGTCTCAACATAAATAAACTAAGTTCCTTAACCCCGTGTGCATCTAGACCTCCCAAGCACCTATGAATTGGCCTGGAGCTCCTTATCCATTTTTGATCATATGTGCTAAAATCTTTGAAAGGCAAGGCCTTTTATATATGAAGCATACCATGTGACTCATAAAATTTCGACTGCACTACTGCATTATAGAGACAGAAAGAGAAACAGAAAGCTCCCAACAACTTTATCTCAAATCCCTCCCCAAAGCATATGCATCCTCTCAACATAAAGAATACCAATTTCTTGAAATATGTACCTATTCTTCCAGGGATTCAGGAATTTTAAAATCACAAAATTTCTTGGGAATTTACAGGAAGAAACACTAAATTGAAGTGGAGTGAAAACATGAGGGATGATGAATTCAAATTGTGAAAGGATGGTTGCAGGAAATCTATCTTTAGCCAACAGGTGGTTGATTGTGGGAAAAAACTTCAGCCTGGTATGGAATTACATAAATTGAAGGAAGAACTAGACAAACGACCCCATGGGCTCATATCTGGTGAGTATGGGTTGGCACACCCATGGTTCTGAGCTGGATATCAGCATTCTTCTCTTTCTTGGTGATTCCTTTCTACTTCTCTTTCTCTGTCTCTCAGGGTAACTTGGAAAGTTTTTTTTTTTTGCCTGGTGCAGCATAAGCCTCAGGCTTCCTTGCACTATATGGCTAATAATAATAATTAGAGGGAGATGGAAGGTGATATTGGAAGTATTTTTTGGCTGGTGCTTTATCAGCTTGCTTTTACTAATACTACTACTATTACTAATACTAATATTTGTCTGATTATTATTATTATCAGCCATATGGTGCAAGGAAGCCTGAGGCTTTTGCTGCACCAGCCAAAATAAATTTATTTCTGAGTTACCCTCAGAGAGAGTAAGCGAAGTAGAAGGGAATCACCAAAGAAGAGAAGAATGATGATATCCAGCTCAGGACCCTTGGTGTGCCAAGCACATACTCACTAGATGTGAGCCCAATGATTCTATATAAGTTTGCTTTCTTCATCATTTGCCATTACAACTACTACTACTAAAACAGCTTTGTCGCAAGTTAAATTTTTTTGTAAAATATTGAAGCAGTAGCTCTTGACACATCAAAAGCTTTTGATAGTGTTTGGTGTAAAGGTTTTCTAAATAAACTTCCATTGTATAGTTTGCCAATTATTTTTTTGTAATTTGGGTATCCAGTTTTCTCACTGCAGGTGATGGTAGATGGCTTTCTGGCTTATAATTTCTCCACTAATGCATTTGTTCCTCATGGTTCAGTTCGTTCTCCCACTCTTTTCCTCTTGTATGTTAATGACCTTCTTCCATTGACCAGAAATTCTATCCATAATTTTGCTGATGATAGCACATTGCATTCCACCTTACAGTTTGAGAAAACATGCCCTGCACTAACTGCTTTAACTTCTCAAATATCCTCTATCATTTTCTTAAATGCTGATCACCAGGTAATTCTCCAGTGGGGCAAAGATAACTTAGTTGATTTCAATCCTAAAACTCAGGCCTACGTTATATATATCCTCAAAAGGATTCTTCTGCTCCTATGCCTATCTTCTATGACAATCTGATTTCTAGACAAGATCACATTTCTCTATTGGAGACACCTTTTGTTCTCTTTTATCTTTTACTCGGACTTCTAATCTCACTTGGCATAAGGACATCACAAAAATTGTTTACTCTCCATCTAAAAAACTGGGTTTTCTCTATTAGTCATGGCATTGCTTTTCTTCCAAACAGCTGTTCACTCTGTACAAATCGTAAACCCGCCCTACCATGGAATATTGTTTCCACATTTGGGGCGGTGCCACCAAAACCTATCTGAGGCTTCTAGATTCAATTGAAAAGATGGCAGTTAGGTTAATTAATGACTCATCACTAACTAAGTCTCTCCACTTTCTGTCTCAAAAATGTGCTGTTTTTGCTGCATGCCTTTTTATAGATACATAAATGGGCACTGTTATTCTGAATTGGCTTCTATAATTCTGGCACACTCTCTCTCTTTCTCTCTTAAACCAATCTAAATACTTGCTGCAACCGGTCAACATCCTTTTACTGTCCAACTTCAAACTTGCAGAATTAACTATTCTTCTTCCTCATTTATTCCTTCAACTTATGTTTTCCTACAACTTCCTTTCATGTTTTTTTCCTGAAAAGAAAGTACAATCTACAAAAGTTCAAATTAATGTCAACAAGTGTCTTTCATCTTCTCAACCCATGCATGGTACTAAGTATTATAGGTTCTAATACCACTCGTTCTTGGTCTTTATAAAAGAAAAGAAAAGTTATATTGATGATAATGTGGTTAAATGTTATAAACTTATTATATGTAGTATATTTATTTATAAATCATTCAAACTTGATTTTCAGACTTTTCTTCCTGATTCAATTCTCCTATATGGATCTGGGGAACAGCCTCTTATCAACAATGTGGCATTGAGCCTTTTCAATGGTAGACTTTACTTTGAAATCAACTTTGGAGATAAAAATCTGAACACCACATTGGGTAATATGCTGCATGATGGGTAGTAAGTAGTATCCTAATTTAATTACTCTCTTTCTCATTATCAAATTTTATATACAGTAAATCTTATTTTGTTCTAAATCAGATAATTCAAATTTGTGGATAATTCATATATTTTTCTCATGTTGTTGGTGTGATTTACATGGTAAAATATGTTTAAAATCATTATCAGCCATATGGTGCAAGGAAACCTGAGGCTTTTGCTGCACCAGGCAGAAAAAAAAAAAAAAAAATCTAAGTTACCCTGAGAGAGAGAGAGAGAGAGAGAGAGAGAGAGAAGGAAATCACCAAGAAAAAGGAAGAATGATGATATCCAGCTCAGGACCCTGGGTGTGCCAAGCCCATACTCACCAGATGAGAGCCCCTGGGGTTAAATATGAAGAAATATCAATCTCTTCTGGACATTCAAAGTTTTACTCTCATCACATTGTGTATGGGAACTAAACAAAATACTTTCATTTATTAAAAATGTTTTGATTTTCACACACACCAACTCTACCATGTAAACCTCAGAGCAGGTACACAGCTAGTCCTCTTGTTTTTGTTCTATCTTTTTGTTCTCTGTCTTTGAACTTCTGTAGTATAATAATGCCATCATAAACTTAATGGTGTTATAAAGTTAGCAGTTTCATAAAACTAACAAATCCATTAACACTAGAACTGTTGGCACCTCCGTAGCCAGGTGGGCAGGAGCAGTAGTCACACTTCTTGATTAGACCGGGGTTCGAGTCCGTGCCCACCAAATATGGAGGATGCGGAAAGGTCAGGGAATGACCACCGCATATCCCCAGAGCAATATGGCCTTAGTTGCTAATGCTCCTAAAAACCAAATAACTGACTAACTTGTTAATGCTCCTAAAAACAAAAAAAAATAACAATAATAACTAGAACTATTACAGACCTGTTAAAATTAGTTAAAGAAGCCTTGCAGGATCATCTAGGCAAGACTTTAGTTATGGTTCAAGCAGCATGGGTTTGTTAAGGAGAAATCTTGTCCGACTGATTTGATTGGATACTTTGCAAAGGAACTAGATGCAAAAAATATTTTTGATATCATATACTTGGATTTCAGGAAAGCCTTTGATACTGCTGCACATGGAAGACTGCTGTACAAATTGGAGCATTAAGGCATTAAGGGCAAGTTGCTGGTATGGATAAAGGGATGGTGATTGGGAGAAGAATATTTGCTGATGCTATCGAGGCAGTGTTAGGTGGGTCGGAAAACTGCTAGCTTGGGGAAGATTCACAGACTGAAAGATTAACAGTAAGCAGAGGTAAAAGTGATTCTTGCACAGTTTCTATTAAAATGAGCAGCAGCCTGGAAAGCAAGGTGCTGGGGATTTCAGGAACTTGGGAAAGTCATAAAGAAACAAGTAAATACATGGACTGTGTTAGGGTGACTAAGGGTAAGAACAGGTACACGTATACTGGCCAACAACTGGGCTCACCTTCCTTATACAACATCAAGATCACAACTCTATAAAAATCTAAGCAACATCACAGCACAGCATGGGTTTGTTAAGGAGAAATCTTGTCTGACCAATTTGATTGGATACTTTGCAAAGGCACTTGGCATATATGCAGAAGCTCGCAGTGGCACTCAATCTGTGCTCCACAGCCCACGACTACATCAACATCTGGGAATTTCTGGGTAGGAAAATCCTGGATAGAGTTCTCAGAAACTGTCCAGTGTTCTGCTCAAACCTGCAGAAGCTCCTGACCTTCACGCAGTACTTTCCCAACAGCATCATTCCTGCAATGAGCTCTGTCAACATGTTTTTGATCTGTTGTCCAGTGAAAATCCATATTCACGTGTCACCATTCCTGTAACTGTCATTAAAATTAAAACTGACTCAAAGGGAAAGATGTCTAGACTGGCTCAATCAGTCTATCAGGTTATACCTGGATTGTGCTCTGCAGTACGGCCGTATATCATCAGTATCTCAGAAGATCCAGTTCAAATGCAATTATCGATAACTGAAAGCTATTTAAGTTAACCTTATGTTGGAGAATGCAATATATTTGCTGTGATTTATGTATTCTCTGAATGTTATCTATTATGTTGTTGTTCTGTGTATTATATGCATGTTGTTTGTATTCAATGGATGTTCTATGCATTCTACGCAGTTTTCTTTGTGCAGTTTGTATATAAGTAAATATAATGTCTCCAATTAGATTTTTAGATTCCTCTGGATGCCTGTAATGGCAATCATATCCTGGTAATATTTTGAGAAAAAAGAATTTTATTATTATACTTGCATGTATACCAATGCTAGGAGTATAGTAAATAAATTTCATGAATTTGAAGTGCTGGTAAAGGACATCAAAGGTGGATATTGTTGGGATATCAGTGACGTGGTGTCACACAGATATATAAGCAGTGCAGAATTGAAATTCGGGGAGTACAATGTGTACAGAAAAGGTAGCAAGGGAGGAGGAGCTATGCCGTTAGTTAAGAAACATAACAAAATCTATGACAGTGCATCCTTTTATATATGAAGCATTGGTGGACAATACAATGTTGAGTCAATTTGTTATGAAATAAGCACTGGGAAAGCAAAAATGAGTGTAGGAGTTAGTCATAGGCCTAATGACTCTGATGAGTACAATGAACAGCTATACAGAGAAATAGAGTGGACCAGTAAATCAAAAAGAATGTCTTATAATGGAGATTTTAACTTCCCAGATATTGACTGAACTTGTGGTTTGGTTACTCGCACACTAGCAAAGCCTTTGTGGATTTACTGGATGATTGATTTCTACAGCAAAATGTTTGAGGCAACCAGAGGAGTAATACTCTTGATCTGATTATCAGCAGTGATTATTCATGCATTAAAAATTTGCAGATAAAGAAACCACTAGGTGGTAGTGATCACAGTGTACTGATGCTGGGATTTACTTAATGTCACTACGATCAGGGGTAAAGGGATGGGTTTTTGCTTTCTTAAAGGTAGTGGTCTCAGACAGTTTTTAAGTTCTTTACAGTGGGACCAACTGATGTTACCAACAGCAAATTCTAAATGGGTAGCATTCAAGGAATTAATCAAGGAATTTCATACCAACTAAGAAATACTGTTCAAGATTTAGGCCGAAATGGATGTCAGATGAACTAATGAGACTCGTGGCTGAGAAGAAAAATGCATAGGATAGATATAAATTATCAGGCGAGACAGAAGTCGATGGTACATATAAGCTAGTCTGTAATCAAGTCTCAAAGGATGTTAGGCAAGCAAAGGCAGAGAAATCAAAGGAAAAACAGCAAAGACTTCTTTACATATATAAACTCTAGAAGGAAAGGGTTGAATCAAGGTTGATATCGATGATTCAACTGTTGATGATCCTGCTCAGATAGCTGACAGACTGAAGGAGTATTTTGCTTCTGCATTCATACATGAGGAATTCTGGAGGGAAGTGGAGGAGAAAAGCTTGTTAAACTCTAACAGGGAGATAAATGATTTGTAATTACTGAGAGTAAAGTGGAGGAGAAATTGTTGAAGTTAAATATAAGAAAGGCAACTGGGATGACTGGTATCTATCCAGTTATATTAAAGGAGGTGGCAATGGAAGTAAGTAAACCTTTAGCCATAATTAGGAGAGCATCTTTGGACTCAGAAAAGGTCCCCACAGACTAGAGGTGTGCAAATGTTTCCTTAATTAACAAAGGGGGATTAAAGGGTGACACAAGTAATTACAGACCTGTTAGTTAAACTTGTGTTCTGGGGAAAATAAAGGAGTCACTGGTTAAAGAAGCATTGCAGGATGATCTAGACAAGACCACAGAAATAATTCAGACACAGCATGGGTTAAGTGAAAGTCTTGTCTCACCAAATTGATTGAATACTAGGATGTGGTCACAAAGAAACTGGATGAAAAAAACAATTTTGATATCATATACTTGAATTTCAGGAAAGGTTTTGCTGCTGTTGCACATGGAAGACAGAGCGCCTCCGTAGCCAGGTGGGAAGGAGCAGCAGTGCGTAGCACACGCTTCTTGATTAGCCCGGAGTTCGAGCCCATCACCACCAAATACGGAGAATGCGGAAAGGTCAGGGAATGACCACCGCATATCCCGGAGCAATATGGCCTTAGTTGCTAATGCTCCTAAAAACCAAATAACAAACAAACAAACAAGCATGGAAGACTACTATACAAATTTTAGCAGTATGGCATTAAGGGCAAGTTGCTACAATGCATAAAAGGACTGTTAAGTGGGAGAAGAGAGAGAGAGAAAGTGGTAATCAATGGACACAGTTCTTCGTGGACTAATGTTATTTGTGGAATCCCCCAGTGTTTATTGTTGAACCCATTGTTGTTTTCTGTATTTATTATTGATATTGATGAAGATATATCAGGCTTAATTTCCAACTTTGCAGATGATATGCAGGTTGGCAGGGTTGTTAATGACAGTACGCTACTGCAACAGAATCTATAAAAATTGGGCAGATGGGCTGAGAGGTGGCAACTGAAGTTTAACGTCGACAAATGCAAAGAACTACATATGGGTAGCAGTAACCCCAGAGAAACATACGAACTGTGTATTACTATACTCAGGGCGATAGAAAATTAAAAAGAACTGGGAGTAGTTTTTTTGTGAGATATTATTATTGTTATTATTAGCCATATGGTGCAAGGAAGCCTGAGGGTTATACTGCACGAGCCAAAAAAAAAAAAAAAATTTCTGAAATGCCCAGAGAGAGAGAGAGTCACCAAGAAAGAGAAGAATAATGATATTCAGCTCAAGACTCTGGGTGTTCCAAGCCATACTAACCAGATGTGAGCCCCTTGGGTTTATTTGAAGTTTTCTGAGCAGTGCAGACAGGCTGCCAGAGCAAGTTATGGGGTTTTGTCAATGATAAACAGGAATTTTGCTAGTAGGGAAAAGGAGGTGATTATCCCTTTGTATAAGGCAGTGGTCAGGCCATGCCTTGAGTACTGCATATAGGTCTGGAGTACTTATTTTAGGAATGATGTAGTGTTGCTAGAACAAGTTCAGAGGAGGGCAACAAAATTGGTGATGGGAACAAAGGGCCCTCTTACCAAGAAAGTCTGAATGCCTACAAATTGCAGAGGCTGGAGACTAGGCACCTGCAAGGTGATATGATTGAGGTGTATAAGGCTTTGAATGGTTTGAGCAGGCTCAATGCCTATGGGATTCTTCCTCTTGCTCAGATTACAAACCCAAGGGGTCATAAATTCAAATTGAAGAAAGACAGTTGTAGAACAGATGTGCAGAAATTTAGCTTTAGCCAGCAGGTAGTTGAATGCTGTAATAAACTTCTATCTGTTATTGTGGAAGTTGTTAGCTTAAATAAATTCAAAGAAGAACTAGACAATTTCAGAGCGGATGGATGGGTGAAATAGGAAAATTTTATTTATTTATTTTTTGGCAGATGCTGTATAAGCTTGTTTCTTGCATCATACGCTCTGCTAATGCTAACTGCTGTGAGGTCAGTTTGACTGTTTGTCTACTTTAAATTATTGCAGATTTGAAGCCTTTTAACTACAGAATTGAGTTCATGACATTTCTTAATTTTACGTTAACTTATAGCATACATAATTGCAAATAGTTTTGCGCAAATTCTTCTTTTAAATTTCATACCTCGCTACTTAAAACCACCAAATCATCCAATTTGACTGTTTATAAAATTTTGATAAAATTAGTTAATTTATATACAGTTAATAAAGTTTTTGTATTTATTTACCTTGTGGCAAATATGTGATTCTAATTGCCCTATGGTTGTGCAAGTACATGCTCAGGCGTGTATCTCTGTACATATGCATGCCACTTCAGGTGTGTGAGTGTGTAGTAGTCACTACTATATATGGCTGTGCTGTGCCATTTTAGTTTAGTTTGTGTGAAACTTTATATGTGGAAAGATATTTCAACAATTTTTATAGTTCTAGTTTAATTGTTGGTGCACAATAACTTTAGATGCTGATATACCATCAAACTCCTAATAACCAACCTAACCTAGTTTAATTGCATCACTAAAATTGGTGATCTTATGGTCATGCCCAAGAGCAGATTTAAAAATACCGAGAGGAAAATCTAGTTGAAAATGAGTCTGGAAAGAGAGTGGAGATGAATTTAAAGAAGAAAGTGAAGAATAGATTCCTAATGAAAGAGTTGAGGAATGTAGTAATAGTGTCTATCATTGGGCAGCAAACATAATTTCAAAATCTGAGCCCAAATCTGGTGGTCCTTCAGCCAGACAAAGGAACATAATTCACAATAATCCTTGGCCAACTTCTTATGCAAGATGAAATGTTCATATGGATTCTGTTGCAAGTGCATTTTGTTTATTTGTAAATACTTCAGTGATGATAAAACACATAGAATGGCACTGAAATTGAAGCATGAAGACAATTGAAGGATAATAATTGATGTACATTCATTCAAGAAGTTTATGATTTTATCACTGTACTTTTAACTCGCAGAGCATATGGTACTTGAAGTTTAGAAATGGATAGTTTGTGGACAACTGTATGGGGGAGGCCTCGATTTTTTTTTTTAATGATACAATGTCATGTAACAGCTTCTGTGAAATTAAGCAATTCATAAGATTCAGCATATGTTCTTCAAGGAAGGAGCATCTAGGAAATGATAAATTTGCTTTAGCTTAAGAACTATGGTGTAAATTTATATCCACCTATAAAGTGTGCTATATACCTTGAGCAAACATTACAATAGATGAGCAACTATTTCCAACTAAAGCTAGATGCCAATTCACCCATTATATGGCTAAAACGTTTTGGTTGGCATCTTGACAAAACTTCAAAATATCTACTGAATGGCTTTTCTTATTTGGGGAAAGATGATATACAGCTAGTCAACCAATTTCTGAATATGTCTTCCTAAAACTAATGGAACCATTTTTGAATCAAGCTAGAAACTGGTGATGACTTCTTTACTAGTTTTGAATTGGCAGAGAAATTAGTCCAAAAAAATACTACTGTAGTGGGAACTGTGAATCATGCTTGTAAAAAAAAAAAGTTCCAACATCTATAAAAAAAAAGCAGAATTATATTCCACTTCAGTTTTCAAACTTGATGATTGCACTCTAATGAATTATTAGGCCAAAGCAAATAAAAATATCATAATCTTGAGTACATTTCATGTGTTGCAATAAGTAATGGTACAGAAACAGTATGGGGTTGATGTTTTAGACCAAATGGCTAAAAAATATTCAACCAAAGCAGATTCCTGTAGATGGCTGCTTCACATCTTTTATAATGTATTAGATCTTGTAGTAATCAGTGTTTGGTTTACTTATAAAGAAGTGACAGAGAAAATTATGAAGAGAAGAGATTTTATATTTAATCTAGCCGAAGAACTCAGGAATGTATAAATTCACAGGAAGCAGCAGCTCAAACAAGTAACAATAGTGGCCATGTCAAACCTCTAAAAAGGCATCAGTGCTAATAGGCAATGCAATGCAAAAAACTACAGAAATGTTCTCTGTGTGCAAAAAGTATGTATGCAGAAAGTGTACAGGGACTGTTGATATAATCTAACTGGCAACAGTTAGATTATATCAATGCTTATAATAAAATTTTGAAAACACAACTTAAACGTCTATTTTATGCACAGCAGCTTTAGGTATTTTTGCTGATCAGAATTTCTAGTGTTAACCAGACTGTCTTTCACTTCAGCCATACTTTTTTCTTTGCCTTTCTTTCTTTCTTTTTTTTTTATATATATATATATATTTTTTCTACATGGGTGCTCTCTAATTCACTAGAGAATTCCACGTTGTGTAAACAATACCAGAAAGAGATCCTGGATAGTGTTATTTAGTGTTCAATAATAAAGTAAGATAGGCTAAGGCAAACATTAATGATTTTGGTGTTATTGTACACAGAATAGCATTTTTGAATAGTATTCAGTGTTGGTTTTCTCATAAAATCTCAGTGAAAGGAATTTACAATGTGTTAATTTTAGAGAAGGCAAAAGTCATCAGAAAAGTAAAAATGGCATTAACAAAAAGTATGACATTCACAAGGAATTTGGGATACTAGCCAATATATTATCACCAAAAATGAAAAAATAAATGCAAAATTTGGACAGCTTCAATGAATGTGTAATTCAGAAGAGACTTTGTGCCACTAATGATGAGTGTTGACAACTCTATGTTAATACAGTTCAAACAAACTTTGCTTTGAGCTCACAATTTGCTTTGAGCTAACAATCAACTACTGGCTAGCCAAAAGCAAACTTCTAACACATCGCTCTGGCAGCCATCCTTCCTCAACTTAAATTTATGCCCCCCCCCCCAGTGCCTCCGTAGATAGGTGGGCAGGAGCAGCAGTGTGTAGCACATGCTTCTTGATCTACATCCTTCTTAAAGTGAGGCCTCCAGTCCTGTATACAATACCCTAGATTTAGTCTAACCATGGCCGTGTGTAAAGAGATAATCATCTTCTTATCCCTACTAGTAAAGTTTCTGTATATCATTACATTCTGTGTGAATTACTTAACAAGTACAGGTCAATGTTGAAAAAAAAGCCTTGAATTAGAGTTGAATTTGAAAGTGTCTGCAATTCTGCTCAGACATGATAGGATGGAGTATAAGTCGATCAGTTCAGCCCTAGAGAGATTGTGCAAGGCTCAAGGAGTAGAATTTTTCTCAGCCTGGTCTGTGCTTGTTAACAGGAGAGTCTGCTTCTAGAGGGATGGGATACACTTAAATAGAAAGGGTGCAGAATATTTGCTGATACTATCGAGGCAGTGTTAGGGGGGTCGGAAAACTGCTAGCTTGGGTGAATACACGGACTAATACAGTAACAGAAGCCGCTGGCAGAGGTGAAAGTGATTCTTGCACTGCTTCTATTGGAATGAGCAACAACCAGGAAAACAAGAGGCAGGGGATTTCGTAGACTGCTGGAAGTCATTGCAGTACAAGTAAACAAATGGGCTGTGTTAGGGTTGCTAAGAATAGGAACAGGTGCATGTATACTTGCATGTACACAAATACTAGGAGTTCGGTAAATAAATTTGATGAATTTGTGGTGTTGGTCAAAACATCAAAGGCAGATATTTTTGGGATATCAGAGATGTAGTGTCACACAGATATAAGGAATGCATAAATGGAATTTGGAGAGTACGTGTACAGGAAAGATAGGAAGGGAGAAGGGGTTATGCTATTAGTTAAGAACTACACAAAATCTAAGGAAGTACAGCCAGTCGACATGGCTGGACAGTGCAGCGTGAAGTCAGTTTCATTCCAATAGAAGCAGTGTAAGTGATTCTTGCACTGCTTCTATTGGAATGAGCAACAGCCAGGAAAACAAGATGCAGGGGATTTTGTAGACTGCTGGAAGTCATTACAGTACAAGTAAACAAATGGGCTGTGTTAGAGTTGCTAAGAATAGGAACAGATGCATGTATACTTGCATGTGCACAAATGCTAGGAGTTTGGTAAATAAATTTGAGGCATTGGTCAAAACATCAAAGGCAGATATTTTTTGGGATATCAGAGACGTGGTGTCACACAGATATAAGGAATGCATAAATGGAATTTGGAGAGTACATGTATAGGAAGGGAGAAGGGGTTATGCTATTAGTTAAGAACTATACAAAATCTAAGGATGTACAACCAGTAGACATGGCTGGACAGTGCAGTGCGAAGTCAGTTTGGTGTGACATAAGCACTGGGAAATCAAAATTGAGAGTAGGAGGGTGTTATAGGCCTAATGACCCTGATGAGTATAATAAACAACTGTACAGGGAAATCGAGTGGGTCAGTAAATCAGAGAGTCTTATAATGGGGAAGTTTAATTTCCCAAATATTGATTGGAATTTGTAGGTTGGTCGGTCGCACACTAGCAAGGCTTTTGTGGATTTATTGGATGATTGTTTTCTGCAATAGCATGTTCAGGAGGCAACTAAAGGGAGTAATACTGTTGATCTGATTATCAGTAGTGATTCTTCATGCATTAAGAATCTGCAGAAAAAGGAACCACTAGGTGGCAGTGATCACAGTGTGCTGAAGTGGGATTTACTCAAAGAGGTAACTGCCATCAGGGGTAAAGAGAAGGTTTTTTGTTCGTAAAGGTGACTACGGAGGTCTGAGACAGTATTTAAATTCTATACAAAGGGACCAACTGATGATGTTACCAACAGCAAATTCAAAATTGGAAGCATTCAAAGAATTAATCTTGGAAGCTACTAGACTTTTCATGCCAATTAAGACATATTCTTCAAGGTTTAGGCCTAAATGGATGTCAGATGAACTAATGAGACATGTATCAGAGAAGAAAAATGCATGGGATACATACATTGGTGTGCAAAACTTAACGACCAGTCAGGTTTTCACCTGTAGCTTCTCATAGGAGTGGCCTGGATATGGGAAAAGCATACCAAAGGAACCTCGTGAGATACAGAAATGATGAAGGAAACACACCAACACAACAATGGAAACAAAACGGTACAGAGGGACTTTATTCAAAACTGGCAAAATAGCACTGGCTGTCATGATACAGAGGAATCACTGCCAAAGATGGAACAAAGGGAAGAGGTTGTCCTCAGTAGGAGATATGGCCACCCCTAATGTTAATGCAGGCTTTGCACCACCTGTCCATACTTAGAACAGTGTTGTCGAAAAGTTCTTGTGGTAACATTGTCCATTCCTCTGTCAGTGCTATCTTCAGCTGGGGAATATTTTCTGGTGGGTATGGATGTGCTGGTAGGCATCTCTCCAGAGCATCCCATATGTGTTTGGTGGGATTTAGATTGGAAGAACAGGCAGGCCAATCCATATGAACAATGTCCTCACTTTCCAAAAGCAATCAGCAGATGCAGTGCAATGGGGTGTGATGTTACCATCCATAAACACGAACTCGAGGCCAATGGTACCTCGGAACAGACGCACATGGGGAAGGATTACCTCAGTACAGTAGCATGCACCGGTTACAGTACTGCCTTCCAGTATATGGAGTTGTGTTCATCCATCCAAGATAACGCCTCCCCAGACGAGAACACGTCGACCGCCATATCGTTCCCTTTCAGTGATGTTTGCAGGGTAATACCGTGTGTTAACCTCTTGCCAGATTAGCTGAAGTCCAGAATCACTGCTGAGACTGAATCTGTCGTCATCAGTAAAGATCATCTTACCCCATTGCGCTGCTGTCCAGTCCTTGTGTTTGATGCACCACTGTAAATGGTGTCTCTGATGGGCAGATGTTAAAGGGACCTAGCGTACTGGCCGTCGGGAAAACAGTCCACCCTTGTGGAGTCGCCTGGCCACAGTAAACCGCGATATCCTGTGTCTGTGCTCCTGTGCAGCTGGTTTGCAATGGATCCCGCTGTGTGGTGTCAGTCCCCTCTTGGCCTATAGGAGTATATAGCAGTCATCATTGGGCATCGATTTTTCGTGGACGACCACCACTGGTCCTTCGAACAGCTGTACCTGTCGTTCTGAAGGCCGACCACACACACAAGACGATTCTAGGGGCGATACTGAACTCTGCAGCCTCACTCCTCGCACTTCGACATTCCTCAAGCTTCCCAATTATTTAACCCTGGGTAAAGTCATCCAGATGTTGTCTACTGGCCATTTCGTTGTAGCACTGTATGAAGCCAATTGAATATCTGTAACAATCATGCTCACCATTTGGTAATTTGCACAAAACTGCTGAACTGCTGTTTTTATCTGTTTATGTGAGCCCTCTCATCACGATTCAAATTTTTGCATGTGCACCAGCTTTCTACTGAACAGCCACAGTTATGAATATCGAATAACACTACTGAATATCGCCACAGGCGGTTTTATTTGATTTTGTGGTTGTAATCCCAGGGCTCACAACAGGTGAGTATGGGCTTAGCAAATCCAGGGGTCCTGAGCTGGATATCATCATTCTTCTCTTTCTTGGTGATTCCTAACTACTTCTGACGTGCTCTCTCTCTCTCTCTCTCTCTCTCTCTCTCTCTCTCTCTCTCTCTCTCTCTCTCTCTCTCTCTCTCTCTCTCTCTCTCTCTCTCCCCTTCTAATAATAACAATAACCTTTAGAAATAGTGTTGGTGCTTAAGTTTTGCACATCAGTGTATAAATAAATGGGTGACACAAAAGCTTAAGATAGATATAAGCTGGTCTGTAACCAAGTCAGAAAGGAGATTGGGCAGGCAAAGGCAGATTACGAAAAGTCTTTTACAAAGGATGCAAAGTGTTGTATCCTTTTTTCAAACATCCTTTGCTTTCCTTCTAGAGTTTACATAAGTAAACTCTAGAAGGAAAGGGATGAATCAGATTGATCCATTGGATATCGGCTATATCCAGTGGACCAACAGCTAACAAACTAAATGAGTATTCTCCATCTACATTCAAACATGAGGAGTTATTCAGGGAGGGGAATGCCAGAGGTGAATAAAACTCTGGCAGTGAGCTTGATGATTTTATTTTTATTATTATTATTATTATTAGCCATATGGTGCAAAGAAGCCTGAGGCTTATGCTGCACTAGCAAAAAAAAAAAAAAAAAAATTCCCTATTATCCTGAGAGAGAGAGAGAGAGAGAGAGAGAGAGAGAGAGAGAGAGAGAGAGAGAGAGGAGAGAGAGAGAGAGAGAGAGAGAGAGATCACCAAGAAAGATAAGAATGGTGATATCCAGCTCAGGACCTTGGGTGTGCCAAGCCCATACTCACCAGATGTGAGCCCCTGGGTGTTTTTGTAATAACTGAGAGCAAAGTGGAGGAGAAATTGTTGAAGATAAACATAAGAAAGGCACCTGGGGTGAATGGGATCTATCCAGTTATATTAAAGGAGGCAGCAAATGAAGTGAGCAAACCCTTAGCCATAATTATGGGAACTCTGGTCTCGGGGAAGATGTGCAAATGTGCCCACAATTCACAAAATAGGATCAAAGGGTGACACAAGTAATTACAGACCTGTTAGTTTAACTTCTGTTCCAGGGAAATTATTGGAGGCACTGGTTAAAGAAGCACTGCGGGATCATCTAAACAAGATTTCAGTTATAGCTCAAACACAGCATGGTTTTGTTAAGGGGAAGTGTTTGTCTGACCAATTTGACTGGATACTATGATGTGGTCACAAAGGAATTAGATGCAGGGAATAACTTTGATATCATATATTTGGATTTTAGAAAGGCTTTTGATACTGTTGCACATGGAAGACTGCTGCACAAATTGGAGCAGTGTGGCATTGGAGGCAAGCTGCTATGGATAAAGGGATGGTTGAGTAGGAGAAGACAGAGTTGTAATCAAAGGACACTGCTCTTCATGTACTAATGTTATTAGTGGAGTCCCTCAGGGTTCAGTGTTGGATTCGTTGTTTTCTGTATTTATTAATGATATTGATGGTGGTATATCAAGCTTAGTGTCCAAGTTTGCAGACGATATGAAGGTTGGCAGGGTTGTTAGTGATACTAATGACAGTACACTGCTGCAACGTGATTTTGAAAAGTTGAGCAGATGGGCTGAGAGTGGCAACTGAAGTTTAACATTGACAAATGTAAAGTTCTGCATATGGGAAACAGTAACCCAAGAGTAATGTATCAACTGTGTGGTACTACACTGACAGTTGTAGAGAAAGAAAAAGACCTTGGGGTAATTGTACAGTCAAATATGAAGTTTTCTGAGCAGTGCAGTTGGTCTGCAAGATTAGCTCATGGTGTCTTGTCATTGATATACAGGAATTTTTCTAGCAGGGATAAGGAGGTGATTATCCTCTTGTATAAGGCAATGGTCAGGCCACACCTTGAGCACTCTGCAGGTCTGGAGGCCTCATTTTAGGAAGGATGTAGAGCTGCTGTAGTGAGTGCAGAGAAGGGCAACAAGATTAGTGAATGGAACAAAGGGTTGCTCTTATGAAGAAAGGCTTAAATTTTGTAAATTACAGTGTCTGGAGACTAGGCACCTGCGAGGTGATCTGATTGAGGTTTGAGCATGCTCAATGCTGATGGGATTCTTCCACTTGCCTAGAATAATCACGTGGGAGGGCATAAATTCAAATTGAGGAAAGACAGTTATAGGATAGATGTGCAGAAGTTTGCCTTTAGCCAGCATGTGGTTGATTGCTGGAACGAACTTCCACCTGTTGCTGTTGAAGTTGATTGCTTAAATAGATTCAAGGCAGAACTAGACGAACATTTGGAGCGAGTGGATAGGTAAAATTAGAAATTTTTTTTTTTATTATTATTATTATTATTATTTTTTTGGCTGTTGCTATGTAAGCTTCCTTTCTTGCATAATGTTCCTTTACTAATGCAAATGCTCATTGACAAAACTCCTATGAGCTGGCCTGGCAGCATATCTGCACTGCTCAGAGAATTTCATCTCTGACTGCACAGTTACCCCTAGGTTTTTTCATTTTCTACCACTCTGAGTTTAATTCCACACAGTTGATAAGTTACTCTGGGATTAATGCTGCTGATAGTACCTTTCATTTGTGAATGTTAAACTTCATTTCTCAACTTAAACTGCCATTTCTCAGCCCATTGACTGTCAACTGCCATTTCTCAGCCCATTGACTGATTTTTCTAAATCTTGTTGCAGTAGCATACCGTTATTACTATCGTTAAACACCCCTGCAAAATTTGACATTAAGTGTGATATTCTTTCATCAATCTCATTTAATAAATATTGAAAACAACAACGGGCCCAGCACTGAACCACGAGGAACTCCACTAATAACATTAGTCCGCAAAGAGTAGTGCCCATTGAAAACCCATAAGTTGCAATTAATGTGTATACAGCAGTATACTCACAAGAAAAATAATTTCATTATTATAAAGTCTTGATATAATACATGCACTCTTTTTATTTTTTAAAAAAGTAGTCCAATGTTGTTTGTTTCAAATTTCCTTTAATGTGAAACTGATATGTAATGTCTTTCATATTGAGATAAAATTGAAATTCTGGATCACTCTGATTAGTTTCATAAAAGAAAAGAAAGAGATTTTAAAGCAGTTTGTGTCTCTGTGCTCATCACTACATTTACTGGACACTCACCACAGTCTTTCTTGCTTTTATTTTTGAAAGCCCCTTTTCACTTAACAACTTGAAATTTTCTCTTACACTATTGCAATGAGCAGCAGCCTTGAAAGCAAGGTGAAATTACGATGGCTCCCAGCAGATTTCAAGAACTGTTGGGAGCCATCTTGAAACAAGTAAATGTTGGGTGACGTTAGAGTGACTAAGGGGAAGTATAGGTGCATGTATAGTTACACGTACTAGGAGTATAGTAAATAAATTTGATGAATTTGAAGTGCTGGTCAAGACATGAAATGTAGACATTGTTTTGATTTCAGACATTTGGTGTCACTCAGATATAAAGGATACACAATTTGAATACAGGGAGTACAATGTATACAGAAAGGACAGATCAGATACGAAAGGGGAGGTTATGCTCATAGTTAAGAAGCACATAAAATCTAAGGCAATGCATCCAGTTGATGTTGGTGGCCAGTGCAGTGTTGAGTCAGTTTGGTGTGACCTAAGCAATGGGAAAGCAAAAATGAGAGTAGGAGTGTGTTATAGGCCTAAAGACTATAATACAACAAACAGCTATATAAAGAAATAGAGTGGGCCAGTAAATCATATTGTCCTATAATAGGGGATTTTAACTTTCCAGATATTGAATGAAACATGTGGGTTGGTCACTCACAGACTAACAAGACTTTTGTGGATTTATTGGATGAATGTGTTCTACAGCAACATGTTAGAGAGACAACAAGAGGGAGTACCATGCTTGGTCTGATTATCAGCAGTGATTACACTGAACAACAAATTTTGGGTCATATCTTGTTATGGCCATGAAAGTAAGTTTACTTCATAGATTTTGGGGTGCTAGACACAGAAATAATGCTTAAAATGGCAGATTGGCTTTTGTTTTCAAAAAAAGTAGTTGTTTATATTTATACAAGATTTTTTTGAAAGAAACAAAACCCTTTTCCTGTAATTTTTTTGTTTATTTCACAGGGAAGCATAAACTTTTTATGTTTGCCAATCACCTTCAAAGGTAGCTATTTTTGTGTTTGCATAGTTTGCTAAAATGTTACCAACTTACCAAAAAAATTCTGGCACCCCAGCGCTGTTTTCTTCGACACAAATGTAGAACATCCAGACTTATGTCTAGATACTGCTTAGATCAAAGCGTTCTTAATTACTTGACCAAACTGTCTCATTGTTTACCCTTCTAATAACTCTTTCTTGCCCATTTGCATTTGACCATTCCTTCCCTATTACTGGCTGCTGTCTTTGTTTGCTCTCAGTTCTTGTTTGCTCTCTTGTATTATTTGTAACTTCTTGTGTCCATTTAACTGCTATTTTAGTTCACATCTATAACCTCCCTATTTCTAAATCCAGTATTTTCCAAACATTAACATTTATCATATTCAAACAAAATATTCAACCTTAATATTAACATTTTTTAATTAATATTAACATTGACATTTTAAACATCAACATTTTTTAAATTTAATATTCAAACATTAATATTAATCCTCACTTTCCATCGCCCTTCATGGATTTATTTTAGAAAAATAAATATTTCCATTATATTTGTAAGTGTGTACTCTTACAAGAGGCATTGAGGGCAGCATATTTCCATTGTGTAATAACACAGCCTTAAGGTTAACCGTAGAAGTGTCTATAAATAGTTGCCATTCTTCCAGGAATATGCCTCATGTTCATTGCTGCTATTAGACAATCAGCATCCTTATAAATAGCGAGTTCACCTTCTTTTTGATATAATTTATCATATTCTTTATTTCGAGTATGAAATGTCAATTTCACAGAATGTTCTAGAAGATCCCATTGTTGTAGCCTCGAGGCCCAAAATTCTGCCTTATTCTTCAGCAGTTTGAGATCCCTGATGAGGCCATTAAGCTCACTTTCTATGATGTAGTTCAGAAGGATAACGGTTTGGACAAAATAATGGATCCCTTGATGTAGACGGTTGCTGTACTTCTTCGTGTATATCAATTTGACGTTCATCAGTGTCTTCATCTTCGTCAGTGTATGTGCAAAAAAATGGTCGTGTGGTTCAGAAATAGGTAGCACTTCACCATGAGTCATGGGACGAATTGCAGATTATATAGCGCTGTCCACTTTTTCTTCATTGTCATTCCTTTTCTAATAGGAGGCACCATATAGAAGTAAGTCTGTGACATGATTTGTTGGCTCCCTCCATATCACGAGCACTGAGAAAGGCATAAACGTTCCTTTTGATTCACCCATGCATTGAGTTTTCATGAACAGGTAGTGCAGCATATGTGTGGAGCCCAGCCTTGTCCTGATTTCCTACTTTACACCCAAAGTACACAAAGTAGCCCTTTTTTTAATGGCTCGAGTTAAGGGACTCTTTCTTGAAGCTAACGTGACTTTCCCACATACTTAACAGAAGTCATCCAGATTACTCACACAATTACGGACATATTAATCTTACATGACACAAATACTGCACAAAAAGGAATCTTACAGAGAACAACTGTTAACTAAGAACAAATAACAGATCATGTGATGCAGTACCTAGCCATATTTGAGGATTACTGCAACAGAGTTGAAGATGCATTTGAGGCAACAACTTATCTTGTGATGCAGAGCAAGGCGACAGTTGCTGATCACATGATATATGAGCATGGTAATACCGAAACTGCTGTGCTACCATGCATTTTGCTGAGAGCCATAGTTGATAATGTAGAGTAACTTGCTAATATGAGACCCCAACTGTAATTTGAAAACAAGAGCCAATGGACAAATTTAAATGTGATTTTCGTGTTCAGCAGCATAAAATTAATCCAGATTTGGTATTTTCATTTTCATAACATTTTGCGTGTTGATCAGTGTTGTTCATGCATTAAGAATGTCCAGATAAAAGAACTACTAGGTGGCGGTGATCACAGTGTATTGGGTTGGGATTTACTTAAATATGTAACTGCCATCAAGTGTAAAGGGAAGGGGTTTTTGCCTTTATAAAGGTGATCACAGTGGTCTCGGGCAGGTTTTAAATTCTATAAAGTGGGCTAACTGATGATGTTACTGAGAACAAATCACCCAGTACCTAGCTGTTTTCGTTGGCGCACTATAGCCTTAGATGCTGATGCGCCATAAAAATCCTAATAACCAACCAACCAACCAACCTAGCTGTTTTCGAGGATTACTGCAACAGAGTTGAAGATGCATTTGAGGCATCATTGTTGCTAGGTTTTTTGTACCTCCTAAGACATACTGTTCAAGGTTTAGCCTAAATGAATATCAGATGAATTGATGTTGTGACAGAGAATCACGGTGCATGGGATAAGTATAAATTATCAGGTGACACAGAAGCCAATTATAATCCAATATAATAATCTTGATGGCTTCTGTGTCACCTGGTAATTTATACATATTTAGATATAATTTAGAGATTTAGATGTAAACTACTCTGTAATGCAGTCACAAAGAAGGCATGTGAAGGCAGATTATGAAAAATCTTTGGCAAAGGATGCAAAGAAAAACAGCAAAGAAAAAATAGCAAAGACTTCTTTACAAATGTAAACACTAGATGGAAGGGGATAAATCTAATTGGTCCAGTCAATATCGATAGTTTGTCTGTTGATGATCCTGCTCAGGTTGCTGACAAACTGAATGAGTATTTTGCATCTACATTCTCACTTGAGGAATTCTTTAGGGACAGATGCCAGAAGTTTATCAAGCTCTAACAATGAGCTAAATGATTATGTAATAAATGAGAGGAAAGTGGAAGGGAAATTGTTGAAGTTAAATATAAGAAAGGCACTTGGGGTAGATGGGCTCTATCCAATTATATTAAGGGAGGCAGCAAAGGAAGTAAGCAAACCCTTAGCCATAATTATGGATTCTGGAGAGGTCCCCGAGAACTGGAGATGTGCAAATTTGTCCCCAGTTCACAATGGATGATCAAAGGGTGATACAAGTAATTACAAACTTGTTAGTTTAACTTCTCTTACAGGGAAAATAATGGAATCACTGGTAAAAGTAGTAATGCTGGATCATCTAGACAAGGCAATTATACTTCAACTGCCACATGTGTTTGTTAAGGACAAATCTGGTTTGACCAATTTGGTTGGTTACTACAATGTGTTCATGAAGGAACTGTATGAAAAAAAATAATTTTGATATCATATAGTTGGATTTCAGAAAAGCTTTTGATACTGTTGCACATGATACTGTTGGTTCTGCTGACGAGGCTACTACAGACGGTCGTTTTCAAAGCCGCTAAGTGGATTTTTCTTATTTATTGATTTGAAATTATTGTTTTTCTAAAACTTTTGATTTAAATTTAGTAGTATAACATTATTTTGTGATTTTCTGATTAATTTGGTGTATTTATTCTTTACTCGGCCTTGTAATTGCATAAAAGTATCGGTAAAGGTTTCCACGTGTTTCAACTCCGCTAACCGTTCGTAATTTTCCCGCCTTTGTATACGATATACCGTACTAGATAGCGTTAGTTGAACTTCGTTAGCAGTTAAATTGTACGTTTAAATAAATACATATAACGACTTAGATTACAAACGTAATATAATTAATTTTATTTAACATAATTAATTATACATATAACCACTTAGGTTACGTAACATAAATAATTAGTAAAAACAAATAATTAATACATAACTTGATACGAAAGTTATATAAAGGGATTTCGCAGATAACACTCGTTACTGAAACGTAAATATTTCGTAGATAACACTCGTTACTGAAACGTAAATATTCCGTAGATAACACTCGTTACTGAAACATAAATATAGCGTTATAACTGTGTTTGGATACAAGTTTAGGATTTAATTTTGTACAGAAATCGAAATTTTATTGAAAATAACTCTAAATCATGACTCAAACCAGAGCAGCAAAGCAAAGGGCTCAAGCTAATGGGAATGCTGTGGCCCAGGGGAGAACTGAGGGGGGCAGTTGTCCTCTGAATCACAGCCTTGTAAGATGCACTATTTGCTTGATGTTTGCGGAGCAGTCAAGTATGGGACATGATACTGCCATGGGGGATGTCTTTGTGTGTGTGCGATGCAAGGAGTGTAAGGAGATAAGGCGACAACTCAGCGTTGTTATGGGCCTATATGAGAGCTTGAAGGATAGGGTGGATGCCCTCGAAGGATTACAAGTGAGGGGCCCATCAAGCTCTCAGCTGCCCACACCAATGCCAGAGCTTGCACTTGGTCATCGCGGAACACAGCGGCAACCCCCAAGGCAGAATGCGCTGGTCCCAAAGGAACTAGTAGTTGTTGGTGACTCTATTGTCAGGGAAACGGGAAACATGCTTTGTAAAAAGGATAGGTGGAATAGGACCAGGGTATGTCTGCCAGGGGCAAAAGTTGATGACGTTGTAGAGCGGATATCATCTTTTAAGGGCACAAAAGGTGATATAGTTGTACACGTTGGCACTAATGACATTAAGAGTAGGAGACCGGCGGAATTACTTGACAAGTACAGGTCACTGATGAAAAAAAGCCGTGAATTAGGGTTGAAATTGAAAGTGTCTGCAATTCTGCCCAGACACGATAGGAGGGAGTATATGATGAGAGCCCTGTCAATCAATTCGGCCCTGGAAAGATTGTGCAGGGCTCAAGGGGTAGAATTTTTTTCAGCCTGGTCTGAACTTGTTAACAGGAGAGACTGCTTCTACAGGGATGGGATACACTTAAATAGAAAGGGTGCAAGAATGTTTGCTGATGCTATCGAGGCAATGTTAGGTGGGTCGGAAAACTGCTAGATTGGGGGGATACAAGGACTAATAGATTAACAGTAGCCACTGGCAGAGGTGAAAGTGATTCTTGCACTGCTTCTATTGGAATGAGCCGCAGCCTGGAAAATAAGATGCAGGATATTTCAGAGACTGCTGGGAATCATTGGGGTACAAGTAAACACATGGGTTGTGTTAGGGTAGCTAAGAAAAAGAACAGGTGCATGTATACTTGTGTGTACACCAATGCTAGGAGTTTAGTAAATAAATTTGATGAATTTGAGGTATTGCTCAAAACATCAAAGGCAGATATTGTGGGGATTTCAGAGACGTGGTGTCACACAGATATAAGAAATGCAGAACTGGAATTTGGGGAGTACAATGTCTACAGAAAGGATAGACAGGATAGGAAGGGAGGAGGGGTTATGCTATTAGTTAAAAAACACATAAAATCCAAGGAAGTGAAGCCAGTCGACATCGCTGGACAGTGCAGTGTCGAGTCAGTTTGGTGTGACATAAGCATTGGGAGATCAAAATTGAGAGTAGGAGTGTGCTATAGGCCTAATGACTCTGATGAGTATAATAAGAAACTGTTCGGAGAAATAGAGTGGGCCAGTAAATCAGAGAGTCTTATAATGGGGGATTTTAATTTCCCAGATATTGACTGGAATTTGGGGGCTGGTCACTCACACAGTAGCAAGGCTTTTGTGGATTTATTGGATGATTGTTTTCTACATCAGCATGTTCGGGAGGCAACTAGAGGGAGTAATACTCTTGATTTGATTATCAGTAGTGATTCTTCATGCATTAAGAATCTGCAGATAAATGAACCACTTGGTGGCAGTGATCACAGTGTGCTGAAGTGGGAGTTACTCAAAGAGGTAACTACCATTAGGGGTAAAGGGAAGGGGTATTGCTTTCGTAAAGGCGACTACAATGGACTGAGACAGTATTTAAATTCTATACAGTGGGATCAACTGATGATATTGCCAACAGCAAATTCAAAATGGGAAGCATTCAAAGAACTTATCGTGGAAGCTACTAGGCTTTACATACCAACTAAGAAATATTGTTCAAGGTTTAGGCCTAAATGGTTGTCAGATGAACTAATGAGGCATATGGCAGAGAAGAAAAATGCATGGGATACATACAAATTAACACGTGACACGGACGCCTATGATAGATACAAGTTGATCTGTAACCAAGTTACAAAGGAGGTTAGGCAGGCGAAGGCAGATTACGAGAGATCCTTGGCAAGGGATGCGAAGAAAAACAGCAAAGAGTTCTTTACTTATGTAAACTCTAGAAGGAAGGGGATGAATCAGATTGGTCCACTTGAGATCGATGGGTCAACTGTTGATGACCCTGCTCGGGTAGCTAACAAACTAAATGAATATTTTGCATCGACATTCACACATGAGGAGTTATTCAGCGAGGGGAATGCCAGAGGTGTATTCAACTCTAGCAGTAAGCTAGAGAATCTTGTAATAACTGAGAGCAAAGTGGAGGAGAAATTGTTGAAGATAAACACAAGAAAGGCACCTGGGGTGGATGGGATCTATCCAGTTATATTAAAGGAGGCAGCAAAGGAGGTAAGCAAACCCTTAGCCATAATTATGAGAGCTTCCTTGGACTCAGGGGAGGTACCCATTGACTGGAGATGTGCAAATGTGACCCCAATTCACAAAGGGGGATCAAAGGCTGACACAAGTAATTATAGACCTGTGAGTTTAACTTCTGTTCCCGGAAAATTAATGGAGGCACTGGTGAAAGAAGCACTGCAGGATCATCTAGACAAGACTTCAGTTATAGCTAGGACACAGCATGGTTTTGTTAAGGGGAAGTCTTGCCTGACCAATTTGATTGGATACTATGATGCAGTCACAAAAGAACTGGATGCAGGGAATAACTTTGATATTATATACTTGGATCTTAGAAAGGCTTTTGATACTGTTGCACATGGAAGACTGCTGCACAAATTGGAGCAGTGTGGCATTGGAGGCAAGTTGCTGCTATGGATAAAGGGGTGGTTGAGGGGGAGAAGACAGAGAGTGGTAATCAATGGACACTGCTCATCGTGGACTAATGTTATTAGTGGAGTCCCTCAGGGTTCAGTATTGGGGCCTTTATTGTTTTCTGTATTTATAAATGATATTGATGATGGTATATCAGGCTTAATGTCCAAGTTTGCAGACGATACGAAGGTTGGCAGGGTTGTCAAGGACACTACTGACACTATGCTGCTGCAACAGGATTTGGAAAGGTTGAGCAGATGGGCTTCGAGGTGGCAAATGAAGTTTAACATTGACAAATGTAAAGTACTACATATGGGAAACAGCAACCCCAGAGCAACGTATCAACTCTGTGGTACTACACTGACAGTGGTAGAGAATGAAAGGGACCTGGGGGTGGTGGTGCAGGCAGATATGAAGTTCTCTGAGCAGTGCAGACGAGCTGCAAGAGTAGCTCATGGTGTATTGTCAATGATATATAGGAATTTTTCTAGCAGGGATAAGGAGGTGATTATTCCCTTGTATAAGGCAATGGTCAGGCCACACCTAGAGTACTGTATACAGGCCTGGAGGCCTCATTTCAGGAAGGATGTAGAGCTGCTGGAACGAGTACAGAGAAGGGCAACTAGATTGGTGAATGGGACAAAGGGGTTCTCTTACGAAGAAAGGCTTAAGTTTTGCAAATTACAGTGTCTGGAAACTAGGCACCAGCGGGGTGATCTGATAGAGGTGTACAAAGCCTTGAATGGTTTGAGCATGCTCAATGCTGATGGGATTCTTCCTCTAGCTCAGAAAAATCACCTGAGAGGGCATAAATTCAAATTGAGGAAAGACAGATGTAGGATAGATGTGCGGAAATTTGCCTTTAGCCAGCGGGTGGTTGGTGGGTGGAACAGACTTCCATCCCTTGTCGTGGAAGTTGATAGCCTAAATAAGTTTAAGGCTCAGCTGGACAGGTATTTCGAACGAACAGAGGGGTGAAGTGGAAGTGGTTATTTTTATTTATTTATGTTACTTTTTTTTTTTTTTTTTTTTTTTTTGGCTGATGCTGCATAAGCTTGCTTTCTTGCATCAAATGCCTCTACTAATGCTAATGCTAATGCTAATGCTAATAAAAGACTGCTGTCCATATTGGAGCAGTGTGGCATTAAGCTAGTTGCTGCTATGAATAAAGGGATGGTGGAATGAACAAAGACAAAAACCCCAGGGGCTCACATCTGGTGAGTATGGGCTTGGCAAACCCAGGGTCCTGAGCTGGATATCATCATTCTTCTCTTTCTTGGTGATTCCTTTGTACTTCTCTCTCCCTTTCTCTCTCGCTCTCCCTCTCTCTTTCTCAGGGGGTAACTCGGGAATTTTTTTTTTTTGGCTGGAGCAGCATAAGCCTCAGGCTTCCTTGTTCCGTATGGCTAATAATAATAATAAGAGTGTTAATCAATGGACATTACTCTTCATGGACTAATATTATTAGTAGAGTTCCCCAGGATTTGGTGTTGGGTCCATTGTTGTTTTCTATATTTAGCAATATCATTGATGAAGACATATCAGACTTAACGTCCAAGTTTGCAGATGATACATACAAAGGTTGGCAGGGTGGTTAATGATAGTAATGACAGCATGCTACTGCAACAAGAACTGGAAAAGTTAGGTCGATTGGCTGAGAAATGGCAATTGAAGTTTAATATTGAAAAATGCAAAGCACTGCATATGATTAGCAGTACCCCAGAATAATGTACCAAGCATTGACAAAATCTCATGTTCTCTGAGCAATGCAGACAGTTTGCCTGGAGAGCTCATGAGGTTTTGTCAATGACATACAGGAATTTTGCTACTAGGGATAATCAGGTAAATATCCCACTGCATAAGGCAATGGTCAGGCCACATCTTGAGTACTGCATACATGTGTGGTGGCCTCATTTTAGGAAGGATGTGGAGCTGCTGGAACAAGTACAGAGAAGGGCAGTGAGATGGGTGAGGGGGAACAAAGGGTAGTACACTCAGGTTTGACCAAGTGCTTTTGCCAAGAAAGGCTTCAATTCTTCAAATTGCAGCATCTTGAGACTATTGCCTCCCATTTGCGAGGCGATATGATCAAGGCGTTTAAGGCTTTGAATGGATTGAGCAAGCTCCTTGCCAATAGGATTCTTCTTCTTGCTTAGACCCCACACACAAGGGTGCACAAATTCAAATTGAGCAAGGACAGTTGCAGAATAGATGTGTGGAAGTTTGCCTTTTGCCAGCAGGTGGTTGATTGCTCAAACAAACTTCCGTCTTCCGGAAATTGATAGTTTCAACTGAACAAACTATTGGAAGGAATGAATAAGTGAAATGGGATGCATAATTTTTTTTGGCTTATGCTGTACAAGCTTGCTTTCTTGCATCATTTGCTGATGCCAACTTTGAGATTGTCGTCATCTGTTGGTATTTTGGAAGTCACAAGGTTGTTGTCCATGGTCTTGTAATTGTCCACCCATGCCAACCCAGTATCCAAGTTATGTTTCTCCAACCACAATGTTAGTGGATTTTCATCATTTTATGTAGTGTCTTTGTTGATTTTTGTGGGTTTTAGTCTTATATCAATAAAACAATTTTTGATGGTCTGTAATGTGACCTTATCCCATGCTTCACTCATGAATTGGATGGTATCGAGAACTGAAATATGAATTTTGTTTCCTTTCTTGTAGCGGAGTCTGTAGTTTCCAATATTAAAAAGTTTTTTTTTCTTTTTAAGATTTTAATAATACTTCTAAGTGTAGGACAAATTTTGAATTCTGTGGTAAAAACACAAGTTTGATGGTTAAATTGAGAAGAATGAGATGTGATGGGCAATTGACTAAAATCAACAAAATTTGCCTATTTTTTTTGCTTAAGCTCTTTGTCCTAGTTTATCTACTCTTCCTCAAAAAAATAGATGATATCATCCAGGCAGTTTTGTTAGCTCACTATATTACTGGAAGATTTTTAATGTTTTTAAAACATATAGGATTTGCCTATTACTAAGAGTTTCTTTTTCTGGTTTCACTTGAATAAATCAGAACAGTCGGTCGCTCTTTGGTTAATTTTCCACATTTGCACTTTTAAACTTGTGGGTCATGTAGGGGAGAAATTTGTAAAATACACTGGCTTCATAAGCATTAAAATGTTTCTTTCACAGAAACATTTTCTTATATCTGGCCACACATTTGCAATCTAGTCATTACTCACTTCCTTTCTTTACATCACCAGATTCACCACTTATCTTACCATAAAGAATATTATTATTTTTTTGAATCTCTTAAACTACCCATTATTGCAAATAAAATCAGTATGTCCAAGTTGTTGAGCCAATTTTTCACCTTGTAGTTTCAGTAGAGAAACTGTAATCCACTAATAGGATTCCAGTTTTTTTTCAATGTGTAAGAAAAGAGCTCAAAAAGAGAAACTCAGAGCATTATTCAGATCACTTTTATCATACTTATGCAGTTTTTTTGCAGTGATGTTTTTTTTTAAAGTACTAGTAATCTTTCCCAATTTTTCCAAATGATTGACACAGTTGATGTGTTCAGTCTTAAATTTTTAAAAATGGACACATTGCTTGTTCCATTTTATAAGTCAGGAATAATTTTTGGTTTCTCGTTGATTGTTAATTTTTATTTAATTTCCTGCTATTTCAAGGCAAAAAAAAAAAAAAAACCGAATTTAGCCCAGCACAATAAAACTACAGAAGCAAATTGTTTTTAAAAATTCCAAGTGTTTCACCCAAGTTTTAAAAAAATATGTATAAATAAATACATATAAATAAAAAAATAAATAAAAAATATAAATTCTTCACGTCGACTGAATTTAAAAGCTGAATGTTTTATACTGATACCAAAAAAAAAAAAAAAAAATTGTCTGGATTGTCCCAATTTTGATCACTCTAATAATAGGACATTCAAACTGGTACTTAGTGAATAATTCTTGTAGATTACCTAATAAAAGTTGCTGATTCATACGAAAAGAATTTGTTTAAAATGTGTGTAGTTAAATGTTGGTTCAGTGTGGTTAGCTTCAAGTATTAAATTAAATTTTGTTGTTCACTACATATATTTGTCCTATGTTCATTTTTATTCTCCATTTTGATTAGAATTTAATATTTCTGCTGTTCCTTAAGCTGGCACAGTGTTACAGTCATTCAACATGATGCTCAAATACTAATTAACCTTGATGGCAGAGAATTAGCATCCTTACAAATCAATGGCACTACTCGTTACTTATTCTTAGATCCTGATTTGTATATTGGAGCAAGTCCGCCAACAGCATCAAGTGAGTTCTTTTTCATTTGCTTTTTATAACAAAACTTAATTTTTGAAATTCTTCCAATAATATCTTCAGGTTTTGGGGTTGATATTTTTAGTACACAGTAAATCCTATATACATTTAGTGTGCAAATGATTACTACTATGAACCAAAAATCAATTAGTGCAGGTTACTGTCATGTTGAATAGTTTCTTTAATGGTAGATTGGGCCATAGGGTACCAGAAACTTTTCCATCCTTTCCCATAGGGGCCTCAAGCAGCATGGCTATTAAATATATAATCTCACAAATTTTAAAATTTGTATCGTATGTTCTTAAATTTATGTAGTAATGCTGATAAAAAGCTATTTTTTACAATTATTTTGATTGTACTAATTATACTTGGGTTTTTTGGTGCATCAACTGTTTTGATCATAGTGTATGCTGGGTCTCATGATTTATATGACACATTGTGAGGACTGAAAATTCCAACCTGTATTATTTTAGAAAGAAGTCTATAAAGAAATTTAAAAGAAATAAAAAGAAATTTCTCTCTAAATAGAAATTTAAAATTTTCACTACCAAATTCTCAAAACTAATTTCTGTCTGCTGCATCAAGCTTTATTGCAGTTCCTCCTGTGCATCTATGTCGTCCACCATGAAACTTCTGTTTATCTCCTAGCATGTGAAACCTTAAATATGGCTTCTTTTTTGGATCACAAGCAAGTTAAATGCTTACATATTTTTTATAATTTACATTACTAATATTTCCTATTACTATTGTTTAACAATTTTATTTCTAATGCATTTGGAATGCAACCTCCATTGCTTTTAAATATTTGTCATTTTCAGTTTTGCCATTTTCTAACTCCTGAAATTAGTGAGGGATACATGTAGTTGAAAAAAAAAGTTGAGGGGTCCCTTGAAAGCATTTCTCAGTCTACATTATAACTGCCAACCTTCTCTGCTTATAAAGCTATGTTTATACAAAGCTAATATAAAGCTATATAAAGCTATGTTTGTATTTGTACACAATCTATCAGAACTTTTATGAGATGCATGTCTAATTGATAAGCAACAATACATCAGCTCATACAGATTGTATATGTGCATTCATACTTCTGTGCATGCATCACACCTTTTCCAGTACAGAATAAAGTTGTCTACATTTAGGTTTCCATGTTTCCCTTTGTGTATACTTTAAACACAAATAATTAATGGTGAAAATTAACAATTTGTGCCGTTAACAATTATGTTACTAAGGTAGATATATATTTACATTAAAATCTCACTAATTTGGACCAGTGAGTCAGATATACTTCATATCATGATTTGCCCAGCCTTCTTTTTTTATGGATGTATTTTCATTTATGTGAAATGGAGATTTTTTCTAAATGAGAATTTAATGATACATTTTTGAGAATGGTTTCACAATCACACGTAAAAGAAGTAAAACTGTCAAAAGGAAAAATTAACTGTAAACATCAAGACATTACAAACATCAGTACTATAAATCATGGATATCATAATAGTCAGCTGTAAACATGTGTATTGAAGAAAACAATTGAGATGTGTTTGTTTTTTTTTTTTTTTGTTTTTTACAATTTTGGCAGTTTTATTGTTACATAATGCACCAAATATCTTTCTACTGAAATCTTATGCCTTGAATAGATTGAGTAGGCTCAGTGCTGATGGAATCTTTCCTCTTGATCAGACTACACACAAGGGGGCATAAATTCAAATTGAGGAAGGATAGTTATAGGATGTGGGAAAATTTTTATTCAGCCAAATTTTTATTCAGCCAGGTAGTTGATTGTTGGAACAAACTTCAATCTAGCATTGTGGAAGTGGATAGTTTGAATAAATTAAAGGGAATAACTAGACAAACTATTAGAGGTGATGGGCTGGTGATGTGGGAAATGTTTTTTCTTTTTTTTTTTTTGATGCTGTAAAAGTTTGTTTTCTTGCTTCATTTGCCACCACTAATGTTAATAGTAATACTAAGGAGGAAATGTGTAGATGAAGATAAAGAATTAATTCAAGAAGAAAAAAATATATGAAGGCTGGAGGTGCTTCAATAATCTTATTAAATCTATTAATTCTGAAAAGGAATTCGAAACATACTTTTATACTCTAAGATATATGAAAAACAAAATGGCAGTATGTAGGATCTTTACTCTGCAGAAAATTTTTGATTTCATGAGATGGTTGAAGGAACAGTGTGCTTTAATGTGTTTTTGTGGAAAGCAGTAATTTAACCACTCAGTTAAAGTGATGCTCTTAAGGCTCCCAGCAGAACAAACTTAGTCTTCATAGTGAGTTCCTTGCTGTTGCACTACTCTTCTGTCAGGAAAATGGGAAATGTGTTGTGCAAGAAGGATAGGTGGAATAGGACCAGGGTATGTCTGCCAGGAGAAAAAGAAGATGGCCGTGTAGAGCATTATCATCTTTTAAAGACACAAAAGATGATATTGTCATACACATTGGCACTAATGATATTAAGAGTAGGCAATCTGAGGACTAAAAAAAAGACACAAGTTAGGATTCAATTTAAAAGTGTCTGCAATTCTGCTTGGACACAGTAGGAGGGAGTATATGTTGAGAGCCTTGTCAATCAATTCGGACCCCGGAAATATTGTGTAAGGCTCATGGGGTAGAATATTTCTCTGCATGGTCTGTGCCTGTTAACAGGAGAGACTGTTTTTAAAGAGATAGGATAGACTTGAATAGAATGGGTGCAAGAATGTTTTCTGATGCTATTAAGGCAGTTAAAGGTGGGTCAGAAAACTGCTTTCTTGGGAGGGTACACAGACTAATATAACTAGTCACGGACAGAAGCAAAAGTGATTCTTGCACTGCTATTATTGGTACCTGCATAAGCCTGAAAAGCAAGGTGTCTGGGACTTCAGGCCCTTCTGTTGGTCATCATGGAACAAATAAATATATGGGTTGTGTTACAGTAACAAAGAGTAAGAGTATGTGCATGTATATTTGCATGTGCACTAATGCTAGGAGCATTGTAAATAAATTTGATAAATTTGAAGTACTGATTAAGTCATCAAGTGCAGACATAGTAGGAATACTGGAAACATAATGTCACTCAGACATAAGTATGATAAATTTAAATATGGGAAGTACAATGTATACAGGATCCACAGACAGGATAAGTGCAGGGGTTATGCTCTTAGTTAAGAAACATATTGGATCTAAGGCAGTGCATTCAACTTACATGGGTGATATGCAATGTCAAGTCAGTTTGGTGTGATATAAGCACTGGCAAAAAGTAGGAGTGTGTTATAGGCCTAATGACTGTAATGAGTATGCCAAACAACTATACAGAGAAATTGAGTGGTCCAGCAAATCAGAATGTCTCATAATAGGAGATTTTAACTTTCCATATGTGGGCTGGAATTTGTGAGTTGGTAACTCACACACTAGAAAGCCTTTGTGGATTTCTTGATTGACTGTTTTCTACAGCAGCATGTTAGAGAGAGGCAACAAGAGAAAGCAGTAATTTTTAACTGATTATCATCAGTGATTCTTCATGCATTGAAAACCTGTAAGTAAAAGACCTACTGTATTGCAGTGATCATAGTGTACTAATGTGGAATTTAATTAAAGACATAACTACTGTCAAGGGTAAAGGGAAAGGCTTTTGCTTTCTTAAGGGTGAATACAGTGGTTTCTGACAATTTTTAAATTCTGTGCGGTGGGACCAACTGATGATCTTACAAACAGTGAATTCTAAATGGGAAGTATTCAGAGAAGGAAGCAAAGAAGCTATTAGGCTTTTCATACCAATGGAGAAATACTGTTGAAGGCTCAAACCTAAATGGATGTCAGATGAACTGTTGAGACACATGGCAGAGGAAAAATGTGCATGGGATGCATATAAATTATCGGGTGATATAATTTATGCTCACGTTGCAGACAAATTGAATAGATATTTTGCATCTACATTCACACATGTAGAGGGAAGGAGATGCCAGAAGTTTATCGAACTAAAGAGGAACTAAATGACTTTATGATAACTGAAAGGAAAGTGGAAGAGAAATTGGTGAAGATGGACATAAAAAAGGCACCTGGGATGGATGGAATGTATCCAATTATATTAAGGGAGGCAGCAAAGAGATAAGCAAACCATATATATATATATATATATATATATATATAATTATCAGAGTATCCTTGGATTCAGGGGGAGATCCCTATGGACTGGATGCATATGTATCCTGAGTGCAAATGTATCCGAAATTCATGAAGGGGGATCTAAAGGGAATATTAATAATTACAGCAGCATCTGCTGCTGTAATTATTAATATCAGATTATTTTCCCTGAACAGATGTTAAGTTGTTCAGGGAAAATAATGCCATCACTGGTTAAAGAAGTAATGCAGGACCATCTGGACAGGCATGGAATTATACTGCAATCACAGCATGGATTTTTTAAGGGGTGTACTTGTCTAACCAATCTGATAGGTTATTATGATGCAGTGACCAAGTAACTGGATTCAAAAAAATAACTTGGACATCATATACAGGCGCCTCCGTAGCCAGGTGGGAAGAAGCAGCAGTGCGTAGCACACGCTTCTTGATTAGACCGGGGTTCGAGCCCGTCACCACCAAATACGGATGATGCGGAAAGGTCAGGGAATGACCACCGCATATCCCAGAGCAATATGGCCTAAGCTGCTAATGCTCCTAAAAACCAAAACAACAACAACAACATCATATACTTAGATTTCAGGAAGGCTTTTGATACTGTTGCACATAAAACTGCTATACAAATTGGAGCAATGTGACATTAAGGGTAAGTTACTGCTATGGATAAAGGGATGGTTAAGTGGAAGAAGACAGAGTAGTTATCAATGGGCTCTGCTCTTCGTGGACTAATGTTATTAGTAGAATCCCCAAGATTCAGTACTGGATCCATTCTTGTGTTCAATATTTATCAAATTATTTAATGAAGGTATATCAGGCTTAATGTTTAAGTTTGTAGATGATACAAAGGCTGGCAGGGTGGTTAACGATGGCCATCAGGGTGAGCTACTGTAACAAGATCTAGGAAAATTGGGTTAATGGGCTGGGAAATGGCAGTTGAAGTTTAACATTGACAAATGCAAGATACTGTATATGGGTAGCAGTAATCCCAGAGTAACTTATCAGCTGTGTGAAACTGCACTCTGGTTAGTGGAGAATGAAAAAGACCTGAGGATAATTGTGAAGTCAGACATAATTCTTTTAGCAGTGCAGACATCCTGTCAGGATGGCTCATGCAGTTTTGTCAATTATATACAGTAACTTTGCTAGCAGGGATAAGGAAGTGATTATCACTTTGTATAAGGCCATGGGTAGCCCACATCTTGAGTACTGTATATAGGTCTGGAGGTCTCACTTTAGGAAGGATGTAGACCTGCTAACTGCAACCAGAGTAGGGCAGCTGGATTGGTGAAGGGAACAAAAGAGTGCTCTTACCTAGAAAGGGGCTTCAGTTCTGCAAATTGCAGCATCTCGAGACTAGGCACCTAGTCTAGAGATGGCGAGACCTGATTTGAGGGGTTTAAAACCTTGAATAGATTGAGTAAGCTGAACTTTAATGGGAAGTTTTCCTCTTGCTGAGACTGCACACATAAGGGGTGCATAAATTCAAGTTGAGGAAGGATGGTTGCAGGATAGATATGCAGAAGTTTGCCTTCAGCCAGTGTGTGATTGATTGTTGGAACAGATTTGCATCTGTTGTCATGGAAGTGGATGCATTGTAGGGCTGGCAGAACACTGTAAGCCTGGTAAGCAGGGCAGAGCAGCACCAAAATTCAAAATTTTTATTATAATAATATTTAATGAAAGTATCTCAGTTAAAGTCAGTAAATAACACTTTAATCTCAATATAGACGAAAACTATTATTCAATTGTACACTGAAAGGACAGAATTCATGGGATACCTGGTTCCTGGGTAACGTGACACTGTCACCCCTCTCACTAGTGGCAAACTCACCACTTGGCAGGTATATACATACACTTCATTCGTGTAGATGCTAATTCTATATCAGTATGGGAAAATGTCGTGAGTTAACCGACTTTGAAAGAGGGATGATAGTGGGTGCTCAACTCATGGGTCACTCTATCGCAGAGGTATTACATAAATTGCACTATCCCATTCGACACTATCAAGAGTGTATTGGGAATATGCCATTTCCAGAATAATATTTCATCATGGACAGCGCTGTTGGCGGAGAAAGGTGGTGGATGGACATGCCCCTTGATATCTGTCTCACATTGTTTCAGCCAACCAGAGAGCAACAGTGGCACAAATCACCACAACGAGGGAAGTGCCAGAAATGTCTATACCAAGACCATTAGGCGATCATTAGCCGCAATAGATTATGGGAGCTGCTGACCCACCAGAGTCCCATTGCTAACACCATGACACAGGACTCTACACTTCCAACGGGTAAAAGAACATCGGCACTGAACCTTGGTCTCCTGGTCCGATGAGTCCCTTTTCCAGTTATTTCGAGCAGACAGAGGGTGTGTTTCTGGCAGAAACTGCATGAAGCTATTCATCCATGTCAACAAGGAACTATTCAGGCAGGTGGGTGGGTGGTCAGTAATGGTCTGGGGTGTGTTCAGCTGGTACATGTTGGGACCTCTGGTATGTCTAGATGCATCTTTGAATGGTCCAAGTTATGTGTCCATCCTTGCAGACCATCTGCATCCAGTGGTGTAGCTACCCTTTTTCGGGACCGGAGGCAAAGAACACATTCGGGCCCCTACTTAATTAATGAAAATTGCAAAACGGGTGTAAAAAATATAAACACGAGAAGATTAAAAAAAATTGAAACCATCATAATTCCTCCTCTGCCTCTGTGGACACTGTAATGAATATAATGAATACATTTTTGAAGGTACTGTATAAATGATGTATTAAAAAATGAATATCGAATTTATATCAAACCTTATTTTTTATTATTGTAAAGCAAAACCCAATAGCTTTAATTACAGATTAAGATCAACAGAAATACATACAAAATGATCGGTGAAAAAAATATTTACTCTATATCTATGAAGTAAATAAAGCTAACTAGGCAATAAAGCTAAATAAGCAATATTTATTCACATTAACAAAAATTCAAGCCTTAAGTAAACTAATAATATCTATAAATAATAAGATTTGAATTAAAATATGCATGTACATAAAACCTGAGTAACAATAATAAATATATACATGACATATATTATATGCAGATATAAATGACAAAAAAAAAAAAAAAAATATATATATATATATATATATATATATATAATAAAATATACAGAAACATAAATAAACACCTCAGAGAAAAAATACACATACGTACATATAATAGTTTTGGAGTAATTTTAAAACAAATCATTGTAATAAGTAACCAACTGTATATGTTAAATCTAGTCTATATACACAAAAAAGTTTTATAACAAATATTTTAAACTTTAATCAAAATTGTCTCCTAACCCTTTTAGTCGAAAAAATATCTATAATTTCGTTGAAATCGATAGAATTCGCTACACTGTTTTCTATGCTTAAGATGGACAAATCGTTAAGTCGACCTTGGCCTATTGTGTTCCTTATATATGTTTTAATTTTGAAGAACTCCTTTCAGCACCAGCCACAGTTACCGGCAAGGTCAAGAATATAAAACATGCCATTATAACATCTGTAACAAATGCAGATAATGATGTGTTTTTAATTAAAATAAGGTTGCACAGGTCCCAAATTGAATTAATTTTTAAAATTTTTTGTCCTAAAGATGATCTTAAATTTAATAGCTGCTGTGGAAAGTCACCAGAAATATCTTTATTGTATTGATTTTGAAATTCTACAGCTGTTTGTTGCAGAGCTTCGTCGCTAAAAGATAAGTGTGTTTCTGGTTGCAAAATTTTAAAACTATCTACAACATTTTTTGTATTAAGAAATCTAGATTTTAATTCATGTATCACAATGTCTATTGTTGCATAGTATATATCAACTTTAAACCATCTTTCAGAATCTTGAAGTCATTTGTCTAAATCCTCAAACATTTTTTTAACTTTCCTATTGCATTTCTTACTAAAATTTAAATTTATTCCCCAAGATCTTGCTAAAGAAAATGCAAAACTTTTACTTTCTTCATAATTATCTCTTAGCAAAACCATAGAATTTAAAGATGTCTCTAAATGACACATTGCCTGACCGAGATCTAGATTTTTTTGTTGCAGTAACTTTGAAGTTAAATTAATTGATTCCAATATTTTATAATTTAATACCAAAAGAAAAACAAATTCTAACGTTTCCATTTTTTTTGCAAGCCAATTGCCTGGCATATTTCGTCTTTTTTTTTTTTTTTAGACACTAATATTATTTTTGCTAACATTTTTAGGACATCTGTAAATCTATAGCGCAATGCTAGTAAACAATCAAATCTTGATGACCAACGCGTTGGACACAATTTCTTTAGAGTAATTGCTGATATAGTGCTATCATTTGCATTTACATTCTGTTTCTGATTCAATAGATCCCATCGTACAATGCCATCCGCAAAAAATGAGTAAATATTTTCAATTATGTCATAAAATAAAGACACATCAGCTACTTTTTTCGCAGCATCATTAATTACTAAGTTTAAGTTATGCACCGTGCAATGAACATAGTAGGCATTTGGAACTTTTTGTAATAGTCTTGATTGCACACCGCTATATACCCACTCATTGTTGTGGTACCATCATATCCTTGACCTCGGCAGTTCTGTGAATCTAGCCCTTTGGATTCTATACAGTAAATAATGTCACTTTAAATTTTGCTGGCTGATTGATCTTTTATACAATAAAATCCCAAAAATCGCTTATTTATAATGATTTCTGATGATATATCATTTTCTGTTTTTACAGTAACATAGCGAAATATTTGACTCATCTGATCAGTTTTTGTGACATCCAGGGTAGTGTCCGTGATTACGGAGAAAAACAGCACAGACTTTATTTCATCAATAATAACATTTTTGACTTTCTCAGATAAAAGACAAATAATTTCATTTTGAATAGTTGGACTCAAATGTTTTTAGCCATATTTAGCCGCTTTATTGACCAATTGTTACATAAAATTATTTTCTATAAGTAGCTTATAGACCTAGTCAGGATCGCTAGTTTATTCTGAATTGAGACAGCGAGATTTGGAAGTTAATTAATACTTAAATGTCCGTAGATTTATCGTTCGTAAATTGCCACCTTTGTTATACGATACACCGTTATATCCCGAACTAGATAGCATTAATATAGTATATAATATAATACTGTCAATTAATCAGTAAAAATATATTAATTTGGTTAAATTCATTGTCAATTAAATTGCACTTTTAACTAAATACATATAACGACTTAGATTACAAACATAACATAATTAATTAATACATAACTTGATACGGAAGTTATATAAACGGAACTTGTAGAATACTCAATACTGAAAAATATATATAGCATTATAACTGTGTTGGGATACAAGTTTAGGGTTATAATTTTGTACTGAAATTGAAATTTTATTGAAATTAAACCAAAACCATGACTCAGACCAGAGCAGCAAAGCAAAAGGCTCAAGCTAATGGGAGTGCTGTGGCTCAGAGGAGAACTGAGGGGGGCAGTTGCCCTCTGAATCACAGCCTTTTAAAATGCACTGATTGCATGATGTTTGTGGAGCAATCAGGTATGGGACATGATATTGCCATGGGGTATGTCTTTGTGTGTGCATGATGCAAGGAGTGTAACGAAATCAGGCGACAACTCAGTGTTGTTATGGGCCTATATGAGAGCTTGAAGGACAGCGTGGATGTCCTTGAAGGATCTAAATTGAGGGGCCCATCAAGCTCTCATCTACCCACATCAATGCCAGAGCTTGCACTTGGTAATCACGCAACACAACGGCAAACCCCAAGGCAGAATGCGCTGGTCCCACAGGAACTAGTAGTTGTTGGTGACTCTATTGTCAGGGAAACGAGGAACGTGCTTTGTAAAAAGGATAGGTGGAACAGGATCAGGGTATGTCTGCCAGGGGCAAAGTTTGATGATGTTGTAGAGTGGATATCATCTTATAAGGGCACAAAAGGTGATACAGTTGTACATGTTGGCACTAATGATATTAAGAGTAGGAGACCGGCAGAATTACTTAACAAGTACAGGTCACTGTTGAAAAAAAGCCATGAATTAGGGTTCAGTTTGAAAGTGTCTGCAATTCTGCCCAGACACGATAGGAGGGAATATATGATGAAAGCCTTGTCGATCAATTCGGCAATGGAAAGATTGTGCAAGGCTCAAGGGGTAGAATTTTTTTCAGCCTGGTCTGTACTTGTTAACAGGAGAGACTGCTTCTACAGGGATGGGATACACTTAAATAGAAAGGGTGCAAGAATATTTGCTGATGCTATTCAGGGAGTGTTAGGTGGGCTGGAAAACTGCTAGCTTGGGGGGATACAGGGACTAATAGATTAACAGTAGCCACTGGCAGAGGTGAAACTGATTCTTGCACTGCTTCTATCGGAATGAGCAGAAGTATGGAAAACAAGATGCAGGATATTTCAGAGACTGCTGGGAGTCATTGCAGTACAAGTAAATACATGGGTTGTGTTAGGGTAGCTAAGAATAGGAACAGGTGCATGTATACTTGTGTTTACACCAATACTAGGAGTTTGGTAAATAAATTTGATGAATTTGAGGTATTGCTCAAAGCATCAAAGGCGGATATTGTTGGGATATCAGAGACGTGGTGTCACACAGATATAAGGAATGCAGAACTGGAATTTGGGGAATACAATGTCTACAGAAAGGATAGGAAGGGAGGAGGGGTTATGCTATTAGTTAAGAAACACATAAAAATCAAGGAAGTGAAGCCAGTCGACACGCTGGACAGTGCAGTGTTGAGTCAGTTTGGTGTGACATAAGCATTGGGAGATCAAAATTGAGAGTTGGAGTGTGCTATAAGCCTAATGACTCTGATGAGTATAATAAGAAACTGTACAGGGAAATAGAGTGGGCCAGTAAATCAGAGGAGTCTTATAATGGGGGATTTTAATTTCCCAGATATTGACTGGAATTTGTGGGTTGGTCACTCACACACTCGCAAGGTTTTTGTGGACATATTGGATGATTGCTTTCTATGTCAGCATGTTTGGGAGGCAACTAGAGACAGTAACACTCTTGATTTGATTATCAGTAGTGATTCTTCATGCATTAAGAATCTGCAGATAAAGGAACCACTAGGTGGCAGTGATCACAGTGTGCTGAAGTGGGATTTTCTCAAAGAGGTAACTACCATCAAGGGTAAAGGGGAGGGTTATTGCTTTCGTAAAGGCTACTATGATGGTCTGTGACAGTATTTAAATTCTATACAGTGGGACCAACTGATGATGTTACCAACAGCAAATTTAAAATGGGAAGCATTCAAAGAACTTATCTTGGAAGCTACTAGGCTTTACATACCATCTAAGAAATATTGTTCAAGGTTTAGGCCTAAATGGATGTCAGATGAACTAATGAGACACATGGCAGAGAAGAAAAATGCATGGGATACATATAAATCAACACGTGACACAGAAGGCTATGATAGATATAAGCTGGTCTGTAACCAGAAGAAGGTTACAGGTAGGTGAATTGTTCCAACAATTCACCTACCTGCTGGCTGAAGCTAAATATCTGCATGCTTGTCTAGGTTTGGACAGACTGGGATAGTTGTGCTTATCCTTTACTGAGAATCCAGCATTCATATTACAAAAGTAACCATCTTTATTGTAGTCTTTTGGCTTCCTGTATATCATGGTTGGTTGGTTGGTTGAATGGGGTTGATATACCATTGGGGTTGGTTGGTTGATATACCATCATCAATATCATTTATAAATACAGAAAACAACAATGGACCCAACACTGAACCCTGAGGGACTGCACTAATAACATTAGTCAACGATGAGCAGTGTCCATTGATTACCACTCTCTGTCTTCTCCCCCTCAACCGTCCCTTTATCCATAGCAGCAATTTGCCTCCAATGCCACACTGCTCCAATTTGTGTAGCAGTCTTCCATGTGCAACAGTATCAAAAGCCTTTCTAAGATCCAAATATATAATATCAAAGTTATTCCTTGCGTCCAGTTCTTTTGTGAATGCATCATAGTATCCAACCAAATTGGTCAGGCAAGACTTTGCCTTAACAAAACCATGCTGTGTCTGAGCTATAACTGAAGTCTTGTCTAGATGATCCTGCAGTGCTTCTTTAACCAGTGCCTCCATTAATTTTCCTGGAACAGAAGTTAAACTCGCAGGTCTATAATTACTTTTTTCAGCCTGTGGTCCTCCTTTGTGAATTGAGGTCACATTTGCACATCTCCTGTCTATGGGTACCTCCCCTGAGTCCAAAGAAGCTCTCATAATTATGGCTAAGGGTTTGCTTACTTCCTTTGCTGCCTCCTTTAATATAACTGGATAGATTCCATCCACCCTGGGTGCCTTTTTTTATGTTTATCCTCAATAATTTCTCCTCCACTTTCCTCTCAGTTATTACAAAATCATCTAACTCACTGCCAGAGTTTACTTCACCTCTGGCATTCCCCTTCACTTCTGACATTCCTATTTCCCTTGTTCAGTCCTTTAAAAAAAAAAAAAACATAAATAAAACTCCAAAGTAAATTTCCTGATCATAAAAAGTCAATTTTCTATTTTCAAAGGAGCAGAAGCTGATTTTTAGTATGATGAGTTTTTTATTTTCTCCCCCCCCCCCCACAGACAGCTTTGTTTGGATTCTTCCAGATGAAATTGCCAGTCCAACTTAGTTTAGTGGAGCAAGTTAACTGCCAGTCCATACTCTTCAAACTTGCATTTCCACCCTTAGAAAATAAAATGCCCCAGTCATAACACATGAATGTCATAGGGGGATTGTTCTTCTCTGTTGGAAAATCCATTCACCAACCTAAGAAATTAGTAGCATCAAAATCATACACAGCATAACATTCACGTTACATATAAACTTCATGCACTCCAATTCCACTTCTTTGCCACCCCCCCCACCAATAAACTCAGCATGCAGAAAAAAAAAACTTTTACTGCTGCATCTCAGATTGGAACAGCCACCAAAGCACTGCGATAAATTTTAAAGGAAGGATGTTAAACATGCTTTTCATAAATTAATGATCCTATTAGAAGTATATCTTTTTTTTTTTTTTTATGTAAACCCCAAACACGAGAGGTATTAGAACCTATAGTACTTAGTACCGTGCTTGGGTTGGAGGTTGAGAAGACGAAAGAAGATATTTGTTGACATTGGACTTGAACTTCTGTAGATTGTAATTTTCAGGAAATACGTATGAAGGAAGGTTGTTCCAGAAAACGGCAGTTGAAGGAATAAATGAGGAAGATGAAAAGTTGGTTCTCTGGGTTTGAAGTTGGACAGTAAATGGATGTTGGCTGGTGGCGGCACGTGTTCGGACTGTTTTGAAAGAGAGAGCGGGAATTATAGAAGCCAATTCAGAAGAATAGTGCCCATGGAAGTATCTGTAGAAGAGGCATGCAGCAGAAACGGTACGTCTATGAGAAAGTGAGTGGAGAGGCTCTGTTAGAGATGAATCATTAATTAACCTAACTGCCCTCTTCTGAATGGAATCAAGAATCCTGAGAGAGGTTTTGGGGGCACCACCCCAGATGTGGGAACAATATTCCATGGCAGGGCAGATTTGTGATTTATACAGAGTGAGCAGCTGTTTGGAAGAAAAGTAACGTTGAGAGCGAAAGAGAAAACTAAGTTTTTTAGATGCAGAGGAAGCAATATTTGTAATGTGCTTGTACCAAGAGAGAGATTAGAAGTCAGGGTAATCCCCAAAAGAGATATATCATTTTGCCTAGAAATTGGAGTGTCACTAAAGATGAGCATAGGAGCAGAAGAATCCTTTTTGTGAGATATAAGACAAGACTGAGTTTTAGAAGGGTTGAAATCAACTAAGTTGTCTTTGCCCCACTGGAGAATTACCTCAAGATCGGTATTTAAGGAATTGGCAGCAGATTTTTGAGAAGTTGAAGCTGATTGAGCAGGACAAGGCTTCTCAAAATGGAAAGTGGAATGCAGTGTGCTATCATCGGCAAAACTATGGATAGGATTTCCAGTCAATGGAAGAAGGTCATTAATATACAAGAGGAAAAGAGTGGGGGAAAGAATTGAACCTTGGGGGACACCAGCATTAGTGGAGAAGTTAGAAGACAGAGAGCCATCTACCATCACCCTCAGCAAGCGATCAGAGAGAAAACTGGATAACCAATTACTAAAAACAGTTGGCAAACCATAAGATGGAAGCTTGTTTAGAAGACCTTTATGCCAAACACGATCAAAAGCCTTTGAGATGTCAAGAGCAACTACAGTAAACCCCCACTATTCGTGGGGGTTACGTTCCTGGGAAATGCCGCGAATACCGAAAATGCGAATACTGAGTTATGGCTCCCATAGTAATAAAGGGGTTCCGTTCCAGTATGAAATATTTAAGAAAAACTAGTCTAAAATTGTGTCTATGTATGTATTATATGTACCTTCATAATATGACTATGTACATAGACAGTACATAGTGAAATGCAAGCATATGGCATCGAAATGAAAATATGAAACAATTAAATATTAAATGTAATATTTATTAGAAATTTCAAACAAATCTTTCAAACCAGCGCCTTTGCTAAGTAAAAAACTTATCACATCAGTGCTATCACCTGTTTAGCTAAAGTGTTGATAAAGGAGTTTTGCCTTTTCACGAATTATGAGTGAACTTAACGGAATTTTATTTTGAGTTCGATCTTCTATCCACAGATTTAAAGCTTTTTCCATTTTTTATAATTTAACATCACGAGTTACAGAGCAAATTTTTGAAGCAATTAGCGCGTTTTCATGGACACTACGGCAGATTTTTTCTTCTGATTTCTTGATTGATCGTACCGTTGACATTGATTTTATAATGTTTTGCCACTGAGGAGACACTTTCACCATTAGAAATTTTGTCTAATAACTCAATTTTATTTGCTAATGTCATCATCTTCTTTGATCTTTTCACATTTCTCTTGTTATTCGTAGCCATATTTTTGTATGGGTTAGAAAGAATTTGTCCACAATAAAGTCACTTTCTTCCGTTAATACACTCGAAAAATTCTGTTTTACACCGAAAACGGTAGATTTATCACTTTTGTATGCAAATCAATTTATAAGCATATAAATTAAAAGCAAACGATGAAACCTTCCATGACAAGCGCATAACACATACTGAACAAGGATTAGCGAGAAACATCCATGCTCGCAATTTTGTCACCGCTCTCCCCCCACCCACTGAGTGCTGTTTTGAATGGGAAAGATAATTTTAGCCAAGATCATGTTTTTTTATGGTGGAAAATGTTCACGGCTCTTTAAAATTCACATTTTTTTAGGTTTCATTTTAAATCAGCGACCGCGAATACGCGAAACCGCTAATACAGATACCGCGAATAGCGGGGGTTTACTGTACTTGTGTTTCACCAAACCTTTCCATTGAATTAGTCCATAAATGGGTAACATAAGCCAGAATATCACCAGTGGATCAACACTGACGGAATCTATACTGGCAATCGTTGATCAGACGGAAGGTTTCTAGGTAGTTTAAGAGTTGGCGGTTAATTGATTTCTCCATTACTTTAGAAAGAGTAGAAGTAATTGCAATGGGACGATAATTGGATGGGAGGGATTTGTCACCCTTTTTAGGAACTGGCTGGATATGAGCAAATTTCCAAGCAGAAGGAAAAACACCTTTGGAATAAGAAAGTGAAAAAAGGCGGCAAAGAATAGGAGTAAGTTCAGGAGCACAGGTTTTGAGAACAAGTGGAGAAATACCATCAGGACCTGGAGCTTTCTTAGCATCGAGATTCGTCAAAATCCTTCTGATATCCTTTTGACGGAAGACCACAGGAGGCATTGAATGGAGCGTGTTGGGAATGGTGGGAGGTGTTTTACCAAGATCTGGATACATGTGCTGGAAGAAAAATGGGATGCTAGCAGGTCAGCTTTATCCTTGGCTGAAGTGACAACAGAACCATCTGGTTTGGACAGAGGTGGGAGCCGAGATGGGCAAAAGTACTTTTTGCCAAAGCAATAGCTTTGGCAAGAGACCAGAATGCTCAGTTACCATTAGGGCAAGAAGCAAGTTTTCTACTCTTAGCCTGTCCAAACTCCAGTTTGGACTGATTAGTAACTGCTTTACAATTGTTGCGAGCTTTGGTATAGGCAGAAAATGAAACTGAAGAACTGGAAACAAGCCAGTTACGATATGCAACATTCTTCCCTTGAACAGCCTTAACACATTTATTGGAAAACCAAGGTTTCGATAAAGGATGAGATTTTAAAGTGGAGTGTGGGATGAAGGATTCCATTCCTGCAAGGATAATTTCACTGACACGATCTGAACAAACGTTGACATCAGAAGTTTTGAAACAGTAATCCAACCATGGAAAAGAAGAAAAGAAGTCTCACAGGTCATCCCATTTTGCATTCTTGTAATGCCAAACAACACAAGGTTGGGAATAGCCATGAGATAAAGGTTCCATTGGAGAAGAGGCAATCACCAAGTTGTGATCTGAAGTGCCTAAAGGACCTCTCACTTCGACCGTGTACTTAGAAGGGTTGTTTGTGAGAAAAAGATCAAGCGTATTGGCTGTATGATTAGGATTGTCCGGTATTCTTGTAGGTAAATGAACAATCTGTGCTAGGTTATTAGTAATTGCAAAAGCCTCAGCATCTCGACCTGCTGGGTCGGTGTGACTAGAAAACGGAAGCCAGCTGGAGTTGTGAACATTAAAATCACCAAGGAAAATTACCTCACTGTTAGGAAAGTTGGACTGGAGAAAGTCAAGTTGCAAAGAGAGGAAGTCAAAGAGCTCCAAGTGATTAGTGGAGTTGGGAGAACGGTAGAGACAACAGATGAATCTGACACAATGAGGTAGAGAGATTTTAAGCCAGAGAAGATCAAAGAGAGGAGATTCCAAATTGCCAAGTCTCTGACAGGGAATATCAGAATGGACATATGCACAAGCACCACCTTTGAGGTGAAAGGAATCATACAGCGAATAATTTGGGCATCTGAAATGAGCACTAGTTGAATCAACTGATAACTGAGATTCTGTCAGAAAAAGTACATGGGGTTTGGCAGACTGCAAGTGGAAATGGACATCGTTGAGATTAGAACTGAGACCATGTATATTTGTGAAATGAATTAGGAAGTGCTTGGGAGATTTAGATCTTTTCGCAGATAAGCTTGCTCTATTAGTTTGACAATTCATGGCGTATTCAATAGTAAGAAAAAGTGGGTGGGACATGCTGTATGAAGTAATGAAATTTTTGGATATGGCGTACATGTGGTAAGAATATACCCAGATCCTTGACATAACGTGGCCTCGACAATGCTCCCCGCATACACACTACTCGGACTCCCTCCAGTCACTATCTGGCAGAGTAGAGGTAGCAAGATTATACACTAGCTGATCCGGAAGCCTCCTTGAGAGTTACCAATAGGTTCGGTCCAGTGTACTAACTAGCGGCCGGCCTGCGAACACCGTTTTAGAGCTGTACCCTCAAAATGTAAGGAATATTGGATCTCGCCACGACGTTCATCATAACCTCAAAAGTCATCAATCATACTGCATGATGGAAGAGATAGGGAAGGGTTGACCGGAACTTAGCTCTAGAGACTAAACATGGGTTCTACCACTTCAAGCCTCCAATAAGCAAAGTGGTGGTATTTAACCGGTTGATGAGAGTCATCTACCACCTAGTACTGCCTGGTAACATAGAGGGGCGGCGTTCCTCCATGTGGTGTGGGCACCACACCTTGACCCCTGCTTACGTTGGTTCACGCCTGGGTGGTCACCCACCATGTACTTGTGCATGGAGGTTATACCCAGGATTACTAACAGTCCCACCATCGTGAAGGTGCAAGCAGAGGATTTGGCTGTCACAGACCGTCCAGACTTCGCCAAAATTGGGTCCACTTGACTTGAGTTTCACCCGAATATCAGTTCCATCAGCGTTTTAGACTCCCAGGTAGCAAGTACAGCTTGTCTAGCATATCTGAGAGAATGTCTGTGACAACCTCAAGGACCTAATATCTAAACCACTTTTGTCAAATATAAGTAAGAAATTTAACTATTCAGAATGAAAAAATATTGCTGTGGTTGTGTTTAAGCTTAAGATATTTCTCAATTGATATAGGATATTTAAGATATTGTGAAATGAATTAGGTTTTTTGTGAAATGAATTAGGTTTTTTGTGAAATGAATTGTATTTCCTAGATTTACCAACATCTCAGAAGTATGCAGGATGCTTGAAAAATGTGTACTTCAATCGCAAGGACATATTATACTCACTTGCTACATCAGATGCTTCTGTCATTCATCATGGAGCCTTTCCAGCCGAGTATGGATGTTTCAGAGTTGATGTCATTCCTTTTACCTTTCCAACTGCAGAGTCCCAACTCTTGTTAAATCCTGCTGGTGAAATATTGGATTTCTCTCTAGAGTTCAAAACATCACAACAGAACTGTGTTATTGCATCAGGAGGAATGAAAATTGAAGATGAGCATGGATACTGGCAGGTAACTGTTTCTATGTGTCATGTAATTATTTAAAATTTTGATGATGGATTTTATGATGAATTAATGAATTCAGAAACTTGGCTGGCAGTGTTTTATGATTTCTGTATTTCATTAGAGAGTATGATCTATTAGCCTCAGTGATTAATTTGTTAAGCAAAGAAACCCACCTGACATCGTTACAGTGCTAAATGCTTCCAGTGGTAGAAATTCATATGAATAAGACTGGAATATTTCCCTCCTGCATATCATACACCAATTATATTTGATAATAATATGAAAACAAACTGTTTTCTTTCTTTCTGATATGTTGTTCCTGTAAGCTATCATTGCACTTCCTGGCTTACAAAAAGGTTGTAGCTGAAGTACAAATATGACCAAAAAATGTAATAATATCCTCTACTAATTATCAACTATATTTACTATAAATAATGAACTTTTATTATACAGGAATAAATATTGTTATTTTCCTTCAAAAGAGATCCTTCTTCTATACAGACATGTCTTGAATGAACAACAGATTACAAGGTGCTCTTATTTATTATTATTTTTTTATTTCTACAAAAATAGCCTTGAATAATTAATTACTATGCAAAAAGCCTCATGAAAATTCTCTAACAGTGATATGCTTTTTGAACAATGGATAAAAACAAATCACATTATATTGTGGTACAGAAATGATAAATGTAAACTGTGAGATCATTCTGTTACATCAGTGTCAGTTTGTCAGGTGGTGCAATGCATCTCTGGTCCACTGCAATTCTTAACTGACATTATTTCTAATTATTCAGTACTACACCATGCAAAACAACACAAATTCTCTATTGTTATTTTACTTTCTGAACATCATGAGGTAACTGATTGTGAGAGAGAAAACACAAATGTGTGATAACGTAAGACACTAGTGAATCTTTTCATCTTGTGGGGTGATCTCCTAGGGGATTGCTGAAGTTGATGCTTATTTAGACAAAAATTAGTGATAATTAAGTGCAAACTCATGCCGACTCTCAGTTTAGAGTCGACTACATCAAGAGGAGTTTAAAAAAATGCTCCCATCAGAATGGATGGATTTCATAAAAATGTACCCACTACCCATCTGTAGATATAAGTATTGTTGAATGCAACATGACATTCATCTGTTGCTGAATAATGCCTAGGCTTTTGAAAGAAATGGTGTTAAATTTGTCATTATTTTTATTTTATTGCTTTTTAATGTATTTTTTAGCTTTTAAATTATAGTTAAAGTACCATTTTAACTTTATATTGTATAGGCTATTTTAATTATTTAATTACTCAGAGTAGCATCCAAGTATGCAAGAAAGTAATATGTGATGGTATTATTTCAGATGCAAGAAGCCTTTTGTTAATAGTCTTATGTTCATTTTCCATGAACAGTGAGTTAATGATCTGGCTTATTCAACATGAACTTCTGTTCTTTGGAATAACCTTCCTTCATATGTCTTTCCTGAAAATTTGATCCAATGTCAATTAAATCCAACAGAAATTAAATCCAATGTCAACAAGTATTTTATGTTTTTAAATCCTTAACCCATGCATGTTAGTAGAGTACTAAAAAAAAAAAAAAATAGTAATGTATGCAGTGCATTACATTTCAGGCACATTAAATTTTTTTCTTAAATTAAATAATTTTTCTTCATTTACTGTTGTTAATAGAAGTGAAAATTAAATGTAGTCATCACCTTAGAAATTAATTATAAGATTAGTAGAATTATTTATAGCACACAATAAAACTTGGTGAGGGGAACAGAGGGGTGCTCTTACCAAGAAAGGCTTCAGTTCTGCAAATTGCAGCATCTGGAGACTAGGCACCTGCAATTGAGGTGTTTAAGGCTTTGAATGGATTGAGTAAGCTCAATGCTGGTGGGATTCTTCCTCTTGCTCTGACTAACCATGCACACGAGGGGGACATGAATTCAAATTGAGAAAGGACAGTTGCAGAATAGATGTGCAGAAGTTTGCCTTTAGCCAGCAGGTTGTTGATTGCTGGAACAAACTTCCATCTGTTGTTATGGAAGTTGATATTTTAAATGAATTCAAGGAAGAATTAGACAAACTGTTGGAGGGAATGAATGGGTGAGATGGAAGTTTTTTTTTTTTTGCTGATGTTGTATAAGCTTGCTTTCTTGCATCATTTGCCATTAGTAATGATATTAACTATATAGTTTTACATTCTCTAAACTTAGCCATTTAGATTAATTACAACTGTATAATATTTACTACTCTCCTTTCGTGTTACTTTTTTTTTTAACTCTTTTTTTTCTCTGTACATATGTATCTCATTGCAAACAACATGTTCATAAGTCTTCATAATAATACACGCAAAGCATGTATTGTACCGTCTAAAGCTAACAATATTGCATTAAAATTACATTTAATCTATGAATTTCATTTTTTCCACACAAATTGTATGGAAAGAAGAAATAATAATTATTTATTTATTAAAATAATTATAATTTCTTTATAATTGTTTCTTATTAAAATTGGTCAAAGAGAAGGCTTTCTGTTTGTCCAATTTTAATGAAATCTACATCCTGTTTGCTGTTTTAAGTGCCACAAGTATAGCCACTCTCTTAGATGCTGTGTGCCTATTTGTGTTTCTAAGGAGCATTGTCAAGCAGACTTATGCAGCTTCCACTTTCGTTTATTCAAACTAAAAAGGAAGCCATACTGCTTTTTTCAAGCATGTGAACTATGGGGAAAAAAATTGAAAGGTATAAAATTGAACATAAGTTAGTCTCAGGACAGGAAGTTGCAATTATTAAACATAAAGAACATAAAGTTACCTGAGGCATGAAAACAAGTTTGTTAAATATCCAGCCTAATTGCTCACATGTAATAGTGACTTTATTTATTTATGCTTCCTTGTGCTTCATCACAGAAAGAGTAATGACCAAAGGTATTCATTTACTTAGCCCTTTAAAGCTTTATTCTTCAGTTAGGCCACCAGCAGATGTCTAATTTCCAGATATTGTAATTTATAGAACCCCATTCTTTCTTTGTAAGGGTATCTTTTTTGTGCCCCCAACTAATCTTGTTGCTCATTGTTGCACCCATTCTAACAGATCTATCCTTCCTAAAATGAGGTTTTCAAACGTGTATGCAGTATTTCAATTATGGCTTAACCGTTGTCTTCTACAATGGGATAATCACCTCTTTGTCTCTACTGGCACAGTTTTTACTAAATTCTGGAATCAAACCCTGCTTGGTGAGATAAGGGTGCTGACACTCCTGATTGTGGTGAAGTTGCGATTCTGAAAAAATATATTGTGCATTCTAGACATATTCAGTTACAAACCTCCTTTGAAGTTCTGGCTCATTTGCATTACAATAGTAATATAAATAACTCTTGTTTTGATATATGTATGTTTCACCATCTTATCTTTGCTCTCAGACTTAATGTCTTATAATCTTACAATCTTATCACATATTCTAATTATTTAGCACAACAACACAAATTCTCTATTGTTATTTTACTTTCTGAATATCATGAGGGAACTGATTGTGAGAGAGAAAACACAAACATGTGATAATGTAAGTGGATGATAGCCATCAAATTCATTTAGTGAATTTGATGGTCACCATCCAGGCACCTCCATAGCCAGGCATGCAGGAGCAGCAGTGTGTAGCACACGCTTCATGATTAGACCGGGGTTCGAGCCTGTCACCACCAAATATGGAGGATGCGGAAATGTCAGGGAATGACCACCGCATATCCCCGGAGTAATATGGCCTTAGTTGCTAATGCTCCTAAAAACCAAAATAACAAACAAACAAACAAACACCATCCACTGTTCAGATTCTTTACTATGATTACTAGGAGCCAATTAGTTGAGACATTCCTCGACAACCATAATCTGATTTTGTTAAACTCTGGCTATCCAGCTCATGTTCAACTGCCTATGGGTTCTAAGAATAGATGCTGTTGATTTATCCATCTGTTCAGTATTTATTTTCCCAATTATGGGCTGATCAGTACTCAATGACCCATTCAGTAGATCATTGAGTACTTTTCTCCATTATCTGTTCAGTTTAAACACAGCTAACCATGTCCCGTGTCCTACAAGACATACTACTTGGAATTTAAACAAAGTAGATTATAATAAATACTCTACTTCTGTCCTTCACAATATGTACAGCAACAGCACATTGATGATGACTTATTTAGTCACATTTTATCTGCAGCAGGTCTCCATTCCAAAATGTCATCCATGCAAGTGTGTACTAAATGGTCATACACAGTGGTGGAATTCAGATTGCTCCAAGCTAAACTGGGGGAAAAAAGCCATGTATGGAATCACTTCTTCATTAAGTTTCCAACTACCATAAATTTAATTACTTGTAAAAGAACTTAAGGCCAAAGTGAGACAGATTAGATGGCAATCCAAATGTGGTGTGATGATCTTTGCCTCAACTATTACAAAAAATACTGACCCCAAAATATCTGGAAGATTACAGAAATACTGCTCCTCACAATATATGGAAGGTTACAAAAATTTCCCCTCATCATATGAATGGGAAATTTTTAACACCACAATCTCCTGTAATACAGTTGAAGGGGCATGACCTATGCTCTTCCCCTTAATACAGTTGATGTTAAGAGGAGGTGAAGATAGCCTCTTTTCAGACATTAAAGCTGGTGAATATGGTTACAAAGTTAATTTTTCAACACATCCCTCATTATCTGTTCAGTTTAAACACAGCTTCATAATTAGCCCTTTACCTTGATAGAGCTCAAAAAATCATCAATAAAATCTCCAAATAATGTGACTGAGCTTACCTTGATAGAGCTCAAAAAATCATCAATAAAATCTCCAAATAATGTAACTGAGCTAGGTGGTATTCACTATATACATGTTTAGGTATCTGTGTGAAGCTGATCTATTCAGAAAACACCTACCCCCTCCCTCCCTCCCTCCCTCCCTCCCTCTCTCTCTCTCTCTCTCTCTCATGGCATCACTTTTATTTGTGCCACACCAAAACTAAGCAGGAATCCCTTGCTAGTTCGGAACTACAGACTAATTTCATTGACAAGTTGTTTGGGCAAAATATTTGAAAGGATGATCCCTCAGAGGTTCACCTGGATTCTATACTCACAGAATCTTCTGTCCAATCATCAGCATGGCTTCTGTAAAAGCAGATCTATCATAGATGTACTTCTGAAAATAGAATCCAACATTCAATATGCCTTCGTCAGGAGACAGCATTTAGTTACGGTCAACCTAGCCAAGAAGGTGTCTGCAACTACTGGGTTTTTAATGGACATAACATCTGGGACTGCGATGAACAAAAATAATACAAAACTTCTTGCAACTGCATACCTTTAAGTCTGACAGTAGAACACATTATCAATACTGTAGGTTTAGAAGGGGTGGGAGGCCCACAGGGCTCAGTTATCTCTGTTTGCCATCTGAGTCAACAGTATGGCAAGAAACCATTGAAATTTACATATTCTGATGACTTAACCATCTCCTCTCAGTCACAGAATGTGACCACCATTGAAAGACAGCTCCAACTTTCTATAGCCATATAGAATTCTGGACCTTAAACAATGACCACTGCCTAGTTGAATAGAAGTTTACCACCACTCATTTTTGCAAATGAAATTTTCACCCCATTCTGAACCTAAACTGCAGATTAGTAATGCACCAATTCCACTTGCTTGTACTGTTCGATTTCTAGGCTTGATCTTAGATAATAAATTTCAAATTCATGTGACTTATCTGTGAACCATTTGCTTAATGAAGTTAAATATACTTTGTATCAATCAGCACTCATTGACATGGGGTTCTGATCAAGACAACCTTCTGCATCTCTGTAATGCTTTCATAAGGTCATGCTTAGACTCTGGATCTCCAGTATGTGACTCCGCAAGGAAACGCACTTTACCTCAATTAGATACCATGCCTCCTTGCATAATTAAACACAAAGGTCAATTCTAAGAGGATTGGATACATGCTTTTAGAATGTGTAAAATTCCCATTTTGAATAGAGCTGTCACTATGAATTAAATTTATAAAAAAAAAGTGATATGCTTAGTTTCTGATTAATTTTTCATAAGAGGATGCTGTGTTTATGTTGGAGAGTGATCATTGAAGATGTTTTGTCCGTGCTTTTTTTTTTTTTTTTTTTCTTCAGGCTTCACTGAAGTACTTGAGTGAAGTACCTCATTTGTTGAATGTCAATATGACATAATCATATCATAATTTAATTATGATATGATATTAAGTAATTTTAATTTTTTGGTTACTTGCAAAATTATACACTGCTTGCTGAGATGACCTTTTCTTGTCTGTAGCACATCCTTTCAAATTGTTGGATTTTTGATCCAGAAAACCTAAATGGGCATGGGCACTTGCCTTCGTATTTGGCATTTTCTGCTGCTTTTGTTTATATCCTATTTTTTCTATGTTGGAATTTATTATTTTAATTTTTTGAAATTTTCAAGCTTCCCTAATGTGATTTTGTTCTCCTGCTATGTTTCTTATGTAGCAGGAGTTACATAGTTAAACTAATTCAGTTTAATGTTGTTTTTTTTATCAAATTGTTCATTCTTCCAGTTTAGTTTGATTAATATTTCATAAGAGGGTGCTGTGTGTGTATGTTTGGGGTGATCTTTGAAGATGCCCATGTTTTTTTTTTTTTTTTGTCTTAAACCTTCACTGAAGTACTTGGCACTTGGGGCCGTGTGTGTGTACACACACACACACACACACACACACACACACACACACACACACACACACACACACACACACACACAGCCCCAAGTGCCAAGCGATAAGTGTCCAAGCGATTTTCCTAAGTGATATATAGTGATCTTTCTCAGTGATTTCATTCTGCTTTCTTTCCAGTGCTTTTCTCATCCTCATTTCTTTGTAAGTGGCTCTGTACTTAACAGATCCCAAGTAAGAACCCAGAAAGGAAAATCACCTTTCTTTTCCTAATATACGTATTAATTTTTGCACTAACAAACTAACTTCTCTAGCCGCTTGGCCACTAGGTGGCACCACTCCTGCCTCCACGTGGCAGGGCCAGAAACCTGGGATGAAAAGCTCTCACTCCCAGGGCTAAAAGGAGCAACAATGGACTGTGATGCATGTCCACCACTAGAGCCAACAGGCTCTCAACATACTGAGACCCACAGAAAAGAAGACGATCTTAATCTTCCAAAAAGAATGAAAAAGGACTGTAACAAAGCAGAACCACCAGTTTTTCTGATAATATATTCCTTATCGACTCAGCCGCTAAGCAAACTCTCTCCCTTTGTCATTCAGAGACGTCTCGAGAATGCAGCAGGCACACCAAAAATGGTGAAAAGGCCCCAATCAGGATATCTTTTAATTGAGACCGCTCAAGCAAGGCATTCAGAATTATTACTAAAAATGTCATTTATAAGCGGAATCCCAATCAAAGTCTCACCGCATAACACCTCGAACTCCTCAAAAGGAGTAATAAGTGAGTGGGATTTATTGAACATGACCGAAGAGGAGATAGTCATGGTTGTTATTTGATTTTTTTTTTTTTTTTTAGGAGCATTGGCAACTAAGGCCATATTGCTCCGGGAAATGCAGTGGTCATTCCCTGACCTTTCCACATCCTCCGTATTTGGTGGTGACGGGCTCGAACCCCAGTCTAATCAAGAAGCGTGTGCTACGCACTGCTGCTCCTTCCCACCTGGCTACAGAGACGCCTAGATAGTCATGGAATTACTAGAACAGAAAGTAACTCAAGCAAGAAGAATTATGATACGGAAGGATGACAAAAGGATGACAAGCTTGTTCCAACACATAATATTATATTGACCTTTAGTACACCAAATTTGCTGACCTCAGTTAAAGCAAGCTACCTAAATTGTCGTATCCGACCATACATTCCTAACCCTTTAAGATGTTTCAAGTGCCAAAAGTTTGGTCATTCCCAGACAATATGCAGAGGCGAAACTACTTGTCCTAGCTGTGGGTCAAAAAACCATTCACAAACAGAGTATACTTCAAAGATTCTGGAATGTCCAAATTGCAAGAATGACCTTCCAGCATACTCAAAATCATGCGACCTATGGAAAATTGAAAAAAGAATACAAAAGTATAAGATTGAGAATAAGGTCACATATCAAGAAGCAAGAAAGCAAATAAAGTCAATTATCCTAAAAACCACATACGCTTCTGTTACACAAAAGTGCCAAGCTGTTTCAACCCAGACCGAGGTATCAATTCTGCCCAATACATCCATTGCAGAATGGGCACAATCTGTGCTATCAACACCTCAACCTACCACCAAAACTGTTCTAGTTGATGAAATAAGTAATACCCCTATCACAGTTCTGCCTAAAATCAAATCATGTGATAAAATGTCAAATAAATCACGAAGGCAACAAGCCACTGAATTACAAAAGACAAACTCAAATAAAATGGACTCTGAAAATATAGCTACACACGATGAAACAGCCCTTGATCTTCATACAGAAGATGATATGGAGACTGGATTTTCATCAGGTCAAACTGATGACGTAGAAGAGAGTATAGATCTCGGATGTCCAAATTTTCCTAGAAAAGATAAAACGAAATATGACCGTCAAAAGCAAACTACTCACAAGAAACAGACAGACTCGGCTTCCCTTCTCAAACCTCGATAATGCAGAACATTATTCAATGGAATTGTAGAGGTTTACACAGCAATACCAATGACATCTATGATTTCATCTCCCAATATGGTCCTATAGCCGTTTGCATACAAGAGACTAATCTAACTCCAGAAGTAACTCCATCAATCAGGAATTTTACATTTTACAGAAAAGATAGAAACTCTTCATTATCCACACGTGGAGGCGTCGCGATTCTAATTGACTCTAAAATACCTTCTAGAAACATTCCACTTCAGACCCACTTAGAAGCTGTTGCTGTACGTGTATCTGTTGGGCAAATTCTAACTCTAGTATATCTGTACCTTCCACCTAACAAGATATGCACTTCAAAGAACTAGAAGACCTCATAAGACAAATACCACCACCGTTTTGTATCCTTGGTGACTTCAATGCCCATCATCCATTGTTGGGTTCAGACCACATGGACAATAGAAGACACTTGACAATAGAAGACACTTGATTGAGACAATACTAGACCAACTGAATCTAACATTACTGAACACTGGTGAAAATACCTATACTCACCTTCCCACTGGATCTATGTCAGCAATTGATTTAACTCTATGTTCCCCCATATTATATCCCAGTATAGAATGGACAGTTTTAAATGACTCATAGAATAGTGACTTTCCAATCGTATTCAGAATCCAAACACTTCAAACACCATACCCTGATAATCACTCAAAATGGAAATTCTCCAAAGCAGTTTGGGAAAAGTTGTCAACCCGTCTTTCTTTTGATAGCCAATTGATCAGACTACAACCCATTGATGATGTCACAGAGCATATTACCAGGCAAATACTGACCATAGCCTCCGAAGCAATACCTCAAGCCTCCACATTTAAACACAAAAACCTTAAACACTGGTGGAATGAAGCTTGTACCAATGCCAAAAAGGAAAAAAATAAAGTTTGGAACCTGTTCCGGAAGTTCCCAACTACCAACAACCTAATTCAATATAAAAGGCTCAAGTCTAAAGCTAGACAAATTAGAAGAAAAGCCAAAAAGGAATCATGGATACAGTTTGCCTCCACTATTACAAAGGATACTAGCAGTCGTCTCATCTGGAAAAAGATTCGGCAAAATGGGAAATATCCACCTCTTCCTTCTCCCATCTTAATCAAAAGTAGACAGGAAATATCATCTTCTGAAGAAATAGCTAACGCCCTTGCAGAGAATTACTACCAAACATCTGCTTTGTCAGCATATGGCAACTCCTTTCTTAAAATCAAAGCTTCGGCTGAAAGGTACAAAATAAAATTCCATACTACCCAATATATTGCCTATAATCAACCGTTTAACCTATTTGAACTGCAAACAGCATTAAATAGATTATCCAACAGTGCAGCTGGACCTGATGGTATATATTATATAATGCTGAAACATATAAACAATACGGCCTTGAATTTACTATTAATGTTCTATAATCGGATTTTTCTTGAAGGTACATATCCATCTTCCTGGCATCATTCCATCATTTTAGCCTTTCCTAAACCAGGAAAAGATCACTCGCTTCCAAAAAATTATCGACCTATTTCTCTAACCAGCTGCCTAAGTAAAATCCTAGAAAGAATGATACATAGATGGCTTACCTGGGTTCTTGAAACTAAAGCACTGATGAACAACAATCAGTTTGGTTTCTGACAAAATAGATTCACTTTGGATCTAATGGTGAAAGCCGAGACTAACATCTGCAATGCTTATGTCAAAAATGAACATCTTGTAATGGAAAGTCTTGATATAGAAAAGGCTTTCGACACTACCTGGAGGTATGGCATATTGAGAGAACTTCATTCCATAGGATTCCGAGGGCACTTACCAGAATTCATTAGAAATTTTCTTCAAAACAGAACCTTTCAGGTCTGCTATCAATCTGTACTTTCTCGGTCCTACATTCAAGAAGGTGTCCCACAAGGATCAGTACTGAGCTCTACCCTTTTTTCACTTAGACTGAACACCATAACACACAACATCCTCAATACTGTAGAACTATATATGTATGCTGACGACCTTACTATATCTTGCCGTTCACAAAGTATTCATACCATTGAAAGACAGTTGCAACTCTCCATAAATAAGTTGGAGACATGGGCACTGCAGAATGGATATCGTTTTTCTGAACAAAAAACAATTGCAGTTCACTTCTGCAAAAAACATAAGCTACACCCAGAATCGGAACTCAGATTAAAAAACCATTTGATCCCTCTCACCAGTAATCTTCGTTTCCTAGGCTTAATATTAGACACTAAACTTTGTTCCACATATCACATACCTCCAAACTGGGTTGTCTAGCTAGATTGGAAGTATCAAAGGTCAGAGATCTATACTGTGTACATTCCAGTATAAGGTATAGATCTCTGACCCAGACTAGGAATGTAGCAATAGCTTCTTTCATGTTATGTTCTGAATCAACCTGAAACATGTCAGATTTTAGGAAAATAAATTTTTAGAAAGTCTGATTGATATAAATGGAACTGGGACATGCACCTCTAGAAACTAGTACATCACAATGCTGAAACATATGTATATTGAATATACTGAACTAAATTTCAGATGTATTCAGTTTAACGTTATAAATATGTGACAAATTGTGATAAATGTAGAAAAGTGAAGATGAAGATTATGCTTATTAACACCATGTAATAGTTCAGTGACAGGATTTTATTCCATTTACTATATATATGTGTGTGTGTGTGTGTGTGTGTGTGTGTGTGTGTGTGTGTGTGTGTGTGTGTGTGTGTGTATATATCTGATAATTAAAATAAATCTGATATTTAAGATAAAATAAAATAAAAAACATCAGCCAGTAGTACAGCAAAAATGTAGAGCGAAACGAAACGTAAAATAATATAAAATAAACAAACAGGGAAGGGAAAGTAAAAATAATAAGAAAAAAAGTAGTCGATAATCCCCTGTATAATTTAGTCATTAAACCCAATTAATAAAAACGATGTAAATTTAAAATAATGCCAATTATAAATAATTTAGCGGTACCCCCCTTGAAGGTACCAGTTCCAAAAGACGTGAAATATCACCAAAAAGGGGGTTAAAGAAACTACAAAAAACTAAAATATCAAAATGATAGCCCGACCATTATGCCCCATATCGACAGAGGACCACAAGGCCAATAATGGTCATGGAATCGCTGCATTTCAATCATCATACAAATCATCGCAAAGGCGGAAATATCGAAGAACCAAACCACCTTTCCATTCTCCGATAAATCAACCAATGCAGAGGATTTGCATGGCGGTGGTCCTTATGCAGCAAGAAATAATCTATAGAACAGACAGCACTCTTGATCAGAGCCACACCACTGACATAATGCAAGCTAGGAATGGAAGGGTGGTTTGGTTCTTCGATATTTCCGCCTTTGCGATGATTTGTATGACGATTGAAATGCAGCGATTCCATGACCATTATTGGCCTCGTGGTGCTCTGTCGATATGGGGCATAATGGTTAGTCTATCATTTTGATATTTTAGTTTTTTGTAGTTTCTTTAACCCCTTTTTTGGTGATATTTCACGTCTTTTGGAACTGGTACCTTCAAGGGGGGTACCGCTAAATTATTTATAATTGGCATTATTTTAAATTTACATCGTTTTTATTAATTGGGTTTAATGACTAAATTATACAGGGGATTATCGACTACTTTTTGTCTTATTATTTTTACTTTCCCTTCCCTGTTTGTTTATTTTATATTATTTTACGTTTCGTTTCGCTCTACATTTTTGCCGTACTACTGGCTGATGTTTTTTATTTTATTTTATCTTAAATATCAGATTTATTTTAATTATCAGATATAATTAGGCTTCATGTGGAGGATGTGCATTTGCTGCCTCTAATGATAGCTTCATATTTATATTTATTTATTTTTATTACTTTTACCTAACTTTTACATTATGTTATATATATATATATCTGATAATTAAAATAAATATGATATTTAAAATAAAAACATCAGCCAGTAGTACGGCAATAATGCAGAGCGAAACGAAACGCAAAAAAATAAAATAAACAAACAGGGAAGGGAAAATAGAGATAATAGGACAAAAAGGTAGTCGATAATCCCCTGTATAATTTAGTCAATTAAGTCATTAAACCCAATTAATAAAAAATGTAAATTTAAAATAATGCCAATTATAAATAATTTAGCGGTACCCCCCTCGAAGGTACCAGTTCCAAAAGACGTGAAATATCACCAAAAAAGGGTTAAAGAAACTACCAAAAAACTAAAATATCAAAATGATAGACTGACCATCATGCCCCATATCAACAGAGGACCACGAGGCCAATAATGGTCATGGAATCGCTGCATTTCAATCGTCATACAAATCATCGCTAAGGCAGAAATATCGAAGAACCAAACCACTCCTCCATTCTCCGATAGATCAACCAATGCAGAGGATTTGCATGGCGGTGGTCCTTATGCAGCGAAAATATTCTCGCTGCATAAGGGCATGGGGCATGATGGTCAGTCTATCATTTTGATATTTTAGTTTTTTGGTAGTTTCTTTAACCCTTTTTTGGTGATATTTCACGTCTTTTGGAACTGGTACCTTCGAGGGGGGTACCGCTAAATTATTTATAATTGGCATTATTTTAAATTTACATTTTTTATTAATTGGGTTTAATGACTTAATTGACTAAATTATACAGGGGATTATCAACTACCTTTTTGTCCTATTGTCTCTATTTTCCCTTCCCTGTTTGTTTATTTTATTTTTTTGCGTTTCGTTTCGCTCTGCATTATTGCCGTACTACTGGCTGATGTTTTTATTTTAAATATCATATTTATTTTAATTATCAGATATAATTAGGCATCATGTGGAGGATGTGCATTTGCTGCCTCTAATGATAGCTACATAGTCATATTTATTTATTTTTATTACTTTTGCCTAACTTTTACCTCACATAATATATATATATATATATGTGTGTGTGTGTGTGTGTGTGTGTGTGTGTGTGTGTGTGTGTGTATGTATATATATGTGTGTGTGTGTGTGTATATATATATATATATATTTATTATTATTATTTTTTTTTTCATTTCATTATGAAATATTATTGTATTTCTAGGTACATCTCATTCGGGGGACTGCAGCTTTGTCTCTATATAATGCATCTGGAGAAGAATGGGTACTGGCACAGGGCACACAGCTATCTGATGAGAAATGGCACCACGTGGCTGTTAATTTTTTTGATGGGTAAGTACTCTTCTTTTTTTATAGAAATTTCCCAGTTAGATTGATCAGCATTAGGAAAAAAATTTATTTATTTATTTTTTTTAATATTACTGAAATCAATAGCTGTTGCATTTAACACATTCTGGCAAAAAAAAGAGAACAGATTTTTATGGCTTAGCATAAAAATCTTAGCATAAACAAGAACCAACTGCTGGCAAGTGCTGATTTCACATTCTGCCCAAAATAATTGGTATGGCAATGTTGGGGGCATTCGGTGGCAAGTAGTAGTAGAAGTAGAGGCATTTGATGCAAGAAAGCAAGCTTATGAAGCATCAGCCAAAAGAAGAAAAAAAATAACCATTTCACACATCCATTCCCTCTGAACATTTGTCCACTTCCTCCTTGAATTTATTTAGGCCATCAACTTCCACAACAACAGATGGATGTTTGTTCCAGCAATCAACTACCCGCTGGCTAAAGGCAAATTTCCGCACATTTATACCCCTCAACATGAGCACCTGTACATGGTGAGGGGACCTCCCAGTGATGCTGCTGGTCTTCCAGATTAGCATCACTGGGCTCCAACAGCCATACCTTGGTTCCAGGGTTACATCATTGGAATCCGCCGTGTACAGCCATGCACCGCGACCCGTGGAAACTCGGAAAGGAGGATCCTGGTGATTGAGGGGCCCAGCCTTGATACACCACTTTGGCCCCTGCTTCGACAAGACAGGTGGTCCCGGACCAGCCCGACTAGGATCAATCAGCGGGTGGTTCTTACTGCTTGGGCGAACTGCCTTCCAATAAGTCTCCCTCCCTTTGGTCCTGGGATGGGATCAAGGCTTATCGGAAACGTGGGTATGGTGCTCCTAAGCAAACTTGGCATCCCATTCGTGTACGCAGTACCTGCTAGTTCACAAGTGGGCTTCCCCTCATAGGGCTCCGTGGTGGTTGAGGTACTTAGAGCATCTGAAATTTTTATATTACTCGTATGAGTAATTTAATTCCTATTTTTTCTGGGGCCCCAACAAGGCCCTTACCTAATCAAGATGATAACGCAGAAAACACCTCTGTAAAAAGAGACAGAACTGAGGATACACCACCATCAGTGACACCACTCTTCCTCATTCTCCATTTGACCGGAGAGCAGTCAATTGGGAAGATGTCACCCTTTCTTATCCAGAAAGGGTTAGAAGGATTGGCAGGATCATCCAAATCTGTAAAACGACTGCGTTCTGGCTACCTTTTAGTCGAAGCTATAAATATGAAACAGGCGGAAAAAATCCTGAAAGCCACATTGAGCGCCTGCTGTGAGAAGAATTAAAGTAACTAGAGATGGGCACTTATCCCAACTAGAAATCTCATACTGACCTTTAAAACTCCCAAACCAACTACACTGGTGAAAGCCGGATATCTAAATTGTGACATCAGACCATACATCCTGAATCCTCTCCAGTGCTTTAAATGCCAAAAGTGTTGTCATTCACAAATGGCATGCTGTGAAGCTGCTATCTATTCCAATTGTGGATCTCAGGAAGTGGACCATTCTGCCTTTTCTAAAAACTGTGATTATTGGAAAGGAGAAAAGCAGATACAATGACATAAATAGAGCATTCTGTCATGTACCAAGAAACTGAGAGAACTGTACTCCCCATTATCTGGCCCCAGATGCCAAGCGAATTCGAGGTCAAGCGACATTACTGCGACTTATAGAGTGCTCTTGATAAGTGAATAGTGTTATTTTTAAGTTCCTGTCTTTCTCTCAACAGTTTTATTTAAAAACAGTTCCATATTTGAAAACTACAAGTCAGAATGCAGAAAGTAAATTCACATTTCTTTTCCTTTTTCATATATTTTTAGTTGCACTGACTAACACTTCAACTGCTTGGCCTCCTAATGCCACTGCTCCTGCCTCCCCATGGTGGGGCTGGAAACCTTAGCAGAAAAGTCCTCTTGCCAAGGGCAAAAAAGGAGCAAACATGGCAAGCACAGACCATGTATCTGCTATGCAAACTAGCAAAAAATTAGATGAAATGGGTTCAGGTACAGCTAAACAACAAAAGACAGAAATGCTCCCTCTAGTTGCACCGCTGTTCTTAATTATTCATTCCAAGAATCAACAACCCATCGGACATTTGTCACCATTTTGAATCCAAAAAAACTCTCGAAAGCATAGCTAGTTTCCCTAAAACAGTCAGAAGACTAAAATCAGGGGATCTATTAGTAGAGATGACAAACCAAAAACAAGCAGAGCATTTAATGAAAGCAAAAATGTTTGGAGATATTCCAATAACAGTTACTCCGCATTCCATCCTGAATACCTCAAAAGCAGTAGTTACAGAATGGGACCTCCTCAATGTTCCTGAAGTAGAAATCCAAGAAGAGCTGAAAGATCAAGGGATTATTCAAGTCAAATGAATAACAATTAAGAGATGGCAAAATTATCCCAACAAGGAATATAATTCTGACCTTATAACACCCTAAAAACTGTAAAAGCTGGATACCTAAACTGCCCACTGAAACCATACATCCCAAACCCTGTCCAATGTTTTAAGTGTCAGAAGTACGGACACTCTCAGGCAGTATGCAGAGTTTCGCTGTCTGTGCAAAATGCGGGTCACGAGAACATACACAACAAGACTGTACAGCACAAAATTCAAGATATCCCAACTGCAAAGGAGAACATAATGCCTACTCGAAGGAATGTGAAGAGTGGAAGACAGAAAAGAGAATACAGAAATATAAAGTAGAAAACAATGTAACATATCAAGAAGCTAAAAGAACAATACAACCACAAAGAACAAATAACATAAGTAACACAAACTTATAAAACAATAGAAATGCAGACAGAAGTAACGATCCCACCAAAAAAATCCTTTCAGATTGGGCACATTCACAGCTCACTGACCCAAAACCAAAACAAAACCCAGAACAGGCAATAAATACGATACCACCAACTAGAGAAACTACCAAATCCACAAAACAAGATAGAACCATTGAAGTAAATGGGAATAAAATGGACAACATGGAAGTAGAAGAAAAGAATCAGACAGATGAAACAATACTAGAAATTTTTGCAGAAGAAGAAGAGATGGATACCAGAAAGCCACACTTCCCCAGAAAAGGAAGACAAAAAACAGAACCCAAAGGCAACAACCTCAAGAAAACAAGCTGAAAGTACTAACAAAACCAAGTAATGAATACATTTTTACACTGGAACTGCAGAGGATTCCGCAGCAATTTTGAAGATATCCACGATCTCATATCACAGTACAGTTCGATTAGTCTATGTTTGCAACATCTTAAACCTCAGAATGAAATAACACTAAAACATTACAATATATACAGAAAGGACAGGATTACCAACAGTACAGCACATGGGGGAGTAGTAATCTTAGTAAACTCCAATATACCTACCCAACAGGTTCCCTTGCAGATTAATCTAGAGGTCATAGCAGTATGTATTGCAGTACACTTTCATATAACAATCACCTCCATGTACCTGCCACCAAACCAAGATATAAGCTATACAGATTTAGAAGACCTGGTAGTCCAACTACCACCTCCTTTATTTATCATGGGAGATATGAATGGCCATCATCCTCTATGGGGAAATGAAAACATAAATAAAAGAGGTCAAATTATAGAAAAACTACTAGATAAGCTCAATCTTATACTCTAAATCAGGGCTGGCCAACAAGTTGATCGCAATCTACCAGTCGATCGTGGCTTTAATTTATGTCGATCGCAACGAATTTTAAATGTATAAAAAAATAGATTACGAATTTTATACGAATAAAATTTATTCATATAAAATTCATAATTTTTATTCGATGATTCTGCCACTAGAGAAGAACTGCTGGGTATGGTTTTGTTAAAAGAAAGAACTAGAGGTCTTGATATATTTAACGCATTCAAAAATTTTTATTGAAAAAATTAAATTACCACTATTTAAGCTTGTATCAATAACAACAGATGGAGCCAAAGCAATGACAGGGCATCTTAATGGATTCATCACATTGTGCCAAAAGGATGGTTAATTCCCAGATTTTTTGTTACCACTGTATCATCCACCAACACTTGTTAGTGGATGATAAGCAAAAGATTAAATACTAAGTGTTATTGACATAGCTTTCAAAGTCGTGAATTCCATCAGAGGACAATCTCTTCAAAGGAGACTTTTCAAAATGCAACTTGATGAAAATGAACCAGATCTGATACTACACACAGATGTGAGGTGGCTGAGTCGGAGTAAGTTTCTACAGAGATTTCGAAATTTGCTGAATGAAATTAAAAAATTTGTTGATCAAAGGGGAGATGATTATCAGCAGCTACAAGATACGGAGTGGTTGTGTGATCTGGTTTTTTTGGCAGATTTTATCAGTAAATTAAGTGATCTGAATTTGGAATTACAAGAAAAATAAAAATGTGGGTGACACAATTAGTAATATTTCTTCATATAAATATCAATTTTTGGCAATGGCTAAGAATTCCAAAGAAAAAAAATTCTATCATTTTGAAAATATGCAAGTTCATTTGCAAAAATTTCCTGTTTTTGAATTTAATAGTGAGAAAGTTGTGGATGATTTTGAAACAATTGAAGACATCGTTCAATATATTTCTTATCCATTTAATGTCGACTTAGATATGAAACAAATTGTAGAAAAAAATCTGCTGGAATTTTTCACATGGAGAAAATATTACTTGAAAATGAAATTATTACATTGCGAAATGATATCTTCTTAAAAGCCAGATCATCAGAAAAAAGACTTATGGAAATATGTTTACTGAGAAAAGTACCCAAATGTAAAAAAATGCAGTGAGCTTTTAAATTTCTGTTTTGGTTCCACATATTTATGTGAATCAGCCTTTTCGTATTTGAAAAAAAAACCAAAGACAAAGAATTGCTCTACTCTTGCGGACTTGCATACTGAAGCTTCTTTACGGTTGGCCTTGTTACAGTATGTTCCAGATTTTGAAAGCTTAGCAGATGAGATGAAGACACAAACTTTGCATAAATTAAAAATTTAAATACGTATGAATTTAAAATAAGAATCCTGAATTGTATTTAAATTTAAAAACATTTTTCAATATGTGTTGGTTAACTTTTTTAACCATGCGCAATGAAATTCTTGAAGATGGTAGATCGCAGCACATTTTGAAGAAAAAAGTAGATCACACCACAAATTAAGTTGGCCACCCTTGCTCTAAATGATGGGACACCCACGTATATACATCTACCCACAAGAACTAGTACAGCAATAGACCTTTCTATATACACTCCATCATTATACCCACTACTGGAGTGGGCAGTTCACAATGATCCACTGGGTAGTGATCATTTTCGAGTAAAGATTACTTCAAACAAACTGATCCCTTGTCAACCGGAAAGAACTCCCAAGTGGAGATTAGATAAAGCAAACTGGGCAAGATATAAGCAGCTGGCCATATTAGAAGAACAACAAATACAACAGATTTCAGCTGACTCTGCAGTGAAATATGTAACTGATAAACTCCTCCATGCAGCAGAACTAACAATACCAAAAACTTCTTAAAAGTTTCCCATACATCCAAAGCTATGGTGGAACTATGAATGTACTCTAGCTAAACGAGAGAAAATCAAGGCATAGAATAATTTCCGAAAAACCCTACCACAGCTAACCTGATACAATTCAAAAAGGCAAGGGCAAATGTCAGATGCATTACTAAGATACATAAGAAAGAATCTTGGATTCGTTTCGCATCTACAATTACAAAAAAACAGACAGTCAGAATGTTTGGGACAAAATGAATAAAATAAGTAACAAATACCAAAGAATTTGTCCTCCTTTTATAAAATGGAATGGAAAAGATATAACAAAGCCTGAAGACATAGTTAATGCTCTTGGTAGAGCCTTTGAAAAAATACCAAGCAGTAGCTCCTATCAACCAGCTTTCCAAAAACATAAAGCAAATACAGAAACATATAAATTGAATTTCTCTAGTAAAAGTAACGAATCCTATAACCAACCTTACACTCTCAGAGAACGTCATAAAGCCATTTCAGGGACGAGACAAAGTGCAGCGGGTCCAGATGAAATAGTATATGAGATGGTACAACAGTTGGATGAGAAATCATTGTTATTGTTGCTCTTCTTGTATAACAGGATATACCTAGAAAATTCCTTTCCAAATCAGTGGTGCCACGCAATAGTCTTAGCCTTTCCGAAACCTGATAAAGATCCCACAAATCCGAATCACTATCGCCCAATAGCCTTAACTAGCTGCCGTGGAAAGATACTTGAGAAAATGGTAAATGCCTGACTAATGTGGTTTTTAGACACCCATAACTTACTAAATACAGCTCAATGTGGTTTCAAAAAAAACAGGTGCACTCTAGACTTAATGATAAAAGCAGAAAACAACATCTAATAATGATATTTTTTGATATAGAAAAGGCATACGAAACAGCATGGTGATATGGAATACTTAGACATTTATAACTTTGGGATGAGAGGACATCTTCCAATATATATCCATAATTATTTGAAACAACGAACTTTCCAAGTTAGGATATTAACCACACTATCACAGGTTTTTATACAAGAAGAACTAGTACTCAGTTCTTCTTGGATTAGTACTCAGTGTTACCCTGTTTGCCATAAAAATCAACTCAACAGCTAAACAAATACCAAGTGCCTTAGATGCAGCACTTTATTTTGACAATTTCAGAATTTCTTGTCACTCCAAAATATGTGAACAATAGAGCATCAACTGCAAACAACAATTAATAAAGTAATAGCATGGACCCAAAACAATGGCTTTCAACTCTCTAAACAAAAGACAGTTGGAATACACTTTTGTCGGAAAATAAACCCAGACCCAGAACTAAAGCTCGGAGAACAACTAATCCCAATAACATCCAGCACAATTTTTCTTGGACTAATCCTTGATAAGAAACTGACCTTTTTAGATCACATAAAATATCTTAGAACAAACTGTCTAAAGAAATTGAATATTCTGAAAGTTATATCTACAACAACATGGGGAGCAGACAGGTACACTTTGTTACATCTTTATCACTTTGTTATCACCTTCATAAGATCCAGACTCGATTACGGGCCACCAGTTTACAGCTCTGCAAGATCTTAAGAGGGTTGGACCCTTTACACCATAATGCACTACATATAGTCCTAGGAGTGTATCGTACTTCTCCAGTTCAAAGTCTCTATGCTGAAGCCTATGAACCACCACTCCACCTCAGAAGACAAGAACTCCTACTATCTTATGCAGCTAAAATAAAGTGTATTTCAAATCATCCTGTGTACAAAACATTATATGCACCAATATGGGAACATTTGTACAGAGTACTTCCAACAGCAAATAAACCAGGACACATACGGATCAAGGAGCTACTTCCAATTTGGTCTCTTGATTTCAACAATCTAGCTGCCATACAAAATGCACTAAGACCTCCTTGAGATACAGTATTACCATTCTGTGTATCTACTTCCTTAACTGGCAAAGAAATTCCCTACCAGGAAACAGCTTTCAACTACTACATGCTGTCTATTTAGAAAAATATCCACACTATACACAAATACATACCGATGGATTGAAAACTGATACAAAAGTAGGTGCGGCAGCAGTTTTCTGTGATACTACTATAACCCAAGTTCTCCCAAACAGAATGCAGCATATTTACAGCTGAACTACAGGCAATGAAGTTAGCAATAGACTGAATATGGTGCCAAAAGTTACCCCATAGTCTGATCTTCACAGACTCCCTCAGTGTAATTCAAACAATACCATGCAACACAAAGAATCTCCATCTAACTCTAAGACAAATTCAAGCAACTCTGAACAAGCTCCTTAAAAGAAAACAAAACATAATCTTTTGTTGGATCCCTGGACATACAGGAATTAAAGGGAACGAAGAAGCTGACCATGCAGCAAAAACGGCAACAGGCACCCTTTCTTCAACCACCAAAGTACCATATACAGAATATAGGCATAACATCAAAATGAACAGCAGGGAACAATGGCAAAAAATATGGAGCGAGCAAACTTATAATAAACTCTATCAAATTAAGCCAGATATAAAGAAGTGGAAGTCCAGCAAAAGAGATATAAGAAAAGGAGTAATCCTTGCCAGGTTAAGGATAGGACATACATATCTTACTCATTCCTATCTACTTAGGGCTGGCTGAAGAACTGCTTCAATGTAATCAGTGCCATGTACAACAAATAGTTAAACCTTTGTTACTAGACTGTCCAGCCTTTACAAACAAAAGAAAAACAGCCTTTAAATCCGTAACTAAAATTCAAGACGCTCCTACTCTGAAAAGCATTTTAAGTGGAGAAAATAATATACAAGAGGTTTTCCACTATCTAAAATTAATAGGCTTTTATAATCAGATATAAAAAGAAAAAAGTCACTGTAAATCGATGTATACAATCAAACTCCCTCTCTCCATTAAATACGTTGTGAATAATTTCTAATAGGGCATTAATTTGAACGGCAATTGCAAGAGATCAGAGTAGAAAATGCAAAACTTTGGGAGGTGCATTATGGCCACAGAAACTGATTTGCAAACAACTAACAACAATAACCTCACTATTTTAAACAGACCTTCCTATGCACAGGTCATAAGAAATTGGCATATGATAGAGACTCAAACAGATTTCACAATTCCTCCAAAGAAATCCATTTCAGATTGGGCATGAGCACTACTTATAACATCTCAGCCAAAACATCAGGAGGAAATCATAACATCCTAGCCAAAACATCAGGAGGAAATCATAATATCCCAGCCAAAACATCAAGAGAAAATCATATCCCAACCAAAGCATCAGGAGAAAATTATAACATCCCAAACAAAACATCAGGAGAAAATTATAACATTCCAAACAAAACATCAAGAGAAACTCACCAATGCACCACTGTTTGTACCTCCCAGTGCAAAACACTCAGAAATGAAAGTCCCTCAAGAAAAACATAATGTCATAAACCAGAAGTCAACTGAATAACAAATGGAGACAAAAGCGACCAGCCAAGCAGATGAATCAGTACTAGAGGTGTTTTTGGATGAAGAGATGGATAGCAGAAAACTATACAGTAAACCCCCACTATTCGCGGTATCTGTATTCGCGATCGCCGATTTAATATAAAATGAAACCTAAAAAATGTGGATTTTAAAGTGCCGTGAATATTTTCCGCCATAAAAAAAAACATGGGCGTGGCTAAAATGATCTTTCCCGGTCAAAACAGCACTCAGTGGGTGGGGGAGAGGGGTGACAAAATCGCGAGCGTGAATGTTTCTCACTAATCCTTGTTCAGTATGTGTTATGCGCTTGTTATGGAAGGTTTCGTCGTTTGCTTTTAATTTATATGCTTATAAATTGAATAAATTTATAAATTGATATGCTTACAAAAGTAATAAATCTACCGTTTTGCAGTGTAAAACAGACTTTTTCGAGTGTGTTAACAGAAGAATGTGACTTTATTGTGGACAAGTTCTTTCTAACCCCTACAAAAATATGACTACGAATAGCAAGAGAAATGTGAAAATATCAAAGAAGGTGATGACATTGGCGAATAAAATTGAGTTATTAGATAAAATTTCTAATGGTGAAAGTGTCTCCTCAGTGGCAAAACATTATAAAAATCAATGAGTCAACGGTACGATCAATCAAGAAATCGGAAGAAAAAATCCGCCGTAGTGTCCGTGAAAACGCGCTAATTGCTTCAAAAATTTGCTCTGTAACTCGTGATGTTAAATTAGAAAAAATGGAAAAGGCTTTAAATTTGTGGGTAGAAGACCAAACTCAAAATAAAATTCCGTTAACTTCACTCATCATTCGTGAAAACGCAAAACTCCTTATCGAAAGCGAAACTCCTTAGCGAAACTGGTGATAGCACTGGCGGGATAGGTTTTTTAGCTAGCAAAGACGCTGGTTTGAAAGATTTGTTTGAAATTTCTAATAAATATTACATTTAATATTAAATTGTTTCTTATTTTCATTTCAATGCCATATGCTTGCATTTCACTATGTACTGTCTATGTACATAGTCATATTATGAAGGTACATATAATACCTACACAGACAAAATTTTAGACTAGTTTTTCTTATATATTTCATACTTTGGAACGGAACCCCTTTATTACTATGGGAGCCATAACTCAGTATTCGCGTTTTCGGTATTCGCGGCATTTCTCAGGAACGTAACCCCCGCGAATAGCGGGGGTTACGTTCCTGAGAAATGCCGCCCATGCATGCTTATAACCATGCATGCTTATAACCATGCATGGTTATAACCATGCAACCTGCAACCCATGCATGCTTATAACCATGCATGGGTTGCAGGTTGAGAAGATGAAAGAAGATATTTGTTGACATTAGACTTAAACTTCTATAGATTGTAATTTTCAGGAAATACATATGAAGGAAGGTTGTTCCAGAAAACAGAAGTTGAATGAATAAATGAGGAAGGAGAAAAGTTGGTTCTGTGAGTTTGAAGTTCAGTAAAAGGATGTTGATTGGTTGTGGCATGTGTTCGGACTGCTTTGGAAGAAAGCGAGAATTATAGAAGCCAATTCAGAAGAACAGTGCCCATGGAGGTATCTATAGAAAAGGCAGGCAGCTGAAACAGAATGTCTAGGGGACACAGAGTATAGAGACTCTGTCAGAGATGAGTCATTAATTAACCTAACTGCACTCTTTTGACTGGACTCTAGAAGCCTGAGAGAGGTTTTAGGAGCGCTGCCCCAGATGTGGGAACAGTATTCCATGGTAGGGCAATTTGCAATTTGTACAGAGTGAACAGTTGTTTGGAAGAAAAGTAATGCCGAGAGCAAAAGAGAAAATCCAGTTTTTTAGATGCAGAGAAATCAATGTTTGTAAGTGCTTATGCTAAGAGGGATTTAAGTCAGGGTAATTCCCAATAGAGTTATATGATCTTGCCTAGAAATCCGAGTATCAAAGATAAGCATAGGCGCAGAAGAATTCTTTTTATGAGATATAAGACAGGACTGAGTTTTAGAAAGATTGAAATCAACTAAGTTACCTTTGCCCCACTGGAGAATTACCTGGAAATCAGCATTTAAGGAATTGATAGTGGATATTTTTTTAGCCCACCATAAACTTTAATTAACACTTTGCACCTGTCTGACATGGTGTGTATCAGATTCGTGGTATAATTGCTGCTTATTTCACTGGATCAGACATGAATAATGATTTCTTGCAATGTTATCTTTCTTGGTGGTTTTTTGGCTGCAATTTTCTCACACATAACACTCCAACAGTTTTCATTTGGGTTCAGATCAGGACAGTTTCCAGGCCATGATAATGATAATGTAGTCTTACGTGCATTTCTTTACCTAAAGATAAACAGAACCCGATAAAACAGTCAGTGTTTGAAAGTTAAAATTAGTATACTAGAAATTGTGTTAAATGATTATGTAGTGTTGTGCTAATTTTATGTGCAGTGTGGCAAGGTACAGAGTAAACACAATTTCCTGCTCCTTGAAATATGTCTCTGGCGATGGGCAGAAGTCACCTTTAAAATTTTTATGTGGTAATCTCCATTAACAGTACCATTTGCAAAATGTATTCTGTCCATTCCTTTGCTGATTATTCATCCCCAAACTATCTGACCCAATGGAAACTTTACTTTTGATTGACTATAGTCAGGGTGATAATCTTTGTTAGATCTATGCCAAATATAGCATTTACTATCCACTCTGTGGAGCTTAAATTTGGACATTCAAATAGCACATTCTTTAGACCAAGTCAGTTGCTTTTATCCTCATGGATATTGTCAATAATGGCATCTTATGAAGCTGATATTCTTTCGGACTGCTCATCACAAGTCTTCTTCAGACAGTTCTATTACTTGCACTTACCCCATTATGTTCTTTCCACGTGGATTTTATATATGTTCCACATATACAACAATGATGGAGGCATCATAAACACTTCAACTCTGTCTTGTGCTGCAGTACTTTTCCATTTCAATCCAGTTCCAGATTTTCTTTTGGCATTTCCGGACTTGCACTTCTTTTTAAGTAACCCTGGCACACTAGTCTGGTTACAGCCAACTTTTGCAGCTATATGTTGACTAGGAAAGCCCTCCCTATTAAGAGCAATTATACTCTTCTTTGAAATTAACTGAGTGTATGCTATACCACTGCTGAATAGGAAGTGAAGCAATGATGATGTAACACCATTCTAATATTGCAAAAAGCTGATGCAATATCACACTGGTTTTATCTTATGATGTAATAGTGTCTTGAGATGACATAATTTTACCTATAGAGGAGTTATTAAGGAAATCTTTAAGAGGGTGATGCAATTTGCATGGTTACATTGTATAAGATATCGTACTTGCCAGATTACCAGCCTGAGAAAGGAACGCTTCATAAATATCTGTAAACCATCCCACAATAGGTCTTCTGTAACAACTGTCAGTTGCATCTTTACAAGGTCACTATCAAGTTTGAGGAGCAATTGAATATACGGAGGAGTTTCTATTGGGATAAATCTATCACACATTTTCAACTGGTTGGCAGTTATTCTCAATGAAGGAAATGATTTAAGTGTAGGTGGAGGCACATGCCACATGCGTAAATCCCAGAACGATAGCAAATATATAATCCCTGTCATCATTCTTACAGTAATGACGAGATGTTTCCAACTCATTAGGTTGATTAATTTATAAATTTTTAGTTGGCTGGCAAGTATTGTAAAAATATTTGTTTGGCAGATAGTGTTTGTTGTTTGCCCATTTCAGCATACAGTATTTGGCAGCAAAAATAGGTTTCATTTAGGTTGGGGTAGCTGAAGGCCATATCTCTGCAGCATATAATATTGATGGATAGACAGCCTTCTTAAGGTATCAAACTGTGATTTTTTTCTCTTAACATATAGGAGGTGCTGTTTGGATTGCCAGCATAGACTATTGATTTTCTTAAGAAACATTTATATACATTGTACAAAGCTTAATTTGGCATCAAATACTACACCTAAATCTTTGACTCACCGTAGGAATTCTTTTAGCTTCTAGTGATGGTTTCAGTATAGTTAGTGTTAGCCTATGTGAGAAGATTATCATCACAGTTTTATCCAAGTACAGGAATAAATTAAGCCATCTTAAATATTCAGCAAAACCATTAAGCTTCTGATTGATTTGAACCACTGTATTTCTGGGATTTATTGATTGGGGTAAAGGTGTGAGAAGTTTAATGTCATTGCCATACTTGTAAAAATCACCTCATCAATATAGAAATGGGATTAAGAGAGCTGTAGACCAAGTGTGAAAAGTAGACCATGCAGGATGTATTGCTCTTTAAACAGAACAATAATTTCAGGGGTTCTACAAGCACCTTGTGGGACCCCTGAAATTATTGTTCTGTTTAGAGAGATCTGTTCACAATACTGAAAATTACTGATCTATACTCCAGGAGAGATCATAGAAACTGAAGTATATTTCCACATACTGAAGGCATCTTCAGGCACATTAATTAAAGCATTGATATCTAGGCTGTTGATGGCTGAGTGAATGTCAGTGTAGACATTCACTCAGTTTGAACTGTGAGTTCAATCTTAGCCTCAAACTCATTTAGAATATTCGAGACTTAAGAGCTAGCAGATTAGTAACGATAGATCTTTGGAATAGCATAGTGTAATGTGAGATAATATTTTCTTAGATAAGATTGGTAGTAGGACTCTTTCTAGATTTTTAACAGAGTTGAAGCTGTGTTGATTGGCCTGTAATGGCTTGGCAGTGTAGGATTAGTAATTTTCAGTGGAGGAACTATTGCATAATCATTTCAGATGGAGGGAAAAACTTTGTTTGACAATATATTAAATATCAAGCAATGGATCAATTATATAATGACTCAGTCATTTCACAAAATGTGGCACGTTGTCAGCTCATGCAATTCTGATGTTTAATGAGCATGCCCTATACTTTTCCTCCAACTTCTGTTGGACATAAAGAAGCTAATACATAAGGTCAAATTTAATCTTATTCACTAAATTCAGGACATAAAATTAGGACCATGATATTCCCAAAAATTTCAATTTTGTCAATCTAAGGGATCTTACTTATTCATTGCGGAACAGAAAGCAAAAGCTAATATAATACTGGTATTAATCAGTTAATCAGAGCCATTAGTCATTTTGTGCAAGAGATGTTCAAAGGGAATGCATTTATTCAAAATTTGAACTTTGAGAAAACTGTGTCTTTATTTTTGTTTAATTTATTCAAGATGATCAGTATTTGAAATCATTTATTATTTAGTAGCAACAATAAATGCATTTTTATTCATAGGAAGGCAGAACTGAAGATTGACTACAGGTTTGTCTCACAGTCAGTCTATTCACATTCCATAGAATTTGTTGGAAGTATCATAATAGCTGGCAGCATCGAGGAACCTGATAAAGGTGGGTTTACTGTGTATCGATTTTTCATATCTAATTATCTGGGATGTTACACTGTTTATGATAAATGATTTGATTTTACTAATAGAGACAGGAAGTTTGCTTGCTTATCACTATGTAAATTTCAGCGATAAGTAACCAATTCTAGGTGATAGCTAGTCTAATTTTATATTTTGAGGCAAGCACAAGCAAGAGGAGTTTTCAGCTTCATTATTCTGGCAGCTAGTACAAGAGTGTTAAAATTAGGCCTTACAGTATTTGTAGCAGCTTGTGAATTTGGACACACAATAAATGTGTCAGTGAGCAGATAGCTTTCTCAGGATGGATCATACAAATATACTTACTTCTGTGAATCAATGTAGGGATAAGGGAGGAATGTCTATTATGTGTTATCAAACAAGCAAATCACTACTACAGCCAGTACACAAATTTACAGCAGTTTCTGATATAACAATTGATGGACATGGTTTTAATCTGAATTACTTAAATAAGTGAGTAAATTTAACACTACACTTCATTTGACAAAGGAGGAGAATTTAAGATAAGTAGATAGCTTATTATTTTAGATATCTTATAATTACATATACAGTGGATTCCGGTTATTTGGGCCACTGGTTAATCGGGGTAGCCGTTTATATGGGGCAAATCTTAAAAAACATAAACCAATCGAGAAAGTAGCCAGGGTTTGCTTTGCTTAATTGGGACAGCATGCTGTTTAATCGGGGCAGGAGACTGCAGCACTGGAGATTATCCTACAATTGTCTCCGACGGTACCATGTGGTTCAGTCAAAATTCTGGAGGTCACAACCATAAAACAATAAAAACAATTAGCAGTCACCTGTTTATTGGGCTTTTGTGTTAGTGAAATCTATCATAAACGGACAGTAAAGTCGATCTTACTGAATTTGTGATAATACCGACAGCTGGAATTCTGTGGGTTATTATGGCAAAATGTGTTTACACTTCCATGAAATCTTCAATCATATAAAAAAATTAATTTTCAGATCTTCTCTTCATTCCTATTTTTAAAGCTTTGTAACTCGTTACTCCGTTCTCACTTGCGTGTATTGTGTTACTTGCAATTTGTGTGTGACATGTTCTTTGTTATTGATTGCTTATCTTTTTACCGTTTGTTTTAAATTTTAACCCCCACCCACAAATGTCAGTGAACAGAAATATCAACTAGTTCGTATGTACATATTACAGTACGTATTAATTATTTTGATTATCATGTATATTGACGCCTCCGTAGCCAGGTGGATAGGAGCAGCAGTGCGTAGCACACGCTTCTTGATTAGACCGGGGTTCAAGCCCGTCACCACCAAATACGAAGGATCCGGAAAGGTCAGGGAATGACCACCGCATTTCCTGGAGCAATATGGCCTTAGTTGCTAATGCTCCTAAAAACCAAATAACAAACAACAACAAAAAAACATCGTGTATATTCTTCCGATTTTCACGTATCATTTAATTTTTTAATTGGTAAGGTAATAAAGGGTAAATTTGTGCTTAATATATCTTTGCTTTTATAGCCTGTGGATAATATTCCTCCTATTTTCGCTAATAAGAATCACTGTTTAATAGAATTAAAATTCAGTTCACAAACATGATCACAATGACCGGCACTTACTGCACATCGTATAGTGAACGGTACTTTACTATGTTGAGTTCGGTGTAACGTGATTATGACAGGGTACATTGTATTTTTAACTATTTACGTGAAACTTCGGATAATTGGGGCAGCCGCTTAATCGGGCCAAAATACACTAGTCCCGATGTGTCCCAAATAACTGGAATGGACTGTATTTAAAAAAAATTCAGATTTTAAAAGTACATTTATTCATTTCTAAGTCATTCATTATTATTAATCATTCATCATTTCTAAGTCATTCATTATTATTAATCATTCATCATCATTTCTAAGTTATTCATTATTATTAATCCTTCATCATTTCTAAGTCATTCATTATTATTAATCATTCATCATTTCTAAGTCATTCATTATTATTAATCATTCATCATTTCTAAGTCATTCATTATTATTAATCATTCATCATTTCTAAGTCATTCATTATTATTAATCATTCATCATTTCTAAGTCATTCATTTCTAAATCATTCATTATTTGTTTATTCCGAGTAGATACGTGATGAAGCTAAAAGATACAGTTATTAATGCAGCAATGAATACTTGTGAAATAAGCACACTAGGATCATAATTTAGATCATAATAGGATCATCCCTTCAAGTCTACCTTGACTGGCTTGACAGCAGTCAAGCAACTGACCAAAGATCATATATGAGAGTCACATGTGGTTGATGGCCGTGGTGAGTGTGCACTAAATGTTAGCTCTTAAAGGCTATGCCAGTTGACAGCCATCATGGGTAACCATGTTCACTCTGAGACAAGAAACTGTGCCTTTCATGGACCCATCAGCGCTAACACTATACCAGTGACACGTGGAAATCTGTTGCCTGGTCAAACTGGATGAATCCTGTTTCCAAATGTGTTGTGCTGATGGACGTATCTGCATATGGAGAAAGCAACATGAGGCCATGGCACTTGGATACACTCTGCTTTCAGCAGGCTTGGAGGCCATGTTATGGTTTGGTTCTGTTAATCAATGGATCAGTGGGAATGCCTACCTTTCTATCATCACTGACCAAGTACATCCCTTCATGATGACAGTGTATCCAAACAACTCCTGCATCTATCAACAAGACAATGCATCATGTCACAATGCCTGGCAGGTTGTTAACTGGTTTCAGAAACATGACAGTGAATTTGCAATTCTTCTATGGCTACAAAACGTGTCAGATTTCAACCAATTGAGTACATTTGGAATCTACTGGAAAAGGACATTCAATGCTACGACATTCAATGCCATCCACCTGACGATGTGCATCATACAATGCATTGTATGATGCATTGGTAGCACTAACACTGGAAACCCTGCAACACCTTGTGAAGTCCATGGGTTGTTGATGATTTTGCATGAATTGCTAATGCAAAGCTAACTCTGTGTATACATTAAGGTATTATATATGTTATGGAGTTTGTGGTTCCCTCTTTTGTAAATAAAAAAAGAAAACTATCAAAGTTATTCAAAAAAAGGAAAAACACAGATATTTATATCTTGTCAGACACAAAGAAACTGTCAGACCTTTGCTGTAGATGATAACCTGTAACTTAAAAAAAATTGTCTTCTGAGGAGACAATTTTTAATCTTTGCAGCCTAATCTTTTGAATTAGTAATACTATGGCCTCTGTAGCCGAGTGGTCAGGAGCAGGAGTGCAGTAGCACACGCTCTTTGAGTAGATCGGGGTTCAAGCCCCTGACTGATAAATACGGTTGATCTGCCAACTCACACTGGACCAGCATGGCAGATTATGGTCCATTTCCCTTAGCATGAATTGTTGAGGAGGCTTCCATCCTGCAATGGGTTGATAATGGCTGCAGTTTACCTTTTTTTTTGTTTTATGGCAAACTCTTCTGTATCAAATTTCATTGGTAACAAATCAAAGGATTACTTACCAGCAAAATCCTTTTATTAGCCTATGGAGGTTAAAGTACCTAACCTACTCTTATTTGTAATTAGAATACTTGTATTCCATAGCTTATGGTGTAAATCTGTATTGTTTTAAATGCAAGAAATTGGATCTTTGATATGAACAGAATAATCAGTTCACATCATATTTCTTTCTGCTGTATAAAATACATTTCGGTAATCATCATGAGATGCTTACCGACTTCCTAGCCACAAAATTCTTTTGTGGCCAGTAAGAGTCTGTTTTTCATAGCCAACCTTTTTTTTCCCCCCCACAGAAAACTCCTTATGCAGTGGTATTTGATCTTAACCAGCAGCATAGCTGCCAACACTCAGGATTTATAAAGGAGACTATTTTTTGACCCCATTCTCCTGCTTTATTATTATATTTAGAATTTTTAAAATATTTCTGTGAAATTTTGCTTGAAATTTCATTATTCAGCTATAGTAAATAAATTGGTCATTATTTGTACTGTAACAAACAATACATGAAATGTGTGAAATGAAATGAAGTGTTGCACATCATAGAATATAAGATATAAATCTTTGCTAGATAAAATGTTGAACCCTAATTTTTTTTTTTTTTTTAATATGTTGAAGCTAAATCTAGTGTCCTTCAGTAAGATTCCAAACAAATGTGATGTACTGTTTAAGAAGACACTGGCATTATTACATTGGCATTTGTTGCAAGCAGACATGCCTATTGCAGCTCTTCATAGTGACAGCAAAGAAATATAGATAAAAGAGAGGATTAGAGCAGGATTAGTGAAGTAGAGCAGGGTTTCAAAGGTTATTTGGTATATTGTAAAGTTTATTTTCATGTTTTTTTTCCTGTAATAGTTTGATTTTTTTTAATATTATAAATATGATTTTTTTTGAAAGTTTTTTTCTTTTATTAATAATTAGTAAATTTTATAATGGTTATTACAATATCTGCATTGAACACTTCGTCAGAGGGTACCATGACTCATAACGGAAATAGCTGATGATGATTCCCGGGTGAGTCTTGATTTTATGCTTTGCAGAACCTGTGGTATGTATTCCAAGGTCGACTTAGTGGATAATCCTAGCTCGTTTTGAGATTCTTTTCTTTGTCACCATTGCACTGATCTTAAGTTAAAATTTGGTGCATTGCTAGAACAATTTGAGTCACTGAAAAAATGGGTGCTTGCCTTCAAGAATAATGTATCTGGGAGCTCATCAGGGACTCAAGACTAGTAACCTACCAAGTGATGCACTCCTGATTTGGATCCCAGAGCAGAATAACCAAGTGCAAACTACTGTGATTCAAAAGGATTTAATTTTATTAGGAGATTCCATTATCAGGGAAAGGGGAAGTATTTTTTGTAATAAGAATAGGTGGACTAGAATAGGTGGACCAGACCAGGGTATGTCTTGCCAGGAGCAACTATTAATGATGTCACCAATAGACTATCAGATTTTAAGGAAGGTAAAGAGAATATTATTTTTCATGTGAGGTTTTCAACTGCAAAATGGGTTCCATGGAGTGCATCCTTCAGTAGGCTGAAGAGGTGATAGTTGGAAGGTGCAAGATCTGGGCTATGAGAAGGGTGAGGAAGAACAGTGTTGTAAAGTTTTGCGATTTCCTTCATTGGGCACAGACATTAAGCATACATGATCTGATGATTTGTTAGAATATTTTGTCCACGTGGGGGACAAAATATTTAAATCAGCTAGATGATTGCTATTTGTATCAACATGTCAGGGAAAATACTAGAGAAAAGAATACTCTAGACTTCATCATTACCCATGAACCACTGCAAGATCATCTAGACAAGACAGCAGTAATAGTTAAGACACACAGCATGGGTTTGTTAAAGGGAGGTCTTTTCTGACCAAATACTGTTGCACATGAAAGACTGCTGTACAAATTGGAGAGGTGTGGCATTAAGGGTAAGTTGCTACAATGGATAAAGGGATGGTTGAGTGGGAGATGACAGAGAGTGGTAATCAATGGACACTGCTCTTTGTGGAAAAATGTTATTAGTGGAGTGCCCCAGGGTTCGGTGTTGGGCCCATTGTTGTTTTGTATATTTATCAGTGATATTGATGAAGGTATATCGGGTTTAATGTCCAAGTTTGCAGATGATACAAAGGTTGGCAGGGTTGTTAACGACAGTAAAGACAGTATGCTACTCCAACTGGATCTAGATAAGTTGTGAAAATGGGCTGAGAAGTGGCAACTGAAGTTTAACATTGACAAATGCAAAGTACTGCATATGGGTAGCAATAACTGAAGAGAAACTTACCATGTGGTACTACACTCAGGGAAGTGGAAAGTGAAAAGGACCTGGGGTAATTGTGAATTCGGATATGAAGTTTGCTGAGCAGTGCAGACAGGCTGCCAGGGCAGGTCATGGAGTCTTGTCAATGATATATAGGAATTTTGCTAGCAGGGACAGGGAGGTGATTATCCTGTTATACAAGGCAATAGTCAGACCACACCTAGAGTACTATGTACAGGTCTCATTTTAGGAAGGATGTAAAGTTGCTAGAAAGAGTACAAAGAAGGGCAAGATTGGTGGGGGGAACAATGGGGTGCTCTTACCAAGAAAGGCTTAAGTTCTGCAAATTGCACTGCCTGGAGAGTAGGCACCTGTGAGGTGATATGCCTCTGCTAATGCTAATATCACTTTTTGTGCCTTTAAAAGGTATCTGCTCTACAACATCACCAACTTTTGCCCTTGGCAGACATACCCTGGTCCCATTCTACCTATCCTTTCTGTACAATATATTTCCCATTTCCCTGACAGCTGAGTCTCCTACAATAACTAGCTCCTGTGAGACCAGCACATTCATCCCTGAAGGTTTCTGCTGTGTTACCTGGTGCACAAGAGTGAGGTCTTGCATTGAGTTGGGCAGCTGAGAGCTTGATGGGTCCCCCACTTTAATTCCTTTGAGGGCATCTACCTGACTCTTGAAGCTCTTATAGCTGCCCATCAGAACGCTGAGTTGGCACCTAATTTCTTTACATTCTGTGCACCTAGCATGCACAAAGACATCCTCCATGGCTAGATCATGTCCTGTTCGAGAGAAAGAGAGAGAGAGATCCGCAAACCCATTGCATTTTACACAGTTTTTTAGACTCTCATGCATTGGAGAATTGCCCCTTCAGTTCCCTCCCGACCACAGCACTTTCTCTACTTTGTGCACATTTCTTTTCTGCTCTAGTCTGGGGCATTATTTCTGTTTAAATACAATTTGATTAACAATAAAAATTAAAAGGATTTATAAATTTAATTGATTAATTGCTAATACTATACTAAGCTAACAGATTCCTACTACAGTGCTACGTATTATGCTATCTAGTTTTACGTTTTAACTTATGCTATCAAGTTCAAGATATATGTTACGCTATTCCGTATCGATACTACACAATGGCGGTAAGTTTTGAACAGTACAGGTTTTACTGATACCAAGTAATAACCTACAAAATCTCTATCTAAGTTCAAAATAAACTAAGTATCATAACTAGGAATATAAAGCTACTTCTAGAAAATAAATTAATATGCCAATTAAGTCAATGAAATGGTTAAAATTTAAGAAAAACTTCCCTATTAGCTGGAGCCATAAAAACTTCACCCGCATAGAGCTAATCTCATAATACTGAAACCTTCAAATGCAAATTCTTTGACAGGAATATTTTGCGAGTCACTCATGATCTGGATGTTGGAAATAATTTCAACATTGTTTACTTAGATTTCAACAAAGCATCATCTCATCCCATGTGGAAATGAGCTTTCCCTGTAATTGCTATGGCTCATAGCAATTACAGGGAAAGCTCCTTAGATGAATTTCACAGGGAAAATCCTTAGATGAATTGCAGAATAGCTGCTGGGCAGGAGGCAGACGATTGTGATTAACAGATCAGAAAAGTGCAAACTATATTTTAATGCAGTAAAATCCAAGGTCTTGCACTGGGGTAATAGCAACCTTAAAATAACTTACCGACTTGGTGTGGTTGAATTAAAAACAGTAGAGGAATAAAGAGATATGGGAGTTATGTTGCATGTTTACACTGGATAACTTCATCTGATCACAGTTGGATATAAAATTATCCAGTGTAGAAACTGTGGCAAGGAGGCTCCATGGTGTCATCCCTCATAATTTATTAAATATTTGCTTGTGCAGATAGGGAGGTTATAATCCCACTGTATAAGACAGTTATAAGATGGCATGATGTGCCCAGGCATTTTTAAAATTTTTTTTTGGCCCAAGGCTTCCTTGCAGCATCTGGCTAATACTAATATTTAATAATTTGTGAAGTGTCAAGAATTATTAAATATTAGGAAATAAATAGTTTAATTTTATTAATATAGTTTCTATTGTTATTCACATTTGACCAAGGACTAAATTAGAACAAATTATTGCTACTAAACCAACAATAATACTACTCAAAACAGTTAAGAGGATAAGCAGATAAGTGGAAAAGTTAAGAGGATAAACCATTTAGCATAGTAAATGAAAAACTAGTTTGTATAGTTCTCTGGGAATATATAAAAATATTCTTTGATGGCTAATTCATGTTAATAAACATCACCTATAATAAAATGTAACCTTTATTTTCTGTTTAGGTTTAATTGGCTGTATGCGAGATATTTACCAAGCAGGAATATGGATCGATCCTAGAGCTCTAATCGGTTCACAGAGTGCTGTTGGAAAAGTTTCCTTAGATAACTGCCAACTGGTTAATCCTTGTGACAGTCCTAATGCTTGTGAACATGGAGGAACCTGCTTTGTTGAGAATGAAAATATATTCTGCAACTGCTCAGGAACTGGATACAGTGGAAAAACCTGTCACTTCTGTGAGTCTATATGCTCAAATTTCGGATTAATGTATGAGGAGTGGTATGAAAGTAATGCCTCCTATTTTTTTTCCACGGGAAATTTAATTCCTAAAACTGTGCCCTTTAAAAACATCAATTAATCCTCAATCATAAAACACACTGTTATTTTTCCACAAAATCACCATTTTCTATGCACTTCTGCCATCTCTGAGTCAGATGCTGTATTCCAATCCTGTAAAAGTCCTTACTCTTGCTCTGGAGGGCTTCATGAACACTGTGTTTGAGCTGGTCTTCAACTGCAAAATGGGTTCTGTGGAGTGCATCCTTCAGTAGGCTGAAGAGGTGATAGTTGGAAGGTGCAAGATCTGGGCTATGAGAAGGGTGAGGAAGAACAGTGTTGTAAAGTTTTGCAATGGCTTTCATTGTGCACAGATTGGTGTGGGGACATGCATTGTCATGGAGAAGGAGAATCTCATGCAGTGACCTCCACCATGTGCAGACTGGTGTGGGGTCATGCATTGTCATGGAGAAGAAGAACCTCATTAAGATTTTTGTCCGGTCAAACTCTATAGATGTGAGCTTTCAACATTTTCGATGTTTCCACATATCAATCTAAGTTGATTGTGGTGCCATGAAGTCCACAAGCAAGACCCCCATCTTTGTCCCAAAACTGCCACCATGACTTTACTGACAGAAGGCTGTCTTTTAAACTTCTTCTTCTTGCACAGTGAATTTTGATGGTGCCACTCCATTGACTGTCTCATCTTTTCAGGGTCATAATGAAATAATGAATTCACAGGTGATGAAACCTGGGTCCGCACCCAGGTTTCATCACCTGTGACTATGCGTGAAAGAAAAACCTCTCCTTCACTCTCGTAGCACTGGTGAAGTTCCATACAGAACTTTCTTGGCTTCTTGCTCATGTATCAGCATTTTCGGAACCCACCGGGCACAAACCTTGTAGCCTAGTTCCTTTATGATGGTTATCACAGCAGATTTCCTCATAACTACTGCATCACACAGTTCGTGTGATGCAGTAGGTATGATGTGGTGATCCTCTTTGATCAGCATGTCGATCGGGCTCTTGCTGCCTGTTGTCACTGAAGTTATTGGCCGGCCACTTTGGGGCTTGTCAACAATGTCACTTTTCCCACTCTTAAAGTGTCTTACCCAACATCTAAACAACATAAACATTTTTGATATGTGTATGGATTTTGATAGGCATCACTTCTTCCTTGGTAAGAAATTCAGTCACCACTCTTTGCTTGATACGTATATCTGTAACATTCACCATTTTTAGATGATCACAACACCTCTCAGTATGGTGAAATTAGAGGCCTCTAATTGACCACTCAGTGACATATGAAATGATCTATGGCACCACATTTGAAAGCAAAAAATTAGGAGGCATTACTTTCATACTAGTCTTTGTATGTAAAAAAGAACATCCTTTAAAATGAATGCACCTGTTTTCCATTTTTTTTTTTTTTTTTTTTTTGTGATTATCCCAAATATGAAAGATGGGTGAAACTTAGTTAATAATGACTATTAACTTTATTAACTAGTGTGACTTGAATTTCTCTCTTTTATGATTTTTAGGAAACTTACCAAAGAAGGTCATCACAAAAGAAATAAATGAAGATTGAAGAAAAATGGTTATATGAGTTTAGAGAATGAATGAACTGAAATGGCTTCCAACTAGTTTGACTGTATTTACTGGCATGGAAGAAATGATTTGTAATAAGAAATGGAGTGGCTTTGTAAGGAGTGGGGGATCCTTTATTGACTTGACTAATGCCTTTTTGATAGAGTTAAGGAATTCTAGAGAGGTATTGGTGATTTCTATAGTTATCAGTTGCCAATTGTTTATTGCAATCCAGTGATCTCTGTGCTAATTGATAAACCTTTCACCAACTGCAAATAGTTTAGTTTAGTTACACATCTAGTTTTTTTCTAAATTCATGATGATACAGGCATAAGTATTTCTTTTTTGCCTTGCAGATTGTAAGCAGAGTATAGAATAGAAAATCTTCTGAGCTGCCACAGTTATAGAGGGGAGAATCAAACAGATTAAACATATCAAGTTTAGCATGAAGAGAAACATGGCCAGTAAGAAGTAAAAAAGTATGGAGACTCAGACTGAACCATTTTAGAACAGACTTTTTAAGATAAAGGACACAGATGGAATAAAATTTTTTATGACTATACCTTTGGAAAGAGAAGACCACCGATCTTTCAGAGTTTAACTAGGTGGTTCCAGCAATGAGTGTTTTCAGTTTTAGGATCACAGTGGATATTAGCGGTTATGTCTAAAAAGTCAACGAATGATGTGTAAGATAATAGCAGAAACCTCAATAAGCAATTTGGAAGGCCGGAGGTAGGCAACCATTTAAAGCCTGTAGCGCAGTTATAAAGATAGTACGACAGGAATGACTTATCATTAAGAGCATACATCTTTGGATAGAGGAGAGTTTCTCTTGGATAGCAACCTTCTTAGTATACCAAAACCAGGCACCAGTACCATAGGTACAAATTGGAACAAATACCACTTTATACAAAAAACAAAGGGTATGGTGGTTAATACTCCTCCAGGGCCATCAGAAGCAAAAATGGATTTTTAGTCATATTCCACCATTTAAGCTGATAAGCTCTTCTGCTAGGGCACTTACGAAGTATTATATTTCCAAAGACCACATGGATTAATTTATGGCTTCAGGGACTCTGCCTTGCTTTGGGTGGAAAATATTATTAGTGTGGCCCACCCTAGAAGGAATCATATAGAGATTCTGTAGAGATAAAATGCATTTGAACAAAGTTGGAGCAAGGGCCTCAATTAGTGTCATTAAAGAGCTTAAGGGCTCGGGGGGGGGGGTTAATGCAGATATCCATTTATTTGATGATATGGGTAAAAGTAGTGCTTGCGCACATCTCAAGAGTTCTTGAATGAGCACAAATGAAAAATAAAAACCAACGTTGCTGTTGCTTCTGATATCAGACGAATGTACTGACAACAACATTCTAAACAAATGGGAAGAATGCTAGGGCAGCAGAATAAATAACTTTAAGGGATGTGTCAGCATAGTAAACAATACAAAACACTTAGTCTGAAGTGTTTTGATAGTTCATGAGTTCAAATGAGCTTGAACTCCTTGATTTCCATAGAACTGGCCTCTATTAGAAAAGTCTCTATTTGGGGGCCCACACACACACATACACTCTCAGGGGAAGGATTTTGAATGGATTGAATAAGCTAAATGCTAATGGCATCCTGCTCTTGCTCAGATAATAAACATGAGGGGGAGCATAAATTTAGATTGAGGAAGATTGATTGCAAAATAGATAGCATGTGTATTGAAGATTAGGGGAGTTACATTGAAAAATAAAAACAGATTTTTGCCTCTATCTCATTTTCTTCATAGGTAGGTAGATATTTATTGAACACCCCTTGTATTATCCTACTTTTAACTAATACTGTCATCATGGGTGCCAGCAGGATATTTTGCAAGGTGGTGCATGTGGGAATAAATTTTTTGTTCACCAAATTTTCGAATACATAAAGTATCTTATGTTTCAATAAATTAATGAAAATATTAAAAATTGTGTATTACTTCGAAATCCAAAGGTGGTGCACTTGCACCACCTTGCACCTTGCTGCCAGTACCCATGACTGCCATATATATTTGCTTGATCCCAAGTACACCCAGCAGGTCTTGCAGTTCCCAACATTTCATTTTGCTTTCTGGGCTGCTGCATGTCCATATAGAAGTGGAAGAATCACTTTCACTTGTGCTTACATCTACTATCAATCTATTAGATTGTGTATCTTCCTCCCCAAAAAGTTGTCTGTTGCTTGAACTGTGTAGCAATATTTGAACCAAAATAGGCTATAATGTGGAGACATTATAGCCTAGAGACAGCTTTAGTTCACAACCTAGTCATAGTAATCCATTTTATGAAGTATTTTTTGTCAGTTGTTAGCCCTGTTCCAACTTATCTCAATTCTGCCAACAGTCTCGTGAGTCAAATTATTAAGGGTACCTTTGCAATTTCCTCTATCAGTTTCTACTGGTAACATGCAATAGGAATTATTAGTGGTGGTCTACCTGGCTTGGGATGAATGGTCACATCACCTTCTCTTTTCTACTGGCATCTGATGTTTCCAGTAATCAGTTGTGCATGTCCCACTCTTTCTGTTATTTGGAAAAATGTGGTGTTGAGAAGGGAGAAGCCACGAGTAGAGCAGTGGGTATGCTGTCAAAGAAAACTGTTCATGATAATTCAGAATTTTTTTTCCCTAAATAATTGGAATAGATATTCCAAATTCTACTTTATTTATTTTGTACCATTTTTACAGCTATGCACAAGAGAACCTGTGAAGAACTTTATCTGGTAGGATACCGGAAATCTGGAGTGTATAAAATTGATATTGATCGGAATGGACCATTACCCCCTGCTCATGTATTCTGTGAAATGAATAATGGTGACTCCATTGTGACTAGAGTAGAAAATAACATCCCTATGGAGATGGTATGATCATATTTACTATATTCCAAAAATATTTTTTGGCAGCATAGATACTTAAAAGTACATCCAAAAAATTTGATTGATCCATTTTAAATAACAGTTGTTATAAATGAAACACTTTGCTATTGTTTAACATTAATGTGAAATGAAATGATGCTGAGAATAACAGTAAACTTAACCCATACCATTTTACTCTATTTTACAAGAAATGTTTTAATTCATATTAAGAGCATACATAAATCATACAGCTTACAATGTTTTGAACTAGATTTTCTTTAGCAGTTATTCTCAAACATTTCTTATTGAATGTACCCTTGAAGTTAAAAAATGATATATCCATAGAACTGCTTAAAGTATGATTGCCATTGGTCTCATTGCAGTTTCATAATCTAATGCCACCCCTTTAAGGAGTGCACTGCTTACCCAAGCACTGTGGTACCCTGATTGAGAAACACTTCTCACAACTCTTCCTCTAGCAAAAATTCATAACACAAAAAAAAAGTAGGTAATAAAGAGCCAAAGTTCAAATGAACAAAGGGACATGGGTTGTCTTTTGTTGGTTAGTTTCATGCAGCATACATTGAATACATAAATATGCAATTGTTTCACTCACAGTTATTTTTTATCTCCAAGTTTATCAATATCAAAAGATCATAAAGTGGATGTTCATAAATCATAAATTAGATGTTGCTATATAAAACATACACCTTGTTATGTAATATGTGCGATTCAAAACTTCGGAAACCAAGACTTATTTATTACATATATAATAATTAATATTTTTTTGCCAAATTATTATCTTGTAATGGCACAAAAGAATATTATTGTGTATTTTGGTACTAATTTTATTAAGCCTGATTGAACAGAAGATTAACTTGAGGCATGAAGCAATGTTGAGAAAAAGTCAAGGGTTAGAGCCAATTTGAAGGTGTCTGGAAATTTTGCCACTCATGACAGGAGAGAATACATTATGAGAACCTTGTCAGTTAGTTGGAATTTTGAAGAGATTTATGCAGGGCTCGTGAGATAGAATTTTCCTCGGCATGGGTGTACTATTCACAGGAAGGATTGTTTTTACAGTGATAGGATACACTTATATAGAAGAGGTGCAAGAATATTTGCTGATTCTATCAAGACAGTGTTAGGTGGGTCAGAAAACTGCTAGTTTGAGGAGGTAGAGGTATGCACACTGATGGATTAATGGCAGCCATAAATAGAATTTAAATTGACTCTTGTGGTATTTCTATTGGGACATGAAGCAATCCAGAAAGCAAGGTGTGGGTTCCTTATGATATTATTGCTTTTCTTTAAGTACTAAGTATTTTTTTTTATGTGAAAACATATATAGTGGCACCTGACAATGGAATGTAACAAAAATGCAAGATGAAAAAATAAATTGTTGACAAATATTTGTATTGTTTGCAATCATCGTATTACAAATATTTATATTGTTTGCAGTCATCGTATTACAAATATTTGTATTGTTGTGGTTAAATGACAAATATTTGTATTGTTGTAATCATACTTCTTGCAGTAATAATTGCAGAAAGTATGATTGTGACACAATACTATTAAATAAATGGCTACAATTGTACTTCCTGATTAGGCTTTTGGCTTGGATTTCACTGACCTCTTCTAAGTCAAGGTTGTTTTCATATAAAACATCTTTCATATGGAATTGTACGGGTACACATGGGTTTTTTTTTTAGATATGTGCAAGGTAAAAGTATCTGCAAATTAAAACTATAACCTTTCTTGCCTGGCAGCAGTACACCACATTATTGAGAAGATAATTGTTACTCTCCATTCCGGAAGTGAAACTATTATGTTAATAGAGAGAAAAAATCTTTCCAGAGAACAGTTAACCTTCCATCACTCATGCCTTAACATGTCTTACCTAAGGCACTCACATAGTGTCTGTGATCCTCTTTTGTTTTAATTATAAAAATTTATTTTTAGCTTTCATGCAATTGAAAATGATGATCTATTAATTATGATTTGCTAAACTTAACTAAAAATATATAGAAAATGAATGAGAGAAGCCAATAATAAAGAAAGTTTTTATTGTATTTTTTGGAAGTTTCAAGGTCTCTCATCCCCATATTGAAAACCCAGACACCTGTGTGGCATCTGGCAGATGCAATATGAATGTCTGTATATTTTTTGTTAGCTGTTCACATTTAGCTACTGAAACTGAAGCTTTATGACAAGATTAGACACTTGTTATTGGTGTCTCAAAGATGCTAAGTGGGAATGGGAATTGCCTAGAAAAAAGATAGACCCTTTTGCTTGCCTGGCAACGTTTAAATAAAAAAATTAAAAATAATAAAAAAAAAATAAATAAAATATCAAAATGAAAACAGAAAATACTGTATAACTAGTTAGAGAATATTGGTCAGCAAAGGTACACAAGAAGATTTCATTTTATTAAAAAAAAAAAATAGCCAGAAATATAAAAAAGTGGCATCTCTCAGATGCCATACTATCAACAGAAGGTTAAAAAAGACAGAAAGATTCTGTGTAATGGCTGCACTCTTAAAACCTGATATATTTCTAAATGACAGCTGCTTAATTGCTATGGTGACCATATGAGCTCCAAGCAGACATAGTTCTGAAATGTTTGTTTTCAAAGGAACAATGTGTTACGAATTCTAAACAAGATTATTTCTAATGGTAAAATACCAAAATTTTACTAGATTGCATTGTCATTTTTTTTAAATAAAAGAATTCTTTTAGTTAAGTTCAGCATAATAATTTTTCAGTTTAGATTTCTGATCCAGATAGTTAACAAATAACAGCTTCAGAATGCAAGTGCAAAGTTACCGCCCATTATGTTAAACCGCTAACTAAAGGTGTCCACTGATTAAAACTGGCAATGTTAAATATCTAGAAATGATTCAACAGTGATTTCGAATACATAACCATTTTAGATTCTTAGAATACTGTATCATTAAATGAACAGTCATGAAGAATCTCTTTAGTTACACTGACAGAAACCTTATCCTTTACTTTAAAACATTGCTGAATGTTGTTTAATTTAATTCTATGTCTCCCTTTCAAACACTTTTTGTCAATGTCTTTAATGTGCTGAATTTGTTTCAATCTGTATTTCGAGATTGCTCTTAACTATTAGAAAATGTCTTACCGGTGTTTAAACCTCTTCCAAACAGCAACTTGATTTGGTCATCTGTACCTATTTATTAATCCTTTGCCTCTGATGGAAATGAAACTTTACTTTTATAAAGCATCAGCTTACAGTTGAATGTTCAAATTCAATGGTTCTGAAGCCCTTTTAAATGAAGCGTTGGTTCTTGCCTACTGGCATGTCAACAAATAAAGAGCTCATCCTTACAAACAAAACTGGCCGACCGGGCTAGCCGAGTGGGTAAAGTACCTGCCCGGCAACCCAAAGGTCGCGGGTTCGATTCCCGCCTCGGGCTTGGATCAAAGTACTGCAAAAACCTTTGGAGGTGCAATATGGCCACAGAAGCCGATGCGCCAACAACTACCAAATCAAAAAAAAAAAAAAAAACAAACAAAACTGAATAATTAAACTTTATTTAATGTATTCCCAGCATAGCTTTTATTTACTTTGGATTTCATTTAATTTCTAGAAATTTTTCATATATAATCACACTGAATATACACAACATGAACACGTAAAAAAAAATTAGTTACAGCACCACTGCCTAGTATTGCTAACTCTTTTTAAAGTCATTCTCACTTCTTTTGTCCTTTTCTATATTCCAAAAGTTTACATCTTGCATATCACATTGCATCTTGATTCCGTTCAGAAGAGGGCAATTAGGTTAATTAATGACTCCTCTCTAACAGTCTCTCCACTTGCTGTCTCATAGACGTACTGTTTCTCCTGCATGCCTCTTCTACAGATACTTCCATGGGCTGAATTATGAATTCTGCCCATGGAAGTATTCTCTTCCATGGGCAGAATTTTCTGAATTATCTTCTATAATTCCCGCTCTTTCTTTCAAAACAGTCCAAACGCGTGCCGCCACGAGCCAACATCCATTTACTGTCCAACTTCAAACTCACAGAACCAATTTTTCATCTTCCTCATTTATTCATTCAACTGCCGTTTTCTGGAACAACCTTCCTTCATACGTATTTCCTGAAAATTAGTCTACACAAGTTCAAGTCCAATGTCAACAGATATCTTCTTTCGTCTTCTCAACCTCCAACCCAAGAACGGTACTAAGTACTATAGGTTCTAATACCTCTCGTGTTTGGGGTTTACGTGAAAAAAAAAAAAAAAATCTTGTTGCCCTTCTCTATACACGCTCAACCAACTCAACATCCGTCCTAAAATGAGGCCTCCAGACCTGTTCGCAGTACTCAAGGCATGGCCTCACCATTGCCTTATATTGTCTTCAGACCTGGACATTGGGCTTGATATGCCATCATCAGTATCATTGATGGGTACAGAGAGCAGCAGCAGTGGACCCAGCACTGAGCCCTGGAGGACTCCACTAATAACATTGGTCCATCGGGAGCAGTGTCCATTGATTTCCACTCTCTGTCTTCTCCCACTCAACCATCCCTTTATCCATAGCAGCAACAAAAACATAAACTTAATTGAAAAAGAATGGCTGCACCATAGATGTTCTAAAATTTACTTTTGGCCAGTGATAGAATTTTTTAAACAAACTTCCATCTTGTGTCATTGAAGTGGGTAGTGTGAATAAATTTAAGGAAAAATTAGTCAAGACATTTTCTTCTGTGATAACTATGTCAGCTTGTCCTGGTTTGAGAGTCATGCTCCACAGTTTTCTTATGATAATGATGTATCCATTCGTATACTCATGGGCATGCCCAAGGTGTATCAATAATTTTTTTGCTGGAGTGATGCCCTTCACTGTAAAAAACTGAATTTCATTGCACTGCACTACCTTAGATGCACCATTTACTCCCGGAGGCTCACATCTGGTGAATATGGGCTTGGCACACCCAGGGCCCTGAGCTAGATATCATCATTCTTCTCTTTCTCAGTGATTCCCTTCTACTTCTCCTCCCCCTCTCTCTCTCTCTCTCTCTCTCTCTCTCTCTCTCTCTCTGGGTAATTCAGAAATTTTTTTTTTTTTTTTTTCTGTCTGGTACAGCATAACCCTCAGGCTTCCTTGCACCATATGGCTAATTATAATAATAATAATCTCAAAGGAATAATCATCTCCTTTTCTTTACTATCAAAATTCCCGTATATCAATGACAATACCCCATGACCTACTCTGGCAGCGTGTCTGCATTCCTCAGAAAACTTCATATCTGACTGAACAATTACTGCCAGATCTTTTTCATTTTCTATCACCCTAAGCATAATACCTCACAGTTGGTACGTTTCTCTGGGATTACTTCTACCCATATGAAGTATTTTGCATTTGTCAATGTTAAACTTTAGTTGCCACTTCTCAGCCCATCTGCCAAAATTTTCTAGATCCTGTTGCAGTAGCAGACTGCCATTATTGTCATTAACAACCCCTCCAACCTTTGTATCATCTGCAGACTTCGATATTTAGCCTGATATACCTTTATCAATATCATTGATAAATATACAAAACAACAGTGGGCCCAACACCGAACCCTAGAGGACTCCACTAATAACATTAGTCCAAGAAGTGCAGTGTCCACTGATTACCACTCACTGTCTTCTCCCACTCAACCATCCTTTTATCCATTGTAGTAACTTGCCCTTAATGCCATACTGCTCCAATTTGTACAGTTGTCTTCCATGTGTAACAGTGTCAAAAGCTTTCCTGAAACCCAAGTATATGATATCAAAATTATTTTTTGCATCCAGTTCCTTTGTAAGCACATCATAGTATCCAGTCAAATTTGTAAGACAAGACTTTCCCTTTACAAACCCATGCTGTGTCTGAATTATTACAGCAGTCTTGTGAAGATGATCCTGCAATGCATCTTTAACCAGTGATTCCATTATTTTCCCTGGAACAGAAGTTAAACTAACTGGTCTGTAATTACTCATGTTACCCTTAGATCCCCCTTTGTGAATTGGGGATACATTTGCACATCTACAGTCCATGGGGACTTTCTCCGAGACCAAGGATGCTCTCATAATTATGGCAAAGGGTTTGCTGCCTCCTTTAATAAGAGGATAGATCCCATCTCCCCCAGGTGCCTTTCTTATGTTTAACTTCAACAATTTCTCCTCCACTTTGCATGTACTCCAGCAGTAGATGTTCCCTCACACTTGCCAATTTGTCCATAAATGGGTAACATTAGCCAGAATTGTTGGAATCCCTGATGGAATCCGTACTTGCAATCATTGATCAGACGGAAGGTTTCTAGGTAGTTTAAGAGTTGGCAATTAATTGATTTCTCCATTACTTTAGAAAGAGTAGAAGTAATTGCTATGGGATGATGATTGGATGGGAGGGATTTGTCACCCTTTTTGGAACTGGCTGGAAAAGAGCAAATTTTCAAGCAGAAGGAAAAACACCTTTGGAATAAGAAAGTGAAAGAAGGCGGGAGGAGTAAGTTCAGGAGCACAGGTTTTGAGAACAATTGGAGAAATACCATCATGATCTGGGGCTTTCTTAGCATCAAGATTCGTCAAAATCCTTCTGACCTCCTTTTGATGGAAGACCACAGGAGGTATTGAATGGAATGTGTTGGGAATACTGGGATGTATTTCACCAAGATCATTAATACGCAAGTTGGAAGCAAAATAGTGCTAGCAGGTCAGCTTTATCCTTGGCTGAAGTGACAACAGAACCATCTGGTTTTGACAGAGGTGGGAGCAGAGATGGGCAAAAGTTGAGGCCAATAGCTTTGGCAAAAGACCAGAATGCTCGGCTACCATTAGGGCAAGAAGCAAGTTTTCTACTCTGATTAATAACTGCTTTACAATTGTTGTGAGCTTTGGTGTAGGCAGAAAATGAAACATGAAGTATTGGAAACAAGCCAGTTATGATATGCAACGTTCTTCTCTTGAACAGCCTTAACACATTTATTGGAAAACCAAGGTTTTAAGTACCATCAAGATTTTAAAAGTGTGAAATTAAGGATTCCATTCCTACAAGAATAATTTCACTGACACGATCTGAGCAAATGTTGACATCAGAAGTTTTGAAACAGTAGTCCAACCAAAGAAAAGAAATCTCACATGTCATCCCATTTTGCATTCTTGTAATGCCAAACAATACGAGGTTGGGAATAGCCATGAGATAAAGGCTATTTTGGAGAAGAGACAATCACCAAGTTGTGATCTGAGGTGCCTAAAGGACCCCTCACTTCAACTGTGTACTTAGAAGGGTTGTTTGTGAGAAAAGATCAAGCATGTTGGCTGTATGGTTAGGATTGTCCGATATTGTTGTAGGTAAACGAACAATCTGTGCAAGGTCATCAGTAATTGCAAAAGCCTCAACATCTTGACCAGCTGGGTCAGTGTGACTAGAAAATGGAAGCCAACTAGAGTTGTGAACATTAAAATCACCAAGGAAAATCACTTCACTGTTAGGAAAGTTGGACTGGAGAAAGTCAAGTTGCAAAGAGAGGAAGTCAATATAAGGAGCAAGCGAATGAAGCCAGCAGTGGGGAAGATGGATCGCAAAATAGCAACACATAAGACATACCAGGTATCCTTCCTGATGAGATAGAACACGCATTGAAGAAAATGAAGGATTAGAAAGCCCCAGGCGAAGGGTGCCTCTGTAGCCAGGTGGAAAGCAGCAGTGCATAACACATGCTTCTTGATTAGACCGGGGTTCGATCCCGTCACCACCAAATACGGAGGATGCGGAAAGGTCAGGGAATGACCACTGCATATTCCCGGAGCAATATGGCCTTAGTTGCTAATGCTCCTAAAAACCAAATAACAAACAAACCCCAGGCGAAGATGAAATTACTGTAGAGTTGTTAAATTTGGGAGGAAGGGACATGACACATAAACTGGCAAGGCTCTTCACAAAATACATTAGGAAATGCATGACCCCTAAAGAGTGGAATAAGGCATTCATAATTTTGCTGCATAAGAAAGGAGACAAATCAGAAATTGGAAATTATAGACCATTTAGCTTGTTATTCCATATTTACAAGTTGTTCACAATGGTCATCACTAACATATTAGAAAAAATACTTGTGAGAATTAGCCAAAATAGCAAGCTGGCTTTAGGACAGGATTCTCAACTATCGATCACCTTCATGTAATATCATGAAGAAAATGAATGTAAAACACCGTTATGTCTTGCATTTGCGGATTATGAAAAGGAATTTGACGCCATATAGCATAAGGTAATTTTTTGGGCACTGGAAAGACAAGGCATAGTCGCCCCATATGTTATGATTTTTAAGAAAATATATGAGAATGCTACCTCCATTATTAGACTAGACAAAGGCAGTAGCAAATTTAAAATTCTTAAAGGAGTTCGATAAGGAGACACAGTATCTCCGAAGGTGTTTACTTATGCCATTGAGGTAATTTTCAGAAGATTGGACTAGTCGCAGAAAGGAGTCAATATGAATGGAGAGTACCTGAACTGTACAATTTTCAGATGACAGTGATCATAAGCCACAATTCCAAAGAATTAGAGGAAAACCTTAATCAGTTATACAGAGTTAGTAAGGATTTTCAACTAAGATGAATAAAACAATGAATGATGAACAAATATGCCACAGGAAGGGATATAATCATTGAAGGAGTAGAAATTGAAAAGGTGGATTAAAATATACTTATCTTAGACAAGTCATTAGCTGTAACAATGATAAATGGCCAGAAGGCAAGAGAAGAATAAATTTGGATGGATATCACCAGGAAATATAGTCACAGAGGACAATATCCCAATTTGTCTGAAACATAAAATAATGAACCAAATTATACTCCCTACCATGACTTATGGAAGTGAAACTTGGGCACTCACCAAAAGAATGGAAGAGAAGCTGAAAACTATGTAGCAAAGAATGGAACGAATTATATTGGGAATGGGACTGTTAGATAAGAAGAGAAACACATGGGTTAGGCAGAAAATTCAAGTAAAGGACATTCTTATCAAAACTAAAGAACTGAAATGGACTTGGGCAGTACACATAGCTTGAAGATATGATGACAGATGGACTAAGAAAATAACAGAATGGTACCCAAGAGGAGCTAAAAGAAAATCTGGAAGATAACAATCGATAGATGAAATTCAAGAGTTCATGGGTAGTAAATGGATGGCCACTGCACAAAATAGAAAGAATTGGAAAGTTGCTGGAGAGGCCTTCATCCTGAATTGGATTGAAAATGGCTGATGATGATGAAGTTGCATGTTACAATGAAATTTAAAAATTAATTTAAAAAGGAGTACTGCCAAGATATTGCAGTGGTTATAATATTCAAACACATCTCATGGTTTTGCTCACATTGAATGCAAGCCTTTTGTTTCCTTCATGTAAATTATATCCCCATTGTAATGTTGCTTGCAGTTTCCTTACTTTATTTTTATGAATAGTTATCTTGTATAGTGACACACTCTCATTTCCCCTCTCCCATACTGCACATTGTCTTTAATTGCCATTGTGAAGAATAAGTGCACTACCCATGCATAATGCTTTCGTGATTCATTCTAGAGACACTATTTCATGAATTCATGAATTGCAGTTCACACCCTATGCAAACCTTAGACTTTAGGCGGATGATCATATTTCAGTGGTCTGGTTCTGTATTATCAGCCTGTTCTAATATATTGTAATTTTAATCACGATCTTTCTCTTTCGCATTCACAGCTCATCAGGAAGAAAGGTATGGAAAGCTTTTATCTTGATGTAGAGTATCGCGAATTTTCCTCTGTCATGATACAGTCTCTAGTTCGTCACTCTAAACAGTGCCAACAGAGTTTCAGATATGAATGCTTCAAAGCTCCCTTAGGGTAAGTAGTCTTCTAGTGAATTTTTAAATTATATTTGCCACCCTCACTATCATTTGCTGTGTGTGTGTGTGTGTGTGTGTGTGTGTGTGTGTGTGTGTGTGTGTGTGTGTGTGTGTGTGTGTGTGTGTGTGAGAGCTCAGTGATAATTGTTAATATCAAACAATAAATATGCACTCATATGGATGACTGTTTCTATGGCTGCATGTTAGAGAAGTAACAAGAGTAGGCAGTACTCTTGATCTGATTATCAGCAATGACTCTTCTTGCATTAAGAACCTACAGGTAAAGGATCCTCTGGGCAGCATACTGATGTGGGACTAACTTAAAGGCATAACTACTTTCAAGGGTAAAGAGAAGGGCTTTTGCTTCCCTTAGGGGTAACTACAGTGGTTTTAGATAGTTTTTAAATTCTATACAGTGAAACTATCTGATGATATTTCCAGCAGGAAATGCCGACTGGGCTAGCCGAGTGGGTAAAATACCTGCCCGGCAACCCAAAGGTCGCGGGTTCGATTCCCGCCTCGGGCTTGGATCAAAGTACTGCAAAAACCTTGGGAGGTGCAATATGGCCACAGAAGCCGATGCGCCAACAACTACCAAATCAAAAATCAAAAATCAATCCAGCAGGAAATACTAAATGGGAAGATTCAGGGAAATAATCATAGAAGCTGTTAGGCTTTTCATACCAGGTGACAACTCAGCGTTGTTATGGGCCTATATGAGAGTTTGAAGGACAGGGTGGATGCCCTCGAAAGATCTAAATTGAGGGGCCCATCAGGCTCTCAGCTGCCCACATCAACACAGGAGCTTGCACTTGGTCATCACACAACACAGCGGCAACCCCCAAGGCAGAATGCGCTGGTCCCACAGGAACTAGTAGTTGTTGGTGACTCTATTGTCAGGGAAACGGGAAACATGCTTTGTAAAAAGGATAGGTGGAACAGGACCAGGATATGTCTGCCAGGGGCAAAGGTTGATGACGTTGTAGAGCGGATATCATCTTTTAAGGGCACAAAAGATGATATAGTTGTACACGTTGGCACTAATGATATTAGGAGTAGGAGACCGGCAGAATTACTTAACAAGTACAGGTCACTGTTGAACAAAAGCCGAGAATTAGGGTTGAATTTGAAAGTGTCTGCAATTCTGCCCAGACACGATAGGAAGGAGTATATGATGAGAGCCTTGCCGATAAATTCGGCCCTGGAAAGAATGTGCAAAGCTCAAGGGGTACAATTTTTTTCAGCCTGGACTGTACTTGTTAACAGGAGAGACTGCTTCTATAGGGATGGGATACACTTAAATAGAAAGGGTGCAAGAATATTTGCTGATACTATCGAGGCAGTGTTAGATGGGTCGGAAAACTGATAGCTTGGGGGGGGGATACAAGGACTAATAGTTTAACAGTAGCTGTAGGCAGAGGTGAAGGTGATTCTTGCACAACTTCTATTAGAATAAGTAGCGACCTGGAGCGTGGGGTGTTGGGGGTTTCAGGGATGGATGGCAGTCATCCTGAAATAGGTGGGTATATGGGATGTGTTAGGGTAACTAGGAATAGGAGTAGGAGCATGTATGCTTGCATGTATACCAATGCTAGAAGTATAGTAAATAAATGTGATGAATTTGAAGTGTTGGTCAAGACATCAAAGGCGGATATTGTTGGGATAGCAGAGACGTGGTGTCACACAGATATAAGGAATGCTGAACTGGAATTTGGGGAGTACAATGTGTACAGAAAGGATAGACAGGATAGAAAGGGAGGAGGTGTTATGCTGTTAATTAAGAAAAACATAAAATCAAAAGAAGTGCATCCAGTTGATACAGATGAAAAGTGCACTGTTGAGTCAGTTTGGTGTGACATAAGCACTGCGAAAGCAAAAATAAGAGTAGGAGTGTGTTATAGGCCTAATGACTCGAATGAGTACAATGAACAATTTCACAGAGAAATAGAGTGGGCTAGTAAATCAGAATGTCTTATAATGGGGGATTTTAACTTCCCAGATATTGACTGGAACTTGTGGGTTGGTCACTCACACACTAGTCAGACTTTTGTGGATTTATTGGATGATTGTTTTCTGCAGCAGCATGTTCGAGAGGCAACCAGAGAAAGTAATACTCTTGATCTGGTTATCAGCAGTGATCATTTGTGTATTAAGAATTTGCAGATAAAGGAACCACTAGGTGGCAGTGATCACAATGTACTGATGTGGGATTTACTTAAAGATTTAATTACCATCGGGGGTAAAGGAAAGGGTTTTTGCTTCCTTAAAGGTGAGTACAGTGGTCTCCGACAGTTTTTAAATTCTGTACAGTGGGATCAACTGACGATGTTACCAACAGTAAATTCTAAGTGGGAAGCATTAAAAGAATTAATCGTGGATGCTAATAAAAATTTCATCCCTATTAAGAAATATTGTTCAAGGTTTAGGTCTAAATGGTTATCTAATGAACTAATGAGACTCGTAACAGAGAAGAAAAATGCATCAGATGCATATAAATTATCAACCGACTCAGAACCTTTTGGCAGATATAAGCTAGTCTGTAATCAGGTCACAAAGGAGGTTAGGCAGGCGAAGGCAGATTACGAGAAATCCTTGGCAAAAGATGCTAAGAAAAACATCAAGGATTTCTTTACTTATATAAACTCTAAAAGGAAGGGGATGAATCTGATTGGTCCACCTGACATCGATGGTGCTACTGTTGATGATCCTGCTCAGATAGCAAACAAACTGAATGAGTATTTTGCATCTACATTCACACATGAGGAATTATTAAGGTTTGAAAATGGCAGAAGGTTATCAAATTGTAGCAGGATACTTAATGATTTTGTAATAACTGAAAGCAAAGTGGAGGAGAAATTGTTGAAGTTAAACATAAGAAAAGCACCTGGGGTGGATGGGATCTATCCAGTTATATTAAAGTAGGCGTCAAAGCAACTAAGCAAACCCTTAGCCATAATTATGAGAGCATCCTTGGACTCATGGGAGGTTCCCACGGACTGGAGATGTGCAAATGTATCCCTAATTTACAAAGGGGGATCGAAGGGTGACACGAGTAATTATAGACCAGTTAGTTTAATTTCTGTTCCAGGTAAAATAATGGAGTCACTGGTTAAAGATGCATTGCAGGATCATCTAGACAAGACTGCAGCAATAATTCAGACACAGCATGTGTTTGTTAAGGGAAAGTCTTGTCTGACAAATTTGATAGGATATTATGATGTGGTTACAAAGGATCTGGATGTAAAAAATAATTTTGATATCATATATTTGGATTTCAGGAAAGCTTTTGACACTGTTGTGCATGGAAGACTATTGTACAAATTGGAGCAGAATGGTATTAAAGGTAAGTTCTAACTTCTGTCTATCTTCTGTCTGTAATTTCTGTCTTCTAACTTCTCCACTAATGCCGGTGTTCCCCAAGGTTCAGTTTTTCCCCCACTCTTTTCCCCTTATATTAATGACCTTCTTCCATTGACTGGAAATCCTATCCATAGTTTTGCCGATGATGGCACACTGCATTCCACTTTCCATTTTGTGAGAAACCTTGTCCTGCTCAATCAGCTTCTCGAAAATCTGCTACCAATTCCTTAAATGCCGATCTTCAGTTATTTCTCCAGTGGGGCAAAGACAACTTAGTTGATTTCAACCCTTCTAAAACTCAGTCTTGTCTTATATCTCTTGTCTATATTGAGGTGTATAAGGCCTTGAATGGGTTCAGCACCCTGAATTCTGATGGGATCCTTCCACTTGTTCAGATTACGAACCTAAGGGGGCATAAATTCAAATTAAGAAAAGACAGATGTAGATTAGATGTGTGGAAATTTGCCTTTAGCCAGCGGGTGGTTAATTGCTGGAACAAACTTCCATCTGTCGTTGTGGAAGTTGATAGGTTAAATAAATTTAAGGAGGAACTGGACAGGCATTTGGAGGGAATGGTGTGATTTTTTTTTTTTTTTTTTTTTGGCTGATGCTGCATAAGCTCATACATTTGCTTTCTTGCATCACTTTTTGTGAGATAGTAGTAGTACTACTACTACTACTATCTCACAAAAAGGATTCTTCTGCTCCTATGCTTATCTTTAGTGACACTCCGATTTCTAGGCAAAATGATATATCTCTTTTGGGGATTACCCAGACTTCTAATCTCTCTTGGCACAAGCACACCATTACAAATATTGCTTCCTCTGCATCTAAAAAACTTGGTTTTCTCTTTCGCTCTCACCTTTACTTTTCTTCCAAACAGCTGCTCACTCTGTATAAATCACAAATCCGCCCTGCCATGGAATATTGTTCCCACATCTGGGGTGGTGCCCCCAAAACCTCTCTCAGGCTTCTTGATTCCATTCAGAAGAGGGCAGTTAGGTTAATTAATGATTCATCTCTAACAGAGTCTCTCCACTCACTTTCTCATAGATGCACTGTTTCTGCTGCATGCCTCTTCTACAGATACCTCCATGGGCACTGTTCTTCTGAATTGGTTTCTATAATTCCCGCTCTTCCTTTCAAAACAGTCCGAACACGTGCCGCCACCAGCCAACATCCATTTACTGTTAAACTTCAAACCCACAGAACCAACTTTTCATCTTTCTCATTTATTCATTCAACTGCTGTTTTCTGGAACAACCTTCCTTCATACGTATTTCCTGAAAATTACAATCTACAGAAGTTCAAGTCCAATGTCAACAAATATCTTCTTTCGTCTTCTCAACCTCCAACCCAAGCATGGTTCTAATACCTCTCGTGTTTGGGGTTCACATAAAAAAAAAAAAAAGTTGCTACAATGAATAAAAGGATGGTTAAGTGGGAGAAGACAGAGGGTGGTAATCAATGTTGTTTTGTCTATTGTTGTTTTGTATATTTATCAATGATATTGTTGAAGGTATATCAGGCTTAATGTCGAAGTTTGCAGATGATACAAAGGTTGGCAGGGTTGTTAATGACAGTAATGGCATGTGCTACTGCAACAGGATCTAGATAATTTGGGCAGATCGGCTAAGAAGTGGCAACTGAAGTTTAACCTTGATAAATGCAAAGTACTGCATATGGGTAGAAGTAACCCCAGAAAAACGTACCGTGTGGTACTACACTTAAGGTGGTAGAAAATGAAAAAGACCTTTGAGTAATTGTGCAGTCAGATATGAAGTTTTCTGAGCAATGCAGGCAGGCTGCCAGGGCAGGTCATGGGGTTTTGTCAATGATATATAGGAATTTTGCTAGCAGGGAGAAGGAGGTGATTGTCCCTCTGTATAAGGTAATGGTCACGCCACGCCTTGAGTACTGCGTTTAGGTCTGGAGGCCTCATTTTAGGAAGGATGTAGATTTACTTGAGCATGTACAGAGAAGGGCAACAAGATTGGTGAGGGTAATGAAGGGATCCTCTTACCAAGAGAGGCTTAAGTTCTGCAAATTGCAGTGGCTGGAGACTAGGCACCTACGCGGTGATCTGATTGAGGTGTATAAGGCCTTGAATGGGTTGAGCATGCTGAATTCTGATGGGATTCTTCCACTTGTTCAGATTACGAACCTAAGGGGGCATAAATTCAAATTAAGAAAGGACAGATGTATAAGGCCTTGAATGGGTTGAGCACGCTGAATTCTGATGGGATCCTTCCACTTGTTCAGATTACGAACCTAAGGGGGCATAAATTCAAATTAAGAAAAGACAGGTGTAGAATAGATGTGCAGAAATAAATTTGCCTTTAGCCAGCGGGTGGTTAATTGCTGGAACAAACTTCCATCTGTCGTTGTGGAAGTTGATAGGTTGAATAAATTTAAGGAGGAACTGGACAGGCATTTTAAGGGAATTGTGTGATTTTTTTTTTTTTTTTTTTTTTGGCTGATGCTGCATAAGCTCATACACTTGCTTTCTTGCATCACATGCCACTACTACTACTACCAACTAAGAAATACCATTCCAGGCTTAGACCTAAATGAATGCCAGATGAACTGATGTGTCTTGTGGCAGAGGAGAAAAATGCATGGGTTGCATGTAAATTATCTGGTGACTATGGTAGATATAAACTAGTCTATAATCAAGTCACCAAGGAGGTTAGGCAAGCTAAGGCAGATTACAATAAATCTGAAAAATGATGCCAAGAAATGTAACAGACTTCTTTACTTATATTAAGAGTAGAAGGAAGGGGTTTTATCACATTGATCCACTTGATGACAATGATTTAATTGTTGACAACCCTACCCAGGGTGCTGACAAACTGAAAAGGTATTTTGCATTTACAATCACATACAGAAGTTCTTTATTGAAGGGAATTCCACAAGTTCATCAGAATCTAACAGGGAGTTCAATGATTTTGTGATAACCAAGAGGAATGTGGAAGAGAAATTGTTGAAGCACAACATAAAAGGGGTGCCTGGGGTGGATGAGGTCTATTCAATTATATTAAGGGAGGCAGCATTGGAAGTAAGCAAACCCTTAGCCATAATCATGAGAGCATCTTTGGATTCAGGAGAGGTCCCAATGGATTGGAGATGTACAAATGCGCCCCCACTTCACAAAAAGAGAGATCAGAAGATGACACAAGGAATTACACACCTGTTAGCATTTCTAGACAGTAATGCAATTATACCAGTTATAACATGGATTTTTTAAGGGGCAATCTTGTCTAACCAATCCGATTGTATACTATGATGCAGGAACAAAGGAACTAGATGCAAAAAGTAATTTTAATGTTATATACACTTGTATTTCAGAAAAGGTTTTGATACTGTTGCACATAAAGGACTGCTGTACAAATTGGAGCAGTGTTACTGTTCCAATTTGTACAGCATTCTGGATAATATAATTGTCGAGTGGGAGAAGATAGAGAGTAGTTATTAATGGATACAGCTCTTCATGGACTAATGTTATTAATGGAGTCTCCCAGGTTCAGTGTTTGGTCCTTTGTTGTTTTTTATATTTATTAATGAGATTATTGAAGATATATCAAGCTTAATGTCTAAGTTTTAATTTTTTTTATCATCTATAAGGTTGGCAGGGTGGTTAATGATAGTAATCATTACTGTTGGGGGTGGTTACCTATGGTGGTTAATGATTACTATCATTAACCACCCTATGTAAGCCGCTTCAACAAGATCTAAACAAATTAGGCCAGTGGAGAAATGGCGGTTGAAGTTTAACAGTGATGAATCCAAGCTACTGCATATAGGTAGCAGTAATCCAGCTTAACATACCAACTGTGTGGTATTCACTCAGAACAGTGGAAGCCACACAGTTTGTATGTTAATCTGGGATTAACATATTGAAGATACATTTCAGTATGTTTTTTTTATATGTTAATCCCTTAAAAACCTCGATCAGAATGAAATTCTTTAAGCAATGCAGACAGGCTGCCAGGACAGTTCATGGAGTTTTGTCAATGATATACAAGAACTTTTCTAGCAGGGACAAGGAAGTGACTATCCTGTTGTGTAAGGCAATGGTTAGGCTGCATCTTTAGTACTGCATACAGTTCCTCAGGCCTCATTTTAGGAAGAATATAAATCTGCTATAATGGGTGCAGAGAAAGGCAATAAGATTGGTGAAAGGAATGAAGGCTTTAGTTCTGGAAATTGCAGTGTCTTAAGAATATGCACCTGTGAGGTGATCTGAATGAGGTTTTTAAGGTTTTGAATTGATTGAGCAAGCTCATTGCTGATGGCATTCTTCCCCTTGCTCAGACTACACACAAGGGGGGGGGCTAAATTCAAATTGAGGAAAGATGGTTGCTGGATAGATATGACGTGGTTTACCTTTAGCCAATGGGTCATTGACTGTTGGAACAAACTTTCATCTGTTTTTATGGAGATGAGCAGTTTGAATAAATTTAAGGAAGAAGTAGAGAACTTATTGGAGGGGATGGACAAGTGATGTGGGATTTTTTTTTTCTGGCTGATGCTTTATAATTGCTCCTTGCACCATACGCCACTAACAATAACAATGGGAGTGCAATTAGCCCAGTGGTTACAACACTGGACTGGCAATATCTTGGACCCTGGATCGAATCCCACTGCTGGGAATTGCAGAGGGAAAAAAAATAATTGCAAAAATCTCTTTATTTGACCAATCTCCCAAAGGTTGAAGTGATGAATGGAAGAGAAACTATAGGCCAACAGTTTGTTTGTTTGTTTCGGAATTTATTGGGCGCATCGGCAACTATGGCCATAGTGCGCCACAGGCCAACAGAACACAGAACAAAACGACAAGGAACCACCAGCCTGGGAAAGAAGGCTACAGCAGAAGATAGAAGAGGTGAGTGAAGATTGGCCAACTGACCTAGTACCAATGACGTAACAGTAGGAAGAAGCTCATCAGAAAAGTGAAGGTCATCCTCAAGAAACACAACATCCACAACAAACGAGACCTAAAATCAGAGGATTGAAGAATACCTTGACTCCTACAAGCCGTAACTCCAGGCACTCAGCAAGAGACTTTGCCATTACAAGGGTAGTACCCAGAGAAAAACAGACAACAGAATATTTGATGAAAACTAGAGAGCCTTCTGTAGGAAAATTGGACAAGAGGAGAAGGAAGGGAATGGACCCCCCCCCCGCAAACTAGAAGGTACTCAAAATTCTGGAGAAACCTTTGGAGCAGCAAAGTTAGCCACAATGGCTGTGCCCCTTGGATACATCTAGAAAGGAAGAAAACCAAGAACATTCAAAAGATGACAGAATGGGAGATTTGAGAGGAGGAAGTACAGCAGTTAATCAGGAAGTCCCACAACTGGTGAACCTCAGGAATACTGGTACAAGAAATTCAGCTACACACACACACACACACAGGCACATAGCAGAGAAATTTTAGCATTAGCATTAGTAGAGGCATATGATGCAAGAAAGCAAGCTTATTCAGCATCAGCCAAAAAAAAAAAAAAAAAAACCACTCCCATTTCACCCCTCCGTTCGTTCGAAATACCTGTCCAGTTGAGCTTTAAATTTGTTTAGGCTATCAACTTCAACAACAAGTGATGGAAGTCGGTTCCACCAACCAACCACCCGCTGGCCAAAGGCAAATTTCCGCACATCTATCCGACATCCGTCCTTCCTCAATTTGAATTTATGCCCTCTGAGGTGATTATTCTGAGCAAGATGAAGAATCCCATTGGCATTGAGCATGCTCGAACCATTCAAAGCCTTATACACCTCTATCAGATCACCTCGCCGGTGCCTAGTCTCCAGACACTGCAATTTGCAAAACTTAAGCCTTTCTTCGTAAGAGCAACCCTTTGTTCCATTTACTAATCTTGTTGCCCTTCTCTGTACCCGTTCCAGCAGCTCTACATCCTTCTTGAAATGAGGCCTCCAGACCTGTATACAGTACTCAAGATGTGGCCTAACCATTGCCTTATACAAGGGAATAATCACCTCCTTATCCCTGCTAGAAAAATTCCTATATATCATTGACAAGACACCATGAGCTACTCTTGCAGCTCGTCTGCACTGCTCAGAGAACTTCATATCTGCCTGCACAATTACCCCCAGGTCCTTTTCATTCTCCACCACTGTCAGTGTAGTACCGCAGAGTTGATACGTTGCTCTGGGGTTACTGTTTCCCATATGTAGTACTTTACATTTGTCAATGTTAAACTTCATTTGCCACCTCTCAGCCCATCTGTTCAACCTTTCCAGATCCTGTTGCAGCAGCATAGCGTCAGTAGTGTCCTTAACGACCCTGCCAACCTTTGTATCATCTGCAAACTTGGACATTAAACTTGATATCCCATCATCAATATCATTCATAAACACCGAAAACAACAACGGACCCAACACCGAACCTTGAGGAACTCCACTAATAACATTAGTCCACGTTGAGCAGTGTCCATTGATTACCACTCTCTGTCTTCTGCCACTCAACCATCCCCTTATCCATAGCAGCAATTTGCCTCCAATGCCACACTGCTCCGATTTGTGCAGCAGTCTTCCATGTGCAACAGTATCGAAAGCCTTTCTAAGATCCAAATATATAATATCAAAGTTATTCCCTGCATCCAGTTCTTTTGTGACTACATCATAGTATCCAATCAAATTGGTCAGGCAAGACCTGCCCTTAACAAAACCATGCTGCGTCTGAGCTATGACAGAATTCTTGTCTAGATGATCCTGCAGTGCTTCTTTAACCAGTGCCTCCATTAATTTACCTGGAACAGAAGTTAAACTAACAGGTCTATAATTACTTGTGTCAGCCTTTGATCCTCCTTTGTGAATTGGGGTTACATTTGCACATCTCCAGTCTATGGGTACCTCCCCTGAGTCCAAAGAAGCTCTCATAATTATGGCTAGGGGTCTGCATACTTCCCCTGCTGCCTCCTTTAATATAACTGGATAGATCCCATCCACCCCAGGTGCCTTTTTTATGTTTATCCTCAACAATCTCTCCTCCACTTTCCTCTCAGTTATTACAAAATCATCCAGCTCATTGCCACTGTTTACTTTACCTACATCATTCTCCTTCCTGAATAACTCCTCATGCGTGAATGTAGATGCAAAATACTCGTTTAGATTGTTAGCCACCTGAGCAGGATCCTCAACTGTTGAACCATCAATATCCAGTGGACCAATCTGATTCATCCCTTTCCTTCTCAAGTTCAAGTATGTAAAGAACTCTTTTCTGTTTTTCTTTGCATCCTTTGCCAAGGATTTTTCGTAGTCTGCCTTTGCCTGCCTAATCTCCTTTGTGACTTGGTTACAGACCAACTTATATCTATCATAGGCTTCCATGTCACCCATTAATTTGTATGTATCCCATGCATTTTGCTTCTCTGCCACATGTCTCATTAGTTCATCTGACAACCATTTAGGCCTAAACCTTGAACAATATTTCTTAGTTGGTATGTAAAGCCTGGTAGCCTCCAAGATTAGTTCCTTGAATGCTTCCCATTTTGAGTTTGCTGTTTGTAACATCATCAGTTGGTCCCACTGTACAGAATTTAAATACTGTCTCAGACCATCATAGTCTCCTTTACGAAAACAAAAACCCTTCCCTTTACCTCTGATGGTAGTTACCTCCTTGAGTAAATCCCACTTCAACACACTGTGATCACTGCCACCTAGTGGTTCATTTATCTGCAGGTTCTTAATGCATGAAGAATCACTACTGATAATCAGATCAAGAGTATTGCTCCCTCTTGTTGCCTCACGAACATGCTGATGTAGAAAACAATCATCCAATAAATCCACAAAAGCCTTGCTAGTGTGCGAGTGTCCAACCCACAAATTCCAGTCAATATCTGGGAAATTAAAATCCCCCATTATAAGACTCTCTGATTTACTGGCCCACTCTATTTCCCTGTACAATATCTTATTATACTCATCAGAGTCATTAGGCCTATAGCACACTCCTACTCTCAATTTTGATTTCCCTATGCTTATGTCACACCAAACTGACTCGACACTGCCCTGTCCATCGATGTCGACTGGCTTCACTTCCTTGGACTTTATGTGTTTCTTAATTAATAGCATAACCCCTCCTCCCCTCCTGTCCTGTCTATCCTTTCTATACACATTGTATTCCCCAAATTCCAGTTCCGCATTACTTATATCTGTGTGACACCATGTCTCTGATATCCCAACAATATCTGCCTTTGATGTTTTGAGCAACCTCAATTTCATCAAATTTATTTACCAAACTCCTAGCATTGGTGTACACGCAGGTATACATGCACCTGTTTCTATTCTTAGCTACCCTAACACAACCCATGTGTTTACTTGTACCGCAATGACTACCAGCAGTCTCTGAAATATCCTGCATCTTGTTTTTCAGACTTCTGCTCATTTCAATAGAAGCAGTGCAAGAATCACTTCCACCTCTGCCAGTGGCTACTGTTAATCTATTAGTCCTTGTATCCCCCCCAACTAGCAGTTTTCCGACCCACCTAACACTGCCTCGACAGCATCAGCAAAAATTCTTGCACCCTTTCTATTTAAGTGTATCCCAGCCCTGTAGAAGCAATCTCTCCTGTTAACAAGTACAGTCCAGGCTGAAAAAAATTCTACCCCTTGAGCCTTGCACAATCCCTCCAGGGCCGAATTGATCGACAAGGCTCTCATCATATATACTCCCTCCTATCGTGTCTGGGCAGAATTGCAGACACTTTCAAGTTCAACCCTAATTCACGGCTTTTTTTCAACAGTGACCTGTACTTGCTAAGTAATTCCGCCGGTCTCCTACTTTTAATATCATTGGTGCCAACGTGTACAACAATATCACCTTTTGTGCCCTTAAAAGATGATATCCGCTCTACAACGTCATCAACCTTTGCCCCTGGCAGACATACCCTGGTCCTATTCCACCTATCCTTTTTACAAAGCATGTTCCCCGTTTCCCTGACAATAGAGTCACCAACAACTACTAGTTCCTCTGGGACCAGCGCATTCTGCCTAGGGGGCTGCTTCTGTGTTGCCTGATGACCAAGTGCAAGCTCTGGCGTTGATGTGGGCAGCTGAGAGCTTGATGGGCCCCTCAATTTATTTCCTTCGAGGGCATCCACCCTGTCCTTCAAGCTCTCATAAAGGCCCATAACAACGCTGAGTTGTCGCCTGATTTCCTTGCACTCCTTACATCGTGCACACACAAAGACATCTCCCTTGGCAGTATCATGTCCCATACCCGACTGCTCCGCAAACATCAAGCAAACAGTGCATTTTAATAGAATGTGATTCAGAGGGCAACTGCCCCCCTCAGTTCTCCCCTGAACCACAGCACTCCCATTAGCTTGAGCCTTTTGCTTTGCTGCTCTGGTCAGAGTCATGATTCCGATTTAATTCAATGAAATTCAAAACAAAAATTAAATCCTTAAGTTATATCCCAAAACAGTTATGTTATATATAAAAATTTTTTTCGGTATCTAGTGTTTTCTAAGAGTTCCCTTTATACAACTTCCGTATCACGTGTACCACTATAGTTATGTATTAATTATTTGTTACGATTAAGTCGTTATATATATTTATAGAGTTAAAAATACAATTTAATTGACATTAAAGTTTATCAAGATTAATAGATTTACTGATTAATTGACAATATTATATTATGCACTATACTACACTAAGCTTATGCTATCGTGTAAAAATGGCGGGAATTCACGAACGGTATTTCTACGGACTCGTAAGTATTGATTAGCTTCCAAATCTCGCTATCTCAATTTAGAATAAACTAAGTATCCTGATTAGGTCTATAATCTACTTATAGAAGATAATTTGATATAACAATTGGTTAATAAATCGACCAAATTTGGTTAAAAAAAAAAAGACCTCTCGTTCAATTTGTGACACGTGGATTTGATACCGTTACCGATACTAAGTAATATCTACAAAATCTCTGTCTAAGTTAAACTTTAAACTAAGTATCGTAACTAGGAATATAAAGCTACTCTAGAAAATAAGTTAATATGACAATTTAAACTAATAAAGCAGAAAATAAATCAGGAAAAACTTCTCTGTTTGAAGAGCTTTAAGGAGCAACGTCTGCACAGGCTAAACTCGCACCCAAAAAAAAAAAAAAAAAAAAAAATTTTCTCAGATAATAAGGCACCCTGACACAATCCCAGAGTCTCTGACTCATGGATTCACCTACCTGAAGGCTAAGGGCAAAGACACCACAAACCCTGCAAAGCTCAGACCAATCAGCTGTCTCTCAACGATGTACAGGATACTGGCCAGCTGCATAACTACGAATATATCAAACCATTTGGAGAGCCAAGACATCATGGCCTAGGAGCAGAAGGAATGTAGGCAGATGGGGCAGAGTATGCAAGGAGCAATTTACCTTTGATGCTGCAGGTTTTAGAGCAAGCCTACAAGAAGCACCGCAACTTGTATGCGGCCTACATTGACTACCTCAAGACCTTTGATTCCATGCCCCATAGCCTGCTGATAGAGACACTGAAGATCTACTGTCAACTTGACTCTGACACACTTCCTAGAAGCAGCCATGGCAAATTGCAGGACCACTATCAAGGTCAAAAACATCATGACCAGACCAATACCCATCAGAAGAGGAATCTTCTGGGGAGATGTCCTGAGCCCACTATGGTACTGAACTCACTGTCCACCATGCTCTGCTATGTGCTTGTGAGTGCAGCAGGAGGAATAACATGTATCCTCCCTCACCCAATGTACGTGTATGACATCAAACTCGGTGCTGCAACTGAAAATCAACTCCAACAGCTACTTTGGATCACTGAAGAGTTCAGCACTAAAAAAAAAAATGCAAGACCTATGGATGGCATCAGGGAAATTCAGTCAGCTGGAACTACCAGCTGAAAACAAGTGGAAAGATTCAAGTCACAAAAACAGAGTGACCTACAAATATCTGGGGATGATGCAGAATAAATAGTTAGAACACAAAGAGATAAAGGCCCACCTGACTGAGAAATACCATCAGATACTGAGAATCCTGCTAAAATCAAAGCTGAATGGTGGGAACATGATCACAGCCATTACACTTTTGCAGTCCCTGCACTAACATACTCCTTTGAGATCATAGATTGAACCAACACTAAGCTGGAAAAGATTATGAGATCGACCAATATAATGATGACAGAGAGCTGCTAACACCACCTGAAGTCGGCCATCAAGTTACTGATCATAGCCCATAAAGGAGGGAGGGGATTGAGTGACCTCACTGAACAAGAGAAGAAGGTGATTAAGAACCTGTGTAATCACTTCCAGAAAAACAGTGCCAATCGACCAAGCCATAAGAAAGATAGGCACAACCTTAACAAGGAGACTACACTGACAGAGACAGGAGAAACAAAGACAGAAAGATGGTCAAGGAAGACACTCTGTGGCAGGCACTACAGTGATCTCCATCAAGACAACATAGATAAGATAGCCTCCAACACTTGGCTCACGTACTGAAGGCTCTTCCCTGAGAGCAAAGGATTCATGCTCTCAATCCAAGACCAGGTAATCAACACTAGGAACTACAAGAAATACATCACTAAGGACCCCAGAATAACAGATAACACATTGACAATACCTCCTGGCCTCAGAAACAATCCAGCACATCACTGTGGGATGCAGGGTGATCACCCAGATGGATTACACTCACAGACATGACCAGGTGGCTAGGATAATACATCAGAAGCTAGTGCAAAAATACCTGGAAGTCAGAGAAATTTGGCATATGGAACAAGTAATGACCATCCCGATCATCGTGTTAACTACCAGCATGGTGCGGCGCCTCTGTAGCCAGGTGGGAAGGAGCAGCAGTGCGTAGCACACGCTTCTTGATTAGACCCGGGTTCGAGCCTGTCACCACCAAATACGGAGGATGCGGAAAGGTCAGGGAATGACCACCGCATGGAACTCCAGAAAGCCGCAATTCTGAACACCTGTAGAATAGTAAGAGTTTCTCAACTAATAGTAACAATAATAATATTAACCAGACACAACCAACCTCCCCATGTACCAGTACCTGTCAATAGAAAAAATCCCACAAAGGAGAAAGTTGCCTTTTTTTTTTTTTTTATAAAAAGAATAATAATAATTTAGCAGCTTTCTCAAAGACTAAAAGCTTGCTAAAATCGAAATTGAATGGCAGGAACATGATCACAGTCTTAATGCAGTGTATGTCCGAGACTATGTTCCAGTCTATGGCTGAACTGTTATGCAGTTCCAATATGAACATACTCCTTCGAGATCATTGATTGGGCCAACAATCTATGATCCCGAGCTGGAAAATATCAGGAGATTGACCAGGATAATGCTAAAAGCTTGCTAAAATCGAAATTGAATGGCAGGAACATGATCACAGTCTTAATGCAGTGTATGTCCGAGACTATGTTCCAGTCTATGGCTGAACTGTTATGCAGTTCCAATATGAACATCATATGAGCACACAACATTCAACTGTAAGAAAGAGATACCACTCACAAAGACTGAAGAAACACGGACAGAAAGATTGGCAAAGAAGGCACTCCATAGCAAACACTACAGTGATCTCCATCAAGACTAAATAGATAACATGGCTTCCAGTGCAAGGCGCCTCTGTAGCCAGATGGGAAGGAGCAGCAGCAGCAGTAGTGCGTAGCACACGCTTCTTCTTGATTAGACCGGGGTTCGAGCCCGTCACCGCCAAATACGGAGGATGCGGAAAGGTCAGGGAATGACCACCGCATATCCCAGAGCAATATAGCCTTAGTTGCTAATGCTCCCAAATAACAAAAAACAAAAGCTTCCAGTGCAGGGTAACAAAGACTAAAGGGTTCATGCTTGTTATCCAAAACCAGGTAATCATGTCCCCGATGAATCTTAAAGTTAGAAAGTGATGATGAAAAGGAACCTTCTGTGGTTGAACAAGAAGTTTCATTGAAAGACCCTCACTCATCAAAGATTAGAACATGTACATTTTCAGACTGAAGCAAAACCATTTGGTTTTGCGGGAAATTTCATTACGGATGATTTGATTTGATTTTGGATTTTATTGGTGCATTAGCAACTAGGGCTATAATGCGCCAAGACCAGGTATATATAAAAATTAATATATAAATATAAAACCTAATTAATTAGGCCACCATGTCCAGATTTAATAACAATATTTAAAAAGATAAATCAATAAAAGAAATAACAATAACATATAAATTTTAAATATGATTAAAAACTTTTATTGCTTTCAAAAAGCTAAAATTGATAAAATTGTGCCACAAGACTCACACATAGGAGGGTCATCAGCCCTCAACAAAAAAGAATGTGTCAAATGGCTATGTCCTATGTGGGTCCAGGCAAGAACAACTTCCTCCTTACGATTCCTGCGCAGACTAGACTGCCACGGTTCTAGTCTGCAGTCTGTCTATTCCACGAATCCTGCCATTGGGAATGTATTTTCTCGTGTATTATTTACCTGTAGTCTGAATAGGGGACTGACAGGCAGCGATTATTATTGAGAATTTCTGATTTGGCTGCAGTGTCAGCCAAATCAGCAATTTGGCTGAAACTGCAGTTATTAAAGCCTGTAACACGCTGAGAGAGTCAGAATATAAAATGAACCGTTGGTATTGGCATTTACTGATGTGATCCAAAGCTAACTCAATAGCGTGCAGCTCTGCAGTAAATATGCTGCATTCAGAGGGAATCTGCTCCGATGTAGTGCTGTCTCTAAAGACAGCAGCAGATCCCACATATGACTCCGATTTGGAACTGTCTGTGTAAACTGGCGCGAAGTCAGAATGTTCAGCTCGGTGTGCTGAATAAAGCTGCAGGTAGACTGATGATGGAGTGTCCGACTTTCCCCAATTTCTAAGGGATAAGTCACATGCTGGGAGATGAGCATGCCAGGGTGGAAAGGGTTGCTTTGGTGTTTGAGCAACCTTGTCTACCTTGATATTAAGTTCATTGAGTAGCTCTTGGAGACGAATACCAAAAGGATGATTGGCAGTCTTATGGGTATTGTACAAGTTTTCCCATCGTGGCTCAAAAACGAATGGCCACGTTGGATGGTCTGGCAGGGATTTCAGTTTTAAAGCGTACTTTAAAGACAATTGCTTACGTCAAAGCGATAACGGTGGTTTGTTTGCTTCGATGTATAAACTCTGGACAGGAGATGTTCGAAATGCTCCAGTAGCGATACGTAGAGCCTGATGATGGACAGGGTCCAGCCATCGAAGGGCACTGTCTCTGGCTGAAGAATATACTTGGGACCCATAATCTAATTTGGATCGCAAATGTGCACGGTAAAGCCGTAGAAGGGTGCATTGGTCTGCACCCCAAGATAAAGAGGAAAGCGAGCGGAGCATATTAAGGCCTCTTGTGCACTTTGTGCGGAGTTGACGAATATGATCCAAAAAGGTCAGTTTTTTATCGAATATGAGTCCCAAGAATTTTGTGTTCGCTGCTACTGGAATAGCATTTTGTCCGAGCCTTAATTCAGGTTCAGGATGAAGATTACGCTTGCGACAAAAGTGTATGCAAATGGTCTTCTCCGGCGAGAACCTGAAGCCATTACCAAGTGCCCAGGAATTCAGACTATCAATGGCTTTCTGCAGTTGTCTTTCAATAACCCTCATGTTGCACGACTGACAAAAAATGCTAAAGTCATCAACATAGAGGGCACTGTTTACAGTTGGAGGAAGTTGTTCTGTGATTGAATTTATTTTGATGGCGAAAAGTGTGACACTTAATACTGATCCTTGTGGTACACCCTCCTCTTGGCTGAAGGAAATTGGCGTCTCCGTAGCCAGGTGGGAAGGAGCAGCAGTGCGTAGCACACGCTTCTTGATTAGACCGGGGTTCGAGCCCGTCACCACCAAATACGGAGGATGCGGAAAGGTCAAGGGAATGACCACCGCATATTCCCGGAGCAATATGGCCTTAGTTGCTAATGCTCCTAAAAACCAAACAAACAAACAAACAAACTGAAGGAACGAGAGAGAGTGAGGATCCTATACGAACTTGGAAAGATCGATTGGCTGAAAAGTTTTGAATAAAAAGGGGGAGATGCCCTCTAAGGCCTAGGCTATGTAAATCTTTTAAAATGCCAAATCTCCAAGTTGTGTCATACGCTTTCTCCATGGCAAAGAACACTGACACCAAGTGTTCGCGTTTTAGGAAAGCATACCGGATGGATGTTTCCAGTCTAATAAGATGGTCCAAAGTGGACCGGTTCCTTCGGAAGCCGCACTGGATGTTGGAGAGGTCATTTGATTCTAAATACCATATTAAACGAGAATTAACTATTCTCACCAGGATTTTGCACAGACAGCTAGTCAGAGCAATAGGACGATAATTGGTGGTGACTTTTGGATCCTTTCCTGGCTTAGGAAAGGCAAGAACGATTGCCTTTCACCAGGAGTCCGGAAACTGCCCTTCAGTAAAGATTCTGTTATACAGAAGGAGCAGACAATCCATAGATTTTGGTGAAAGATGTTTAATCATTTCATAATGGATGCCATCTGGTCCAATGGCATTTGCTTTGGAAAGAGCGAGGGCTCTTTTCAGTTCCTGAATAGTGAAATCCCCGTTGTAGGGATAAATGCTCTTAGATTTAAAGTTAAGTGCCTGTTTTTCTATTTTATATTTCAGGATGAGGAACTCTGGGGAATACGAAGATGTTGCAGAGATGTTAGAGAATGTTTCCCCAAGAGAATTGGCTATTGCAGTTGGATCTGCAATAGCGCATCCATTATAATCTAGGATTGAAGAAGGGTGGGATGTATATTTTCCCTTCATTTTCCGGATTTTATCCCAGACTACCTTAGAGTTGGTAGACTGGTTAATAGATGATGTAAAACGGATCCACGATTCCTTTTGACTCTGACGACGGATGTAGCATGCTTTGGCTCGTGCACGTTTGACGGCTATAAGGTTGTTCGTGGTAGGATATCGGCGAAATATCCCCCACGCTTTGTTTTGAGCCTTTTTTGCTGCTGTGCATTGTGAATTCCACCAAGGTTTGGGAAATGGTGGAAACCGGGCAGATGTTTTTGGAACAGCGTTCGCAGCTGCTTGGACGATGATTTCTGTGATGTACTTTACTGCATCATTGAACGGCTCCCGACTGACTGTACTGAGGTCAAAATTTGCCTGATGTTGGAAGGCATTCCAGTCACCCTGATCAAACTTCCACCGTGGTAACCTAAAAGGAAGACATGGGCTCCCACTGTGTAACAAGGTTATCACGGGGAAGTGATCACTTCCGTATGGATTCTCCTCCACTTCCCAAGTGAGTGAAGGGAGTAGAGAAGGGGAGCAGATAGAGACATCAATGGCAGAAAAAGTATGGGTAGGCATGTGGAAGAAGGTGTTTGTTCCAGTATTTAGAAGGAAAAGGTCATTGTCATTGAGCATACGCTCTATGACTCGTCCCCTTCTGTTGATGTTAGCACTACCCCACAGGGTGTTTTGTCCATTCATTTCCCTGAGAAGTAAGTAAGGGGGAGGCAACTGCGTTACAAGATCATCAAGGTCTTCCTGGGGGATGTCAGTCCCAGGTGGCAAATAAAGAGAGCAAACTGTTAATATAAATCCCACCGAAAGGCGAATTGCAACAGCTTCCATGCTAGTTGTAATTAGCAAGGGCTGAACTGGGGTCTGATTGCCGACGAGGATAGCCACTCCTCCATGAGCAGAGCCATCTGCAATTCTATCCTTTCGAAAAATTGTGATGTTGTGCATGGTGGGATCGTCATTTGCCTTTAGATATGTCTCCTGCAAGCAAAAGCAAACTGGCTCGTGCTTTTGCAGGAGGGCCTTGATGTCATCAATATTTCGCCGGAATCCACGACAATTCCATTGTAGTAATTTAGCCATTAGTTTGGCTTGGTGGGTCCATCAGGCGGCTTCCGAGGTGCTGAGGGCTTACTTTTATCAGTCTTGGGTTTATCTTTTTTGGGGAAAAATGGCGCTGTCCCATGTCCATTTCTTCCTCTGCAAAGAGTTCCAAGACTGAATCTTCGGGTACCTCCTTCTGCTCGATGGAGAAAAGAATAAGAAAGGGGAAATCCCCCCTAGAACCCAAGAAAACATGGATTCTAGGGGGGATTTCCCCTTTCTTATTCTTTTCTTTCATAATTTCCTTTGTTGCTTGTGGAGCATTAGGAGGTACTGATATAGGAGTGGCAGCTGATTGGTTCTTCTGTACAGGTTTTTGAGAACTTAAAAGATAACGCGCGATGGGAGTGAAAGACTCCTTTGGAGGAATGGTCATGTCCGTCTGAGTTCTGACGGAACATCTCCCTGCTACCTTCGGGGCGTAGGTAGGTTTGTTGATATTCAGGGGTTTTACCAATTTCCTTGCCTCCTGGTATGATATATTGAGCTCTGCCTTCAGCCATTGAATTTCTTTTTCTTCTTTCCACCTCTGGCATGCTCGTGAGTAGGCTGGGTGTTCGCCTTCACAGTTAATACAGGTGGGTTTTGCGGCTGAACATGCTGTTGTTTCGTGGTCCTTTGCACCGCATCGAGCGCATGCAAGACTCCACGGCAGGCCATTTGAGAGTGTCCATACTTCTGGCATTTAAAACACCGTAAAGGGTTCGGAATGTATGGACGCACTGAACAGTTGATGTATCCAGCTTTAATCTCGTCAGGAGGTTTAGGAGAGTTAAAAGTCAGGATAACGCTCCTGGTTTTAACAAGTTTTCCATCCCTTCGCGCAGTAATTCTTTTGACGGCAATAACTCCCTGTGGTTTTAATTCGGAGCAGATTTCCTCCTCGGTTACGTCGAGAAGGTCCCACTCCGAAATGACACCTCTCGATGAATTGAGTGTTCTGTGTGGTGAAACTGTTATAGGGATTCCTCTGATTGATGTTGTTCGGAGTAGATGTTCAGATTGCCTGTCATTTTTAGTTTCAATTAAAAGGTCTCCAGAACGAATCCTCTTAACTGATTTGGGTGAACCTGCTAACCTGTCTAACCCTTTTTGAATAAAAAAGGGGGACATTTTACCAATCGGTGTTTCATTGGTAGAATGCATAATTAAGAACCTTGGGACAGGCCCTGATGGTAATTCCGTTCGCTGCCTCTTTTTAGCAATAATGCTATCTGTCTCCTTTTCATTGATTTCAGATAGGGACCGGGTTGGGGCCCCTGAAGAAGTGAGTTTATCAGGATTCATGGAGTTTTTTAAATTGTTCAGTGCCCGGGCTCCCCACCCACCATGGAGCCCAAAAGGATGCCCACTACCTGGCATGCAATAAATGCGCTCGGGAGTGGGACGGCAGGGCTACCCTGACACTATACCCGCACCGCAGCCAGCCTGAATCCTGTCCCTCAGACCATGAGGGTATGGGGCGTGGCATTGACACGGTTGACCCTCGCAGGCGAGCCTACTAGCCGATTGATCCTAGCCGGGCCTTCCAGGACCACCCGTCTTGTCGAAGCAGGGGCCAAAGTGGTGTATTGAAGCTGGGCCCCTCAACCACCAGGATCCCCCTTTCCAAATTTCCACGGGTTGCAGCGCACGGCAAACACGCTGGATTCCATTGATGTAAGCCTGGAAGGTGGGCTGTGGGCATTGGATCCCAGTGATGCTAGTCTGGAAGTCCAGCAGCGTCACTGGGAGGTCCCCTCACCACGTACAGGTGCCCACGTCGAGGGGTTTCATTACGGAAATGACCCAAATGATGTCACTTCCTAAATGGTACTAATAATGATAACTCAGTCACAAACATTGATTTGGTAGAGTAAGTAGTGGGTATGAGAATAAAATGTTACATCGGTCATACTAAGAGACAGAAATGACTTCACTTCCTAAATGACACTAACTGACGTCGCTAATGTTGATTCGGTAGAGTGAGCAACAGGAAGTAATATTATGCAAGAATAAAAGCTTTAAAGCCACTGAAGAAGCCTCCAGTGTAGACAAAAAAAAAAAAACGAGTTCAAAAACAGAGAACAAAACAAAATGCAAAGTTAATAAAATCTGCCTCTCAAGATTTTGATCAACATCAGCCTTCTAATTGGCATAAGTATGTAGCAAGCTTGAGCATAAAATGTTACATCATTCATAACTTCAGTTCTAGCTATTAGATTTTAATAGCTTTGATTAAACCATTTAAAAATTTAAACGGTTTTAATTTAAGAATGCAATAATTAAACAATCACTTCTTGCAATGGTTTTTGGTTATGGCATGATACTATTCTACAAATGGATTTCGCTAACTATTGAAGTGTTATTTGGTTTTTGGTTTTTTTTTTTTTTTTTTAGGAACATTAGCAACTAAGGCCATATTGCTCCGGGATATGCGGTGGTCATTCCCTGACCTTTCCGCATCCTCTGTATTTGGTGGTGACGGGCTCGAACCCTGGTCTAATCAAGAAGCGTGTGCTACTCACTGCTAAGTGTATTTTCAGTTAAATACACTGCTAAGTGTATTTTCAAATCCAATTTCAGTTAACAACCTGTAAGAGTATTTTGAAGGTGGCTAAAACTCCAGCTGAGTGAAATCGAGAGAACTACGCAAGAATAAAAACTTCAAAGCCACCAAAGAAGTTGTCCATGTTGACAAAAGAACAAATTCAAAAACATAAGAGAACAAAAAAATGCAGAATTTAATAAAATCTGCTTCTCAAGATTTTGATCACCATCAACTTTCTACATTGACTTCTTATCAAGAAACTGGACCATCAACATCACAAAATTATATTCAAGAGCTTCCTAAAGAATTTTATCCCGAAAATTTGAGTTCAAATGAATTACCTGAGGATTTTAAATTGATTCCTGAACCGGCTAGACAGAGTATACTGCAACAACCATTTTCGATTGCATCATCCATAAAGAAGCAAAATCATATTTCAGCTGAATCATCTGTTCTAGACCCTCCACTGGTTTCAATAGTAGTCGAACATGAAATCATTTACAAGAACATCGAACATGACCATAACTCCTATAAAGAATTTGAATGACAATTTCTGAAAAATACATTTAGAGCTGTTTGGAACTATCTGTGTTCAATTATGATATGAAAATAATGTAAAATTGTGCACTCCGGGAAGTTATCCATTTCTTCTCGCCTCACCAAAAGATCGAACTTATCTAAGAATGTTTTCACATAAAATAAAACACCTTAAGTGTGTACAGGGTACACACACTGCTTTTTTTTTTTCAGGCACAGCCTTAACTACAAAAGTGAATTAACCACTATCATATGCCTTCATAATTCTCTTTTAAAACTTGCAACTGAAACAGATCACTTTTGCAGATTAAAGTCTGAAACCATTTTTCTCGTCTATGGTTAGTCTTTGAGATATATATATATATATATATATATATATGTGTGTGTGTGTGTGTGTGTGTGTGTGTGTACAGTAATCTCCTGCACATTTGCCAAGTTCAACATTTGTAATATCTATGTATTTGTCAAATAACATTCCTCTCTCCCCAGTGTAAATTTTTCCACAGCTGCAAGTGCTTTTGTAAAAAAAATCATGTCTACATCTTGTTGGAGTGAGGGCAGGCCCAACCTGGTATGTACACATGCTGCTTCACTGGTGAAATTTGGTCTAAAGTAGGCACAAACTTTCCATTTTCCCATTCCCCTAGTGGTAGTGGGTGCTGTCTAAGTGTAATGTTGTGTGTAATGCATTAGCATTAAAAATGCAAAAGAAAGAAAAGAATCTAGTGTAAAGAAGCGAAAAAACATAATGCACTTAAATGAAAAAATAAAAGTATTTGATAGACTCTTGATGGGTGAAAATGCATCAGCAGTTGGAAGATATTTGGAATTAATTTGTCAATGGTGAGATCCAAAAAGAAAAATGAGAAGGCAATAAGAAGGCATTTGTGGTTCAATAGATTTAAAAATAGGCACAGTTTGCACAATGTAAAGCTCATTAGCTCATTGGTGAGTTAGCATCAGCAGCTCAGAGGTTTCCCAATGAACTACATCAGCTTATTGAGAAGAAAGGATATCTTTCATGACAGTTCTTCAATGCTGATGAAACTTCACTCTTCTGGGAAAAAAAATGCCAAATAGAACTTTTCTTTCAAAAAATGAACAGATTTCTGCTGGTTGCTGAAGGATCATGTATCCCTTCTTCTGTGTGCCAATGCTTCAGGGACTGTAGTAAAGCCTATGCTCTTATATCTGTCTATTAACCTCCCCCCCCCATGCACTATGAGGCAAGAATACAAATCAAATGCCCATGTTTTGGTGAGCTAACAAAAAAAGCATGGGTTACTGCAGCATTATTCTTAGGGTGGTTCTCTGACTGCTTCATCCCCAAAGTCAAAAATTTCATGGTATCTAAACACCTGGAATTTAAAGTTCTACTTCTTATTGATAACACTCTTGGACATCCAAATGACATTAAGTTTACAAATTCGAATTTAGAAGTAGTTTTCTACCACTGAATGCAACCTTGCTTCTCCAACCCTTGGACAAGGGGTAATAGAGTCGTTTAATATACAAGTTACTATACAAGAGTAACTAGGCCCCAAGTGCCAAGCAATAGTTCCCAAGTAATCATTCTAGTGTGATTTTCTAGCAATAGTTCCCAAGTAATCATTCTAGTTTGATTTTCTAGTGTTTTTCCTAGGGCAAGTACCAGTGCTTTAATAAACCCTCCACCGCTCGCAATATTACTGCTGACCACTCGCAACATAACTGCTTCACCGCTAGCAATGTTACTGCTAACCCCACTTGTAATGTTACTGCTATCACTAGCAATGTACTGCTCTCCTCTTCTGCTGATCGCTTGGTCACTGGTTGGCACCACTCCTGCCTCCACGTGGCAGGGCCAGTAACCTGGGAGAACGAATTCCCTCTTCCAGGGCAAAAAGGAGCAGTGCTGGATTGTGATGTATATCCACTGCTAGAGCCCACAGGTTCCAGACCTGTTAACACTCTCAGAGCATGACTCCAATCATCTGAAGAGACTATAGGCAAAAAAACAAACTACAGACATGCCACCATTTCTGATAATGCAGTCACTATCCACACAATCTGTCAGCAAGCTATCGCCTTTTGTAATACAGAAATGTTTAGAATTGGTTGTTGGATCCCCTAAAATGGTGAAGAGTCTCCAATCTGGAGACTTCCTAATTGAAACTTCAAAAACATCACATTCAGAAAAATTGTTAAAATGAATGACATTTAACAATATTCCAATGTCAGTTACCCCCCATAACACTCTGAACACATCTAAAAGCGTTATCAGTGAATGGGACTTACTGTCTCTGAAGAAGAAATAGCACAAGAGCTTAGCGAACAAAAGGTGACACATGCTCGGAGAATTATGACCAAAAATGTTGGCAACCTGCTATCAACCAGGTCCATTATTTTGACATTCTGTACTCCAAATCTTCCATCTTCTGTTAAAGCAGGTTACTTAAACTGTAAGATTCGTCCTTATATTCTGAATCCCATTTGCTGTTTTAAGTGCCAGAAGTATGGCCATGCACAGACAGCATGCTGAGGTGATGCTGTTTTTCCAAATCTTCCATCTTCTGTTAAAGCAGGTTACTTAAACTGCAAGATTTGTCCTTACATCCCAAATCCCATTTGCTGCTTTAAGTGCCAGAAGTATGGCCATGCACAGACAGCATGCTGAGGCGATGCTGTGTTTCCAAATCTTCCATCTTCTGTTAAAGCAGGTTACTTAAACTGCAAGATCCATCCTTACATTCCGAATCCCATTTGCTGCTTTAAGTGCCAGAAGTATGACCATGCACAGACAACATGCTGAGGCGATGCTTCCAGTCCCACTTGCCCAAACTGTAAAGGAAGCCATACTGCATTTTCCAAAGCATGTGACCTTTGGAAAACAGGTAAAAAACCCAGAAATATAAAGTGAAGCACAAAGTAGCATACCCTGAAGCAAGAAAGCAAATATTGCTAACTATGCTTAGCCGATCATATGCATCGGCCACCAAAAACTGCCGCTCAGCTGCAACTCAAACAGATGTCTCCATAGAACCCAATATTTCCTTTGCCACCTGGGCCAAAACTGTGCTAACACACGATAAGAAACCTACAGTCAATGAAACCAGCATTCAGTATCCCAACTGATGCTATCTCAACCTTGCCCAAAATAACAAAATCAGCTATTGTTGAAAATCGGAAGAAAGTGAAACCACGAAATGTCAACATGAAAATTTATGTTCAATCAGAGGATGACGACTGAGTACTAGAGTTACATGCTAATGATACCATGGATACAGGCCACCCAATCTTTCCTAAAAATGAAAAATCAAAACTAAACAGACAGAAAAGAAACCTACTCAGAAAAAACAGTCAGATCAGATCAGTCTTCCTCGATTAATCCCAAACAATGAACAAATTCCTATAATGGAACTGTAGAGGATGATGAGGTAATATAGCTGACCTGAATAATTTACTCATACAAACTAATGCAGTAGGTGTATACTTACAGGAAACCTTTTTATCACCACAGGTTTCTTTCAAATTCAAAAATTATATTATGTTTAGGCGAGACAGGGATTCTGGCACTCCTCCTCATGGAGGGGTAGCTATTCTTGTCAAAAAAACCATACCATCAAGACATTGCCAACCACAAACCTCTCTTAGAAGTTGTAGCACTTGAAACCAGTTTGGGAATATCCTTAACTTGTGCATCCATTATATCCTACCAAATTATCCTTGCTCCCAGACTGAACTTGACAATCTTATCACACAACTGCCACCTCTTGTGTGTTTACTTAGTGATTTAAATGGAAACCATCCATTGTGGGGATCTTCCACCATGGATAGCAGAGGCCAATTAATTGAATTATTCCTGGATAACAATAATCTAACTGTATTAAATTCTGGCTGTCCAACTCATGTTCAACTACCTGCAGGGACTACATCAGCCATGGACTTATCCATCTGTTCAGCATCTCATTTTACAAGCATGGGATGGTTAGTGATGAATGATCCATTCCACAGTGACTATTTTCCTATCATCAGTTCAATTCAAACACAGGTCATGTCATGTCCTAAAGGCCGTAATTCTTGGAATTTTCAGAAAGCAGACTGGGAAAAATATTGCAATTGTGTGCTACTCGACAACCAGTATGTATAGCAACAACATATTAATGACATAACTGATCACATTACCAGCCATATATTATCGGCAGCCAAAATTTCCATTCCAAAATTCAACCAGTGCAAGCAGGTACATACTAAAACCAGTGGTGGAATGAAGATTGCTCCAAATTGAAACAAGAAAAAACCCTGCTTGGAACCAGTTTTGCAAATTCCCCACTATCACCAACTTAATTGTTTTCAAAAAACTGAGAGCCAAAGTAAGACAAATTAGGAAAAAAAGCAAAACGTGACTCCTGGATTAACTTCACCTCAACTATTAACAAAAATACTGACACTTGGATTATCTGGAAAAAAATACAGGCTCTCAGTGGAAAATTTCTATTGTTACAGTCTCCAATAATACAATAGAATGGGCAGGACCTATCCTCTCTTACTGACATTGCAATGCTTTAGCAGAATTTTTTCGATAATATTTCCACCTCTTCCTCTTATATGACCTCCTTTCAATGAATTAAAACTAATGAAGAACGTAAAAATTGAAATTTTCAACTAATTTCACTTCCATATAACCAGCCCTTTACTCTAGTTGAGCTCAAGGAATCCGAATAGTGCAGCAGGACCTGACAGCATTCATTACAGTTATGTTTAACATCTGTGTGAAGTGATCTCTACATACTATTGCTATTTTATAACTGCATCTTCTCAGGAAACACATTATTATTATTATTATTATTATTAGTCATATGGTGCAAGGAAGCCTGAGGCTTATGCTGCACTAGCCAAAAAAAAAAATTCCTGCATTACCCTGAGAGAGAGAGAGAGAGAGAGAGAGAGAGAGAGAGAGAGAGAGAGAGAGAGAGAGAGAGAGAGAGAGAGAGAGAGAATCACCAAGAAAGCAAGAAAGAGAAAAATGATGATATCCAGCTCAGGACCCTGGGTTTGCCAAGCCCATACTCACCAGATGTGAGTCCCTGGGGTAAATATCCTCTCTCATGGCACCATTCCTATATTTGTGCTATGCCAAAACTGGGCAAAGATACCTCTATAGTTCAAAATTACAGACCCATATCATTGATGAACTGTTTGGGCAAGATCTTCGAAAGGATGGTGCATGAGAGGCTCACCTGGATTCTAGACTCCCAAAATCTTCTTTCCGATCACCAATATGGCTTCCGTAAAAACAGATCCACCCTATATTTACTTGTCAAAATTGGATCCAGCATGCGTTAACGCCTTCATCAGGAAACAACATCTAGTGATGATCAACCTGGATATTCAGAAAGCATTCGACACCACATGGCATCATGGTATTATCAAAGATATGCATCAATTAGGGCTGAGAGGCTATCTCCCTCAAATTATTCAGAACTTTTTAAAGTTACACTTCCGTAGCCGAGTGGTCAGGAGTGGGAGTGCAGTAGCACACGCTCTTTGAGTAGACCGGGGTTCAAACCCCTGACAGCTAAATACAGTTGATCTGCCAACCTGCACTGGACCAGCGTGGCAGATCATGGCAGAAACGTTTGTATTTTCCTCGGCATGAATGTTGAGGAGGCTTCCATCCTACAGTGGGTTGATAATGGCTGCAGTTTTTTTTTTTACCTTTCAAGTCAGAAATCAAAACTTCCTATCAGCATCTCACATTCAAGAAGAGGGTGTTTCACAGGGTTCCATACTGAGTCCAACCCTATTTTCAATTAGGGTCAACAATATATTGGCAGATCATTCAAAAATTATTGAAGTATACATGTATGCAGACGACCTCACCATATCTTGCCAATCACAAAATATGAATACTATCAAAAGACAGTTACAAATTGCTCTTAACAGAATAGAATCCTGGACTTTATGCAGTGGATACGATCTTGCTGAACAGATATCCATGACCACTCATTTCTGCAAACTATGGTCATTTCATCCTGATCCTGAGCTAAAGATAAAAAATGTGCCAGTTCCTCTTGCTAACACTGTCCGTTTTCTTGGCCTGATACTAGATAGAAAACTGACTTTCAAGCACATGTGGCCTCTCTTCTAACCATCTGCTTGAAGAAATTGAATATCCTTCGGTGTTTGTCATCTATGTCTTGGGGTGCTGATCGACATACCCTTATTCATCTTTATAAAGCTCTCATTGGGTCCCATTTGGACTACGGTTCTCCAGTGTATGACTCTGCGAGGAAGAGTACTTTAAAGAGATTAAATACCATCCAGCACAGTGCTCTGAGAGTTTCTCTAGGGGCTTTCAGAACCTCCCCAGTTCAGAGCCTTTACACTGAAACCCACAAACCTTCCTTACATCTTCAGAGGAAAACATTACTTTTGATGTATGCCGCAAAAATCTGCAGTCTTCCCTTTCACTCTAGTTGGAGATGTCTGTACAATACCAAATGGGAGTCATTTTACAATAGTAAACCAAATGAAAACAGACTTGCTGCACTTAGGCTTAAAGAACTGATTCAAACGTGGAACTTAGAAATCAGCAATATATATCAGGACATGACACTGCCTGATCCACCGTGCACAAATATCCTTGCAGTTTATGATGACTATTTCCGACAGTGGAGAAAGAACACCTTGTCTCCCTTCAATATTGCACAGTTACATGAAACTCCTGTGCTTCTAATTCACAGGCCTATATGATCTATACAGTTGGATCAAAAACTGAGGCCAAGTAGGTGCTGTGGCAATCTTTCCATCATTCACCACTTCTCTGTCTCATTATCTGTAGAATGCAGTATCTTCACTGCTGAGCTTTATGCTATAAACTTGTCTCACGATCACATTACTCAACTTCTAATTTCGTCTGCCTTAATATACACTGACTCACTCAGTGCTGTCTCTGCCATAAATAGTAATACCAATTCCTCTCACCCTGTAATAAAACAAATCCATTCTAAATTACTTTCTTGTAATGTGTCAAACCAAACTGTGACATTCTGCTGAATTCCAGGACATTGTGGAATAACAGGAAATGAAAGAGTAGATCTTTCAGCCAAACAACCAGATACTTCTCTTTTGTAGGTTTTTCAAACTCCATATACCAATTATAAACATATTATCCGTAAAGCATGTTACAATAGCTAGTCACTAATCTGGAGAGGTTATCTGGGAAACAAACTGTACCAAATAAAACCAGAACCAAAGCTATGGTTCTCCAGCTTCCAGAAAAGCAGACGAGAAGAAACAATTTTAGGAAGGCTAAGGATTGGGCATACTCACCTCACTCACCTGTATCTATTAACTAATGACAGTGCTCCCCAATGTACATTATGTCAAGTACAACTGACCATTCGGCATTTGTTAGTGGACTATCCCCACTTTCAAAATATCTGCTTAAACACCTTTAAATCAATTGCTAATACACAGTCATCAATAAATTTATTGCAGATTCAGGGAGATGATCTTAATAAAAAAGAACTACAGCAGACTCTCGATTAACCAGGACCGGATTAACCAGGACACTTCAATATTCCCAATTAAAAAAAAAAAAAACCGAAAAAGAGTACAAATGTTTAGTTTGTTTTAGTGTGTTCATCGATTGTTGTGTTCCATTGCACCATAAAAAGACAATTTTGTTTCATTATTTATGTCAGAGATGTCGAAATTTTTTTATAGTAAAAATTTTTTTTTGTTTAGAAATCACGAAAATGATGCGTAAACGCAAAGGAAATTATTCAAAAGTTTGAAAACTGTGCATCTATTAAATCTCTAATGAACCATCATAATGTTGGTGACCAAACCGTACACAACATCGTAAAAAATATAGGAAAGCTATAGACTTAAAATTGACATTACAAAAAATAAAGGGAAGCATCATATTGAACACGTGAGGAGTGGGTGGTAAGTTTTTTTCATTTTGTATCTATTGCCATATTTTTTTAAATAGGTTGCTGAACATTTTTTGATACAGTAAGTCCCCAACTTAGTATTGAAACTTACTTTTTTTTGCTATACACTTACTTTAATGTATAAATTTGCATTTAGAAGAATTTGAAGTGGTTTCATTAACAGCCAGTGAGTTACAACTAAATTTATAATACAATAATATACTTTTAAATAATGAGAAAATTGGATTTTATTATAAAAATTTTTGTTTAAATTCTGTATACAACTGTTAAATATGTTAAATTTGATGTGTGATCTTACAATCCATGGCATTTGGACAGGCTAAGTGATTATATGCAAACTTTTCATAATTTAGGATCACAAAAAATACTGGTCCATATGAGAGAAGCAGTATTCTTTGTCTAGCGGTTGTAAATTTGTTGCAACTGTAAAACTGACTCTTTTGCACTACATGGTTTTTTTTTCTGTATGGCTCTGTCTGGTGAAAAAAGTATGTTGATGATTGCGTACATTTATTATGCTTTCTCTAGATTAAAAGCATTTCATCAACAGCATGATTTCTTTTATTTTTTTTTTTAGGCTCCGGACATACACCTGGATGCAGTCATCAGCTGGAGGAACTTATATCACAAGTGTGGGAAGTGCAAAATCAGGTCATTGCAAATGTGCTGATACCAAATCTTGTGCTAATGCCTCTTATTTGTGTAATTGCGATGTCTCTGATGGACAGTGGAGAGTTGATGAAGCTGTGTACAACACTGCTGAACAACTTGGGATCACTAGAGTATATTTACTCCAACCTGAAAACATGGAGACCGACTCTGAAGCACGACTGTCACTTGGACCACTGGAATGTGTCGAAATGAGTAAGTGCATCAATGAAATTAAGTTCCTTAAATTAAAAAAAATATATATATACTTTATGAGAAAATCATTAATGATAGCAATTTTATTGCTAGAAAAGATTTTATTTTTTTTGCATTCTGTCTAGCCAATTAGCCAGGACATTTTTATCATATTCCTTCTGAGCATAATTAAGTTTACTATATTTATGAGTAGCAAAGTTTACCCTTCTTCCACTTTTTCCCCCCGACAAACATCTACCCTGGCCCTATTTCCTGGTATTTTACCTTGCTACATGTTTATAATGCACCTCACCCTTGTGTCAAATAACCTTCCTCTCTCTCTCTCTCCCCAGCGTAAATTTTTCCATAGCTGCAAGTGCTTTTGTAAAAAAAATCATGTCCACATCTTGTTGGAGAAATTGCATCCCCTCTGAACATTATTGATTTTATTTATTGGCTTGAAAACTACATCCAGTTCATATTTTTTTGCATATTCTTAATAAATTTGTCCCTAGGCAGTACCCTATTCATTTGTGAAATTCTAACTTCCCATCCATTTATTTTTATTTTTACTGCTTCTAACCAGAACTTCTCTGACCAGAATTTTTGTGAACATGCCCTCTATATTAAGAAATAAAGAAAGAAAATTTTAACAACACTATCATGGCAAGTTTGGATGTACAGTGTCTTCTTCCTATTCTTACTTTCCTGGGATATTCTGACCACTGATAGAATTTGTGTATGTAATCATGGGATTGGTATAGGTCCCAGAGCATAATGTTTATTTTATTATTATTATTTTTTTATCTTCTGAATCTATCGAGATATCTGATTTGTCAGTTTTAGCATATAGTTAAGAAATTCACAATTTATTGACGATCATTCACAATTTACAAGTTATAAATTACCTTACAATAGCTCCCTTTATGGTGGTAAAATTAGTAGTATTTTATGATTATTGTTTTAAATGCACATTTAGTATCAAACTGTCAGAGCCACCATCAGAAAAATCAGTTTGCTGACAGAGCTGGAGAATGATTAAGTTACATGGAAGCAGATTGGCTCGGATTTCTAGTTAGAGATAAAATCAAAGAACTATATTAGTTAACTCAAGATACAATGATATGTGGATTCCCAGTGGTACCTTTGTGGCAATAAGGAACTTGATCAAACTGCAAAAAACTGTAAAGAAGAAATAGAGCATTTTCATTTGGTGTTTGATATTAGTATTGGCAAAATGATGCAAGAAAGTAAAGCTTATACAGCACCAGACAAAAAAAAATAAAATAAATAATCACTTCATCAGTCCATTCCTTTAAATAATTATACTTTTTATGGATTTCAAACCAGTCTTTAGAGAAAGGAATAAGCAAATATGGATGAATATAGAGATCAGGATCTTTCCTGAATGGCCTCATTGCCATAATTTGGAAGAAAAAAAGAAAGAAGAGGAGGTCATTCTGGCAAGATTAAACATGATTTTATTACCCACAGTTATTTAATAGTAGTAAATGAGTCTCCATTATTTTTGCACTGCCAAATCTAGCTTACAGTAAGGCATTTCCTAATTGTCTGCCCCTATTTCAAATCAAAATAAAATGAAGATTTTTCAATCAGTTTTTTGCCTGCAGTCTCTTAACTTTGTCTCATATACTTGGGATCAATACAAATGATATTTATAATAGCTAACCTTCTTAGAGAGCATCTTTAGTAGTTACAAATAAAAGCAGACCAAGTCTTGTGTTTTTACATGCTGCACTTTAATAGAGTTACTTATCTATTTAAAAGATGTGGAGTGGACTACCTAGTCTTTCTAGTAAAAAATATTTCAAGAAAGAATTACATCTTGCTTAAATAGTTATTATAAATTTCTTTTTGTGGCCTCTATACACAAAAAAGACAGAATATTCACCCCTCCCCAAGATTCAATAATCTTTTAAGGTTCATTCGCATATATGCATCTAGCATTTATTGTCTTCACCATGTCCATCTGTAATAACTTGACTGCCAGTGGACTTATTTTCATGAAATTTTTTATTTGGTGGTTTTAGATAGATTGGTCATTGCATCCCCAATTTCATTAAAATTAGACAAATAGAAATCCAGCAACTTGTTATTTATTATCATTATTTTTTATCATGCATATTAGATAGGCTATCTATATACTGCATATTCTAGTTAAAGCACTAAATATTATGCTTATTTCCATGTACTGATTGAAGGAATGGATGGACATATGGTGGAGGCACAGAAATGAAATGTATTTGGTTCACCCATTAAAGTTATGTCTTTTCTGAAGAGCTAATTTTTTTGTTATCAGTTTACTAATTATGTAAACTATGTATATAAAGTGCTTAGCATCATAATACACAGCCATTTCTGAATAAACAGAAAATTTTTAAGGTGGCATCGTTTTAGGTTATATCTCATATTGTGAATACCTTCACAACGAGTTGCCATGATATTGCACTACTGTAGTGCAATATCATGGCAACTCGTTGTGAAGGTATTCACAATATGAGATATAACCTAAAACGATGCCACCTTAAAAATTTTCTGTTTATTCAGAAATGGCTGTGTATTATGATGCTAAGCACTTTATATACATAGTCTAAATTTGTTCACAGCTTGAGGCTCTAGCCCTAAATGCGCCTTAATTATGTAAATCATGAATTATTTACTAAGAAAACTAAAATCTAGCATTTTACAATCTGGAATTCTTTCAAACCTGTCCCATTTTACAAAAAAAAAAAAAAAGAAGATTGCCCTTTACAGGATGGAAATATTAAGAAAAAAAGAAAGAAAACAATATTATAACTATGGTCATTAGCATTAGTAAAGGCATATGATGCAAGAAAACAAGCTTATACAGCATCAGCCAGGGGAAAAAAAAAAACCCTCCCATTTCACTGATCCATTCACTACAAATGTTTGTCTAGTTCTGCCTTGAATTTATTTAAGCTGTCAACTTCCACAATGACAGATGGACGTTTGTTCCCACAATCAACCACCCGCTGAATAAAGGCAAATTTTTGAACCTATTCTACAACTGTTTTTGCTCAATTTGAAATATGTCCCCTCAGAATCCCATCAGCATTGAGCTTGCTCAAACTATTCAAAGCCTTATACACTTCAATCAGATCACCTTGAAAGTGCCTAGTCTCCAAGAGCTGTAATTTGCAAAACTTAAGCCTTTCTTTGTCAGAGCAACACTTTGTTAGATTCACTAATCTTGTTGACCATCTCTGAAATCGTTCCAGCAGCTCTACATCTTTTCTAAAATGAGGCCTTCAGACCTGTATCATTATCATGAATATGGGACCAGACCACTCAAAGTGTGGCCTGACCATTGCCTTATACAAAGTGATAATCACCTTCTTATCCCTGCTAGAAAAATTCCTGTATATCATTTACAAGACACCATGAGCTACTCTTGCAGACCGTCTACACTGCTCAGGAAACTTCATATCTGCCTGAAAAATTATTCTCAAGTTCTTTTCTTTCTTTACCACTGTCACTGTAGTACCACACAGTTACTCTGGGGTTACTGCTTCCCATATGCAGAACTTTACATTTGTCAATGTTAAACTTCATTTGCCACCTCTCAGTCCATCTGCTCAACTTTTCTAGATTCTGTTGCAGTAGCATACTGTCATTATGTCATTAACAATCCTGCCAACCTTCATATCATCTGCAAACTTAGCCATTAAGCCTGATATACATCATCATTATCATTAATAAATACAGAAAATAACAATGGACCAAACACTGATCCTTGGGAGACTCCACTAATAACATTAATCTGCAAATAGCAGTGTCCATTGATTACTATTCTTTGTCTTCTACCACTCAACCATCTGTTTATCCATAGAAATTTGCCCTTATGCCATACTGCTCCAATTTGTACAGTAGTTTTCCATGTGCAACAGTATCAAAAGCTTTCCTAAGATCCAAGTATATGATTTAAAAATTATTTTTTGCATCCAGTTCCTTTATGACTACATCATAGTATCCAATCAAATTGGTCAGACAAGACTTCCTTTTAACAAAACCATGCTGTGTCCAAACTATAACTGAAGTCCTGTCAAGATGATCCTGCAGTGCTTCTTTAACCAGTGCCTCCATTTATTTCCCCAGAACAGAAGTTAAACTAACAGATCTGTAATTACTTGTGTCACCCTTTGATCCCCCTTTGTGAATTGGGGTCATATTTGCACATCTCTAGTCCGTGGGTACCTCCTCTGAATCCAAGGAAGTTCTCATAATTATGGCTAAAAGTTTGCTTACTTCCTTTGCTGCCTCCTTTAATATAACTGGCTAGGTCCCATCCACCCCAGATACTTTTCGTGTGTTTATCTTCAACAATTTCTGCTCCTCTTTTCTCTCAGTTATTACTAAATCATTTAACTGACTGCCAGTGTTTAATACATCTCTGCCATTCCTCTCCCTGAATAACTCCTCATATTTAAATGTAGATGGAAAATACTCATTTTCCATCTACAAACATTCAGTTTGTTAGCTACCTACCTGAGCAGGATCATCAACAGTTGAACCATTGATATCATGTGGACCAATCTGATTCATCCCCTTCCTTTTACAGTTGACATAAGTAAAGAATTCTTTGCTGTTTTTCTTTGCATCCATTGCCAAAGATTTCTCGTAATCTACCTTTGCCTGCCTAACTATCTTTGTGACTTGATTACAGATCAGCTTATATCTACTATAGGCTTCTGCATCACATGTTAATTTATGTATCCCATGCATTTTTTTTCTCTGTCACATGTCTCGTTAGTTCATTTCACATTTCTTTAGTTTCTTATTTGTATTTCTTATTTGGTATGAAAAGTGTGGTAGCTTCCAAGGCTTTGAATGCTTCCCATTTAGAATTTGCTGTTGATAGCATCATCAGTTGATCCCACTGCATAGAATTTTAAAACTGTCTCAGACCACCGTAATCACCTTTACGAAAGCAAAAACTCTTCCTTTGATCCGTGGTGGTAGTTACCTCTTTGAGAAAATCCCACATCAGCGCACTGTGATCACTGCCACCTAGTGGTTCCTCTATCTGCAAATTCTTAATGCATGAAGAATCATTACCGATAATCAGATCAAGAGTATTACTCCCTCTGGTTGTCTCCTGAACATGCTGCTGTAGAAAACAGTCATCCAATAAATCCACAAAAAAACCCTTCAAGTGTGCGAGTGACCAATCCACATGTTCCAGTCAATATCTGGGAAATTAAAATCCCCATTATAAAAACAGTCTGATTCTCTGTACAGTTGTTGATTATACTCATCACAGTGTGGCTATTAACACACTCTCCTACTCTCAATTTTGCTTTCCCAGTGCTTATGTCACACCAAACTGACTCAATGCTGCATTGTCCATCCATGTCAACTGGCTGCACTTCCTCAGATTTTGCATATTTCTTAACTAATAGTATAGCCCTTCCTCCCTTCCTATCCTTTCTGTATATATTGTACTCCCCAAATTCTAATTCTGTATTTCTTATGTCTTTGTGACACCACATCTCTGATATCCCAACAATATCTGCCTTTGATATCTTGACCAACACCTCAAATTCATCAAGTTTATTTACCAAACTCCTAGCATTGGTGTACACACAAGTATACATGCACTTGTTCTTATTCTTAGCTACCCTAACACAGCCCATGTATTTACTTGTTCCACGATGACTACCAGCAGTCTGAAATCCCCAGCACCTTGTTTTCCCACTGCTCATTCCTCAATAGCATTAGCAAATATTCTTGCACCCTTTCTTTTTAAGTGTATCCCATCACTGTTGAAGCAGTCTCTCCTGTTAACAAGCACAGACCAGGCTGAGAAAAATTCCACTCCATGTGCCTTGCACAATCTCTCCAGACTCATCAGAAGTCTTTATCGTATACTCTCTCCTATTGTGTCTGGGTAAAATTGCAGACACTTTCAAATTCAACTCAAGTCGTGGCTTTTTTTCAACATTGACCTGTACTTGTTAAGTATTTCTGCCATTCTCCTACTCTTAATATCATTGGTGCCAACATGTACAGCAATATCACCTTTTTTGCCCTTAAAAGCTGATATCTGCTCTACAATGTCATCAACTTTTGCCCCAGGCAGACATGGCCTGGTCCTGTTCCATCTATTTTTTTTGCACAATATATTCCCCATTTCCCTGACGATAGATTCACCGACAACAACTAGTTCCTGTGGGACCAGCACATTCTGCCTTGGGTATTGCTGCTATGTTGCCTGATGTTCAAGCGTAAGCTCTGGTGTTGATGTGGTCAGCTGAGAGCTTTATGGGCTCCTCAATTTAAATCCTTCAAGGGCATCTACCCTGTTATTCAAGCTCTCATAAAGGCCCATAACAACGCTAAGTTGCTGCTTAATTTCCTCACACTCCTTGCATTAGCATTAGTAGAGGCATTTGATGCAAGAAAGCAAGCTTATGCAGCATCAGCCAAAAAAAAAAAAAAAAAAAAAAAACCACTTCCACTTCACCCCTCTGTTCGTTCAAAATACCGGTCCAGCTGAGCCTTAAACTTATTTAGGTTATCAACTTCCATGACAAGGGATTGAAGTCTTGAAGGCTAAAGGCAAATTTCCACACATCTATCCTACATCTGTCTTTCCTCAATTTGAATTTATGTCCTCTCAGGTGATTATTCTGAGTGAGAGGAAGAATCCAATCAGCACTGAGCATGCTCAAACCATTCAAAGCTTTATACACCTGTATCACATCACGTCACTGGTGCCTAGTCTCCAGACACTGTAATTTGCAAAACTTAAGCCTTTCTTCGTAAGAGCACCCCTTTGTTCCATTCACTAATCTTTTTGCCCTTCTCTCTATTCATTCCAGTAGCTCTACATCCTTCTTGAAATGAGGCCTTCAGACCTGTATACAGTACTCTAGGTGTGCCCTGACCATTGCCTTATACAAGAGAATAATCACCTCCTTATCCCTGCTAGAAAAATTCCTATATATCATTGACAATACACCATGAGCTACTCTTGCAGCCCGTCTGCACTGCTCAGAGAACTTCATATCTGCCTGCACAACCACCCCCAGGTCCCTTTCATTCTCTACCACTGTCAGTGTAGTACCACAGAGTTGATACGTTGCTCTGGGGTTGCTGTTTCCCATGTGTAGTACTTTACATTTGTCAACGTTAAACTTCATTTGCCACCTCTCGGCCCATCTGCTCAACCTTTCCAGATCCTGTTGCAGCAGCATAGTGTCAGTAGTGTCCTTGACAACCCTGCCTACCTTTGTATCGTCTGCAAACTTCGACATTAAGCTTGATATACCATCATCAGTATCATTTATAAATACAGAAAACAATAATGGACCCAACACTGAGCCCTGAGGGACTCCACTAGTGGTAATCAATGGACACGACGAGCAGTGTCCATTGATTACCACTCTCTGTCTTCTCCCCCTCAGCCACCCCTTTATCCACAGCAGCAATTTGCCTCCAATGTCACACTGCTCCAATTTGGGCAGCAGTCTTCCATGTGCAACAGTATCAAAAGCCTTTCTAAGATCCAAGTATATAATATCAAAGTTATTCCCTGCATCCAGTTCCTTTGTGACTGCATCATAGTATCCAATCAAATTGGTCAGGCAAGACTTCTCCTTAACAAAATCATGCTGTGTCCAAGCTATAACTGAAGTCTTGTCTAAATGATCCTGCAGTGCTTCTTTAACTAGTGCCTCCATTAATTTACCTGGAACAGAAGTTAAACTCACAGGTCTATAATTACTTGTGTCAGCCTTTGATCCTCCTTTGTGAATTGTGGTCACATTTGCACATTTCCAATCTAAAGGTACCCCCCCTGAGTCCAAGGAAGCTCTCATAATTATGGCTAAGGGTTTGCTTACTTCCTTTGCTGCCTCCTTTAATATAACTGAATAGATCCCATCCACCCCGGGTGCCTTTCTTGTGTTTATCTTCAACAATTTCTCCTCCCCTTTACTCTCAGTTATTACAAGATTCTCTAGCTTACTGCTAGAGTTGAATACACCTCTGGCTTACCCCTCGCTAAATAACTCCTCATGTGTGAATGTGGATGCAAAATATTCATTTAGTTTGTTAGCTACCTGAGCAGGATCATCAACAGTTGACCCATCGATATCAAGTGGACCAATCTGATTCATCCCCTTCCTTCTAGAGTTTACATAAGTAAAGAACTCTTTGCTGTTTTTCTTTGCATCCCTTGCCTAAGATTTCTTGTAATCTGCCTTCGCCTGCCTAACCTCCTTTGTAACTTGGTTACAGATCAACTTGTATCTATCATAGACTTCTGTGTCATGTGTTCATTTGTATGTATCCCATGCATGTTTCTTCTCTGCCATATGCCTCATCAGTTCATCTGACATCCAATTAGGCCTAAACCTTGAACAATATTTCTTAGTTGGTATGTAAAGCCTAGTAGCTTCCAAGATAAGTTCTTTGAATGCTTCCCATTTTGCATTTGCTGTTGGTAACATCATCAGTTGGTCCCACTGTATAGAATTTAAATACTGTCTCAGTCCATCGTAGTTGCCTTTACGAAAGCAATAACCCTTCCCTTTACCCCTAATGCTAGTTACCTCTTTGAGTAAATCCCACTTCAGCACACTGTGATCACTGCCACCTTGTGGTTCATTTATCTGCAGATTCTTAATGCATGAAGAATCACTGCTGATAATCAAATCAAGAGTATTCCTCCCTCTAGTCGCCTCCCAAACATGCTGATGTAGAAAACAATCATCCAATAAATCCACAAAAGCCTTGCTAGTGTTGTGAGTGACCAACCCATAAATTCCAGTCAATATCTGGGAAATTAAAATCTCCCATTATAAGACTCTCAGATATACTGGCCCACTCTATTTCCCTATACAGTTTCTTATTATATTCATCAGAGTCATTAGGCCTATAGCACACTCCTACTCTCAATTTTGATCTCTAATTTGAGCAATACCTCAAATTCATCAAATTTATTTACTAAACTCCTAGCATTGGTGTACACGCAAGTATACATGCACCTATTTCTATTCTTGGCTACCCTAACACAACCCATGTGTTTACTTGTACTGCAATGACTCCCAGCAGTCTCTGAAATATCCTGCATCTTGTTTTTCAGGCTTCTGCTCATTCCAATAGAAGCAGTGCAAGAATCTCTTTCACCTCTGCCAGTGGCTACTGTTAATCTATTCGTCTTTGTCTCCCCCCAAGCTAGCAGTTTTCCGACCCACCTAACACTGCCTCGATAGCATCAGCAAATATTCTTGCACCCTTTCTATTTAAGTGTATCCCATCCCTGTAGAAGCAATCTCTCCTGTTAACAAGTACAGTCCAGGGTGAAAAAAATTCTACCCCTTGAGTCTTGCATAATCTTTCCAGGGCCGAATTGATCGACAAGGCTCTCATCATATACTCCCTCCTATCGTGCCTGGGCAGAATTGCAGACACTTTCAAATTCAACCCTATTTCATGGCTTTTTTTCAACAGTGACCTGTACTTGTTGAGCAATTCTGCCAGTTTCCTACTCTTGATGTCATTAGTGCCAACGTGTACAACTATATCACCTTTTGTGCCCTATTACTCTCTCTCTCTCTCTCTCTCTATCTCTCTCTCTCTCTCTGGTTGCCTCTTGATCATGCTGCTGCAGAATGCAATCATCAAATACATCCCCAAAGTCTTGACAGTGTGCGAGTGAGCAATCCAAAAATTCCAGTCTATATCTGAGAAGTTAAAATCCCCCACTATAAGACAATCTGATTTACAGGCCCACTCTGCTTATCTGTATATTTGTTTGTTGATGAGAGGCTTAATGATTCTCATCAGAATCCTTAGGCTTATAACACACTCCTACTCTTAATTTTTCTTTTCCAGTGTTGACTTAACACTGCACTGTCCATCTATATCAACTGGATGCACTTCCTTAGATTCTGTGTGTTTCTTTACTAACAGCATGACCCTTTCTCCCCTTCTATCCTGTCTATCCTTTCTGTACTCATTGTACTCCCCAAATTCCAATTCTTCATTTCTTATATCTGTGTGACACCATGTCTCTGATATCCCAGCAATATATAGAATGTAAAATATTCTAGCCACTATATCCACAAAACTGGGTATCATATCATTCATTGCCAATGGCTGAAAAATTCTTTAATGAGTTTCCAGTACCTTTAAACTTAAAAATCCTTTGAAATAAAAACATTATTGAGCTGATCAAAAGATCACCTGTTTTAAAAATTGTCCTGTTTTAAAAATTGCAAAGACAAAATCAATGGGTGGAAACAGAATAAGCCTAAACACATATTGCAACTAATCCTCCAGGGAAAAACATACATTGGCTTTTATGAACTGTGACTTGAACATATTCATCAGTCAGCAAGATTTCACCATATTAAAGTTTGACTGAACAAAACGGAAAAAAATTATACAATTCAGACAGTATGTGCGGGTAGCATGATGGCATCGTCATTTCCCTTCCCACACTGGGTGGAAAAGGCCTGGGTTTGAATCCCATCAATGATGCAAGAAACGTTTGTAAGCTTTTTCACTCCATAGCTTAGTTAGTCGGTCTCTAGCATAGATAGCAAGGTCCATCTCCCCCCCCCCCGGGAAACCGGGTTTTTCGCCCAACAAAACTGATCCAGGCAAATTGACATAAGAATTTATGTGAGTAAAATATTAGTATAAGTAATGGCCACATGGTGCAAGAAAGCCTATGGCTTAGTCTGCACCAGCCAAAAAAAAAAGCCTCTACCACCCACGTAGGCAACTTATTCCAGTAATTTATAACTTGCTGGCTAAAATAAAACTTTCTGCAGTCCAATCTAAACATCTCTCCCCTGTAACTTGAATTTATGTCCCTAGTTCTAGCATCATTTATAATCTTGAAAATTTCATCCTCAATCATTTTACTGATGCCTTAAACACCTCAATCAAATCTGCTCTAAGGTGTCTAGTTTCCAAACTCTGCAACATTAGCATTAGTATTAGTAGAGGCATATGATGCAAGAAAGCAAGCTTATGCAGCATCAGCCAAAAAAAAAAAAAAAAAAAAAACACACCTCCACTTCACCCCTCCATTCGTTCGAAATACCTGTCCAGCTGAGCCTTAAATTTATTTAGGCTATCAACTTCCATGACAAGGGATGGAAGTCTGTTCCACCAACCAACTATCCACTGGCTAAAGGCAAATTTCCGCACGTCTATCCTACGTCTGTCTTTCCTCAATTTGAATTTATGCCCTGTTATGTGATTATTCTGGGCAAGAGGAAGAATCCCATCAGCATTGAGCATGCTCAAACCATTCAAGGCTTTATACACCTCTATCAGATCACCTCGCTGGTGCCTAGTCTCCAGACACTGTAATTTGCAAAACTTAAGCCTTTCTTCATAAGAGCAACCCTTTGTTCCATTCACTAACCTTGTTGCCCTTCTCTGTACTAGTTCCAGCAGCTCTACATCCTTCTTGAAATGAGGCCTGCAGACCTGTATACATTACTCAAGGTGTGGCCTGACCATTGCCTTATACAAGGGAATAATCACCTCCTTATCCCTGCTAGAAAAATTCCTGTATATCATTGACAATACACCATGAGCTACTCTTGCAGACTGTCTGCACTGCTCAGAGAACTTCATATCTGCCTGCACAATTACCCGCCCCCCAGGTCCTTTTCATTCTCTACCACTGTCAGTGTAGTACCACAGAGTTGATATGTTGCTCTGGGGTTGCTGTTTCCCATATGTAGTACTTCACATTTGTCAATGTTAAACTTCATTTGCCACCTCTCAGCCCATCTGCTCAACCTTTCCAGATCCTGTTGCAGTAGCATAGTGTCAGTAGTGTCCTTGACAACCCTGCCAACCTTTGTATCGTCTGCAAACTTGGACATTAAGCTGGATATACCATCATCAATATCATTTATAAATACAGAAAACAATAATGGACCCAATACTGAACCCTGAGGGACTCCACTAATAACATTAGTCCAAGATGAGCAGTGTCCATTGATTACCACTCTCTGTCTTCTCCCCCTCAACTACCCCTTTATCCATAGAAGCAATTTGCCTCCAATGCCACACTGCTCCAATTTCTGAGCAGTCTTCCATGTGCAACAGTATCAAAAGCCTTTCTAAGATCCAAGTATATAATATCAAAGTTATTTCCTCCATCCAGTTCTTTTGTGACTGCATCATAGTATCCAATCAAATTGGTCAGGCAAGACTTCCCCTTAACAAAACCATGCTGTGTCTGAGCTATAACTGAAGTCTTGTCTAGATGATCCTGCAGTGTATCTTTAACCCCAGGCGCCTTTCTTGTGTTTATCTTCAACAATTTCTCCTCCACTTTACTCTCAGTTATTACAAGATTCTCTACATATTCCCACATATTTAAAGTCTTTGCATATTCCCACATATTTGAAGTCTTTCTTCATAAGGACGCCCTTTTGCCGATCTCACCAGGCGAGTAACCCCTCTTTGCACCCTTTCAAGAAGATCGATGTCTTTCTCTAGGTGCTGTCTCCATACTTAAACACAGTATTCCAAGTGTGGTCTAACAAAAGCCTTATATAATGGGATTATCACGTCCCTATCTCTTCTTGAAAAAGTTTGATAGATCATTGATAAGACACCATGGGCCTTCCTTGCAACCTGTTTACGATGCCCAGAGAATTTCATGTCTGACCATATCGTAACACCCAAGTCCCTTTCCTCCAGTACTGGGTTTAGTTGAACTCCACCAAGTGAATAAGTTATTTTTGAATTACTGTTTCCCGTGTGTAATGCCTTACACTTTGTTGGATTGAAGCATAGCTGCCATTTTTCTGACCATTCCTGAAGTCTATCCAGGTCTCTCTGAAGAAGCTCAGCTTCTTGACAGTGATCATTAACTAATCTACTAATTTTAATATCATCTGCAAATTTCGACATCATGCCCTCTATCCCATCATCAATGTCATTTATGAAAATTAAGAACAACGGTGGTCCTAATACTAATCCTTGGGGAACCCCACTTCTTACATCAACCCAATCTGAGGAATAGCCATTTATCACAACCCTCTGCCTCCTGCCCTGAAGCCATCCTGATATTCATCTAAGGATTTTCACACCGATTCCAACCTGTTGCAGCTTATAAAGCAACCTCATGTGGAACTGAATCAAAAGCTTTTCTGAAATCTAAATAAACAGTCGAAATTATTCCCTAAATCCAGCCCATGAGTGACCCTTTCAAAATAGCGAACCAGATTTGTTAAACATGATTTTCCCTTTACAAAACCATGCTGAGTATCCTTGAGAATTTCAATTCTATCCAAATGATTCTGAATTCCACCCTTGATCATTGCCTCCATGATTTTCTCTACCACTGAAGTCAGACTGACAGATCGATAATTTCCCACTTCACTCTTAGGACCACCCGTATGTATGGGAGATACATTGGCACTTTTCCAATCCAACCGATCTTCCAAGAGTCTAGTGATGCTCGCATAATTAGCCTCAATGGTTCAATGTACTCATTTGCCACCTCCCTTAAGATTATAGGGGATATTCCATCAACTCCAGGAACCTTACTGGCCTGTAGGCTTGAAAGTTTTTTCATTAAATAATCTTGCGAAATTTCAATATCATTAATTACATATTTTTCAACTTCACTCCCACAGTTTCCCATTGCCACAAAAGGTTTTTCTTCTGTAAATATTGATGCAAAATAACTGTTGAGTTCATCTGCAACAGCAGCTGGTGTATTTAATACTCTCCCCTTTTCCTTACGTAAAGGTTTGTTCTGCTCTTCTTAGCATTTATATATGTGAAGAATTCCTTATCCCCCCCCCCTCTTTGCTCTGTTTGCTAGTGATTTCTTATAAACTGCCTTTGCCTGTCGAACCTTTTCTGTGGCTATATTACAGATCATCTTGTAGCTGTTATAAGCTTCAGTACTTTTTATTGCTCTGTAACTTTTCCATGTCACCTTTTTCTGCTCAAGTAATGTGGCAACTTCACTATTCATCCAACTTGGAACCCTCCTCGTGGAGTATTTTTTTTAATGGTAAATACGCATTCAAGGCATCTGTGACTAATGTTTTAAAAGCATACCACAGTTCAATTGTATTTGTTCTCTGTGCGATATCTACCCAGTTAATAGAGACCATGTAGCACCTTAAGGCATCATAATTTCCTTTTCTGAAATTATAACCCATTCCTTTGCCTTTTACTACTACTACCTCTCTCTTCACCATCCACCGTAGAACTCCGTGATCACTTCCTGCTACTGGTTCCTCTACTGTCAGCCCTGTTATGTCATCTGATTCATGGGTGATGATGACGTCTAGGATATTCTTTTCTCTAGTACTTTCCCTGAACATGTTGATACAAGTAGCAGTCATCTAGTCGATTTAAAAATTTTGTTCCCCATGTCGAGTTTCCTTCCCATTTTCTCCAATCAATTAGAGGCAAATTGAAATCACCCATAATAAGACATTGACGCTTACTTTCCCATTCCATTTGCATGTAGAGGCTTTCGTCATAATCTTCACAATCACCTGGTCTGTAGATTACTCCTACTCGCATTATACCTTTGTTTCCAACTATCTCACACCATACAGATTCTATACTAGCACATGAAATGTCTGAATCCGGGAAAGTTATCATCGCACACAGGCTGTTTCTGATAAGAAGCATTACCCCACCACCCCTTCTATCTACCCTATCCTTCCTAAATACATTATACAAGCCGTACTGAAACTCATCATCCTCTATTTCCAGGTGGCACCACGTTTCCGTAAGCCCTATTATGTCCACATTAATTGTTTTAACCTGTTTTTAAACGATGCATTCTTCAAATGCATGTCATTTTAAGAAATAATAATGATGATAATATTTATGAAGCGGTGAATGGAGGCAGGGGTAAAGGTTTGATCTTAGTTTTGTTTTTCAATGGTTACAAATGCAGATAAGCACAATTGGGGTAATTAGTTCCCAAAATTGTTCATATATTTTTCAAAAAGAAAAGGATTCAGGAAACAAGTCCTCAAGATTTTAAACTGGTGATGATCTTTCAGCATGAGTATCTATGCATTAGTTATGAAGAATAGAAAGGTGAAATTTATATCATTATCATTCTGATTTAATATACCTAGCTTTAACTGAATGTTTTGTCTCTTTTAGACACCCAGCAGTTTGTCATCACATTCAAAACATCTAATAGTTATTTAGAGGTACCTGGATGGCAAAATGGGGATTTAGCCTTCAGTTTCCGCACAGCCAGTACAGGAGCAGTGTTGCTCTATCAACCATCTACTGATGCAGGCAGGGGGTTATTCTTCAGAGTCATACTACAGACTGGTAAAGTAGTTGCTTGATCTTCTGCGTTAATTAAGAAATGATTCTTTGTTAATTTAAATCATCTCCAAATGCAAAATGCTAAAATAATGTTAAGTTATTTTATCAAGACCAGATTGTAAATAAAAATAAAATTTTTCAATAAACTGATGTGGATAGGGTGCACTCTTTCATTACTATAGTTTTGATCAATTCAGCAACTGCACAGTATACCACATCCTTTTTTTACATTCCTTCTTCATTGTGCAGTGAATTATTTTGTGAAGTATTAATTTCTATAGTAGCTGATGCAGATGTTTCTGTTTTTGCTCAACAAAGAATTGGGATAGTTTTATGTTAAACTGAAGAAAACTTGTTCAAGAAGCCTAAGGAACCAATGTTTTCAAAAGAATTGGTGGTATTTATATACAGTTGGACCTCTATATAATGAAAGTGATCGTTCCCTTGAAAAAATTTGTTAAACAGAAATTTTGTTATAAAGAAATATGACCTTTTCAACAGTGAAAAATAGTTGATAATACCCTTCCTTTTTTGGATGTGTTAGTCCAGCGTGTAGATTCACATTTAGTAACCTCTGTTTTTAGGAAGCCAATGTGCGCAGGCCAATTTACCAATTATGGCTCTGCGCATGCCCCTGGTCATTTATGTAGCACTGCTCGCACCTTATTCTCCCGCACTTGGACGCACTCTAGTTCAACTGGTAACAGGCAGTTGAAGATTTCTAAAATTAGGGCGGAGCTTTCAAATTGTGGCTATCCACCTCATGTTCCAGATAGATGTGAGCTTCAGGCTCATGAATTTGTTACGAAGTCTAACCCGCCTCACGTCAATCAATTTATCTCTACTGCCTACATCCCCTATTATCTGGGTGCATCAGAATGTCTTGTTAGGCTTTTGTGTTAGCATCATATACGATGTGTGCAATTTCCGGGGAGGAAATTACAATCTATTATTTCTAAGGTGAAAACACCAGTTCCTCCTTTCCTGCGGAGTGGTTCCGTATACCGTATTACATGTCCGGATTGTGGGGGGGGGGTGTTATGTAGGTGAGTCTGGTAGAAGATTAAAAGATCAGGTTTCTGAGCATGAGGTGGCTCTGTGAACTGCTAATTTTGAACGCTCCACAGTCGCCGAACATTATTGAGTTGAGCAGCACAATCTTGATCCCCAACGGGATATTGAAATCGTCGACTGTTCACATGATTGCCGCCAGCGCTCATGGCTTGAAGCACTACACATAGCCGCCAATAACAGTACTATGAATCGGACGAGGGGAGTACACTTACACCCTATTATAGAATGTGCTGTATTGCAGTGCGATGAGTGCTGGCGATCATCACGTGATTCTGCTTTACCGGCACCAGACTTGTGATACATGAGTCTGGTGATCATGCCCAGCTGACTTGTGCTATTGTAACTATCAATACATACTGAAGTACACCATTCACACACTAGCTGATAAAGAGGCACTTTGCTTCGAAAGCTACTATCTATGTATTTTAACGCTTTTATTATATATATTTTAACTCTTTTATCTTGTTGTATTTTAATGCTTTTATCTTGTATTTTAATGCTTTTATTTTGTTGTATTTTAATGCTTTTATCTTATTTTATTTCTGTTTTATCTTATATATATATCATTTTTATTTTAATAAATTTATTTTAACCAGTTAGTCAGTCGTTGCAAGAAACTTTGATGATATAATGCAACCCGATGCACAAGGCCTGTTTTCTAGTAAAAATATTGTAAATTCAGAAATATAGTAAAAGATGGGAAATAAATCAGAAATAAGTGGGAATGAATAAATTTTCTAACATTTTAAAGCAATTAAAATTATTAATACATACATATTAAGAAATGACTACTTACATGATGCACTGATTATATTAGTATGCTTTTAAGAATTATGTCATAAAATATTTGGGTTGTTTGGAAGGTTTAATATTGCTATTGCTCTGATTCCATTTCTTACTCTCATTTTCATCCAACTGATCGTCGATATTGTCACTAGTTTTTTAAATGTACGCCAAAATGTTGGAGTCATTCAGATATTCAGCTACCATGACATCATTATCAACTCCTAAAAATTCATCAAGAACATTTCTCCACTGATCAAACCTTGCTTGGAACTCTTCCCATGATTGCTCAATGTCTTGTAATAGTTCTTTGGCATTAATTGGCATTTTAGCAAGTTTTGTGAAACAATTCTTAATCATTGTTTCCATCACAACTTGACTCCACACTTTTGCCAACTGCAAATCTATAACAAAATCCATAGGTTGGTTAGTTTCTGTTCTGAGTATAATTTTTCTTCAGTATTTGCCTTCAGTATTGCATTTTCAAATCCTTGACCCATTGGCTGCAGTTTAGAGGAGGTATTTGGATTGAAGAAAACAAGCTTTACACTTGTATGTGTCGAAATTACCAAGTGAAGGAGGGCAGGGTAGTTGTTGACAATTAACACAATTTTTATATTTTCTTTTGTTATTTTTCTATCGAAATTTAAATTACACTGTTCAAACATTTTTTTTCAAAACTGTTTTTTTTCCAATGGGTATAGTCTTTTTCTTCGATTGCAACTCCACTTTCATCAGAAATAACTTTTTTGAGTAAGCTCCTTGGGCCTCTTTAAATTTGTCCAGCCAACCAGAACTGGCTTGGAATGTTTTATGCTCCAGAAAAGACGCATACTCCATAGTCTTTTCCATTATTAATGACTCTGATATTGGCACATTTTGGTCTTGAATCAACTTCATCTACATCTTCATGCAGGCATAACTTCACACGAATCCAAATGGGTCCCATTTCCTCAAACAATTTGAAAATCGAAACAGTTTTTCAGAATGGTTAACACAGTACTGGTAGGAATACTAAATTTTAAAGCAATGTCTTTTTTTTACGTTCCGATCTACACTATTAAGCACTTCCACTTTTTCACACTACACCCAAGCATTTCCTCTTAGATAATGTAAGGTTACTTGCACAGCAGCTGAAACAAAACTGAAATTAGGGACCACTTGTACCTACCATGTAAACAAAGACAGGTAAAATTTAGTGAAAGTGTGGGTGACTCATTTCTTCGAAACAACAGATGAATTTCCGGGATAAAGGAAAATCACTCTCTCTTCTAGTTGTCTAATAGGATGCTTAAAGTAGAAAACAGGTTGATTAGACACAATGTCTGCATTGAGAATATGCCTTAATCTTTGCCAATGGCTGTGAATACATTGATAGCAGTTGACCAGTGCAACTTCTCGGTACAGTAGTGTATAGGATGTATAGGTTTTACTTCTTATTTTTAGCCATTTCTGACCCATTGCTCGGGAAAGGCCTCTCCCAAAGCCTTCCATCTTTGTCTGTCCCGTGCAGTGCTTGGCCAGTTTCCTTCTGCAGGGTTTTACAGGCACCACTAAATTGTAAAATGTTTTAGCTCTTAATTTGTGCTTTCTACAGCATCGGCTCTATTGCTTGAAGACCGGAGGTGCGAACAGTATGTACCCGGGTCTCTCAAAATCAGTTCATTATATGGAAATTTTCATCATTATATAGGAACTATTTTGAATGTAATGCAAGGGGAAATCCAAAAAGTTCGTTACATAGAAAAATTTTCTATATGCTGATTTTTTTTTTTTTTTTTGACACTGAAGGAATAATTTTAAAACACTTTATTCAAGTAAATTGAACTTTACAGTTTAGTTTTACCAATGTCTCTTTGGGAAAACTGGCGAAAATTGGTGAAATTTCAAAATATATGTGGAATAGTAAAAAGAATTCTGGCTAAGAAAACAAGGAAAGAAACACAATTGAAATTTTCCAAAGTAATGGCAATACCAACACTTTTTTACGGTTCTGAAACATGGATACCGAAACAAAGAGACATTAATAGAATACAAGCTGCAGAAATTAAATTTTTAAGAAATGTTAAAGGATGTACAAAATTAGATAAAATACCAAATGTAAATATAAGAAAAAAATTAAAGATTTACCCAATTAATGAAAAAATTATAGAATATAGACAAGGATAGAACATGTAGAAAGAATGGAAGATAATAGATACCCTAAATTAGCTTACACATATAGAGCAAAACGAAAAAGAGACAGAGGAAAAGATGGGCAGACATCTTTGAGATTGGAACAGGCAGATCACCTAATTCATGAAGAAAGACAAGACAAGACAAGTTTAGTTTTCTCTTCTTAAGTTTCTATTATTATTATTATTGCTCTTATATTATTTCTCCCTGATTGGGGGTTCCACCGCATGATGGGTATTGCTACCAAGTACACAGGGTGGATGTTGTTATGTCTGGTGTTACTGGTGTTGTTCGAGGAACTCTCTGACTATCCTACAGGTGTTCAGGATTTAAAGCTTTCATTCAGGTTTCCTCACAGATGCTAGTTTCCAAGGCCTGCAATCTGTAGAACTAAAGTCTTTCCTGGTATTCTTAATATTTACTTGACAATTTATCAATCTGTTAAGTAGACATATGTTAATTTGCAAATTGATTGACTAATTTCATAGAAGTGTGTTTTACTAGAACTGTTACATATATATAATTCTAGTTTATTAAAGTTATTCAAATTAGTTCAGATTAGCAGTATGTTGGAGTTGTTTGCAGAATTGTTAGGTATTAAGGCAGATTAAAACATGTTTATGCATTTACAAGTGGACGAAGTTGACATTAATGTTTATGTGGACCTTTTACATTCACACTTGTACTATATAAATGGTACATATATTTGAAATTGAACTTCACTAGTGTAGCTGTCTAATATTAGTAGACACTGATTCTAAATAACAGAAAGAATAAGAAAGGGATGGTATTCTCACCTTAGTAAAAAATGTTAATAAGAGGTCCTAATCCACATCTGATTATTTTATTTATTTATTTTTTGTCATCAGCAATGGAATGTTCCTTTCAAAAAAGCTCATTTTAAAGTTATTAACTTGTACATTCTCTTGTTCATCCTCTTCCAATGTGTATACTGAACTTACTATGCCGAGTTTTGTGATTTCTAACAATAATTGCCCTCAATTATATAGGAGAAGGACTTTAATCTTCCTCTTCTGCAGTGCCACAATCTTAAAAGAGATAACTGCAGATAAACTGCATACCATCACCGTAATACAAATAATTTTTGATTATAATACAGGTAATGAAATGCTAGACCTTTTCATGAGTATTAAGAACTTTGCTAAAACTCATTTTGAGCCATTCTTTGAATCTGATCATAGCTGTCACCTACATTTCAATGTTCAGACAGTTTAATATTATCCCCACAATAAACCTTCTCGAACAACAGTCCACAAAAAAATTTCATTTTCATTTTCAGTTTATAAATTCTAATGTTGCATTTCAGCCTTTACAGTTATTTTCCTGGCACATTCTAAAAGATTCACCAAGTGAACTAGCATCCAAACTTCTTTTAAGCTAGATCAGGAGCATTGCCAAAATGCAGAAGCAGGCAAGATTGGAACTTATTGGTGCTTTTGAATGAGGAAAAACTCTTTACTATTGCCACCCTATTTGAACACTATTACCACAAGAATTTCTCAATACAATTCAGTGAATGTGCTATTTATTTCTCTGAAAAAACAGAAAAACGTTTTCAGAGAAACATGTATCACACTCACTGAAACAAATAGAAACAAATCAGAAAAACAAATGAGTATATCTAAAAGACATGTCCTGCTGCAAAAAAATAAATAAATAAATAAATAAATAATGAACTGCAGCCTCTTCAAATCTTGACTCCTCCAGCCTCAATTTTTGGTTAAATTTCATCTGTTATTTTAATGAGTCTGACCATGAACATGATGCCATTACCATTGAACATCCATTTTACTTTTCTGCCACTGCAAAAGGTCAAGGCCAACATTAATAGATTGCCCCTATCCAACACTGTAGGATCTGATTAATTTGCAATGTCGTCAAGAAGTCTAGCCTGTATATTCTCAATGCACTCATTGATATTTTTAACAGATGCATACATCAAAAATTACTTCCTAATAGCCAGTTAAAGTATAATATCTTTATCATTCCAAAAAGTGCCTAATCACCCCAACTCAAAGATTTGATGGCCCATAGCACTTTCTGAAGCTCATACAACAAATTCTGCTCTCATCAATTACTAAGTAGCTCCTTCCAAGTTCTCTTTTGCAAATTCACTGTGGCAAAGAAAGGTGCTTGCACCATCACAGATTACTATAGAGCACTTTTATTGCCATTGAATCCATGCACAGTAGCCCTCAGTTCAATGTGACTTATCTATTCACAACTTATCAATCTTTTCTCTCTCATTCAGCTATGCAATCTCTGGAGACATTCTCACTTTTTTTCCCACTTTCTTTATAACAGAACCTCAATTCTTTTTAGTATGTCCTCTACCTTGTTTAGATTAGTTTATATGAGCATTTTCAGCATGGAACACTATGTGCTATTCTTTTTCATAGTCCTCATTCTTCCTCTTCTATGTGCAAACATTCTTCTTATTGGTTATGCCAATGATCTAAAAATTTGAGCTATCTCTTGATCTGCCAAGGAGTTCTGTGAAAACATCATTATCAAAAAGCAACCACCTTGAAATACCTAGTAAGTACTAGAGCCAATTTGGTTTTTTCCATCAATCCTATTGAACTAGTCCATATTTCCAAAGAAAGAAAGAAGCTGCTCTTTGCATTCCATCCCTCTCTTGCTGGGCAGCAGATTAGATATGTAAACTGTCAAAAAAAAGATTCTCAAAACTTTTGTTTAAATCTCAACTCCTGAATGCAAAGGTTAAAACTATTGAAAGCTTCTGGCTGTTAAAACAGAATCCAACTGATATCTGACAAGCATTTAATTATGAAATACATCAAAATACACATCCCACCAATAATGCTATGGGGTTCAGAAATTTGGCTGCAGCATCACCTACTAATCTGAAAGTGTTTAAATCCACAGAATATTATATTCTGCATAGTGCACCAAATAAATAACGAGACTGTGTGCACTCTGCATTTAGTATTAACATAAGAGGCCAAAATAGTACATGATTAGATCCACTAGAGTGTGTTCTTTCCAATAATGCAAGTTGAAACTTGTCTGGTCAGTAGTTCGTGATTTATGATGGAAAGGGTAATAGTAGTTTTGTGCATGTCGTCAGAAAATGGAAAAGAGCAAAGAGCAGGTATTTTATTGTACATTAGGAATAAGTGCTACAGAAATTTTTGATGATTTAAAAAAAGGTTATGCTGATGAATGTTTGTCTCGACCAAGAGTGTTTGAATGGTTTTCTCATTTTCGTAAAGGACATGAGTCATTAGAGAATGATCCTCGACCTGGCTGACTGATCTCTGTTCAAACACCGGAGATTTTCACAAAGGTTCGAAAATTTGTGACTGAAGACAGATCAGTTTCAATGAGGTTTCTGAGGTTGCTGAGATGATCAGTAGCAATAAGGAATCTGTATGAGAAATACTAAAAGAAGATCTGGGTAAGAGGAAAAATTTGTTCTCATTTTGTACCGCATTTGTTGAGTTTCGAGCAACAAGAAAAGAGTCGAGTGTTGCATCAATTTTATGGCGTGTATTGACAATGACCTAACATTTTTGTGTAGAATCGTTACTGGTGATGAGAGTTGGGTATTTCAATATGATCCCGAGACAAAACGTCAGAGTTCAGAATGGCATTCACCATCCTCTCCCCCTCAGAAAAAAGTGCAGTTAGAAAAATCACGAGTGAAAACCATTTTGATTGTGTTCTTTGATATCAAAGACATTATCCATTGAGAATTTGTGCCTCAAGAGACAACAGTCACAAAAAAATTCTATGAGGAGGTGTTGAAGAAGTTGTGGGATCAAATTCGTCAGGTGAGATGCAAAATGTTCAACTCCAAATATTGGTTGTTTGATTGTTGTTGCATGAAAATGCACCCGCACATTTTGCATCAACATCAAGCAATATTTTGCCAAAAAATCAACTACAATCATCGAACACCCCCCAGTATTCTCCAGATTTGGCTCCCACAGATTTTTGTTCCCCAAAATCAAAACAGCTATGAAAGGAACACAATACAGGATGAAAGAGGACATCCAGGCTGCAGTGACTGACCAGCTGAAGAGGAGTTCAGAAGTGAGTACCAGAAGAGTAGTTCCAGAAGTGTTTTCAAAATAAAATTTGTATAAAAGATGTAAATAGTGTGTGCACATCGGAGGCGATTACTTTGAAAATATATAACCTTACTTTGCCATTAGTGTTATTCTTTTTTTTGTAGTAGTAGTGTCAGTCTCATTATTTAATTGGCACACTGTGTATACTGGGCTAATGGGAATGCCAGTTTTCCCTTTTCCATATCTCAAATTATCATGAGTACAAACCTTGAATAATACATTCATTTAGACACTGTTACTACTAAAGTCACTCAAAGCTGTCTTTAAATGGGATCAAGTTGTCTGGCACATTCCTCCACCAAATATCAGAAAGAAACCATCTCTATTGTGAACTCAGAACAACTTCACTCGGTGGATTTTTCCCTATGCTCCTGATTAACATCACTAGCAAGTTGGATTTTGACCACTTGCTATATCTTTTGTTTCCTGCTAAGAAATACTTCAACTAGTGTATTAAATAATCTCCAGGGCTCACATCTGGTCAATATGGGCTTGAGGACCAGATGGGCTCACATCTGGTCCTGAGCTGGATATCATCATTCTTCCCTTTTTGTTGCTTTCTTGGTGATTCCCTTCAACTTCTCTCTCTCTCTCCCTCCCTCCCTCAGTGTAACTGTTATTTGGTTCTTAGGAGCATTAGCAACTAAGGCCATATTGCTCCGAGATATGTGGTGGTCATTTCCTGACCTTTCTGCATCCTCTGTATTTGGTGGTCACGGGCTCGAACCCCGGTCTAATCAAGAAGCATGTGCTATGCACTGCTGCTCCTGCCCACCCAGCTATGAAGGCGCCTCCTCTCAGGGTAATGTGGGAATTTTTTTTTTATGGCTGGTGCAGCATAAGCCTCAGGCTTCCTTGCGCCATATGGCTAATAATAATAATAACTAAGTCAGGGATAATATATTCATTATATGTTATATGTGAATGTGCTTGCTTGTTTACTAACTTAAGGCTATGCAAAATTTTTCTGATTCACTGCACTATATGTCAATTAAACATTTATAATCTATGTAACTTGTGTAATGCTCATGTTAGCTTGTATGGTGCATGCTCTTTAGGGCAGCCAAAGTATTCATTTATCTATATGTTCATGTTCTGCTGGATATTTATGTAACTGGGAAGTTAATAAAGGATATTTATTTATTTATTTAACATGGAATCCAAAGCCTACTGGTAGAACCCTTTTAAAATCCAAATGTCTGCTGCATATATGACAGAATATCAGAACAACAGGCAGAATAGCTACCATTTGACTTAACACTACTAACATGAGGAAAAACACCCTCTCCCAATAAAATGTTCAGCAATGTCATGCTGCCCTATCAGCCCAGTATGCTCGCTGTATTCCAGTTTAGTATTAGTAGTGGCCAACAATGCAAACAAGAGGCCAAAAAATGGTACATTTTCTGCCTCTCATTCAGGAGGTGGACAATGTCCAGGGAAAGCTTTTCAGAGACTTTCGGGTCTGGGATTTGTTCTTAATAACTAAGAACAAATTTGTTCTTTGCTCACCAAAAACAGTTTATCCTTTCATTCCTAATTTCTGTCAAATGAGTGCAATGCAGTGTGCACCAATTTGTGTTCAAAGTGGTTGCCTCCGTAGCCAGGTGGACAGTAGCAGCAGTGCTTAGCACATGCTTCTTGATTAGACCGGGGTTCGAGCCCGTGACCACCAAATACGGAGGATGTGGAAAGGTCAGGGAATGACCACCGCATATCCCAGGAACAATATGGCCTTAGTTGCTAATGCTCCTAAAAACCAAATGACAAACAAACAAACAGTGTTCAAGGCCATATGAGATTTAGTTCATTTGAAGCTACCCTTTAACCCACATGTTAGAAGATGCATGTAATTATAATGTAATTTAATATAAATAATTTTAATTGCACTGTTGTTCTGATTGCTACTTTGTGTAGTCTGCTGTCTATGTGAAGTTTTGTTTCACATGTGTGTTTCAGCTGGTTTAAAAATTAACTTTTATTTGGGCAAAAACTGAAGATGAGGTTAGCTTATACTCCCTCCAGCCCTTACAATACCAATTGACTTTAGTATATTATGACCATGGTATTTGTTGTTTGATGTAATTATTTAATTATTAATCAGTTTGTAAATTAATTTAGATTTTATTTAAGTATTAATTTACATTTAATATTTGTTGATTACTTTAAGTAGTAAATGAAACAGTGCCAGGATGAGATACAGGGGTTCCTCATTTTCCGAGGATAACAGAAAATTCAACTTAAAACAAATCCACTTAAAACAGGGAACAAATTTTCACAATATTATTAAAATAATATTAAAAGTACTTTTACATAGTAAAAAATGGATTGAAGGAACTGAAAATTGAGACTATTTTATTAGACATTTTTTATTATAGTATGTCACTCCTTTTTGTCATCAGTTTAGCCTCAGAATGCTCACTCATATTCTTTGTCTTGATTTTGATATCTCCTGCATTATTTAGGATGGCGTGAATTGTTGTTTCCTGGATCTTAGGGGGACACATGATTTCGATTACCCATTCTCCACTTCTTTTGCAGCCGCCTCCGTAGCCAGGTGGGAAGGAGCAGCAGTGCGTAGCACACGCTTCTTGATTAGACTGGGGTTCGAGCCCGTCACCACCAAATACGGAGGATGCGGAAAGGTCAGGGAATGACCACTGCATATCCCAGAGCAATATGGCCTTAGTTGCTAATGCTCCTAAAAACCAAATAACAAACAAACTTATTTTGCAATGTGTAACTTCTAATTTAACATCTAAACCATAACTTTTACATTGTCTTTTGTTTCATAATGATGTTTTATCATCAGCACTTCACTTTGAATGTGTGGTTAATAAAAATAAGAAAACTAAGAATTCACTTAACGTAAAAATTATTGAAAATATCAGGTGTGTCCACTACAAGCAACTGTAGGTAGAGGCAGTGGAGTGAACAGGACACTTGCAGGAAGAGTGGGACAGAAAGTCAAGTGTGTAGTGGCAATACTTCAACATAAGTAGAAACAAAGTACATAGATACTATTATATGTTTTATGTTTTTATATTTTTTATGTATTATTTGCAACCTCATAACTGTGGGGATTCGGATAATGAATATTCGGATACTGGGGACCTCCTGTTATATCTGTGCACCAGGCAATTATTCGAAATTGTGTTCTTCATCTGTGAGAGCATTTGAAGAAGCACACTCCTCCCCTGCTTCACCCCAGCTAACTATATTATATGAATAATTACCCTGCAATAGTGGTGCACCTAATTTTTACAAACATGGGGGTACTTGACCTGCTGTGTAAATTTTCTTTTTAACCTCTGGAAAACGTTTATTGGTTTTGTGAATTCTTCTTGGGGTATACTAAATGTTTCATCATTTCTTAATGGATTGCATTACTTATTGTTGCATTTTTTTATTTTTTAATGAAAAATTAAATATTTTAAAAAGGCTGTTTGTTTATATTTTATTTGCAAAAATATTTAGAAAGTGTTAATAATCATTAGATCATGTAATATAGTTTATAAATAAACAATTTATAAACTATATTACATGATCTAATGTAATATAGTTTATAAATAACTATATTTATAAACTAGAAGTAAACAATTCATATAACTCTCTATCCCAAGTAATTATCGCTTTCTGTATTTCCATGTTTAATATTCAAAAATAATAATGAATATTTCAAATGAATCTTTCAAAAAGATGTAATTTACAACCGAGTCTGTTAATAATCGTTGGATCACATGCGAGAGTTTTTATAAATACTGAACTAGAAAGAAACACACAGTTCCAAACTTTATAGCTTCAGTAGCAGTCAGTTTGCCATGGTAGTGTAACTACAAATTAATAGTGACCAATGTTGTGTAGCTGGGTGCACTCATGCTATAATTCTGGGAAGATGATAAAAAAAAATTTGAAAACCATACTAAGAACCCTATGCACTGTCTGCATTGCTCAGAGAACTTCATGCTTCCTATGCTACAAAAAGTACAGAAAATCACAGATTTTTATCTTCAGCGAACAATTAGTTAGGGCTTGTTATTTTTGAGTTACACCTCACAGGTGAAGTCCCAATTTTGGGTTCAATTCCAGCACTGAAATCAGGCTCTAGTAAATTAGATTACATTTTTATAATTAATTATCCCATTCCTCTTTACATATTTTAAATACGTTCTTGTTTATACTCCAGCACGACCACCAGGTCAGTGAGGTTTGCAATATATAAATCATTAATTAAAACATCAATCATATTTAGCAGTACCCCAATATTGACGTCAGTATTTCATACTTTTTTTTAATGATGGTAGCCTTGATCGTTGTGGTTATTGGATATCATGTTTTATATTTAATGATTCTTATGCCTGTTGTTGAAGTGGTTCTTCCAAAAAAAATGTAATTTTCACATCACAGTGTAATGCTGCTGATTATAATGTTAGTTATAAGTACATAATGTAATGTTAATAATAAATTTGATGAATTTGAGGTATTGCTCAAAACATCAAAGGCAGATATTGTAGGGATTTTAGAGACGTGGTGTCACACAGATATAAGGGATGCAGAACTGCAATTTGGGGAGTACAATGTCTACAGAAAGGATAGACAGGATAGGAAGGGAGGAGGGGTTATGCTATTAGTTAAGAAATACATAAAATCCAAGGAAGCCAGTCGACATTGCTGGACAGTGCAGTGTCGAGTCAGTTTGGTGTGACATAAGCATTGGAAGATCAAAATTGAGAGTAGGAGTGTGCTATAGGCCTAATGACTCTGATGAGTATAATAAGAAACTGTATGGGGAAATAGAGTGGGCCAGTAAATCAGAGAGTCTTATAATGGGGGATTTCAATTTCCCAGATATTGACTGGAATTTGGTGGCTGGTCACTCACACACTAGCAAGGCTTTTGTGGATTTATTGGATGATTGTTTACTACATCAGCATGTTCGAGAGGCAACTAGAGGGAGTAATACTCTTGATTTGATTATCAGTAGTGATTCTTCATTCATTAAGAATCTGCAGGTAAATGAACCACTAGGTGGCAGTGATCACAGTGTGCTGAAGTGGGATTTACTCAAAGAGGTAACTACCATTAGGGGTAAAGGGAAGGGTTACAAAGGAGGTTACAAAGGAGGTTAGGCAGGCGAAGGCAGATTACGAGAAATCTTAGGCAAGGGATGCAAAGAAAAACAGCAAAGGGTTCTTTACTTATGTAAACTCTAGAAGGAAGGGGATGAATCAGATTGGTCCACTTGATATTGATGGGTCAACTCTTGATGATCCTGCTCAGGTAGCTAACAAACTGAATGAATATTTTGCATCGACATTCACACATGAGGAGTTATTCAGTGAGGGGAATGCCAGAGGTGTATTCAACTCTAGCAGTAAGCTAGAGAATCTTGTAATAACTGAGTAAAGTGGAGGAGAAATTGTTGAAGATAAATACAAGAAAGGCACCTGGGGTGGATGGGATCTATCCAGTTATATTAAAGGAGGCAGCAAAAGAAGTAAGCAAACCCTTAGCCATAATTATGAGAGCTGGGGAAGTACTCAGGGGAAGTACCCATGGACTGGAAATGTACAAATGTGACCCCAATTCACAAAGGAGGATCAAAGGGCGACACAAGTAATTATAGACCTGTTAGTTTAACTTCTGTTCCTGGAAAATTAATGGAGGCACTGGTTAAAGAAGCACTGCAGGATCATCTAGACAAGACTTCAGTTATAGCTCACACAAGGCATGGTTTTGTTAAGGGGAAGTCTTGCCTGACCAATTTGATTGGATACTATGATGCAGTCACAAAAGAACTGGATGCAGGGAATAACTTTGATATTATATACTTGGATCTTAGAAAGGCTTTTGATACTGTTGCACATGGAAGACTGCTGCTATGGATAAAGGGGTGGTTGGGGGGAGAAGACAGAGAGTGGTAATCAATGGACACTGCTCATCATGGACTAATGTTATTAGTGGAGTCCCTCAGGGTTCAGTATTGGGTCCATTATTGTTTTCTATATTTATAAATGATATTGATGATGGTATATCAAGCTTAATGTCCAAGTTTGCAGACGATACGAAGGTTGGCAGGGTTGTCAAGGACACTACTGACACTATGCTACTGCAACAGGATCTGGAAAGGTTGAGCAGATGGGCTGAGAGGTGGCAAATGAAGTTTAACATTGACAAATGTAAAGTACTACATATGGGAAACAGCAACCCCAGAGCAACGTATCAACTCTGTGGTACTACACTGACAGTGGTAGAGAATGAAAGGGACCTGGGTGGTGGTTGTGCAGGCAGATATGAAGTTTTCTGAGCAGTGCAGACGGGCTGCAAGAGTAGCTCATGGTGTATTGTCGATGATATATAGGAATTTTTCTAGCAGGGATAAGGAGGTGATTATTCCCTTGTATAAGGCAATGGTCAGACCGCACCTAGAGTACTGTATACAGGTCTGTAGGCCTCATTTCAAGAAGGACGTAGAGCTGCTGGAATGAGTACAGAGAAGGGCAACAAGATTAGTGAATGGAACAAAGGGGTGCTCTTATGAAGAAAGGCTTAAGTTTTGCAAATTACAGTGTCTGGGGACTAGGCACCAGCGAGGTGATCTGATAGAGGTGTATAAAGCCTTGATGGTTTGAGCATGCTCAATGCTGACGGAATTCTTCCTCTTGCTCAGAATAATCACCTGAGAAGGCATAAATTCAAATTGAGAAAAGACAGATGTAGGATAGACTTGAGGAAATTTGCCTTTAGCCAGCGGGTGGTTGGTTGGTGGAATAGACTTCCATCCCTTGTCGTGGAGGTTGATAACCTAAATAAGTTTAAGGCTCAGCTGGACAGGTATTTCGAACGAACAGAGGGGTGAAGTGGAAGTGGTTATTTTTTATTTATTATTATTATTTTATTTTATTATTTTTTTTTTTTGGCTGATGCTGCATAAGCTTGCTTTCTTGCATCAAATGCCTCTACTAATGCTAATGCTATGCTATGTTGGTAATGTTAGTGATGTTTAAGTTTGTAATGTTTAAGTTAGTATAAGTACAAAGCACAAATTCATAGAAAGCTAGTTCGAAGGTCTCCGGATCTGCAGTCTTGTGTGAAGGCATGCCTCAGAATGACCTTTCAAAAAGACTTGTTTCATGATGCAATGATAAAATTAATATAAGATCAGCTTTTATGAATGATCATAGTAGTACCTCAAGTACTACAAAGTGGTACAGTGGAATCCCTGTAATAGATAAGACTTTGCTTGATTAATTGCTATCCAGTGGCTTAATCCAGACTCTTACCAACTATTTCAGTAGCACACGCTTCTTGATTAGACCGGGGTTCTAGCCCGTGACCAAAATACGGAGGATGCGGAAAGGTCACGGAATGACAACCACATATCCCCGGAGCAATATGGCCTTAGTTGCTAATGCTCCTAAAAAAAAACTATTTTAGTAAAATTGCAATAAAATATACACAGGTATTTCTGTCTCTTTCCATATATTTTTTTTTAAATTATAGGTATCATTAGTAGAATTAATGCCATTTAAACTTAGTAAATGTTGAAATATAAATGTTTTGTTGTTTCAGAGAATGAGATATTATTCGAATACACTGTTAATCGGAAGGTGCAACATGTATCAGTTAAGTCACAGAGAAAACTGAACAGTGGAGAATGGCAGCAAGTGTGGATTGACCGTGATCCTCACCACTTGCAGTTTACAGTCAATCTGGACTCAGCTGTCAGTGATCTTGGAGAGACAGAAGAATTAGAGCTACCAGCTGGACCACTGTATTTGGGTGGTTCACCAAAGTAAGCTATGCCCTATTAATTTTTATTATCTATTTTGTAAATCTGAGGGTATTTTATGTGAATGTGAATAATTCATCCTTTCTGGAACTGGTACACAGCTAGTTATACTTTTATGTATAAATTATTTAATATTTCAGAATACCTGTTGGTCACTCTTCCCCTCGTTGATAAAAGAATGCCCGAGACTAATAAAAAAAATATGAAAAATATTATATATTAAGTTTTCAATATTTTAGGTTTATGTAGTGTCCACCACCACCTTGTAAGTATCTGTTTTCTTAAATGTCAGATAAGTTTTTAATATGCAGTACCTTTTAAGATCTATTCAAATTGGAATAAATTGATTTCAGACAGAAACATATGCATTTTTCAGGATTTTCCCTCCCTCTAATCCAGTTTTTTCATTTAACTTTTAGTTCCATCTTATCCTCCTCCCACCTACGAATGTCATTTGATGTTGGTAATTAAATATAATACAATATCAGAAATAAATGTTTAATAATGAAAATATTTTAGCAAAATGACCTTGTGTGCTAGGATTAAACTACATGATGAGTTTACTCCTGATTTGTAGTGAGTAAACCTGCTTTAGTAAGTACTTGTTGAACATGTCCCATTTAAAGTGGGTGGCAGATGGTGGTCTCCAATTCAAGTGCAACATCATCACTTGTCAATCACCTTTTTGTCATGTTTGCAACTTCTTGTCACTAATTCTGGCCTACCCAATTTGAGAAAATTTGAAAGATTGCTAGAAGTCAGAATTGGGCATCTCTTCCAAAATCAGAATCTACTCTCATCGTAGCAGTTTGGTTTCATCAAGAGCAAGTCATATGAGGATGCTCTTCTAACTCTCAGAAATCATGTCCAAGACTCAAAAGCTAAATATGAACTGACTATTGTTTTGCTTTGAGAGTGCCTTTGACCCCCCCCTTTGGTGGGAGAGCATCCGTGATAATCTCCGCTCTGCAAATTGCTCCTCCCAATTACACCAATTAGTTTGTGACTATTTCAGACAAAAATATATACGGGTCCTAACCAAGAGCTGCAGCATCACCAGATCCATCTCTAGAGGGTGTTCCCAAGGCTTTGTTCTGGGACCCTCTTCTGGAAAATTGTACTGAACTCCTGGCTGTCTAAACAACTTGACTATACTTATCCAATAGCATATGCAGATGATTTGGTCCTACTATTTCTTGACCTGACCTTTTTTCTTTAGAATCATAAGCGGATAAATTGTTTATTTACATAAAATTAATTTTTATTACTTTATTTTTATTTTGTTGTTATTTTTGTTTATCGAAATTAAGAGCTTCTTCAGTACTTGGAAACCTCACAGAATGAGCAACCAACAATAAGTTAAAAATATCAACTGCCAAACCTAAATGATGACTTTTAAGGGACAACAGAATCTACAGTGCACCCCACTCTTGAAAATTTACAGAAAACAAATTCCAATGATGGTGAAAAAGGTCAGGTCACCCCCACTTGAATCCCATTGGAGCTTGAATGCCTCCCAAAATGGAGGGGGTTGTTTGTTTGTTTGTTATTTGGTTTTTAGGAACATTAGCAACTAAGGCCATATTGCTCCAGGATATGCGGTGGTCATTCCCGGACCTTTCCGCATCCTCCGTATTTGGTGGTGACGGGCTCGAATCCCGGTCTAATCAAGAAGAGTGTGCTACACACTGCTGCTCCTTCCCACCTGGCTACGGAGGCGCCTATGGAGGGGGTAACCTGACCTTTTTTCCTTTAGAATCATGGGCGGACTAGTGGATAAATTGTTTATGTACATAAAATTAATTTTTTATTACTTTATTTTTATTTTGTTGTTATTTTTGTTTATTTTTAAAGACACTTGCACAGAACATTTTTTACAATGCCAGAACTTTCCACATGACTTTGATTCAATTAATTTAAAATAATCATTGCATTTAAAACAGTACAGTTTTGGTCTTATTAATTTAGGTGTTCATCAAAAAATCATGCAACATTTCATTTTTTCCTACAAATTATTCCATCTTTGAAAGATTCAGTGCTAATATTACCTGCATACTATTCATTACAAAACTAATTATGCACTGTTCTTTACTCATTAATACACATCATAATGCCAGCCAATGACTAAGCCCACAGAGTAGTAAGTACTACTCTGTGGTTCTTGACTTCTATTCCAGACGAATAACGCCCATCATCTGTTTACTAAGAGAGCAGCATTAAAGTGCAGTAGCGGCAAAGCAGTTTGTTCAGTAAGTTTCCTGAAGTTTTCTCTGGTTCTTTTGTTGGCTTTCTTTACCTTAGTCCAAATTCCCTATGTCAGGAGCACTAAATGCCTGGGCCTGACAGTTGACGACAATATGAACTTCACACTCTGTATAACCCACCTAACAGAGAAAATCAAAAAGTTCGCTATGGTCATTATTAGAATCACAAAAACCGACTGGGAACTAGGGCACAAAACCCTTATGCTCTACTACAAGGCAGTCTTTATTCCTACAGCAACCAAAAATACTAAAATTCAATCTAAACTCCTCTCACTTCAACAAATGATCCTAACCATGCTTAGATCCTGCAGAACTATCTCAACTGATGCCCTGCAGGTCATTGCAGGTGTCATGCCCCTAGACCTCCATCTAGCATTCCATGCATTTTGCTATTCTATCAAGCATGCCAAACCCATGACATTCATAGGAATAAGTTAACACCCTTGCAGATATTAAATTTGAGAAGACCCACTTCTTGATAGAATTGATGAAACAATAGCAAACACACTGGAACACATCAACTAAAGGCAGGATGACTTTCAACTTCATCCCAGAAGTCTTTTTCACAGCAAACCAGAGGACTTTCTCCTGGTTCACTCCTAACATCTACACATCATTTCTCATCACTGGCCATGGATTGATCAACTCAAAGCTGTTTCAGTTTGGATTAGCTAACACTGACTCTTGCATATGCCATCAAAAAGAAGATTGGATTCACATCCTGTACCATTGCCCACTCTACATGGACATCAGAAACATCCCGAAGGTGCAAATTCCCAGTCTTTCTCCCGGCAACGAGACAGTCTTAGTAGAATCCATCATCAACTTCAAAGCCTTCCAGCAGTTCTCAACTGAGCTATTTGTCAGCAAACCCACCACAAATTCAAATTAAGATGCCTAGAATAACAGCAAATGTTATTACTGCTGTTCACTATGAGGAACTTTAGGAATCTTTTTTTTTTTCTTTTTTCAATTTAATTATTATTATTTTTTTCAGTTTAATTTATTTCTTTTTTCCCTTTCAATTTATTTCTTTTTTCCCTTTCAATTTATTTCTTTTTTCCCTTTCAATTTATTTCTTTTTTCCCTTTCAATTTATTTCTTTTTTCCCTTTCAATTTAATTTAATTTTTTTCAATTTAATTAAAATTTTTTTTCAATTTAATTATACTTATTTATTAATTTTTTATTTCATTTATTTTATTATTATTTATTGTTATATGTTGTTTTTTTGTTTGTTTTTTTTCTGGTACCCTTAGCTTGGGCAGCTCTGCAGGTACAGGATTTTGCTGGCACCCACTGGTATAGCACTACTTCCAGTAGATGCAGGAATTTGCCCTTTCTAGAACAGACAAAGAGCAGTGGTCCACCTTCATGGGGCCAGGGACATACATACTTGTGGCCCACCTCCTCATAGTGCAGATGGGCACCAGGTTGGCTTTCCAGGTGATCCTGGCCTTCCTGGTGGCCAAGTTACCAGAAACAACTAAACAGCACAATAACACATACAGACTACACAAACACAACACTACACACATTTCTGGCAATTTTACAGAGTCCTGTATAATCATAAAGAACAATGGCAGAGTTGAACTAATGTTCCAAAGCCGCTGTACAGAAGATACTAATAAAAAAAAAAAAAAAAAAAAAAATGATCATACAACTAGTTACTGAGAGACTTTCTTCTCAAAAGAAGTATGTATGTATTAAATTATTTGTTTTAATACATATAATTACACAAATTTATTAGGATAATAAAATCATCAATGCAATGAGTTGAGTGAAGTAAGGGAAAATTGCTTATTTTTAAATTTATTTTTGTAAACTTCATTATACAATGCACAAACATAACAATTGGCAAACTTATTGCCTCAAGGGCAATGTCTTCCAGCTAATCAGAGTAGTCATTATTGTTGTTTTTGTATTGGTATGCATTGGGAAATTTGGCAAAAAACAAGCTTTCATTATTATTAGCAGTGATGTATTGAGACATTATATTTACAGAATTTTTAACAATATCGAAAAAAAAAAAAAAACAAAAAAAACATTTTAGTCAATTTTGTGTTTTTAATATCAACATTTTATATAAAAACAATGATGTGCAACTCAAAATTTATAGATTATTCGTTATTAAAATATAAACATAAATGAAAACTTGACAACCGTTTGCATATTTGATTGACAGTTTATAAGGATTTTACAGTGTACATTGCAACTATATTGAACTTATAGCATTGCAGAAAATTTAACCATCATAGATAGTTCTGTTCCCTTTATTTACAAGTGGCATTACATATTTGAACTTACTTTGTGTTAAGAGTCAGATTTATTATTTTCATATGGCACTTTATTTTCATCGCACTAGTAGGCAGCATGGTAGAGTGTCAGCAAGTTATAAAGCAACATTCATGTTCTAGATTTTTAAAGCTCTCAGTTAAATGTGCAAATATCAAGACTTTAGAATTAGCATTAGTAAAGGCATATGATGCAAAAAAGCAAGCTTATATAGCATTAGACAAAAAAAAACAAACTTTCCATTTCACTTATCCAGTCACTCCAAAAAATTGTCCAGTTCTTCCTTGAATTTATTTAAGCTATCACCTTCCACAATGACAGACTGAAATTTGTTCCAACAATCAGCCACCCACTGGCTAAAGGCAAAATTCCACACATCTGTTCTATAATTGTCTTTCCTCAATTTGAATTTATGCCCCATGAGGTGCATAATCTGAACAAGAGAAAGAATCCCATCAGCAGTGGGCTTGCTCAAACCATTCAAGGTCTTATACACCTCAGTTAGATCATCTTGCAGATGTCTAGTCTCCAGATGCTGAAATTTGCAGAACTTAAGCCTTTCCTGGTAAGAGCAACCCTTTGTTCCCCTCACCAATCTCGTTGCCCTTCTCTGTACTCATTCCAGCAGCTCTACATCCAGACTAAAATGAGGCCTATACACCTGTATGCAGTATCAAGATGTGGCCTAACCATTGCCTTATATAAAGAGATAATCACCTCCTTATCCCTGCTAGAAAAATTCTTGTATATCATTGACAAGACCCTGTGAGTTGCGCTGGCAGCCTGTCTGCACTGCTCAGAAAACTTCATATCTGATTGCACAATTACCCTCCCGGTCTTTTTCATTCTTCATTACCCTGAGTGTTGTACTGCACAGTTAGTACGTTAATCTGAGGTTACTGCTACCCACACAGTACTTTGCATTTCTCAATTTTAAACTTCTGTTCCACCTCTTAACCCATCTGCCCAACTTTTCTAGAACCTTTAATGTACTGTCATTAACAACCCTGCCAATGTTTGTACGGGGGATCCTCGTTATCCGAGGATAATTGGTTTCAGAATATTCCACTTAAAACGGAGACCAATTTTCATGATGTTTATTATTTAAATGAAACTAAATGTAGCGAGGCATAGGATTTTAAGATTATATATCTATATAATATTGGTGTAGATACACCATAGACAACTCTTAAAGAAAAACTATGATAATAGTGTGAAAAGCATCATTTCATCTGTATCTCATATTGTGCTCATCCTTCACAACAAGTTGCCGATGTATTGCACTACCTCGAATAAGTAACACTTTGCTAATAGAGAAGACTATTGTTGCTTATTCTTAGTGGGTGCCACCACTCAGACAGCACCGTTTCAAAGCTAGTTGGCTTTTCATTGGTGGGTGGGCCCGGTACCCTGGTATCGAAGTCAAGCGTTTCTTCTTCGGGGTATTGCAATATATGGGCAGCTCATTGTGAAGGACAAGTAGATACGGTGTATCCACTCATCTATTACGTATAGTAATGGTTATTATGTACTTGTACATAGTAAAAAATGGATGAAGGAACTGATAAATGGGAAAATTATTTTATTAGACATTTTTTATTATAAAAGAAGGTCGTTCTCACAAAAAAATATTCAAGTGCTTGGTCAATTTTCTCAAGGGAAAAAGCTTTAATTCTTTAATTTTCAAATCCTCGTAACTCCTGGACTCAGATAATGAATACTCAGATAACAGGGACCCCCTGTATCATCTGCAAACGTGGACATTAAACCTGATATACCTTCATCAATACCATTGATAAATATAGAAAACAACAATGGGCCCAACACCGAACCTTGGAGGAATCCACTAATATCATTAACCAACAAAGAGCAGTGTCCATCGATTACCTGCCACTCTGTCTTCTCCGACTCAACCACCCCTTTATCTGCAATGCTTTTTTATCTATAGCCAGCTTGCCCTTAATGCCATACTGCTCCAATTTGTACAGCAATCTTCCATGTGTAGCAGCTGCAGCAGTATCAAAAGCTTTCCTGAAATCCAAGTATATGATATCAAAATAATTTTTTGCATCCAGTTCCTTTGTGACCACATCATAGTATCCAAATTGGACAGACAACCCTTCCCCTTGACAAACTCATGCTGTGTCTAAACTATAACTGCAATCTTGTCTAGATGATCCTTCCCCTTGACACACTCATTCTGTAGCTGAACTATAATTGCAGTCTTGTCTAGATGATCCTGCAATGCTTTTTTAACTAGTGACTCCATTGTTTTCACTGAACAGAAATTAAACTAACTGATCTATAATTACTTGTGTCACCCTTTGAACCCCCTTTGTGAATTGAGGATACATTTGCATATCTCCAATCCATGGGGACATCACCTGAATCCAACGATGCTCTCATAACTATAGCTAAGGTTTTGCTTACTTTCTTTGCTGTCCCTTTTAATATAACTGGATAGATCCCATACACCTATGTGCCTTTCTTTTGTTTACCTTCAACAATTTCTCCTCCACTTTGCACTCAGTTATGACAAAATCATTTAGCTTCCTTTTAGTGTTTTATTATTTTAGTGTTTCAAAGTGATGTGGCCACTGGCAGGCCACATCACTTCCGTGACAAGTTGTTTTGACATGCGAGGCTAGCTGGTGAAGTGGTACCCCTAAATGATGCATCAGGATGAGAGCAGAGGGCAGGGTGAATATTAATTTTCGCCAAATGGCATGTTTTCAGAGGGCAATTCACGCCTACATGCATCCCTAAATCTGAGTACATACTGCATAGCAGTATAGATCTATTTACCATCTAGGACGTAACTTTGAAGGGCCCAATCAGGCAACTGCTTCATCAGTGCATGCTGGTATTAAAACATTATGGGAATCCTGTTGTCTCGAAAGTTTACTAGACATGTTGGACAGATAACTTATGTGATCAAGACCTGCTAATATACGTAAAATTGGACAGATGCTATACTATTGTGATTTTCGCTACAAGAGAATATCACAATAGTATAGCATCTGTCCAATTCTCTAAAAGAGAAAATCACAGTAGTAGAGCTCTGTACAAATTTACGAATAATAGCGGGTCTCAATCACATAAGTTGTCTGTCCAACAATGCATAGCGATTTGTAATTCACGCATTGTATATGTACTATGATATTGTATAAGTTAGAAGTGATAAATATTGTGTGTATAGTGTTTTTGTGCTTGCTATTAGCATTAGTAAAGGCAGTTGATAGAAGAAAGCAAGCTTTTAGCATTAGCATTAGTAGAGGCATACGATGCAAGAAAGCAAGCTTATGCAGCATCAGCCAAAAAATAAAATAAAATAAAAAATAAATAAAAAGGCTCCGATTTCAATTTCACCCCTCCATTCGTTCCAAATACCTGTCCAGCTTGGCCTTAAATTTATTTAGGGTATCAACTTCCACAACAAAAGATGGAAATCTATTCCACAAATCAACTACCCGCTGGCTAAAGGCAAACTTCCACACATCAATCCTGCAACTGTCTTTCCTCAATTTGAATTTATGCTCTCTCAGGTGATTATTCTGAGCAAGAGGAAGAATCCCATCAGCATTAAGCATGCTCAAACCATTCAAAGCTTTATACACCTCAATCAGATCACCTCGCAGGTGCCTAGACTCCAAACACTGTAATTTGCAAAACTTAAGCCTTTCTTCATAAGAGCAATCCTTTGTTCCATTCACTAATCTTGTTGCCCTTCTCTGTACTCATTCCAACAGTTCTACATCCTTCTTAAAATGAGGCCTCCAGACCTCTATACAGTAGTCAAGGTGAGGCCTGACCATTGCCTTATACAAGGAGATAATCACCTCCTTATCCCTGCTAGAAAAATTGCTGTATATCATTGACAAGACACCATGAGCTACTCTTGCAGACTGCTTGCACTGCTCAGAAAACTTCATATCTGCCTGCACAATTACTCCCAGGTCCTTTTCATTCTCTACCACTGTCAGTGTAGTACCACAGAATTGATACATTACTCTGGGGTTACTGCTTCCCACATGTAGTACTTTACATTTGTCAATGTTAAACTTCAGTTGGATGGTGCCCCCATAGCCAGGTGGGCAGGAGCAGCAGTGTGTAGAACACGCTTCTTGATTAGACCGGGGTTCGAGCCCGTGCCCACCAAATACGGAGGATGCGGAATGGTCAGGGAATGAACACCGCATATCCCTGGAGCAATATGGCCTTAGTTGCTAATGCTCCTAAAAAACAAATAACAAATAACAACTTCAGTTGACACTTCTCAGCCCATCTACTCAACTTTTCTAGATCCTGTTGCAGCAGCGTACTGTCATTAACAAGCCTGCCAACCTTTGTATCATCAGCAAATTTGGACATTAAGCCTGATACACCATCGTCAATATCATTAATGAATACACAAAAACAACAATGGACCCAACACTGAACCCTGAGGGACTCCACTAATAACATTAGTCCACAAAGAGCAGTGTCCATTGATTAGCACTCTCTGTCTTAGTTACAGACCAGCTTATATCTATCATAACCTTTCACGTCACCCATTAATTTATATGTATCCCATGCACTTTTCTTCTCTGCCACATGTCTCATTACTTCATCTGACCTCCGTCCCTTTATCCATAACAGCAATTTGCCTACAGTGCCACACTGCTCCAATTTGTGCAGCAGTCTTCCATGTGCAACAGTATCAAAAGCCTTTCTAAGATCCAAATATATGATATCATAGTTATTCTTTGCATCCAGCTCCTTTGTGACTGTGTCGTAGTATCCTATCAAATTGGCCAGACAAGATTTCCCTTTAACAAACCCATGCTGTGTCCAAGCTATAACTGAAGTCTTGTCTAGATGATCCTTCAATGCTTCTTTAACAAGTGCCTCCATCAATTTCCTTGGAACAGAAGTTATACTAATAGGTCTGTAATTACTTGTGTCGTCCTTTGATCCTCCTTTGTGAATTGGGGTCACATTTGCACATCTCCAGTCCATGGGTACTTCCCCTGAGTTCAAAAAAGCTCTCATAATTATGGCTAAGGGTTTACTTACTTCCTTTAATATAACTGGATAGATCATATCGACCCTGGGTGCCTTTTTTGTATTTATCTTCAACAATTTCTCCTCCACTTTGCTGTCAGTTATTCCTACCTGAGCAGGAATATCAACAGTTGAACCTGCAATAAGGCCTCTGAGGTTGGGATTATTCATTCCACCAATTTTAAACACACACACCAACCGTTTATGACTGATTGAATAATGAAATAAAATAAAATAAAATGATAGAAAAGACTGCAAAATAATATTTACAAAAAACTTTTAATTATTTACAAAAAACTAAACTATAACAAAAATAAAATAAGTAAATAAGTTAAAATGCATTCAAATATAAATATAAAAGCGATAAAAAGACGATAAAAAACACTATTAGAGCTTTCGGAGGTGTCTGCCTCCTTCCTCAGTAATAGTGAGACTTAAACGACACATCCTTAAATACCAAGTTCACGGCACACGTGGATGACCAGGCGCATACTCAGCATTCCTTTCACTTGTACTAGAACCGGAAGTGGTCTGGACAAGTGGAAAACTAAAAAGTTTATCTCTGGTCAAAACCACCGCCTCAAAAAGGGGGTGAAGCCTAACTCCCCTGTCTCTGTTCATACTATTGTTACCAGAGGATCCAATCCACAGACTTTCCAGCCACTTGCGGTCCCAGAATCTATGCTCCCGGTCAAGGATGACAGCATTGTCAGGGGAGATCTGGTGTTGTTTTTCCCAATAGTGCTTGGCAATGGCGGATTTATTGAGTTCTGCAGTTGACAACGCTGTCATCCTTGACCGGGAGCATAGATTCTGGGACCGCAAGTGGCTGGAAAGTCTGTGGATTGGATCCTCTGGTAACAATAGTATGAACAGAGACAGGGGAGTTAGGCTTCACCCCCTTTTTGAGGCGGTGGTTTTGACCAGAGATAAACTTTTTAGTTTTCCAATTGTCCAGACCACTTCCGGTTCTGGTACAAGTGAAGTAAGTATGCGCCTGGTCATCCACGTGTGCCGTGAACCTGATATTTAAGGATGTGTCTTTAAGTCTCACTATTACTGAGGAAGGAGGCAGACACCTCCGAAAGCTCTAATAGTGTTTTTTATCGTCTTTTTATCGCTTTTATATTTATATTTTAATGCATTTTAACTTATTTACTTATTTTATTTTTGTTATAGTTTAGTTTTTTGTAAATAATTAAAAGTTTTTTGTAAATATTATTTTACAGTCTTTTCTATCATTTTATTTTATTTTATTTCATTATTCAATCAGTCATAAACGGTTGGTGTGTGTGTTTAAAATTGGTAACAGTTGAACCGTCAATATCCAGTGGGCCAATCAGATTCATCCCTTTCCTTCTAGAGTTTACATAAGTAAAGAACTCTTTGTTGTTTTTCTTTGCATCCTTTGCCAAAGATTTTTCATAATCTGCTTTTGCCTGCCTAATCTCCTTTGTGACTTGGTTACAGACCAGCTTATATCTATCATAACCTTCCATGTCACCCATTAATTTATATGTATCCCATGCATTTTTCTTTTCTGCTACATGTCTAATTAGTTCATCTGGCATCCATTTAGGCCTAAACCTTGAAAAATATTTCTTAGCTGGTATGTAAAGCTTAGTAGCTTCCAAGATAAGTTCATTGATTGCTTCCCATTTTGAATTTGCTGTTGGTAACATCATCAGTTGGTCCCACTGTATAGAATTTAAATACTGTCACAGACCACCGTAGTCGCCTTTCGAAAGCAAAAACCTTTCCCTTTACCCCTGATGGTAGTTACCTCTTCGAGAAAAGCCCACTTCAGCACACTGTGATCACTGCTACCTAGTGGTTCCTTTATCTGCGGATTCTTAATGCATGAAGAATCACTACTGATAATCAGATCAAGACTATTACTCCCTCTAATTGCCTCCCGAACATGCTGATGTAGAAAACAATCATCCAATAAATCCACAAAAGCCTTGCTATGAGTGTGAGATCAACCCACAAATTCCAGTCAATATCTGGGAAAATTAAAATCCCCCATTATAAGACTCCCTGATTTACTCGGCCACTCTATTTCCCTGTACAATTTCTTATTATACTCATTAGAGTCATTATGCCTATAACACACTCCTACTCTTACTTTTGATCTCCCAGTGCTTATGTCACCCCAAACTGATTCAACATTGCACTGTCCATCAATGTCAACTGGACGCATCTCCTTAGATTTTATGTTTTTCTTAATTAACAGTGTAACCCATCCTATCCTGTCTATTCTTTCTGTACACATTGTACTGTTCAAATTCCAGTTCTGCATTCCTTATATCTGTGTGACACCATGTCTCTGATATCCCAACAATATCTGCCTTTGATGTTTTGAGCAATACCTCAAATTCTTCAAATTTATTTACCAAACTCCTAGCATTGGTGTATACACTTGATTGGTCCACTTGATATTGATGGGTCAACTGTTGATGATCCTGCTCAGGTAGCTAACAAACTAAATGAATATTTTGCATCGACATTCACACATGAGGAGTTATTCAGCGAGGGGAATGCCAGAGGTGTATTCAACTCTAGCAGTAAGCTACAGAATCTTGAAATAACTGGGAGTAAAGTGGAGGAGAAACTGTTGAAGATAAACACAAGAAAGGCACCCGGGGTGGATGGGATCTATCCAGTTATATTAAAGGAGGCAGCAAAGGAAGTAAGCAAACCCTTAGACATAATTATGAGAGCTTCCTTGGACTCAGGGGAGGTACCTTTAGATTGGAAATGTGCAAATGTGACCACAATTCACAAAGGAGGATCAAAGGCTGACACAAGTAATTATAGACCTGTGAGCTTAACTTCTGTTCCAGGAAAATTAATGGAGGCACTGGTTAAAGAAGCACTGCAGGATCATTTAGACAAGACTTCAGTTATAGCTCGGACACAGCATGGTTTTGTTAAGGGGAAGTCTTGCCTGACCAATTTGATTGGATACTATGATGCAGACGCAAAAGAACTGGATGCAGGGAATAGCTTTGATATTGTATACTTGGATCTTAGAAAGGCTTTTGATACTGTTGCACATGGAAGACTGCTACACAAATTGGAGCAGTGTGACATTGGAGGCAAATTGCTGCTATGGATAAAGGGGTGGTTGAGGGGGAGAAGACAGAGAGTGGTAATCAGTGGACACTGCTCATCGTGGACTAATGTTATTAGTGGAGTCCCTCAGGGCTCAGTGTTGGGTCCATTATTGTTTTCTGTATTTATAAATGATATTGATGATGGTATATCAAGCTTAATGTCCAAGTTTGCAGATGATACAAAGGTTGGCAGGGTTGTCAAGGACACTACTGACACTATGCTGCTGCAACAGGATCTGGAAAGGTTGAGCAGATGGTCTGAGAGGTGGCAAATGAAGTTTAACATTGACAAATGTAAAGTACTATATATGGGAAACAGCAACCCCAGAGCAACGTATCAACTCTGTGGTACTACACTGACAGTGGTAGAGAATGAAAGGGACTTTGGGGTGGTTGTGCAGGCAGATATGATGTTCTCTGAGCTGTGCAGATGGGCTGCAAGAGTAGCTCATGGAGTATTGTCAATGATATACAGGAATTTTTCCAGCAGGGATAAGGAGGTGATTATTCCCTTGTATAAGGCAATGGTCAGGCCACACCTAGAGTACTGTATACAGGTCTGGAGGCCTCATTTCAAGAAGGATGTAGAGCTGCTGGAATGAGTACAGAGAAGGGCAACAAGATTAGTGAATGGAACAAAGGAGTGCTCTTACGACGAAAGGCTTAAGTTTTGCAAATTACAGTGTCTGGAGACTAGGCACCAGCGAGGTGATCTGATAGAGGTGTATAAAGCCTTGAATGGTTTGAGCATGCTCAATGCTGATGGGATTCTTCCTCTAGCTCAGAATAATCACCTGAGAGGGCATAAATTCAAATTGAGGAAAGACAGATGTAGGATAGACGTGCGGAAATTTGCCTTTAGCCAGCGGGTGGTTGGTTGGTGGAACAGACTTCCATCCCTTGTAGTGGAGGTTGATAGCCTAAATAAGTTTAAGGCTCAGCTGGACAGGTATTTTGAATGAACAGAGGGGTGAAGTGGAAGTGGGTTTTTTTTTTTTTGGCTGATGCTGCATAAGCTTGCTTTCTTGCATCAAATGCCTCTACTAATGCTAATGCTAATGCTAATACACAAGTATACATGCACCTGTTCTTATTCTTAGCTACCCAAACCCATGTGTTTACTTGTACCACAATGACTTCCAGCAGTCTCTGAAATACCCTGAATCTCGTTTTCCAGGCTGCTGCTCATTCCAATAGAAGCAAAACAAGAATCACTTTCACCTCTGCCAGTGGCTATTGTTAATCTATTAGTCCTTGTATCCCCCCCAAGCTAGCAATTTTCCGACCCACCTAACACTGCCTCGATAGCATCAGCAAATATTTAAGTGTATCCCAGGTCTGTAGTTACTTGTGTCACCTTTTGAACCCCCTTTGTGAATTGGTGATACATTTGCACCCCTCCAGTCCAGGACCTCCCCTGAGTCCAATGAAGCTCCCATAATTATGACTAAGGTTTTTCTTACTTCCTTTGCTGCCTCCTTTAATATAACTGGATAGATCCTGTCCACCCCAAGTGCCTTCCTTGTGTTTAACTTCAATAATTTCTCCTCCACTTTGCTCTCAGCTATTACAAAATCGCTTAGCTCCCTGTTAGCATTTGATTGAATAACTCCTCATGTGGGAATGTAGATGCAAAATACTCATTCAGTTTATCAGCTACCTGAGCATGATCATCAATAGTCAACCCATATATATTTGCTGGTCCAATCTGATTCATCCCTTTCCTTCTAGAGTTTGTGAATTGGTGTTTTTGAAAAGTAAAGAATTCTTTACATAAGTAAAGAACTCTTTGCTGTTTTCTTTGTATCCTTTGCCTAAGATTTCTCGTAATCTGCCTTCACCTGCCTAACCTCCTTTGTGATTTGATTACAGACTAGTTTATACCTGCCATAGGCTTCTATATCACCTGATACTTTATATGCATCCCATACATTCTTCTCCTCTGCCACAAGCCTCATTAATTCATGTGACATCCATTTAGGCCTAAACCCTGAACAATATTTCTTAGTTGGAATGAAAAGCCTGGTAGTCTCCAAAATTAAGTCCCTGAAGACTTCCCATTTAGAATTAAACATTGGTAACTTCATCAGTTGATCCCAGTGTACAGAATTTAAAAACTGTCTGAGACCTCTGTAGTCACCTTTACGAAAGCAAAAGCCCTTCCCTTTATCCTTGATGGCAGTTACATCTTTAAGTAATTCCCACATCAGTACTTTGTAATCACTGTCACCCAGTGGTTCCTTTATCTGAAAATTCTTAATGCAACAATAATCACTGCTGATAATCAGATCAAGAGTATTACTTTCTCTGGTTCCCTCTCGATCATGTTGCTGTAGAAAACAGTCATCCAATAAATCCACAAACGTCTTGCTAGTGTGAGTGACCAAACCACAAGTTCCAGTCAATATCTGGAAAGTTAAAATCCCCCATTATAAGATATTCTGATTTACTGGCCCACTTTATTTCTCTGTACAATTGCTCATTATACTCATCAAATTCATTAGGCCTATAACATACACCTATTCTCGTTTTTACTTTCCCAGTGCTTATTTCACACCAAACAGACTCAACACTGCATTGTCCACAAACATCAATTGGATGCCCTTCCTTAGATTTTATGTGTTTTTTGAATAACAGCATAACCCCTCCTCCCTCCCTCCCTCTCCTATCTATCCTTCCTGTACACATTGTACTAACCAAATTCCAAATCTGCACTGCCTATATTTGTGTGACACCACATCTCTGGGCGCCTCCGTAGCCAGGTGGGAAGGAGCAGCAGTGCATAGCACACGCTTCTTGATTAGACCGGGGTTCGAGCCTGTCGCCACCAAATATGGAGGATGCGGAAAGGTCAGGGAATGACCACCGCATATCCCGGAGCAATATGGCCTTAGTTGCTAATGCTCCTAAAAACCAAACAACAAACCACATCTCTGATATCCCAACAATATCTACCTTTGATGTCTTGACTAGCACTTCAAGCTCATCAAATTTATTAACTATACTCCTAGCATTGGTGTACATTCAAGTATACATGCACCTGTTTCTACTCTTAGTTACCCTAACACTGCCAATGTATTTACTTGTTCCGCTATGACTCCCAGCAGTCCTGGAAATCTCCATTACCTTTCTTTCTGGACTGCTGCTCATTCAAATAGAAGCAATGCAAGAATCACTTTTGCCTCTGCCTGCAACCACCGTTAACCTTTTAGTCTGTGTATTTCCCCACGCTAGCAGTTTTCCAACCCACCTAACACTGCCTCGATAGCATCAGCAAATATTCTTGCACCCTTTCTATTTAAGTGTACTCCATCCCTGTAGAAGCAGTCTTTCCTGTCAACAAGCACAGACCAGGCTGTAAAAAATTTTACCCCTTGAGCCTTGCACAATCTCTCCACGGTCGAATTGATTGACAAGGCTCTCATCATATACTCTCTCCTATCATGTCTGAGCAGAATTGCAGACACTTTCACATTCAATCCTACTTGCAACCTTTTTTTGAGCATTGACCTGTACTTGCTGAGTAAATCTGTAGATCTCTTACTGTTAATGTCATTAGTTCCAACGTGTTCAACAACATCACCTTTTGTGCCCTTAAAAGAGGCGCCTCCATAGCCAGGTGGGAAGGAGCAGCAGTGCGTAGCACACGCTTCTTGATTAGACCGGGGTTCGAGCCTGTCACCACCAAATACGGAGGATGCGGAAAGGTCAGGGAATGACCACCGCTTATCCATGGAGCAATATGGCCTTAGTTGCTAATGCTCCTAAAAAAAACAAAATAACAATAACAATAACAGCCCTTAAAAGATGATGTCTGCTCTACAACTCATCAAATTTTGCTCCTGGCACCCTGGTAATTATAGACCTGTTAGTTTGACTTCTGTTCCAGGGAAAATAATGGAGTCACTGGTTAAATAAGTAATGCAAGATCATCTAAAGAAGACTGCAGTTATAGTTCAGGAAAAGCATGGGTTTGTTAAAGGGAAATGTTGTATGAAAAATTTAATTGGATACTACAATGTGGTTACAAAGGAACTGGATGTAGAAAATAATTTTGATATCATATACTTGGATTTCAGGAAAGCTTTTAATACTGTTGGACATAAGACTGCTGTACAAATTGGCGCATTGTGGCATCATGGGCAAGTCACTGCCATGGATATGGGATGGTTGAGTAGGAGAAAACAGAGTGGTAATTAATGGACACTGCTCTTCATGGACTAATATTATTGTTGGAGTCCCTCAGGGTTCAATGTTTCACCCATTGTTGTTTTCTGCATTTATCAATGATATTGATGAAAGTATATCAGGTTTAATGTACAACTTTGCAGATGATACAAAATTTGGCAAGGCTGTTAATGACAGTATGCTACTCAACAGAATCTAGAAAAGTTAGGCAGATGGGCTGAGAAGTGGCAACAAGAGTTTAACTCTGAGTTTGAAATTGGACAGTAAAAGGATGATGACTGGTTGTGGCACATCCAGATTGGTTTGGAAGAGATGGGAGGAATTATAGAAGCCAATTCAGAAGAACAGGGTACAGGTGGTATCTATAGAAAAGGCATTTAGCAGAAACAGAACATCTGCTTCTGCTTCTGCTGAATGCTTAATTAACGTAGCACCCCTCTTTTGAATGAAGTCTGGAAGCCCAAGAGAGGTTATGGGGTCACCGCCCCAGATGTGGCAACAGTATTGCAATATAGGATGGATTTTAGATTTGTACAGATTGAATAGCTGTTTAGAAGATAAGTAACTCTGAGAGCAAAAGAGAAAACCCAATTTTAAGATGCAGAGGAAGCAATATTTGTGATGTGCTTTTGCCAAGAGAGATTAGAAGTTGGTAATCTCTAATAAAGATATATGATCTTGTCTAGAAATCTTAGTGTTTTTGAAGATGAACATAGGAGCAGAAGAATCCTTTTTTGTGAGATATAAGACAGGACTGAACCCTCTCTAGAGAATTACCTGGAGATCAGCATTTAAGGGATTGGTAGTTGATATTTGAGAAGTTAAATTATTTGTGCAGGGTAATATTTCTGAAACTACTACTTGGGCATGACCTTGGAGAATATTATACATGATTACCTTCTATGTTATCTAGAAACTCAAATTATGATATGCAAGGATCAGTTGGTTTAAAAAAAAAAATAGATCTACTTCAGACCTTATGATCAAGTCTGAGGAAAATGTGAAAAAGGTATCGATCCAGAAGGAATATTTAATTTGTGATGTTCCTGGATTGGAGTAAACTTTTGGCACCATACAGTTCTTCAGTTTCCTGTGAGACCAGCATGCCTTTGTACTCCAGGGTCCCATGCTCTGAGATTGCTTTCAGAGTATCTTCTTCATAATCTCTGTTCAGGAGGAAGAAGATTCCACTGGCTCACTTCTCAGTGCCACACTTTTCACAATCAGATTATACACTTTAATGAGAATCATCTTGAATTAGCAGCAGTGCGTAGCACACGCTTCTTGATTAGACTGGGGTTCGAGCCCGTCACCACCAAATACGGAAGATGCGGAAAGGTCAGGGAATGACCACCGCATATACCAGAGCAATATGGCCTTAGTTGCTAATGCTCCTAAAAACCAAATAACAAACATCATCTTGAATTCTCTAGGAACTTCCATTTATGTCGATGACTTTACTGTATTCAGTAACCTGCAGAATATGTGTTCCATTAAAGTCAGTTCCAAGATTCCTTAAATAAAATAGAACTATGGAGATTACAAAATGGCTACCTGTTGTCTCTGTCTCCACAGAAACCTACTTCTGTACACTTCTGTAAAAAGTGCAGAGTACATTGTGGCCCAGAATTAATTTGGGAAATCATGTTAGGATACTTGCTGACAATGTCTGAATTCTAGGCTGAATATAAGAAAAAAAAGTGAGCTTCTAAAAAAAAACACACAGTCATGGGTGCTGGCAAGATATTTTGCAAGGTGGTGCAAAAAAAAAAAAAAAAACTACAGCAGAACCTCGATTATCCAAACCACTGCCATCCCCCCCCCCCAAATTACAGTATCTACTTTTAGTGCACTGGTTGTTATGCTGAAATATTACTTCTGCTGCTTAATGCATTTGTTTCCGATTATTTATTGAAGGAGTTAAAATTCAATTGTTGGCTTTAGTAACTGTGTGGACCCAGGACAGTCTCCATGACCTTGATGCGTAATTGTCTATTGTTTTTTTTTTTTTTTTTTGTAGTTGTTGGCGCATCGGCTTCTGTGGCCATAATGCACCTCCCAAGGTTTTTGCAGTACTTTGATCCAAGCCCGAGGCGGGATTCGAACCCACGACCTTTGGGTTGCCAGGCAGTCACTTTACCCACCTAGCTAGCCAGGTCGGCATTGTCTATTGTGAGTGCAGGAGTATGGCTCGGGGGCGGTTAGCTTTCACTCAGTCTGCTGTGAGCCACTGCAGTTTGCGGTTATTTCAGGCATTTTGTTTCTAATCACTCAATGTTCGAGTTTTGTTTGTGGCTATTTCAAAGTGAAATATTGTGTCATTTTGATAAATTTTAATTTTAATACCTTGTGTTAATAATGGCGTCTACAGGCAAAAGAAACTGCAATGCGTTGTTGATAGAAGATGAGATAACAATTATTAATAGACTGGAAAAGGGTGACGCTGGTGTATCTCTTGCTAAGATTTTTAATGTTGGTATAGCAACCATATCTTGACATAAAGAGCAGATAAAATGAAAATTTTAAGTTTGCTTCAAAGTTATACACTGAAGATAGCTCTATAAAAGGAAAACTATGAAAAAAGATAGTGATGAGAAATTAAACGATGCTGTTTATTTATGGTTTCTACAAAAGAGAAGTCAAGGCGAACCTATTTCTGGGCCTCTTATGTGAAAAAGCATTACAATTGAATCAGCCGACTGGGCTAGCCGGGTGGGTAAAGTGCCTGCCTGGCAACCCAAAGGTCGCGGGTTCGATTCCCGCCTCGGGCTTGGATCAATGTACTGCAAAAACCTTGGGAGGTGCATTATGGCCACAGAAGCCTATGCGCCAACAACTACCAAAAAAAAAAAAAAAAAAAAAAAAAAAAAATTACAATTGAATCAAAAGTTTAAAAGCCCATCTGAATTTAAAGACTACAGGATGGCTGAAAATTTTCAAATCTCACCACAGCGTAAGGGAGCTTGAAATTCAAGGAGAAGCTTTATCAGGTGATGTTTTGGAGATAGAAGCTTTTCTGAAAATGATGGAGGAAGAAGGTTTTTCCAAGGATGAAGTTTACAATGCAGATGAAACTGGTCTTAATTGGAAGTCACTCCCTCGTAAATTACTAGCATCATGAGCACTACACAAAACTTGCACACAATACACTGCATACACATGACCGGATATGGCGAAAGCCTCTTCACAAGATGTACAAAAAGGGCTAATGGTAGATGCCCTATTGCCCACAACAACAACAACATTTGAATTCCCCCTTCATCATGACATGAAATGGCTGCTCCTGGTTTAAAAGCTAACAAACAGCTTGTTACAGTTATGGTGTGTGCGAATGCAAGTGGACAGCATGTTTACCATTATTGGTGATTGGGAAATCCATTGTTAGATTTAGCCAAGATTTTATTCCAAGTGTGAAGAGTCATCGAGAAAATGAGGGTAAAGCTGGTAAAGTTTTGCTTATTATTGATAAGGCACTATCCCACCCTCCTCTTCAAAAACTGAATTCAATTGACGAGAACTTTATCAGGTTTTCACCGCCAAATGTTACAGCCCTGCTGGAGCCAGTGGATCAAGATGTTATAGAAAAACTAAAAAAGATGTACAAAAAAACAAGTCCTGCATCTCTTGCTGCTACCAGAGGGAGATGAAGAAAATATGCTTGAGTTTTCAAAGAAGTTCAACATTAAGGATTGTTGCTACATGTTAGCAGATGCCTAGAACATGTTGGAGGGAAATCTGAAAAAGGCATTGCATGAACTTTGGGGCTGCTGAAGAGATGGTCACACATGTGCAAGATTTGAATGAAGACATAGGTAAGATTGTAACTTAATTTCAAGGGATTCCCAGGTTTTGCGAGTGTGGGCAAGATGAGGTAAAGGCATGGTTAAAGAACGTTGTTGAGGATCCTGGTTATTATATTTTAACTGAAGAAATTGTTGCATTAGTGCAGGATGAAGAACATGCTGACTTTAACCAAAGTGATTCTAATGCGAAGAAGACGAAGCGGGCCCACTCATGTGGCGGCCTTCACTGGCTAGAAACTGCAGTGGCATGGTGTGAGCAACGGTCTGAATGCAGTTCTACGGAGATATCACTATTAAAGAGGATGAGAGACCTCACCACAAAAAAAAAAAAAAAAAGACTATTAGCATTAGTAGAGGCATATGATACAAGAAAGCAAGCTTATATAGCATCAGCCAAAAGGGAAAAAAAAAAAAAACCCTTCCCATTTCACCCTTCCATTCACTGCAAATGTTTGTCCAGTTTTGCCTTGAATTTATTTAAGTTGCTGACCTCCATTACAACAGATGGAAGTTTGTTCCGTCTATCAAACACCCGCTGGCTAAGGGCAAACTTCTGCAAATCTATTCAACAATTGTCTTTCCTCAATTTGAATTTATGCCCTCCTCAGGTGAGTAATCTGAGCAAGAGGAAGAATTCCATTAGCATTGAGCTTGCTCAATCCATTCAAGGCCTTATACACCTCAATTAGATCACCGTGCAGGTGTCTAGTCTCCAGAAGCTTCAATTTACAGAACATAAGCCTTTCTTGGTAATGTCAACCCTTTGTTCCACTCACCAATCTCGTTGCCCTTCTCTGTATTTGTTCCAGCAGCTCTACATCTTTCCAAAAATGAGGTCTTCAGACCTGTATGCAGTACTCAAGGTGTGGCCTGACCATCACCTTATACGAGGGAACAGTCACCCCCCTTATCCCTGCTAGAAAAATTCCTGTATATCATTGACAAGACACCATGAGCTACTTTTGCAGCCTTTTTGCACTGCTCTGAAAACTTCATATCTGACTGCAAAATATCCCCAGGTCCTTATCATTCTTCACATACCCTAAGTGTAGTACCAGCCAGTTGATACCTTACTCTAGGATTACTGCCACCCATATGCAGTACTTTATATTTGTCAATGTTAAACTTCAGTTGCCATCTCTCAGCCCATCTACTCAACTTTTCTAGATCCTGTTGCTGTAGCATACTATCATTACTGTCATTAACAACCCTGCCAACCCTCGTACCATCTGCAAACTTAGACATTTAGCCTGATATACCTTCATCAATATCATGGATAAATACTAAAAACAATGAGCCCAACACCGAACCCTGGTGTTGTTTGACATTGAACAATGTGAAATGGGATAATCTGTGGGATTTATTTTTCTCCTCATTTTCATGATTTCACTGTTGTTTAATCACTGCTCTGATCATGTTACTGAAATTATTCTTGTGTGAATAAAATCCTTTATTCCTCATTCCACCACGAACTCTCCCCTTTTATCTAAATTGCAGTGTTCTAAAGATTTTCTTAGGCGCGTCAAGATGAAAATATAGTACTGTATATGAAATTTACTTTTCTTCTAATCTTAAGAACCTCTTTCTTCCTGCCCTAAGTCTTGCAAGGATAGCAACCAAGTTAATTATAAATCCATACTCGATTTTGAAAATTCTAAGAGTAGGAATCTTGCCTCTAGTTTAAATGTTAGTAAAGTCTTTGGCTAGATGTTGATAAATCTCCCTCCATACTAGACACATTACATTAAATGATGTTGATAAATCTCTCTCTCTCTCTCCATACTGAACACATTACATGCATTGCTTTCCTTGGTTTATATTACATGCAGAAAGAGATTAAAAGAATCCTGAACAGTTCTGATATCAAGAAGTCTCCACCAGTTTTAAAAATTTCTCTAATTTTTAAAACTGGTGGTCCTGGGTGCTAGGCATGCTCATGCTGCAATTGTGTGGGAAATGTGTAAAGCATTATTGAAATCTATAGTTCTCGTTAAATTCTAAAGTTTTTCAAATAATAAAGTTAATAAGTTAACTTTATTATTTGAAAAACTTTATGATTTAGTGTGTGTGTGTCCGTCCATATCACATTATATGTGACACACACACACACACACACACACACACACACACACACACACACACACACACACACACACACACACACACACACACACACACACACACACACACACACTAAATCATCATTAAAGCACTGTTTTGTTTGTTTTTTATCCCCGTTTTAGGCACATAGATGCAACTGCAGCAATCGATGGTTTCATTGGTTGTTTTCGTGGGCTTGTGATCAATGATAATATAGTGAATTTGTATAGCTACATGAAGAGGAGGTAAGTAAGTATTTTGTTAATCTCCTGTGTCTGACTTTTTATGTGATAATTAATGGAATATTTTTAGTTAATCTCTAATCTCTCAGAGATAGATTGTGATCAAAAATTCTATCAAAAATGTTGTTAAGATGTTTTCATTAATTTAATAATCTTATGAACTGTGCTTGCATGAAATGCATGCTTTTGCAGTAGTTACTGCATTTGTGAAAATGAGATCCTCTTCAAAGAAAAGTGAATTTTTAGCATATTATAGATTTCAAAAATTCCAGCATTAGAGTGGATGTTGTTTAATTAAGTTTATCAGTTTATTGTGTATTGTTATTTTTATCTTGGTTGAAAACTGGAACATACTCCAAAAACTATACAATAAAAAAATGAATAAATTAATTAAGAATTTTTTGTTCCTACAAAAGAATTCTGTTTATTTGACCCTCTGAAATCTGGAAAGTTTGGATCTTGGCATTTTCTGGATTTTGGGTGGGCATTTTATTAGTTGGGAGGATGCATTTTTATAGTGCAACTTACCGTACAAGTGTACCCTGCATTGAGAGACAGGTAACTTATGTGGAAATTATTATTATATTGTACAGCAAGTAAAAATAAAATTAATTTCCCCATCCAAAATATATTTTACATAATTAATGAACCAGTGCCCAAAATTTCACACAGTTGCCTCACTGAAATCCAGCCATTGATGTTCCTTAACATAATTTATTTTTTTTCACAAGAGATAATGACCTATTTTGCATTTTGATACAGTTTTCTGCATCTTTGACTTTTCTTATGAGCAGAATACCAGCCTATAGAAATGGCTGAAGAACCAGTAATTCTGAGTAATTTAATAATTGCCAATGAGCCTGTCAGCATTTTTCAATAAAATAGTGTGTGATATTAATATGAAAATGCCTGTTGTTGAGTTGTCAAAGATGGTTAAATATCTTTACTCCAGATAGTTAATGTCTCAAGACTACATGATTGAAATAGCCAAGCCAAAACAATCTGAAAAACTGTTATTAAGAACCTTTAACTACATAACATTCCAGAAATCTTCACCTTTTTTCAGTTTGCTTTCCAAGCATTTGTTGGCTTATGCTATTGTCATGTGTGCCTGTCTCCTCCCATATGAACTCAATTCAGTTTTTCTATTTCTGGTGAAACTTTGGAAATTCAGTTGCCAGGAAGTCTAGATATCATGGCAATTGTTATGAACAAAACTTGGACTCAAATACCATGCTAGTAAACAATTTTAAAATACATAGGGCATCAGGTGAAATTTTGAATATCAAATTTGAAGTCTCAATTTTAAAATAAATTCTTACTGTAGTTTTTTCCCCAGTAATCTCCTGCTTCCCTTCTGGTTTATTTTTTTTTTTTTCAATGAAATCCTGTTTATTTATTTTTTTTTTATCAGTAATTTGCTTTCCAAAGGTCAGAAGTTGGCAGCTATGTTTATAGAGTGTCTCAAAAATATGTGCCCACATTTTAAGAAATAAATAAAATTAATTACAAACCTCAAAACTATTATTATTGGGTGTGCTTAGAAGGCATAGTTTTCAGGATATGGTGAACTAGTGCAGGTATCAGTTCTCCACCATTTTCTTATAGGCACTGTTTGCAGTGATGAACAGTGCCTATAAGAAAATAAAATAGTTCCACACACTTGTTTAATTTCATCTTTTAATTGTGGAAGAGTTTTTTTTTTTTTTTTTTACACTATAAGCCAAAGTTGAGTGGAGTTGAATCTGTAAAAGTGGGGGGGAATTGACACATTGTTGTTGGCCTGTCCCCTGGTTTACAAAATTGTTATCAAGATACGCTCTGGCATCATGATGATAATGTAAGGGTGCCCCATCATACTCTCAGAAACTCAGTCGAAATGGATACATTAAGCATGTGGAAATACATATCACTAGTAATGCTCCTTCAAAAAAAAAATACAGACCAACAGTTTCCCTGGATCAGATACCACACCAAACTTTAACTCCTGTTATTTAGTATTCACTGCATTCTCTTCATGAATGTTTGGATTATCAGAGGACCAACAATTGTGTTGGTTCACTGTACCATTGAGCTTGAACTTTGCTCTCATCTGACCAAACAGACTTGTCCAAAAATCTTGCATTTTTGTCCACCTTCACTTTAAACCATTCACAGCTCGGCTCAATAATTGGGATCATCTTCATTCATATCATGTAGCAATCTTGGCTCATCAGATTTCCACTTATTTGATCTTTGGAGACTACACTTGTTCTTCTAATTTCAGTCTTACAGAAAATTTATGATCGCCTTACAGATTTTTCTGATGTTAAAATTGTTGCAACACCATGCCCCCATCAATGGGGGAGGGATCTCCCAGATCTTTGCTTTCACAAATCTTGCAGTATACCAATTACTCAAATTTATCATGAATTTTTGAAATTATTCTTCATGATGGTGGTTCTGTGGCAAATTTATGGCTCCACTGCCTTTGAACTACTCACTCATTCTCAGATTTCCAGTACCATTTTAAAATTAAAATTTCTTTGCATTGCAGGTATTACATTACATTTCATTTAGGTTTAACAACTGATGCCATCTTTTAGCAGAAAAATATACTAACAAAAGACAAAAACATTTAAGTTTGGTTATAGTATTAGTTTTTTTTTTTTTATTAGTTGTTGGCGCATCAGCTTCTATGGCCATATTGCACCTCCCAAAGTTTTTGCATTTTACTGTGATCCAAGCCCGAGGCGGGAATCGAACCCGCGACCTTTGGGTTGCCAGGCAGGCACCTTACCTACCTGGCTAGCCTGGTCGGCTATATAGTATTAGTAGTAGCAAATGTTGCAAGGAAGCAAACCTGTACAGCATCAGCCGAAAAAAAAAAAAAAAATCACATTCTCTCTCCCTCCCTCCCCACTCATCACCTGTCCATATTCAGCAATCATATTTTACAACCATCCTTCTTCTTTCTTACTAAGAATACCCTTTGCTCTCCTCACTAATCTCATTGCCTTTCTCTGCACTTGTTCCAAGAGATCCACATCTTTCCTGAAATGAGGCCTCCAGACCTGTATCTACTATTCAAGATGTAGCCTAAGCATTGCCTTATACAACAGATGATTATAATCACTTATCCTTTCTGTCAAAATTTATGTATATCATTGACAAAATTCCATCAGCTGTCTTAGCAGCCTGTCTTCATGTCTGACTGCACAGTTAGCTCCCAGGTTTTTTTTCATTCTCCATCTGAGTACCACACAGTTAGAATGTTATTCTGGGATTAAATTACTCTTACTCATATGCAGTACCTTGCATTTGTCAATGTTAAATTTGAATTGCCACTCTCAGCGTATCTTCCTAATTTTTCTAATAGCATACCCTGATTACTGTCATTAAGCAGCCTGACTTTTGTATCATCTGCAAACTGAGACATTAAGCCTGATATGCCTTCATTAGTATCATTAATAAACACAGAAAAAAAAAAATGGACCCAGACTGAGCCCTGTGGTACTTTACTAATAACATTTATTCACAAAGAGCAGTGCCCACTTAATGATTCCTTTATCTATAGTGGTAACTTGCCCCTACTGTCACACTGCTCCAGTTTGTAAAGCAGTCTTACATGGAACAGCATTAAAAGCTTTTCTAAAATCTAAGTATGTGATGTAAAATTTATTTTTGCATCCAGTTTCTTTGTTACTGCATCATAATATCCAAACATCTGTATACATTTTATGCATACAGATGATTTAACCATCTCCTGTTAGTCACAGAGCACAAATAGTATCAAAAAATATCTTCAACTTACATTAGCTAACATATAATCTGGGACCATACACAATGGTTACCGTTTAACCAAAGAGAAATTCACCACCAGTTACTTTTCTTAAGAACATGAACTCCACAATGATCCCCAAACAGTGTTGAGGTTCATATTGAGAGAGAGAGAGAGAGAGAGAGAGAGAGAGAGAGAGAGAGAGATCCCACTCATCAATGGATCATCCCTATTGCATTTGTCAGCACTATCCAGTTCTTAGGCCTAATGCTGGACAGCAGACCAAGCTTTCAGGCCCACATGACTCAACATTTTCTTGAATAAATTAAATATATTCTGATCAGTATTATCCGTGTCATGGGGGTACCAACTGCCACACTTCATTATGCCTCTATAGGACCCCAGTGACTATAGTGATTTCCAAGTAAATTGCAAGTACTATCTCTCATAAAGCAGTTTATTGTAAAGGGTATAATTTACAGTTATAAGATTGACATGCTTTACAATTGTAATTTACAATGTCTTTTAATTTTGATCTTCAGAAGTAAAGAAGTTAACCTACTTAGAAGAAAGAAAGATATACCTTTCTGATTGTATATATAACTAATTTTTTAGCATAGCAACTGCTAAATTCTCCTTATTGCTTTCTCGCTGGTGGCACAATACCTGCCTCCTGTGGTGGGGCTGGAATCCTGGGAGAAGAAAAATACTCTCCTATGCTAAAAGGAACAACAGTGGGCAATACAAAATAGTCCACCTGGGATCATCCAATCGAGGTTTTTTCTCAGCCAGACAATATGACCTAAACATATCTCGTAACATAAACTCTAGAGTTCATAAATATGTGCATCTACCATCTATATCAAGCTCTACTATCGATCTTTCATTATGTTCTCCAACAATAATTTCCCCCCCCCCAATTCCTCCAATCAGCACACAGCAGAAAACATTGTAGTGACCACTTCCTGGTCGTCTGTATACATCTAGACACATTCTCTTATGTAAGTGACATAAGAACAACCTGGAAATTCTACAAGTTTAACTGTATGAAATACCAAGAAATAGCTCATTTATATACTTATATCATTGCAACCCACACTCCGAGACAGCCTATATTACAAAACAGATATAGCAGCAACTGAATCTACCATCCCCAAATCATCTAATAAACTGTAATAATGCTAAAAAGTAGAAGAATAAATGCTGAAATCTATTTCATAAACTAGATCAATGAACTACAATCTACAAACAGAAATTTATTTCATAAACTATAACTAATCTAATGCAGTTCAAGAAGGCAAGGGCTCAAACTCACCATATTAGATGAGCAAAAAATAAGCATAGGCACATTATGTTGTCACTATAAACAGATCCTCAGATACTGCTATAGTCTGGAACAAAATAAAACAAACAAATTAATGTCTGTTTGAATTTGTTGTCCAACTCTACTTCTAAAGGATAAGGAAATATTTGAACTTCTTAAAATTTTCCAATACATTAAGCAGTTTGTTTGAAACATTCAGTCATTATCATGTATGATAATGACTGAAAGAGAGTGGTAATCAATGGACACTGCTCATCGTGGACTAATGTTATTAGTGGAGTCTCTCAGGGTTCAGTATTGGGTCCATTATTGTTTTCTGTATTTATAAATGATATTGATGATGGTATATCAAGCTTAATGTCCAAGTTTGCAGACAATACGAAGGTTGGCAGGGTTGTCAAGGACACTTCTGACACTATGCTACTGCAACAGGATCTGGAAAGGTTGACCAGATGGGCTGAGAGAGAGGTGGCAAATGAAGTTTAACATTGACAAATATAAAGTACTACATATGGGAAACAGCAACCCCAGAGCAATGTATCAACTCTGTGGTACTACACTGACAGTAGTAGAGAATGAAAGGGACCTGGGGGTGGTTGTGCAGGCAGATATGAAGTTTTCTGAGCAGTGCAGACGGGCTGCAAGAGTAGCTCATGGTGTATTGTCGATGATATATAGGAATTTTTCTAGCAGGGATAAGGAGGCGATTATTCCCTTGTATAAGGCAATGGTCAGACCGCACCTAGAGTACTGTATACAGGTCTGGAGGCCTCATTTCAAGAAGGATGTAGAGATGCTTGAACGAGTACAGAGAAGGGCAACAAGATTAGTGAATGGAACAAAGGGGTGCTCTTACGAAGAAAGGCTTACAAAAGTTTTGCAAATTACAGTGTCTGGAGACTAGGCAACGGCGAGGTGATCTAATAGAGGTGTATAAAGCCTTGAATGGTTTGAGCATGCTCAATGCTGATGGGATTCTTCCTCTTGCTCAGAATAATCACCTGAGAGGGCATAAATTCAAATTGAGGAAAGACAGATGTAGGATAGACGTGAGGAAATTTGCCTTTAGCCAGCGGGTGGTTGGTTGCTGGAATAGACTTCCATCCCTTGTCGTGGAAGTTGATAGCCTAAATAAGTTTAAGGCTCAGCTGGACAGGTATTTCGAACGAACAGAGGGATGAAGTGGAAGTGGTTATTTTTTTATTTATTTATTTTTATTTATTTTTTATTTTTATTTTTATTTTTTTTTTTTTTGGCTGATGCTGCATAAGCTTGCTTTCTTGCATCAAATGCTAATGCTAATGAACCAGCCTTTCAGTTGCTCAAAGCATGGACAGAAAAGTAAAAACTTAACTTCAATACTACTTGCCAATTTTCATAATATCTACCACTGACTGTGATTGAATTGCATAATGCACTTACACAGGTGAAGAATATTGCTCTAAGCCATAATGGAAATTATTATGCAGTGACCGCTCATTTAAGTTTAACTCTCTTTTAAGCTCATTTAAGTTTAACTTTTAAGTTTAACTGCTCTCTTACAGTTATATAATGGAATTTTCTTAGATTAACATTATCCTTAGCTGGTGCCATTCTTCAGCATTAACCTTCCAGAAGCCAGGGAAAGACCACACTGAGCCACTAAATTACTACCTTATTGATCTAACCAGTGGTTCAGGAAAAACATTAGAAAAAAATAATACCAGATTGACATGGTCCTTAGACTCAAAGTGTTCATATCTAAGTCAGTATGGTTTTTGAAAGAGTAGTTAACACCTTATCTCATGATTAAAGCTGAAGCAAATATTTGGCATCCTTCCTCAGAAATGAGCACTTAAAATATATTTTTTTAGCCTTTTTTTGTTTGCAGTGTTTATGAAGTGATGATATATATTAAGTTCAAAACCTGCACACTTAATGTTCTTTTTTTTTTTCCTTTTTTTTTTTTTTTTTGACACATTCAACCTTTTTTGGGTGAAAAATATTTCATTAAACTAAACTAAACTAAACTAAATGTATCTTGAATATTACTGTATAAATGGAATAAATGCAGTATTAATATGCTCTTAGTGATATTTATACTGTGCTATGCCTTGAATTGAAAAAGCTTTTGATATGACTTGAAAATATGGGCTTCTCCATGACCTCTATAAATTTGGCCTTTGAGGCAATTTATTTAAATTATTCAGACCATTTTGAGTAATAGATCCTTTCAAGTACATTTCCAGTCTTTTCTTTCTTGAATGTATGTATCAGAAGAGGAAGTTTCCTAACGCTCTATGCTGAGTGCCACACTCATTGCCAAGGCGCTTCCGTAGCCAGGTGGGAAGGAGCAACAGTGCGTAGCACACGCTTCTTGATTAGACTGGGGTTCAAGCCTGTGACCACCAAATACAGAGGATGCGGAAAGGTCAGGGAATGATCACCCCATATCCCTGGAGCAATATGGCCTTAGTTGCTAATGCTCCTAAAAACCAAATAACAAACAAACAAACAAACAAACACTCATCGCCAATCAGGTTCAACTATATAATTAAGTTTATACCTGACACAGTCGATGCATATTTGTATGTGAATGATTTTGCTATCTCATGTTATTTTCCAAATATACAACTACTCAAAAGACAACTACAAAGCACCATTCACAGGTTAGTGAATGGCGCTTTGTAGTGAATGGCCCATTCACTCTTGGGCCAAAAATAATATCTGTTGATTTACTAAACCAAAAACAATGGCTATTGACTTTCTGAACCAAAATTAAGTGTAGTCCCTTTTGTCACAGGCATACTTTGTATCCTTATCCAGACTTTCTTCGATATATGAAAAGGAGGTTGCACAAGGAAAAGTTTTGGAATTGAGAGATTTTTAGTTAAAAATATTAATTAGCCATTTTAAAGAAGAAATAAATATTAAAGTGAATGTAAATAGTATTCTTTAACTGTTTCAGGAAAGGGGGAGATTATTTTCAAGAAATGTTGATAGGTGTATTTAAAGGAACCTTGCAAAGAGGAAAGAGATATCAAAGAACAGCATTGTACTGTACATGATGTGTAGGGTGTCAGAGGAAATAGGATTCAAGAGACAATAGTTTCATAGGAATAGGTATTGGAATTTAAAAAGGTGATACAGCCACTTAATCATACAAAATAAACCAAGTCCTTTGTTAATGTCCAGTAAAGTATGGCCTAAATAGCCTGTGCATCAAAAACTCTAATAACACAATGATCTCTTCTCTAATGGAGTCTCTCTCTCTCCCCCCCCCTGACAATCAGATTGTGTCATTGAAATTATTCTTGTTGGGACGAAATATTTTATTCCTCATTTCACAATCAGGTTTCATCTTTTTACGTAAACCTTGGTTTTCCAGTAAATGTATAAGGTTGCACAATAAGAATATTGCAGTTGGTTTGTATCCAAATTCTCAGCTTCATTTTTCTGCCTATTCTAGGGGATTTGACAGGAATTTTATGCACGATCTGCCCATAGAAGCAATATTATCAGTCAGAAAGGTCCAAATTACTGCATGCCTAGATTTCTACTTTTGCTCTTTAAATATAAAAAAAAAAACACATGAATGAAATGTTTTTAATTAAAATATGTTTTTTCTTGATTTGCCTTTAAAAATTGTGATGCATCATATTTTCTAAAAATTTAATAACTTGTCAATCTCATCTTGCACATAGTGATTGTGCTTTTATATATTTCAATAAACAGATGTATAGTAACGTAACTGTTTTCAAATTATTCAAAGTAGTATCACTTGAAAAAAAAAATTACAGCAGCTCTGTCTTTATAGTGGTGATGATGTTAGATCAAGTTGTAGCCAGTCATGCTTGCCCAATCCATGCCAGAATGGTGGTGTTTGTCACGAATTCTGGGGATCATACTCTTGTAAATGTGCAAACAGATATGCTCACACAGGAAAGAACTGTGAAAATAGTAAGTTGTTCAGATCTACTCTTTTATCCTCTTTAAATTCATAGTTAATTTAGTGTTGTAATTGCACTGTAAAAGAAATACTAACAAAATATTATGCCATTAACATTTTTGTGTTGGTCGAAAAATTCCACATATAGCCCGATGGACATTTATACAGAAATTTGTTTATTCTTTTTTTGATCTTATTTGATACATATTTGATCTTATTTGATAGAAACATATTTGATCTTATTTGATAGAAACATATTTGATCTTAAAATGAGAATTGTTGTGATTTTTCACTAAATTAGAGCTAATTTCTACACTGAATAAGCATTAATTACTGTGCCACCCCCCTACCAGGTAATGGCCACTGAGATTCATTGATTTGTGTGTATGTGTGTTATTGTGCTTTTGATGTTTCTGTCACAATCAGTTCTCTTACAATGTTTGGAAATTAAAGAGCTTTAGAACAGTTTTTAGAACATGCATTGTTTGTACTGTGTAGTGATGAATAGTTAGAGATAATTTTTATGTCCGATGGCATTGATATAATTGTCTACTTATTTTTCTGTGCCACAATAAAACTTGATTTGTTTATGTCTGTTATCTGTAAAGCACATAACTATTTAAAAAAAAAAGTTTCATGTTGCTCTTTGCTATATAATAATAATAAAGGCATTTTGTAATCTATGAAAGCCTTGCTCATTCAGGGCTAGAACAACCTTTGAAGATAAATAAAAAAAAGGTGTTCCTATATAATAAAATATTCATTATTTATATTAAATATAATTGATATAAAAAGTGGTGCCTCTGTAGCCAGGTGGAAAGGAGCAGCAGTGCATAGCACACGCTTCTTGATTAGAGCGGGGTTCGAGCCCGTCACCACCAAATACGAAGGATGCGGAAAGGTCAAGAAATGACCACAGCATATCCCGGAGCAATATGGCCTTAGTTGCTAATGCTCCTAAAAACCAAATAACAATAACAATATAAAAAGTATAGGAATATATTACTGCATTTCTCTGATATTTATATATCAACTACAACTTTTTTATAAGTTGAAAAGTGTAATGCAAACTTGCCATAGTAAACATAAAGAAAAACAGTTTGTGCTTAGCAATTTATGTTGTTCAAGATTTTATGGGGAAAATCATACACTCTCAACTTTGAAGAAAGTTTTATAAGTAGGATAAAAATTTTATTTCTGAAAGAAAATTAAGTAATTCAAAAGCTAATATTCAGTATATACTATTGTCAATACAGTCAGAACTCTATATAATGATCCCTCAGGGGAATGAGAAAAACTGTCTTTATATCGACTGTTTTTTTTAAATGGTTGATATAAAGACCGTTTAAAAAAACAGTCTTTAAATTTTTAATAAATAATATTAAACAACATTGTTTAATATTTTTTTATAATATTAAATAATATAATATATTATAATATATTATATTATAAATTATATAATACTATAAAATTATAATATAATTTTATAGTATTAAACAAAAAAATTATGAGGAAAGTGATAGTAGGAGAGGAAAAAGAAGAAGAAGAAGAAGAAGAAGAAGAAGTACCATTGAAAGAGGAAAAGGGCAGTTATTCCTCACTCATAAATCCCTCAAATAGGCAGAGCTTCCCCATTAGGGAAAAACTGTTACCTATTCTCGGTAACTTGGGCAGCATCAAGCTCCTGCAAATGGCACTGTTTCGAGGCTTATTAGCCTCTCTCCATTGAGTGGGGTAGGTACTCTGGTGTTGCAATAGTGACAATCCAGTTGTGAAGTATAACTCCACAATATGAGAGATGCCTGATAGAGTGCACTGATTTAGACTAAAGGATATTTTTGCCTAGACTGCAAAGGAGTTTACTGACACATGGGTTAGTGTAATTTGTGTAATTTTTATACATGTAGGTATAAAATGATCATCTACCCAGTTATTTATTCAAGATAGTGCAATGTCACATCAACTCATTGTGAAGGTATTCACAATATGAGATATAATTAAAATGATGCCAATTCATCTACCTGGGTGAATGATCATTTTATACTTACATGTATAAAAATAATGCAAATTGTTACTTATTCTTGGTGGTATTCACTGAGAATAAGTAAAAATAGTCTTCTCGATTGGTGAAAATGTTACTTATTTGAGATAGTGCAATGCCATGGAAACTTGTTGTGAAGGTATTCACAATATGAGGTATAATTAAAATGATGTGGGTAGATGATCATTTTATACCTACACGTATAAAAGTAATGTAAATGCATAACCCATGTATCAGTAAACTCCTTCACAGACTAGACAAGACAAAAATATCCTTAAGAAAATTATGATTGTAAATTTTGCATTGATTGTAAAGTGCAGTAAGGTTACAATTAAATTGTAAATTTTACTACATAAGCTACATACCTATTAAGACCTGACAAGAGAATTGTTTCATGCTTTAAAATAATCTGTCAAAACATTCTGTTTCAATGGTAGAGCAAGTTTTAAAAGAGAATTATGAAAGTGCATGATAGCAGTATTTCACTTTTGCAGTTAGGCTGCTCTTTAAAAAATCAATGTACAAGTTCTAACCCTTGATGAGCATCTTTCACTGAAACTTTTTGTACAATTACAGTAGGTTCCTCATTTTCATCACTACAAATTTCAGAAGATTCCATTACATCTGCAATGAGTTCCTCTTCATTCATGCATATCCCGAAACATTCAATATCTTCATCCATTTCTGCATCATTTTTGAAACTTAAGTTTTTCTGTAATTTAGGTGTTCAAATATTTCTTCCCTATTATCAAACTGTTCAAAAACACACATGCTCAAATATTTCTTCCCTATTATCAAATTGTTCTTCAGAATTAATAGAGAAAGAAGCATGCAAAACTTCACACATTGAATCATTCAGGGTGGCAAATTCAGCATGTTTGAAGCAATTGGCAATCACTTTTTCATCAACTTTATCCCATGCTGAAACACATAAATGCACACCCCCACAGGATGTCGATTTTGCATTGAATTTGGCTTTCAGACATAGCACAATTTTGTTTAATAGCATTCTTCAGTAGTTTTTCTTAAAACACTGGATTACACCTTCATCAAGTGGCTGAAGAACTAACATATTTGGTGGTCGGCCATTGCACATAGGTCGTTTACTTGACAATGAGGGATGCAGTTATCCACAAACAGGATACTTTTTCTATTCTTCTCACTCATCCTGCAATATAAGTTTCTGATCCATTCTTTGTAGATTTGTGATGTCATCCATGCCTTGTGGTTTACTCGATACATGGGCAGTAATGTTTCCAGACCTTTAAAGCATCAAGACTTCTGAGTTTTCCCAATGATTAAAAGAGGAAGCTAGGAGAACAGTAATCCATTGTTTGGCCTTTTTTCTTCCGCTATATTTCTCACCTTTAAATATTATATCTGGTAGCAATTTAAAAAAAAGAGTCCCGTTTCATCAGTATTGAAGATGTCATTATTGTTGTATATCAAAAAAACATTTTTTTAACGATTTTCCTTTCATTCCTTTGTAGGGTCAATGTCCACCTGCACTTTCAGCACACTTTTTTTGAAAGACAAGCCATGACAAGTCTGAAATTCCTGGCATCCATCCATCTGAATCCTTAAATTTTCATATCATTCCATTTGATGCGCAAGTGATTCAGCCTTAGCTTTTAAAAGATTACCATTTACAGGAACGTTTTTTGCGGACATCATCATTAGCCATTCCAAAAGTGCCTTTTCAAGATTCAGATATTTCATCTTTTTTGCTCAAATCTTACCTTGCAGCAGATTTCTCTAAACTTCAGTCTTTTTTCGATCTTTCAGAAGAGTGAACTGGATACTCTTAAGAATGCCAAACTGTTTGGCTATGCTAGTCTTAGAATGCACACCATTATCTGTATCCTTCAAAATCCTCATTTTATCCATTATCTATAGCTTGCAAAATCCTAATTTTATCCATTATCTATAAATGGATCAGCTACGTAGAAAGAATGAACCCAGACCGGATCCCAAAATTAGCCTTTAATTACAAGCCTACAGGCAAGAGATATGTTGGTCGACCAAGACAACGATGGCGAGATCAAGACCACCTACAAGAGCTACAATGGAACAGGTCTTAAAAGACCTAAGCCGGACCAAGTTCATGATGATGATCTATAGCTTGCAAAATCCTAATTTTATCTGCTTTCTTGGAGCCATACCAATAAACATACACTCTAATTAATGAAATTAACTTCTAGCTAGTGTTCATTTTATTACTGCACTGTGAGAAAAGAGCGTGGAAAATCTTAGCAAATGATATCTCATGGTCAGGCTGCAACTTTATTTGCTTCAATATATTTGAAGTGTATACTGTTATTTTTAAATGCAAATATTGTAATAAAAAAGTAAGCTTCAGATTAAGAGGTAGAAATTTATGGTCATTATAGAGAAATCCTTTTATTTTCAGTGTCATTATGCTGAATGTAAAATAGCATTAGGTTAGTGAGCAATTAGCCAGGACCAACCATAGGATATTATAATGCATTGGGATGTTAAAAAGAGGTTCGCTATAAAGAGCTTTGACTGTAATAACGGAAACAATAATAAAGGGAAAAAATTGTCCATCTTCATGTAATCTATATTTATTTCATTTCTATCGGTAACTATATATAAAAAGAAAAGCAGTAAGGCAGATTTTCATTATTGATTAGTGTATCATTCCTAGTTATCTGAATAATCAGAAAAATATTGGAAAACTAAATTATAATATAATTATTTAGTATGACCTGGACTAGACTAAGAAAGACTAAAAAGATTTGTAATTTTTTTTTTTTTTTTTTTTTTATGAGAGAGAGAGAGAGAGAGAGAGAGAGTACAAGTTTGGATATACTCTGAAGACTGTGAGGCTAGAAACGTCAAGCTTAACTAGTCTCACACAGGCTAGTTAAAGCTACAGCAGAAAAGTATAAAATAAATATTAATACCACCTCTCTTCCTTACAGCCCATCACAAAATTGGAGTTAAAAGAATCACTGAATAAAAAAATCCAACAGTACTGATGGTTCAGATGGAATACAGTAAACCCTCGCTAATCTGGTTACAGTTGATCCAGATGTCAGATAATCCAGATCGAAATATGAAAAATTCTGTTCACAGTTGAGTACTTTGAAAGACACATGGGATTTGTCACTCTGACTGCAGAGAGAGAGAGATGGATCATACATTACATTGTCTTGCATGTTGTTCAGTATCATTGTTGACTCTGAATTGGGCAGATGTTATTGCTTATATCACTTCATTTGCATACTTCTTTATATGTACATAAGTTAACATATTTTATATAATTATGGGTTCTAAAGAATTGAAAAGTGGAATAAAAAGAAAACAAGTTACTTTAACTATCATTAACAAGCTCAAAATGGTGATAGAACAACTTGAAAATGGTATTCCTGGAAGAAAAAAAATTTCTGAAGAATTTGGTATTAGCCAACAGACTGTCAGATATTAAAAAAAAAAAGAATCTGTAAAGACATTTTCTCTAAAATTCAATGTGGGGAGTGATAAAAGCAGTGTATCAAATAGACAGACATTAAATAATCCAAAAGAAGTGTTGCTGGAAGCAGTGGCAGATTACCCATTAAGGCAATGAGGCACGTGCCTAGGGGAACCCAGGCTTTGGGGGGCCCCAAGCCAAGACATTTTCCTATAGTGTTCTAAAATAGATTAATGTTTTCAGTAAATATCATAAAAATCTTGATTAATTTAAGCAAAAATTTCAAAAGTACAAAATTTCATTTATTTGCCATCTAACTTTTATTTAATTTTTATTCTTTTTTTTTATTATTATTTTGGGGGGGGCCCAAATATAATTTGCCTAGGGGCCCCAACTATCCTTAATCCGCCACTGGCTGGAAGAAGCTGTATTAGCAAAAATTATTATTATTATTAGCCATATCGTGCAAGGAAGCCTGAGGCTTATGCTGCACCAGCCAAAAAACATTCCCAAGATACCCTGAGAGAGAGAGAGAGAGAGAGAGAAGTAGAAAGGAATTACCAAGAAAGTGAAGAATGATGATATCAAGCTCAGGATCCTGGGTGTGTCAAGTCCATACTCACCAGGTGTGAGCGGCTGGCGTGCGATGGCAATGCCGCCTGATAAATGTATAAAAATACAATACTGTATATATATCCATCTATCAATAAATAAATGTATTTTCTTTCAATAGTTTTTAAATAAAGGCTCTGCAGTGATATTTTTTAAATTTATTTTCTTCAGCGCTACTTATATGATTAAATTTTCCATTTATTTGGGTTCTAAGTTTTTTGTCTTTTAGGGCTATCTTTTGCTTCACTAATCTGGATTATTGCTTAATCTAGATGACCCCCCCCCCCCAATTAATCTGAATTAGCGAGGGTTTACTGTATATATATATATATATATATAAGTAATTATTTCAGTTTTTCCACTATTTGCAAGTTAGCAAGTTTCTAACATTGTCAGTTATTTAATCAGTTATTTAAATAATTATTACAGTTTTCTAACTGTCATTTATTTAATTAATTATTTATTCAATTGGTCTTAAAGAAACCAAAACTAGAAAGATGCTGCTATCTTTCTTTGTGGTATCTCTTGTTTCATATTTTTCACAATTTTCTATTATTACATGCCACTGTCTGTTATTTAATTTATTTATTATTTATTTTTTGTTATTTGCTGCCTTTTCAGTTTTCCACAATTTTCAGCATTTTTTTAACATTGTAAGTTATTTAATTAATTATTTCAATTTTCCATAATTTTCAGCTATTTTCTAAAATTGTCAGTTATTTAATTAATTATTGATTTAATTGGTCATAAAGTAACCAAAATTGAGAGGGCACTGCTATCTTTCTTTATCATATATCAGGCTATGTTCTGAGTTATAGACCTTTTAGCAATGTTTTTACAGAATGAAGGAAAGTTCATGTTCTATAGGTTCTATTTGAGCTGATTTAATATTTATTATTACAGGTAACCCTCATGTAACATGGCTTCACAATTTCGTATTACGCAAAATCTTGTGTAATGCGAAACTGTGTTATACGGGACTAAGAACCAATACAAAAAGGGGATTACATTCCAAAAGCTAACAAAAAAATATGCCATGTTTTTTTTATAACTATCAGAAACTTAATATTTTAACTTTATGTTTATAATAGTAGTAACTTAAATAGTAATAACTGAACAAACATCTTACCCTACAAACTGTGATACTTATATGTGAAGGCACACTATTGCCATAGTTGCCGATGCACCTAATAAATCCTGAAACAAACAAACAACTTATATGCGAGATAATGTACGTTCATTTAATTTTCTTCCTCTTCATCGCTGCTAAGCACAATCTTTTCTGAAGCATCTAGATTTCGTGTATCTTCTGCTCTCTTTAAAAGTCATGAACTGTACTCTTCAAAGTCACAATTATTTTTTATTTTTTTATTATTTTTTTTTTATGAAAACCCCCAAACACGAGAGGTATTAGAACCTGTAGTACTTAGTACCGTGCTTGGGTTGGAGGTTGAGAATACAAAAGAAGATATTTGTTGGCATTATACTTGCCAACTTCGGTAGACTGTAATTTTCAGGAAATACGCATGAAGGAAGGTTGTTCCAGAAAACAGCAGTTGAATGAATAAATGAGGAAGATGAAAAGTTGGTTCTGTGAGTTTGAAGTTGGACAGTAAATGGATGTTGGCTGGTGGCGGCACGTGTTCAGACTGTTTTGAAAGAGAGAGCAGGAATTATAGATGCCAATTCAGAAGAACAGTGCCCATGGAAGTATCTTTAGAAAAGGCATGCAGGAGAAACAGTACGTCTGTGAGACAGCGAATGGAGAGACTCTGTTAGAGACAAGTCATTAATTAACCTAACTGCCCTTTTCTGAATGTAATCTAGAAGCCTGAGAGAGGTTTTGGAGGCACCACCCCAGATGTGGGAACAATATTCCATAATAGGGAATATTTGCGATTTGTACAGAGTGAACAGCTGCTTGGAAGAAAAGTAACGCCGAGAGCAAAAGAGAAAAACCAAGTTTTTTAGATGCAGAGGAAGCAGTATTTGTAATGTGCTTGTGCCAAGAGAGATTAGAAGTCAGGGTAATCCCCAAAAGAGATATATCATTTTGCCTAGAAATCGGAGTGTCACCAAAGATAAGCATAGGAGCAGAAAAATCCTTTTTGCGAGATATAAGACAAGACTGAGTTTCAGAAGGATTGAAATCAACTAAGTTGTCTTTGCCCCACTGAAGAATTACCTGGAGATCTGCATTTAAGGAATTCGTAATGGGTATTCGAGAAGTTGAAGCTGATTGAGCAGGGTAAGGTTTTTCAAAATGGAAAGTGGAATGTAATGGGCTGTCATCGGCAAAATTATGGATAGGATTTCCATTCAATGGAAGAAGGTCATTAATATACAAGAGGAAAAGGGTGGGGGAAGGAACTGAACCTTGGGGGTCACCAGAATTAGTGGAGAAGTTAGAAGACAGAGAGCCATCTATCATCACCTTAAGTGAGCGATCAGAGAAAAAACTGGATAACCAATTACAAAAAACAGTTGGCAAACCATAAGATGGAAGTTTGTTTAGAAGACCTTTATGCCAAACACGATCAAAAGCCTTTGAGATATCAAGGGCAACTGCTTGTGTTTCACCAAACTTTTCCATTAAATTTGTCCATAAATGGGTAATAAGCCAGAATATCACCAGTGGATCGACACTGATGGAATCCATACTGGCGATCATTGATCAGACGGAAGGTTTCTAGGTAGTTTAAGAGTTGACAGTTAATTGATTTCTGATAATTGGATGGGAGGGACTTGTCATCCTTTTTAGGAACTGGCTGGATATGAACAAATTTCCAAACAGAAGGAAAAACACCTTTGGAATAAGAAAGTGAAAAAAGGCGTCAAAGAACAGGAGTAATTTTAGGAGCACAGGTTTTAAGAGCAAGTGGAGAAATACCATCAGGACTTAGAGTTTTCTTAGCATCGAGATTCGTCAAAATCCTTCTGACATCCTTTTGACGGAAGACCACAGGAGGCATTGAATGGAGCCAGTTGGGAATGGCAGAAGGTGTTTTACCAAGATCATTAATACATGAGTTGGAAGAAAAATGGGATGCTAGCAGGTCAGCTTTATCCTTGGCTGAAGTGACAACAGAACCATCTGGTTTGGACAGAGGTGGGAGCAGAGATGGGCAAAAGTTGAGGCCAATAGCTTTGGCAAAAGACCAGAATGCTCGGCTACCATTAGGGCAAGAAGCAAGTTTTCTACTCTTAGCTTGTTTGAAATCTAGTTTGGACTGATTATTGACTGCTTTACAATTGTTGCGAGCTTTGATGTAGGCAGAAAACGAAACTGAAGAATTTAAAACAAGCCAATTACGATATGCAACATTCTTCTCTTGAACAGCCTTAGCACATTTATTTGAAAACCAAGCTTTAGATAAAGGACGAGATTTTAAAGTGGAGTGCGGGATAAAGGATTCCATTCCTACAAGAATAATTTCACTGACACAAACTGAGCAAACATTGACATTAGAATTTTGAAACAGTAGTCCAGCCAAGGAAAAGAAGAAAAGAAATCTTGCAGGTCATACCATTTTGCATTCTTGTAATGCCAAACAATACGAAGTTGGGAAGAGCCATGAGATATAGGCTCCATTGGAGAAGAGACAATCACCAAGTTGTGGTGAGGTACCTAAAGGACCACTCACTTTGATCGTGTACTTAGAAGGGTTGTTTCTGAGAAAAAGATCAAGCATGTTGGCTGTATGGTTAGGATTGTCCGGTATTCTTGTAGATAAGTGAACAATCTGTGCAAGATCATTAGAAATTGCAAAAGCCTCAGCATCTCGACCAGCTGGGTCAGTGGGACTAGAAAACGGTAGCCAGCTGGAGTTATGAACATTAAAATCACCAAGGAAAATTACCTCACTGTTAGGAAAGTTGGACTGGAGAAAGTCAAGTTGCAAAGAGAGGAGGTCAAACAGCTCCAAGTGATTAGTGGAGAACAGTAGAGACAGCATATGAATTTGACACGATGAAGTGGAGAGATTTTAAGCGAGAGAAGATCGAAGAGAGGAGATTCCAAATTACCAATTCTCTGACAGGGAACATTGTAACGGACATGTGCACAAGTACCACCTTTGAGGCAAAAGGAATCATACAGTGAATAATTTGGGCAGCTGAGATGAGCACTACTTGAATTAACTGATAACTATGATTCTGTCAGAAAAAGTATATGGGATTTGGCAGACTGCAAGTGGAAATGGACTCATTGAGACTAGAATTGAGACCATGTATATTTGTGAAATGAACTAGGAAGTGTTTGGGAGGTTTAGCTCTTTTTGCAGATAAGCTTATTCTATTAGTTTGACAATTCATGGTGTATTCAATAGTAAGAAAAAGTGGGAGGGGGACATGCTGTATGAAGTAATGAAATTTTTGGATATGGCATACACATAGTAAGAATATACCCAAATTCTTGACATAACATGGCCTCGACAATGCCCCCCCCACATACACACTACTTGGACTCCCTCCAGTCACTATCTGGCAGAGTAGCGGTAGCAATATTATACACTAGCTGATCTGGAAGCCTCCTAAAGAGTTACCATATAGGTTCGGTCCAGTGTTCTAACTAGCAGATGGCCTGTGAACACTATTTTAGAGCTGTACCCTTGAAATTTAAGGTAGATTGAATCTCACCATGATGTTCATCATAACCTCAAAAGTCATCAGTCATACTGCATGATGGAAGAGATGGGGAAGAGTTGACCGGAACTTAGCTCTGGAGACTAAACATGGGTTCCACCACTTCAAGCCTCCAATAAGCAAAGTTGTAGTATTGCACCGGTTGATGAGAGTCATCTACCACCTAGTATTGCCTGGTAACACAGAGGGATGGCATTCCTCCATGTGGTGTGGGCGCCACACCTCAACCCATGCTTATGTTGGTTTATACCTGTGTAGTCACCCACAGTGTGCTTTTTCATGGAGGTTATACCCAGGATTATTAACAGTTCCACCATCGTGAAGATGCAAGCAGAGGATTTGGCTGTCACAGACCATCTGGACTTCACCGAAATTGAGTCTACTTGACTTGAATATTACCTGAATATCAGTTCCATCAGCGTTTTAGACTCCCAGGTAGCCAGTACAGCTTGTCTGGCATATCTGAGAGAGAGAATGTCTGTGAATAATATCTATTCTCTCAGATATTATTATAGGTAATCCTCGTGTAACATGGCTACAAAATCTTGTGTAATGCGAAACCGTGTTATACGGGGTTACATTCCAAAATCTGACAAACATACGCCATTTTTTTTTATAATTATCAGAAACTTAATATTTTAACTTTATGTTTATAATAGTAGTAACTTAAATAGTAATAACTGAACAAACGTCTTACCCTACAAACTGTGATACTTATATGTGACGGCGCCTCCGTAGCCAGGTGGGAAGGAGCAGCAGTGCATAGCACATGCTTCTTGATTAGACCGGGGTTCGAGCCTGTCACCACCAAATACAGAGGATGTGGAAAGGTCAGGGAATGACCACCGCATATCCCGGAGCAATATGGCCTTAGTTGCTAATGCTCCTAAAAAAAAACCAAAAACCAAATAACTTATATGTGATGACGCACTATGGCCATAGTTGCCGATGCACCCTATTAAATCCTGAAACAAACAAACAACGAACAACTTATATGTGAGATAATGTACATTCATTTAATTTTCTTCCTCTTCGTCACTGCTAAGCACAATCTTTTCTGAACCATCTAGATTTCATGTATCTTCTGCTCTCTTTAAAAGTTGTGAACTGCACTCTTCGAAGTCACAATTATTTTTTATGGTCTCAAGCAGGCACAAGTTCAATAGCACAGATCCCTAACCCAGGGATCTCCCAACAAAAGACAATGGGCCTCCACTTTAAATGATACATGAAAATTGGAAGAATATTTTCTGTTGAGCAAAATAAAAATAAATTTACGCTTACATACATAGCTTAATTAATACATACTGTAGTATGTACATACTAATTGATATTTCTGTTCACTGACTTTTTTTTTTTTTTTTTGTTGTAAAATTTAAAACAGTAAAAATGATAGACAATTAATAACAAAGAACAAAAATTTATTTATGTTTTTATATGATTGAATATTTCATGGACCGGGAAACACATTTTACCATAATAATGTGAAAACCCATAGAATTCCAGCTATTGGTACTATATCAAATGCAAGAAGATAGAGTTTGCTACCTGTTTATAATTGATTACACTAACAGAAAAGACCAGTAAATCAGAAAGTGCAAATTGTTTTTATTGTTTTATGGTAGTGAGTGACCTTCAGAAATGTGTTTCAGAAAAATATCACAAGGCGATAATGACTAGCAAGTCAAAAGCAGGGATTCACAAAAAGGAATGGAAGTATTGAAAATTACATCTAACATAATAGCAGGGTTTTCCCATCACAAAAGTTCAAAAATACCATGTTATACAAGATTTCTAGCAATTCTTAAACTGTGTTAGAGTGAAACCTTGTTGTAGAAGTACTGCATTGTGCGAGGATTGCTGCAATTTATTAGCATTAGCATTAGTAGAGGCATTTGATGCAAGAAAGCAAGCTTATGCAGCATCAGCCAAAAAAAAAAAAAAAAAAACCCACTTCCACTTCACGCCTCTGTTCGTTCAAAATACCTGTCCAGCTGAGCCTTAAACTTATTTAGGCTATCAACCTCCACCACAAGGGATGGCAGTCTGTTCCACCAACCGACCACCCGCTGGCTAAAGGCAAATTTCCGCACGTCTATCCTACATCTGTCTTTCCTCAATTTGAATTTATGCCCTCTCAGGTGATTTTTCTGAGCTAGAGGAAGAATCCCATCAGCATTGAGCATGCTTAAACCATTCAAGGCTTTATACACCTCTATCAGATCACCTCGCTGGTGCCTAGTCTCCAGACACTGTAATTTGCAAAACTTAAGCCTTTCCTCGTAAGAGCACCCCTTTGTTCCATTCACTAATCTTGTTGCCCTTCTCTGTACTCGTTCCAGCAGCTCTACATCCTTCTTGAAATGAGGCCTCCAGACCTGTATACAGTACTCTAGGTGTGGCCTGACCATTGCCTTATACAATGGAATAATCACCTCCTTATCCCTGCTGGAAAAATTCCTGTATATCATTGACAATACTCCATGAGCTACTCTTGCAGCCCGTCTGCACTGCTCAGAGAACTTCATATCTGCCTGCACAATCACCCCCAAGTCCCTTTCATTCTCTACCACTGTCAGTGTAGTACCACAGAGTTGATACGTTGCCCTGGGGTTGCTGTTTCCCATGTGTAGTACTTTACATTTGTCAATGTTAAACTTCATTTGCCACCTCTCAGCCCATCTGCTCAACCTTTCCAGATCCTGTTGCAGCAGTGTAGTGTCAGTAGTGTCCTTGACAACCCTGCCAACCTTTGTATCATCTGCAAACTTGGACATTAAGCTTGATATACCATCATCAATATCATTTATAAATACAGAAAACAATAATGGACCCAACACTGAGCCCTGAGGGACTCCACTAATAACATTAGTCCATGATGAGCAGTGTCCATTGATTACCACTCTCTGTCTTCTCCCACTCAACCACCCCTTTATCCATAGCAGCAATTTGCCTCCAATGTCACACTGCTCCAATTTGTGTAGCAGTCTTCCATGTGCCACAGTATCAAAAGCCTTTCTAAGATCCAAGTATATAATATCAAAGTTATTCCCTGCATCCAGTTCTTTTGTGACTGCATCATAGTATCCAATCAAGTTGGTCAGGCAAGACTTCCCCTTAACAAAACCATGCTGTGTCTGAGCTATAACTGAAGTCTTGTCTAAATGATCCTGCAGTGCTTCTTTAACCAGTGCCTCCATTAATTTTCCTGGAACAGAAGTTAAGCTCACAGGTCTATAGTTACTTGTGTCAGCCTTTGATCCTCCTTTGTGAATTGGGGTCACATTTGCACATTTCCAGTCTATGGGTACCTCCCCTGAGTCCAAGGAAGCTCTCATAATTATGGCTAAGGGTTTGCTTACTTCCTTTGCTGCCTCCTTTAATATAACTGGATAGATCCCATCCACCCCGGGTGCCTTTCTTATGTTTATCTTCAACAGTTTCTCCTCCACTTTACTCCCAGTTATTTCAAGATTCTCTAGCTTACTGCTAGAGTTGAATACACCTCTGGCATTCCCCTTGCTGAATAACTCCTCATGTGTGAATGTCGATGCAAAATATTCATTTAGTTTGTTAGCTACCTGAGCAGGATCATCAACAGTTGACCCATCAATATCAAGTGGACCAATCTGATTCATCCCCTTCCTTCTAGAGTTTACATAAGTAAAGAACTCTTTGCTGTTTTTCTTTGCATCCCTTGCCAAGGATTTCTCGTAATCTGCCTTCGCCTGCCTAACCTCCTTTGTAACTTGGTTGCATATCAACTTGTATCTATCATAGGCTTCTGTGTCATGTGTTAATTTGTAAGTATCCCATGCATTTTTATTCTCTGCCATATGCCTCATTAGTTCATCTGACATCCATTTTGGCCTAAACCTTGAACAATATTTCTTAGTTGGTATGTAAAGCCTAGTAGCTTCCAAGATATGTTCTTTGAATGCTTCCCATTTTGAATTTGCTGTTGGTAACATCATCAGTTGGTCCCACTGTATAGAATTTAAATACTGTCTCAGTCCATCGTAGTCGCCTTTACGGAAGCAATAACCCTTCCCTTTACCCCTAATGGTAGTTACCTCTTTCAGTAAATCCCACTTCAGCACACTGTGATCACTGCCACCTAGTGGTTCATTTATCTGCAGATTCTTAATGCATGAAGAATCACTGCTGATAATCAAATCAAGAGTATTACTCCCTCTAGTTGCTTCCTGAACATGCTGATGTAGAAAACAATCATCCAATAAATCCACAAAAGCTCTGCTAGTGTGTGAGTAACCAGCCCCCAAATTTCAGTCAATATCTGGGAAATTAAAATCTCCCATTATAAGACTCTCTGATTTACTGGCCCACTCTATTTCCCTGTACAGTTTCTTATTATACTCATCAGAGTCATTAGGCCTATAGCACACTCCTACTCTCAATTTTGATCTCCCAATGATTATGTCACACCAAACTGACTCAACACTGCACTGTCCAGCGATGTCGACTGGCTTCACTTCCTTGGTTTTTATGTGTTTCTTAACTAATAGCATAACCCCTCCCCCCTTCCTATCCTGTCTATCCTTTCTGTAGACGTTGTACTCCCCAAATTGCAGTTCTGCATCCCTTATATCTGTGTGACACCACGTCTCTGATATCCCAACAATATCTGCCTTTGATGTTTTGAGCAATACCTCAAATTCATCAAATTTATTTACTAAACTCCTAGCATTGGTGTACACGCAAGTATACCTGCACCTGTTTCTATTCTTAGCTACCCTAACACAACCCATGTGTTTATTTGTACCGCAATGGCTCCCAGCAGTCTCTGAAATACCATGCATCTTGTTTTTCAGGCTTCTACTCATTCTAATAGAAGTAGTGCAAGAATCTCTTTCACCTCTGCCAGTGGCTACTGTCAATCTATTGGTCTTTGTCTCCCCCCAAGCTAGCAGTTTTCCGACCCACCTAACACTGCCTCGATAGCATCAGCAAATATTCTTGCACCCTTTCTATTTAAGTGTATCCCATCCCTGTAGAAGCAATCTCTCCTGTTAACAAGTACAGTCCAGGCTGAAAAAAATTCTACCCCTTGAGCCTTGCACAATCTTTCCAGGGCCGAATTGATCGACAAGGCTCTCATCATATACTCCCTCCTATCGTGTCTGGGTAGAATTGCAGACACTTTCAAATTCAACCCTAATTCTCGGCTTTTGTTCAACAGTGACCTGTACTTGTTAAGTAATTCTGCCGGTCTCCTACTCTTAATATTATTAGTGCCAACGTGTACAACTATATCACCTTTTGTGCCCTTAAAAGATGATATTCGCTCTACAACGTCATCAACCTTTGCCCCTGGCAGACATACCCTGGTCCTGTTCCACCTATCTTTTTTACAAAGCATGTTCCCCGTTTCCCTGACAATTGAGTCACCAACAACTACTAGTTCCTTCGGGACCAGCGCATTCTGCCTTGGGGGTTGTCTCTGTGTCACGTGATGTCCAAGTGCAAGCTCTGGCGTTGATGTGGGCAGCTGAGAGCTTGATGGGCCCCTCAGTTTAGTTCCTTCGAGGGCATCCACCCTGTCCTTCAAGCTCTCATATAGGCCCACAAGAACGCCGAGTTGTTGCCTGATATCGATACACTCCTTGCATCCCGCACACACAAAGACATCCCCCTTGGCAGTATCATGTCCCGTACCCGATTGCTCTGCAAACATCAAGCAAACAGTGCATTTTATAAGGCTGTGAGTCAGAGGACAACTGCCCCCCTCAGTTCTGCTCTGAGCCACAGCGCTTCCATTAGCTTGAGCCTTTTGCTTTGCTGCTCTGGTCTGAGTCATGATTCTATTAATTTATTAATTAATTATAATTAATTATGTTATGTTATTAATTATGTTAAATATAATTAATTATATTACGTTTGTAATCTAAGTCGTTATATGTATTTATTTAAACGTACAATTTAACTGCTAACGAAGTTCAACTAACGCTATCTAGTACGGCATACAACTATCGTATCACAATGGCGGGAAAATTACGAACGCTAGCGGAGTTGAAACACGTGGAAACCTTTACCGATACTTTTATGCAATTACAAGGCCGAGTAAAGAATAAATACACCAAGTTAATCAGAAAATCACAAAATAATGTTATACTACTAAATTTAAATCAAAAGTTTTAGAAAAACAATAATTTCAAATCAATAAATAAGAAAAATCCACTTAGCGGCTTGGAACACGACCGTCTCTAGTAGCCTCGTCCAATCCTTATCAATCGTGTTAGAGCGAAACCGTGTTGTAGAAGTACCGTGTTATACCGGGTTGCCTGTATTGCAAAAATCTAATTTGCATTTGCTGTTTGGTAAAGTTTAATCTTATTCTTACTATCTTTTTTTTTTAAAATACTTCTATTATTAATTTACTATATCTGGTATTTCTCTTTTCTTTATTGGATTTCTGCAATATATTACATCTGGTATTTCACAATATCTTCAAATTACTTCAGACATCACTATCTACTTTATTACTAGGATCCCTCTCAAAGAGTCAGGCAATTACGCTCCTGGTAATTCCAAAGTATCTTTATAATATGCCTTTTCTTCTGGCAAAGTAGAGGCAGCAAGATTATACACTAGCTCATACAGAAGCGTCCTAGATAGTTACAGATAGGTTCTGTCCGGTTGACTATCTAGCTGCCATTCTATGAACACCAGTTTACAGCTGTACCCTTGAAATGTAAGGAAGATTGCATCTTGCCATGATCTCCATCGTAACCTCAGAAGGCAATCATTATACTGCATGATGGACGAGATGGGGGAGCGATTGCTGGAGTTTTGCTCCAGAGACTAAATATGGTATCCACCACTTCAAGCCTCCAATAAGCAAAGTGGTGGTATTGTACAGGTCGACCATCACTAATCCGGCAGCGTTGGGACCTGTGGGATGCCGGATTAGTGAGTTTGCCGGATCACTGGTGGTTATTTTGACCACCAGTGATCCAGTGGTCAAAATAACACATTGACTGCCAAGCTTGTTTAAGAAAAAAATTCCCCAGGGACCAAAAAATATTTAGGAAATAATTTGATTAGTAATTCTAAAATAAATATTGTAATGTCAGTGTTGTCATTTTTTCGCTTAAAATATAAAAAAAAAAAAAAAAAGTATTTATTTATGTCGCATATATGTTTTACAACTAAAGTATGTTGGTTACTTTATTTCTTGAAAAGCCGTGTTGGCCACATATGTGTGATGCTATTATAGCATACATATGACGGTCGTTTGTGATTAGTTTATTGCACCCGCGTGAGTGCTGCAAAACTAATTGTGATAAAATAAACTCTCAAACATTGCAATAAGTTTGTCAGTATTGTTAGAGATTTTGTGAAAACAAGTTCTTTAGCGCGCTGTATTATCCATCGTATTGTGTTGTGTTTTTCCGCAACTTTGTATAAGCGTGTTGTAAAAAAAAATCTAAAATGGAATGGCTAAAAGAAAATTACTAAGATAAGAGGAATTGAGAGAAATTACAATTAATTAAGCAGAGTTAAACTTCTCACAGACACACCGCTGTCGAGTTTTTTTCAGAAATTCAACTTTATCTGTTATGGATGATGTACGGTGTTTGTGCTTTACACCACAAGAGGCACTTTCTTTATGCATTGGAACCATGGCTGAGGCTAAATGTGAGCAGGTTATAATAATAAATGCAGAAAAACAAGTGGGAATAGCTTGCCAGTATTTACGAGTTCACGCCAACAGCAAATGCTGCTACCAACGCCACCAAAACAGTAGCGGCAGTTCGGTGCACAGACTTGGGAAATTTGAAATTGCATTCGCGGAAATTATGTCCGAATTAGCGGTGGAACCGGATTACCGGTGGCCAGATTAGTGGTGGTTGACCTGTACCAGTTTATGAGTCATCTACCACCTAGTATTGCCTGGTAACTCAGATGTGGCATTCCTCAATGTGGCGTGGGTGCCACACCTTAACCTCTGCGTATGTTGGCTTGCAACTTCACGGTCACCTCCACTCTACTACATGCCATATTTCAGGACTTGCACATGGGGGTGACATTCAGAGTTAGTAACAGTCCCCCCCCATTGTGATGGTGCAAGCAGAGGATTTGGCTGTCACAGACTGACTGGACTTTGCCGAAATCAGGTCCACCAAATAAAACCCAGCTTAGCATACCTGAGAAAATGTCTGTGACAGTCTCAAGGACCATATTACCTCATGTTACAAACACTAAATAAAATAGCTACCTCCTCTTTACTGATACTTGCAATTGAATGTTCCATGAGAATTCATATCCATCTTCCTGGTGACATTCAGTTATCCCAGCTATTCCTAGACAAGGGAAAATCAGTCATCTCCACACAACTGTTAGCCTAATTCTCTTACCAGTTGGTTAAATAAGATTTAGAAAAAGTGGTACATAGAATGAAATATTAACTGAGAGGGATGAAATATTGCAGGATTAATTATGACTAGTCAAGCATCAGTTTTATGACATAAGTTTGGATTCCTCCACTCTCGTGATTTTTTTTTTTTTTTTGTATCATTTGTTGTTTTCAATTTCATAATCAAATTATTTCCATAACTGCTTATTTCAATTTCGGAATAATAGTATTTAGTATTAAGGGTAGCAAATGATGCAAGAAATAGAAGCAAGAAGCTTATACAGCATCAGCCAAAAAAAAATGTTATTTCACCTATCCATCCCCTCCAGTACTTAGTCTAGTTCTTACTTGAATTTATTCAAGTTTTCCACTTCTACAACATCAGACAGAAGTTTTTTCCAGAGATCAACTACCCGTTGACTAAAGACAAACTTCCACACATCTATTCAGAGACCATTTTCCTCAATTTGAATTTATGCCCCGTTGTGTGCATTCCTCAATCCATTCAAAGCTCCTTAAATGCCTTAATGAGATTACCTTGCAGGTTGTTGTTGTCGTTGTTATTTGGTTTTTAGGAGCATTAGCAACTAGGGCCATATTGCTCTGGGGATATGCATTGGTCATTCCCTGACCTTTCCGCATCATCCGTATTTGGTGGTCACGGGCTCGAACCCTGATCTAATCAAGAAGCGTGTGCACTGCTGCTCCTGCCCACCTGGCTATGGAGGCCACCTTGCGGGTACTTAGTCTCCAGATGCTGCAATTTGCTAAACTGGTGTTACTTGTAAGAGTATCCCCTTTGTTCCCCTCACTCACCAATTATGTTGCCATTCTCTGTACCTGCTCCAGCAGCTCTACACCCTTCCTAAAATAAGACCTCCAGACCTGAATGCAGTACTGATGTGGCCAGACCATTGCCTTACACAATGGAATAATCACCTTATCCCTGCTGGCAAAATTCCTGTATATCATTGAAAAAAAAAAACCCTATGAGGTGCCCTGGCAACCTGTCTGCCCTGCTCATAGAACTTCACATCTTGACTGCACAGTTACTCCAGGTCTTTTTCATTTTCTACTACCATGAGTGTATTATCATACAGTTGATACATTATTCTGGAGTTACTGCCTACCCATATGCAGTACCTTGCATTTGTTAATGTTAAACTTCAACTGCAATTTCTTAGCCCATCTGCCTAATTTTTTTTGACCTTGTTTAGATATTTTAGATTATTACTGTCATTAATCTCCTTGCCAACCTTTGTATCATCTGCAGACTTAGACAATAAGTCTGATATACCTTCATCAGTATCATTAATAAATACAGAAAACAACAATGGGCCCAGTACCGAAGCACGGGGAACTCCACTGATAATTTAATCCGTGTAGAGCAGTGTCCATTGATGGCAACTCTGTCTTCTCCCACTCAACCACACCTTAATCCATAGCAGTACCTTGCCCTTTATGCCACACTGCTCCAATTTATACAGCAATCTGTTATGTGCAACAGTATCTAAATGTTTACTGAAATCCAACTATAGGATTTCAAAATTATTTTTTGCATAATAGTATCAATCAGATAGGTCAGACAGAATTCCCCTTAACAAATGCATGCTGTGACTGAAGTATAACTGCACTTCTATCTAGATGGTCCTGCATTACTACTTTAACCAGCAACTCCAATATTTTTCATGGAACAGAAGTTAAGCTAATAGGGCTGTAATTACTCATGCCACCCTTTCATTCCCCTTTGTGATTGTGGGATACATTTGCATATCTTCAGTCCACAAAAACCTCCCCTGAATTCAAAGATGCTCATAATTGTGGCTAAGGTTTGCTTACCTCCTTTGCTGCCTCATTCGGTATGATTGGGTAAATCACATCCATCCCCAGGTGCCTTTCTTATATTTAACTTCAACAAATTCTCTTCCACTTTTATTTCAGTTATTACAAAATCATGTAGCTTTCTGTTATAGTTTTATGAACTTCTGGCATCCGGTTCTCCAAGGAATTCCTCTTCTGTGAATGTAGATGTAAAATACATATCCAGCCTTTCACCAACCTGAGCAGGTTCATCAACATCAAGTGGAGCAATGTGATTCAACCCCCTTCCTTCTACCAATAATATAAGTAAAGAAGGCTTTGCTCCTTTTCTTTGTTTTCTTTGCTAGACACCTCATAAGCTGCCTTGGCTTGCCAAACCTCCTGTGTGACTTCAGTGCAGACTAGTTTATATTTACCATAGGCTTGTGTAGAACCTAATAATATATATGCATCCCATGCATTTTTCTTCTTTGCCACAACTTTCAAACTCTGACAACCAGTTAGTTGTAAGCCTTGACTGTATTTTTAGTTGGTGTGAAAAGTATAGTAGCTTCCCTGATTATTTCCCTGACTGCTTCCCATTTAGAATTCACTTTGGTAACATCATAAGTTGATTCCACTGTATAGAATTTAAAAATTGTCTGAGACTGCTGTAGTCACCTTTATGAAAGCAAAAACCCTTCCCTTTATCCTTGATGGTAGTTACATCTTTAATTAAATCCCACATCAATACAATGTGATCACGGCCACCCAGGGGATCTTTTATGTTCAGATTCTTAATGCATTAAGATTCACTGCTGATAGTTACATCACAAGTATTGCTCTTTCTCTTGTTGCCTCTCTAACATGCTGTTGTTGCTGCTGTAGATAAGTCACACCACCAATTTTGTGGATTTACTGAATAAGTAAATCCACAAAAGTCTTGCTAATATGTGAGTGACTAACTCACAAGTTCCAGTCGATATCTGTAAAGTTAAAATTCCCCATTATAAGACATTGTGATTTACAAACTCATTCTATTTCTCTCTACAGTTGTTCTTTGTACTCATCACAGTCATTCGGCCTATAACATACTGCTAGTCTCTTTTTTTGTTTTCCCTGTGCTTATGTCACATCACACTGACTCAGTGTTGCACTGGCCACCCATGTCAGCTGGGTACACTGCCTTAGATTTTATGTGCTTCTTAACTAATAGCATAATTCCCCCCTCCTGTCCTGTCTGTCCTTTTTGTATACATTGTATTCCCCATATTTAAATTCTGCATCCCTTAAATCTGAGTGACATCATGTTTCTCATATCCTTACACTGTCTGCATTTGATGACTTGACTGGCACTTCAAATTCATCAAATATATGTACTATGCTCCTAGCATTGGTGCACATGCAAATATCCTTGAACCTGTTCTTACCCTTAGTTACCCTAACACAGCCCATATATTTCCTTGTTCCATGATGATCTGCAGCAGCTTTGAAATCCCCAGTATTTGCTTACTCGACTGCTGCATGTTCCAGTAGAAGCAGTGCAAGAATGAATTTCACTTCTACTAGTGGCTATTGTTATTCTATTAGTCTGTGTATCCTCCCCAAGATAGCAGTTTTTAAACCCACATACCAATGCTTTAAGAGCATCAGCAAATATTCTTGTACTCTTTCTGTTTAAGTGTATCCCATCCCTGTAGAAGCATTCCCTCCTGTTAACAAGCACAGACCACACTGAGAAAAATTCTACCACACAATCTGTGCACAATCTCTCCAGAGCCAAAATGATTGACATGGCTCTCATCATTTACTCCTTCCTTTCATTTCTGGGAAGAATTGCACCCACATTCAAATTAAATCTAATTCATGACTTTTTCTCAATGACTTTATCACCTTTTGTGCCGTTAAAAGATGAGATTTGTTCTACAACATCTGAACTGATGATTAGCATTAGCATTAGTAGAGGCATATGATGCAAGAAAGCAAGCTTATGCAGCATCAGCCAAAAAAAAAAAAAAAAACTTCCACTTTACCCCTCCATTCGTTCGAAATACCTGTCCAGCTGAGCCTGAAATTTATTTAAGCTATCAACTTCTACAACAAGGGATGGAAGTCTATTCCACCAAACAACTACCCGCTGGCTAAAGGCAAATTTCCGCACATCTCTCCTACATCTATCTTTCCTCAATTTGAATTTATGCCCTCTCAGGTGATTATTCTGAGCAAGAGGAAGAATCCCATCAGCATTGAGCATGCTCAAACCATTCAAGGCTTTATACACCTCTATCAGATCACCTCGCCGGTGCCTAGTCTCCAGACACTGTAATTTGCAAAACTTAAGCATTTCTTTGTAAGAGCAACCATTTGTTCCATTCACTATTCTTGTTGCCCTTCTCTGTACTCATTCCAGCAGCTCTACATGCTTCTTGAAATGAGGCCTCCAGACCTGTATACTGTACTCAAGGTGTGGCCTGACCATTGCCTTATACAAGGGAATAATCACCTCCTTATCCCTGCTAGAAAAATTCCTGTATATCATTGATAAGACACCATGAGCTACTCTTGCAGCCCATCTGCACTGCTCAGAGAACTTCATATCTCCCTGCACAATTACCCCCCAGGTCCTTTTCATTCTCTACCACTGTCGGTGTAGTACCACAGAGTTGATACGTTGCTCTGGGGTTGCTGTTTCCCATATGTAGTACTTTATATTTGTCAATGTTAAACTTCATTTGCCACCTCTCAGCCCATTTGTTGCAGCAGCATAGCATCAATAGTGTCCTTAACAAGCCTGCCAACCTTTGTATTGTCTGCAAACTTGGACATTAAACTTGATATACCATCATCAATATTATTTATAAATACAGAAAACAGTAATGGACCCAACACTGAACCCTGAGGGATTCCACTAATAACATTAGTCCATGATGAGCAATGTCCATTGATTACCACTCTGTCTTTTCCCCCTCAACACCCCTTTATCCATAGCAGCAATTTGCCTCCAATGCCACACTGCTCCAATTTGTGCAGCGGTTTTCCATGTGCAATAGTATCAAAAGCCTTTCTACGATCCAAGTATATAATATCAAAGTTATTCCCTGCATCCAGCTCTTTTGTGACTGCATCATAGTATCCAATCAAATTGGTCAGGCAAGACTTCCCCTTAACAAAACCATGTGTGGTTTTGTTAAGCTATAACTGTGTGTCTGAGCTATAACTGAAGTCTTGTCTAGGTGATCCTGCAGTGCTTCTTTAACCAGTGCCTCCATTAATTTACCTGGAACAGAAGTTAAACTCACAGGTCTATAATTACTTGTGTCAGCCTTTGATCCTCCTTTGTGAATTGAGGTCACATTTGCACATCTCCAGTCTATGGGTACCTCCCCTGAGTCCAAGGAAGCTCTCATAATTATGGCTAAAGGTTTGCTTACTTCCTTTGCTGCCTCTTTTAATATAACTGGATAGATCCCATCCACCCCAGGTGCATTTCTTGTGTTTATCTTCAACAATTTCTCCTCCACTTTACTCTCAGTTATTACAAGATTATCTCTCTGCCGACCGGGCTAGCCGGGTGGGTAAAGTGCCTGCCTGGCAACTCGAAGGTCTTGGATTCGAATCCCGCCTCGGTCTTGGATAAAAGTACTGCAAAAACCTTGGGAAGTGCATTATGGCCACAGAAGCCAATGTGCCAGCAACTACCAAAAAAAAAAAACAAGATTATCTAGCTTACTGTCAGAGGTGTATTCCCCTCACTGAATAACCCCTCATGTGTGAATGTCGATGCAAAATATTCATTTAGTTTGTTAGCTACCCGAGCAAGATCGTCAACAGTTGAACCATTGATATCAAGTGGACCAATCTGATTTATCCCTTTCCTTCTAGAGTTTACATAAGTAAAGAACTCTTTGCTGTTTTTCTTTGCATCTCTTGCCAAAGATTTCTCGTAATATGCCTTCGCCTGCCTAACCTCCTTTGTAACTTGGTTACAGATCAACTTATATCTATCATAGGCTTCCATGTCACATGTTAATTTATATTTATCCCATTCATTTTTCTTCTCTGCCATATGACTCATTAGTTCATCTGACATCCATTTAGGCCTAAACCTTGAAGAGTATTACTTAGTTGGTATGTAAAGCCTAGTAGCTTCCAAGATAAGTTCTTTGAATGCTTCCCATTTTGAATTTGCTGTTGGTAACATCATCAGTTGGTCCCACTGTATAGAATTTAAATACTGTCTCAGACGATCGTAGTCGCCTTTATGAAAGCAATAACCCTTCCCTTTACCCCCGATGATAGTTACCTCTTTGAGTAAATCCCTCTTCAGCACACAGTGATCACTGCCACCTAGTGGTTCCTTTATCTGCAGATTTTTAATTCATGAAGAATCACTACTGATAATCAAATCAAGTATATTACTCCCTCTAGATGTTGTAGAGCAGACATACCTTGGTTCTATTCCATCTATCCTTTTTGTGCTATATGTTTCCTGACAATAGAGTCACTGTCAATAGCTACCTCCTGTTGGATGAGCATATTCTGCACTTGGATTTGTCACTGTGATGCACAAGTACATACTCTGGCATTGAGGTGTGCAGCTGAGAGCTTGATGAGCCACCTTCCAGCTTAATTCCTTCGAAGACATCTACCCTGTTCCTCAAGATATCATGAATGCCCATTAGCCTATCGACTTTATGCCTAATATCCTCACACTCTTTATATCAGACACACATAAATACACATCCCCTTAGCAGTGTAATGTCCTGTTCCAAACTGATCCACAAACATTGAGCAAGCAGTACTATGAGGCCATGATTTGGAGGACAACTGTCTCCTCCTCAGTTCTTGCATAAGCCACAGCACTTCTGCTGCTTTGAGCTCTTTGCTTTGCTGACCTGGTCTGAGGCATGGTTTCAGTTCAAATTCAATTTACAGTTTAGTATCGATAATCAGAACTAATTGGGACCGTGGGTAGTTCGAACTTCTGATTTGTTTGGATTTTCGAACTTATCAAAGATACTGTTCTGGAGACTAAAAAAATTAGTAAGTTTAGAAATAAAAGCACTGGCTTTAAAATCTAAGGGAATGCCTAATTTTTTTTGTTAAAATCCAGTCCCTTTTCACACAACAAAGGTCCTGATATGGGTTCTCCTAGACTTAGGCGCATTATAGCCTTAGTCGCTAATGCGCCAATAAAACCCAACCCTAAACTTTGTGTGTGTGTGTGTGTGTGTGTGTGTGTGTGTGTGTGTGTGTGTGTGTGTGTGTGTGTGTGTGTGTGTGTGTGTGTGTGTGTGTGTGTGTGTGTGAACCACAAATAAACAGCATTTTCGAGGAATGGGTCATTAGCTGTTCTCATAGTGGTTTTTTTTTTTTTTTTTTTTTTGCATTATCTGAGTCAAGTTGCATCATCCAGCAGTTGGGAAGATGGATCGCAAATTAGTAATACATACACCATACCTGATATTCTTCCTGATGAGGTAGAACATGCGTTGAAGAAAGTGAAGAATCAGAAAGCTCCGGGGAAAGATGAAGTTACTGTAGAGTTGTTAAAATTGGGAGGAAGAGACATGACACAAAAACTAGCAAGACTCTTCAAAAAATGCATTAGAAAAGGTGTGGTGCCTAAGGAGTGGAATAATGCAATTATAGTTTTGCTGCATAAGAAAGGAGATAAATCAGAAATTGGAAATTATAGACCAATTAGCTTGTTATCCCACATCTATGAGTTGTTCACAAGAGTCATTACTAACAGATTAGAAAGAATACTTGATGAGAATCAACCGAAAGAGCAAGCTGGCTTTAGGACAGGATTCTCAACTATGGATCACCTTTACGTAATGTCACAGCTAATGGAGAAAGCAAATGAATATAAAACACCATTATGCCTGGCATTTGTGGATTATGAAAAGGCATTTGACTCCATACAGCATAAGGCAATGTTTCGGGCACTGGAAAGAAAAGGCATAGATACCCCATATATTATCATTTTGAAGAAAATATATGACAATGCTATCTCCTTTATTAGACTAGACAAAGACAGTAATAAATTTAAAATTGAGAAAGGAGTTCAACAAGGAGACACAGTATCTCCGAAGTTGTTTACTGCTGCCCTTGAGGAAGCTTTCAGAAGATTAGACTGGTCGCAAAAAGGAGTCAATGTGAATGGAGAGTACCTAAACCATTTACAATTTGCAGACGACATTGTGGTCATCTGCAAATGAATTAGAGGAAAATCTAATTCATTTGCAGATGCCAAAGAATTAGAGGAAAATCTTAATCAGTTATGCAGAGCTAGTAAGGATTTTGGACTAAAGATGAATATGGCTAAAACAAAAGTAATGATGAACAAGTATGCCACAGAAAGGGATATAATGATTGAAGGAGCAATAATTGAAAAGGTGGAGTCATACACTTATCTGGGACAAGTCATTAGCTGTAATAATGATAAATGGATGGAAGTCAAGAGAAGAATAAATTTTGGATGGATAGCATCCAAGAAATATAGTCAAATACTGAGGAGCAATATCCCAGTTTGTCTGAAATGTGAAATAATGAACTAATGTATACTCCCCACCATGACTTATGGAAGTGAAACTTGGGCACTCACCAAAAGAATGCAAGAGAAGCTGAGAACCACAGCGAAGAATGGAATGAATTATATTGGGAATCAGACTGTTAGATAAGAAGAGAAATACATGGATTAGGCTGCAAACTCAAGTAAAGGACATTCTTAAAAAAACTAAAGAACTAAAATGGTCTTGGGCAGGACACATAGCTCAAAGACATGATGACAGATGGGCTAAGAAAATAACACAGAATGGTACCCAAGAGAGCTAAGAGAAAAACTGGAAGACAGCAACAGAGATGGACAGATGAAATTCATGAGTTTGTGGGTAGAAAATGGATGGCCATTGCACAAAACAGAAGGAACTGGAAAGTTGCTGGAGAGGCCTTCATCCTGCAGTGGATTGAAAATGGCTGATGATGATGATGATGATGAGTCAAGTTTCAATGCGAACTTTAAAATTTTTTCCTTGTTTTTTTTAATGTCTGGTTTCATTGACTTTCCAAACTCATAATGAAGACTCGCTTTCTCCCTCTGAAAGTCTGTTTAAAATCTCAATCTTCGATTCAATTGTTAAAAATTTCTGCTTCCTTTTAAAAGATGAAGAAAATTACAGTGTGGTAAAATAAAACTTTTTTTTTTTTAAGTTTTTTTTTGTAAAAAACGTTTTACAAAAAAGTTTTGTAAAAACTCTGTTCAGAATATTTTTAATCCATATCTCACTTGAACGTATCGTGTTAGTTGCAATTTCTGCTTGTTGTGTTCTGTGTTGACTGACGCTTGTCTTTTTTAACTGTTTTGATTTTACAATCCCAAAAAAAGCAGTGTTATATGTTTTGTTAGTACCATATGTATATTAATTAAACTCTGTACCTAAGCATAAATTATTTTTATTTTGTTAACCTGTGGATTTCTTCCGATTTTCAAGTATCATTTAATTTTGTTTAATTGACTGACAAGGAGAAAAGGCGTAAATTTGTGTTTTATATTTACATTTTTAGCCTGTGGATAATATTCCTCCAATTTCGCTTATTAGAATTGCCATTTAATAGAATCAAAATTCAATTCACAAATGTGATCACAATAACCAGTGCTTTCTGAAATTATTTTATGGCACCAGCTTAAAAAAAAAAAGTAAATGCTGGCTCATTTGAATTATTGATGTTCGGATTTTTAACACTCTACCGTAATTGAGAATACTACCAAAGTAATATACAGGAATACCTTGCATAGTGCGGTTAATTCGTGCCAAAAAAATACTGTGCTATGTGAAACCGTGCTTATCGAGGTATTATTAGTATGTATTTTAATGTAATTCGCTCCGACAATTTGATTGTATGGGTTGAGTTGCAAAAAATTGATGCACACAAAGTTCTTGCAAAAAAAGAAACTAAAATGATAAAAATGAAAAATACTAATAAGTACAGTACAAATGATTTTTATTGTAGTATGTACATACCAAGAGAAGATAAGTTAAGTATGTACTGTATTTTTATTTTGAAAAATAACCAATCAGCTTAGTTTGCACAGTTTTTCTTCTTCTTTATCTGCATACATCTCTTTATAACATCATTTTGCAACACCTGCCTTACTTTCATACCTCGTTCGATGTTTGGATCTGCTGTCATTATCAATTCACAAACTTCATCTATTTTAGCAATCAACGTTGACAATTCATCAATTGTGAATTCTTTCATGGATGTAACATTTTCTTCTTGATTTTCTTCTTTTTCATAAAAGCACTGCTGCTCCATTTCCACAAGGGTTTCATCAGCGAGGTCATCGGAATGAGAATCAATGCATTGACACACACTGTCACAATCCAAGGTTTCAAATCCAAGATGATCTTTCCCAACAATGTTTTCAGAAACTGTTTTGATTTGAGATTCAAAACTGGTACTATTAACATTGGCGCAATTCAGTAAAAGATTTTTCCAAACAGCTCTCATGTTGCCCACAGTTACTTCAAGCCATGATTCACATAAGTTTTCAATGGCATTTTGGATATTATAAAATTTCCAAAATTCACATAAAGATATGGCATTTTCTCCCATTGTTACATTAATGGCTTGTCCAAAGGTATGTCTTAAATAATAAGCCTTAAATGTGGCAATGACACCCTGCTCCATTGGTTGTAACAAAGAAGTTATATTCAGTGGCAGGAAAATAACATTGACATTTCTGTTCAGGTCCGTAAGATAAGTAGGATCACCTGGTACATTGTCTAATAGTAACAAAATTTTAAAGTCCATGTTATTGTCTTTGCAATAGCATTTAACCGTAGGGCAAAAATAATTTATAAACCAATCTTCAAAGAGCTGTTTCGTTACCTAAGCTTTTCCTATTTGACTGCCATATAACAGGAAGAGTATTTTTTGAAAAGGTTTTTAGAGCCCTTGGATTTTCTGATTTATATACCAGCATAGGCTTTAATTTAAAGTCACCAGATGTGCTTCCACCTAGTAAAAGGGTTAATCGATCTTTGGCGGCTTTATATCCTGGTTGTGTTGATTCTTTTTCTGCCAAATAAGTGTGTGACGGCATCTTTTTCCAAAATAATCCCATTTCATCCACATTGTAAATTTGTTCATCCTTGTAACCATTATCTTCATTCGTTTTTTTTAGATCATCACGAAATCTTGCAGCTGCTTCATTGTCAGCACTGGCACTCTCACCACTAAGTTGAACATTGTGGAACTCCATACTTTTTTTAAACCTGTAAAACCAACCACAGCTTGCACAAAAAACTTTCCTCTTCCTTGCCATTTTCTTTTGTTAGTAGTGAATAGGGACTGCTTGCTTTAGCTTGAATCGTCATCTGACTTAATGGAATTCTTTTCTGGTTACAGTCTTCAATCCATAACATTAACAGATGTTCCATATTATCCATTTTAGTGCTATGATTTTTAACAATAATTTTTGACATATAAGATGCTGTTGCCATTCCATGTTCTTTTATTTTATCTTTATTCTTTAGAAGTGTCATACCGATGATTTGTTCATATTCTTGTCTCATGCTATCTTAGCATATGATGCACCATTTTCATATTTTATAATTTCTAGTTTATCATCTAGTGTCAACCATTTGCAGTTAGAAGAACACTCAGTGTCATTACATTTCTTCTTTCCATCCATATTTGTGTATAAAAGTGTAACGTTTTTTAAAAAATAATCTTTAATAAAAATACACAGTGAAAAATATTTGTACAGCTTATGCATAGTCAATGACCTCACCACTCGGAATCTAGAGTGATTACTAATGTATGAATGCTAGCAGAGGCCGTATATAATGGGAGTTGCAACAACAGTCAGTGTGGCCTTGAATCCATAACACATTGGCCTAAATACTAGCTTTACAATACATACATACATGCATACATAACCAACATATTGGTGCGTAACACAGTTAATTTTTTTCAATTTGTAAACCGCGCTATAGCGAAACCCGCACTGTTCGAAACTGCACTATGCGAGGTATTTCTGTACTTAATTGCAATAATAACACTATGCACTGGTTATGCAGCGATAATGCATAGTACATTATCAAGTTTATTTTATTAAATATATGTATATTACATTATCAACTTTACAATTGTAAAGTTAAGTTAATATTAATAGCTAATAAATATTAACTAAATACTAAATATAAATATCTACTAATGCCAGCTTATGTGATTCAAACTTTCGATGTACATATTTACCATTACATTACAAAATTATGAGATATGATATACGCATCAAATCACGAATACAAAGTTTCTACATATATTAAATAGCAACCTAAAAAATCTCTAGCTAAATTTAAAAATAAACTAATGAATGTGACTAAGACTATAAAGCTATATATAGAGTATGATTTAATATGGTAATTAGGTCAATAAAACAACAAAACTTTTCAGAAACTTATTTGTTCCTGGG